>NC_080857.1:3865949-4507696 GCF_030435755.1 Ochotona princeps
CTGTGACAGGCCACTAACAGTCCGGCCCAGGTTATGTCCAGAGGCCAGGAACTCCATGGAGGCCTTCCACATGAATGGCAGGGGACCCAGGACTTGGTCATCGCCCCCTGCCTTTTCAGACACGGCTGGGACTACAACCAGGACAACAACCAGCACTTCTGGGTTGCAAGTGATGGCTTAACTTAGTGCAGTACAACACAAGCCTTCTTGGGGAGATTCTTCATGTACTTTCAGAACATACTCTTTTTTTTCTTTTATCCACTGGAATCTGAAATAAAAATGATGACCATGATAGTGTGAAAGAACCACACACATGCATCTTGTGGCAGATACCCATGATGTGGATTAGGCTGATCTGAGAATGTTCAGCGGACTGTGGCATGAGCCAAGTCAGTGACTTGCTCCTGGGAATGTCGGGCATTTACCTGCTTCCCTTCGTTTCTGAAAAAAAAAAAAAAGTAGCAAACACCCATCTTGTTCACTGGAGCACAAAATTAACTGAGTACTCCAGGGGGAGGGCAGCCAGGAAAAGAGGGGTCAGGATTCCAGCCCTGTGGACAGCGGCAGAAACACGGGAGAGCAAGGCTGGACCAGAGGGGACGCTGCCACCTGGCCTGGATGCAGGCCCACCACACCCCAGCAAGGTCCCAGGACTGCAAGGCTGGACTGAAGCTGAAATTTGACAAGATCAAAAGGTCAGAAATTCATTGTGCTTCATGTCTTGTTCTGTCCATGACCAGAGTTATCTGAAGGCTCGTGTCTCCCTCCAAATTCTCTGCTCACGTTTCCTGAACAAGTTAGCAACGTCACTCAGCTACGAATTGCAGGGCTTTAAGGAAGATTAAATGAATTAGATTGATTTCTATTCCTGTGGAAGAGGTCCAGAGTCAAGCACTCTGAGATGAAGAGCCAAGGCCAGCATCTTCAGGAACTCAGCCACCCATACCTGCCACTCTACTCCCGCCTACTTTCACACTGATTCCTGTTCTCGGGCAGGAGGGTGGTTACAGCACCAGCCTTTCCGGCAGTATTTCAAGAACAAGGAAAGGAGGCAAAGGAAAAAAATTACTTTTTTGAAAAAAAGAAAAAAAGTTACCTAAACTGCCAGAACTGTTGGTGTAGTAGGCTGAGCCTCTACCTGCGTCGTTGGCATTCCATATGAGTTGCTGGTTCGTGTCTCTGTTGTTTTGCTTCTGATTCAGTTTTCTACTGGTGGTCTGGGAGGGCGGCGGCAGATGGTCCAGGCCTTTGGTCCCTGAACCTGTGTGTGAGACCGGGAGGAAGCACCCCGCTTTGGATGAGCTCGGCTGCTGCCACCGTGGCCATTTAGGAACTGAACCAGTGCATGGAGGATCTGTCTCTCTGACTCTCCTCCCTGTGGCTCTGACTTTCAAATAGAAATAAATGCGTTTTGAAAAAAGTTTACCCAGCAACCCCGTAGAATATTTTCATTTAAGATGGGCTCCACTCAGGGCAGGAGAGGCTAAGGAGGAAATGGCCTTGCTTAGCCTCTTGCTTATCTGAAATAAATTTTAGATTGCCCAAAAATTGACAAGGGGGTGATAATCCTTTGGTGGGCAACTACCAGCTGACATTTTGACTTGCAACTGTATGAATCCTTGTTGGAGGATGTAAACCTGTTTTTTTTTTTTTTTTTGGCGGGGGAGTTCCGGTGGCATACTCCTAGGTCAAGCATTTTCTGGTAGTTAGAGGTCTCTCATCAGATGCTTGTGTGTCTCATATCACAGTACCTGACCTTGTCACTCACACCCTGCTCCTGGCTCCAGTTTCCTGTACGTGCTAACGCCGGGAAGCAGCAGAGACGGCCCAGGTGGCTGGGTTGATATCACTTAGTTAGGAAACCCGGTCTGACTTCTTGGCTTCAGGCTTCAGCCCCACTGAGATCTCGGCCATCGTAGGCATCCGGGCAGCCAGCCAGTAAGTGGACACATACACACTCTTTACGCCTCTCAAATAAATAAATGTAGTATTTGATTCTTTTCCAACGTTTTAGCACCAAATGAACAAGGAGAAAGGAGCGCATCATCTCTACTAGAAATGCTTCAGCGTGCTGTAGGGCTGACTTGTCACTGAGTTTTCTATGTGGCTGGTGACATATTTTACATAAAATAATTTTATTTTTGCTTTGAAAAACATTTATTTGCTTGAAAAGGAAGAGAGAGAGAGAGCTGGAGTCTGCTGGGTCACAGACCCCCAAATGCTATCCAGTCCTGGGCCAGGGCAGAGCCAAGCCGGGAGGTAGGAACTCTGAGTCTCCCACATGGGTAGCAGAAATCTGTGTACTTGAGTCATCATCTGCCTCTGCCAGGTGCATTAGCAGGAAGCTGGATTAGAAGCATGGGAGCTGGGACTTGGATCAGTGCTCTCCTATGGAACATGGCCTTCCAAAGAGGTATCTTAAGCTGCTCTACCACAACTCCCACCACTAAGTTGGTTCTAATGATGATCAGTATGGGAAGATTCATAGATCCTATATGAAATAAAATTAAATATGAAGAACTGTAATAGTAGACTGTGTTTCATTGATTCTAGATTGTATTTTACACATGCTAACATCTTTGAAATTGGGATGCAGCTTGTGATGAATGTTATCACATAGTTTAATTGGCATGTCTTCCTTCTTAGGGGTACATAAAACAATGATACTTCCTATGATTGATAATGAATTACGTTTGATGAAAGCAGTAATATCTGTCACTCTGTCATTTATTAGTCATTCAAATTAACTGAAGTCATTCAAAGTAAAATTTAAGGAAGTAAAAGGGTCGTCAGTAAATCCTCTGGCAGTTAAATGGGACCATTACTTTGCCCTAACTTTGTTTTGGGAGAGAGAACAGAGCATGCCGGTGACATGACCAACGTGACTCAAGGGAGACTATTGGAAGTCAGTCTTTAAGGTTTCTGCCAGCCTGAATAGTTCAACAACCAACCGGCATGAAGTCCCACCTTCCACCCCCCACTTCCAGT
Source organism: Ochotona princeps (assembly GCF_030435755.1). NCBI lineage: Eukaryota > Metazoa > Chordata > Mammalia > Lagomorpha > Ochotonidae > Ochotona > Ochotona princeps. Next base: position 3,868,938 of record NC_080857.1, read on the forward strand.
TGCCTGTGTACTTGAGCGACTCTTTGTGCTTGCTCAGTTCCCCTCTTGCATCCCTGTTGCCATGGTTGGGCGTGTTCCCCACCATTCATCTTTTGGAAATTTGATTCTCAAGATCAGATGCCCATGAAGATGAAATCCTTGGGAGGTGATTGGCATTAGAAGAGTTACAGGAACAGCCCTGGGACAGCCTTCACCACCTTATAAAAAGCATAAAGCTGGAAGCATGTGGTCCAAGTAGATGACTATCTCAGGGTCTCCTCCATAAGAAAAGACCCTTACATATTTCTGCTTTAAGATAGACTCTGCTCAGGGCCTGCTTTGTGGTGAGTAGGTTAAACTGCTTTCTGGAATGTTGGAATCCCATAGTAGCATGGGTCAAGTCTTGGATTCTGCCTGGCTCAGCCCCAGCCATGGAGGCTGTTTGGGGAGTGAAATAGCCTATGGAGGATCTCACTGTCCCTTCTCTCACTCTCACTTGCACGCTTTCTGTGTATGTGTGCAACTCTGCCCTTTGAATAAACAAATACATCTTTAGAAAAGTGATGCAAAGTCAAACACAGGCTCTGACCAACTGCTGGGGACAAAGGCATCTTGGCTGTATTTTTCAACAGTCAGAATGTTCCCGCTCTTGAGTGTTTTGAGTTCATCCTTGAGGGAGCTTAAGCACTATTTCACCATTTCTTTTCCCCACAAAAGGTGAATGAATGGCACCCTTAAGTGGTTAAACAGATAACGTCTTTCTCTTGCTTTCCCACACGGGGTGAAATATTGCCAATCATACTGGAAGAGGCCACAGCTGTTTCCCTTTCAAAGTCTTTAAATAACATTTGGAGTGGGGAAGCCGGCATCTGAGCTGACAGGACTCTTGTTTACGCTCAGCCCTCTGCATCCATGCCTGCTCTGTAGACTCAACCCACCCTGGGCAGGAAAGCGTTTTGCCTGCAATAGTCTTGCCTACACGGAGCATGGACAGCCTTGTTTTCCATTATGTCATTATGCCCTAAACATGACAGTGTAGCACCTACTTATTAATATGTACCTTGTATTAACATTACAAGGAATCCAGAGATGATTTGAAGCAAAAGGAAGATTTGCATGGGCTCAAAATATTACATCACTTTGTTTGAGGGACTTGAAAATCATCAGATTTTGGTAGCCCTGCGTGGGATCTGGATTCAATCCTTCACAAACACTGAGGACAATAGTATTTATGGGTAAAGTAGTTATTAATCAGATATGTACTAACTTTGTTGCATTAAGGGGGAAACTATGCTAGAATAAGACCTTTAGGCCCAAGGAATAAACCGGTGCAAAGACAGGGAGAAACGAAGGATTATTGTTGATTTGAGGTCCACTAAGCTCCAGGGTTTTCCTTAAATATCCAGGGACAAAAGTAGCTTGCTATTTCCTTGTATAGGAGCTAAAGTTATATAGGAATATAATTTGAAGCTACACTGATAGAGAGAGAGAGAGAACAGAGGTGTCATACATTCCCTGGTTCATCAAAGCAGCACACCAGTCAATGCCAGGCCTGGCAGAAGCCAAGAGCTACAAACCCCATCTGGGCATCCCTTGTGGGTGGCAAGACCCAGTGCTTCAGCACTGTTCCACTGCTTTCCTAGGTGCCATAGCAGGTGGTTGGGATGGAAGCAGAGCAGTCAGGGCTTAAGATATTGATCCTTCATGGGCTGCAGGCATCAGAAGTAGGCGCTTAATCTGTTGTGCCCCAATACCAGTTTCTGAATTTCTCTGTTTTACTACAAAGAAAACTGAACTTCAAAAAGGACACGCTCTTGCCAAGGCATACAGCTCATGCACCAAGACTCAGGCACGAAGACCCGGGCTCCAGTATGCCGCCTTTCCCTCCACAGCACCCAGGGAGTATCATTCTTGTCTGGAATAGGATGAGGAGCCTGGATCCCCTTTCATGGATCATGAAAGCAGCCCTGGAAAAAAGATCCAGCTGCAAGAGCAAGAGATCTCTGCCTTTGTCTATGATGATGCCTCTTCCACGCAGTTACCCTCCTGATATCTTTGGATCCTTGAATCACAGAACACAGAGATGTTTTAATAAAGGATATGGTCTTTGTCTTTCAGATAGTAGAGATTTTCTGTTTTAATTAAGAGTCCTGGGGGAGGGGGCGTATGCCAGAATCATGAAACCATTTTGTTCTTTTCTCTGAAGCTCTTCCAGGGCCATTTGCCAGAGTCCTTTATGAGGTGTGGTTTTGGGCTGGGACCCAGACACCTGCTGGTCTGCCTCTTCTTGCCTGTGAGCATCATCCAGGCCCCGAGAATGAACCGCACGAGCCCGTGAGTGATCTTCCAGCCCTGAGTCCAGTCCAGCCCAAGTGGGAAAGAGCAGTTCTCCTTTATTAATCAATTACTGCAGTGACTGGAAGAGATTGGATCTACTCTGTACCGGGAGTGGCAGAGCCCAGTGATAGCCTGGCTGGCGTGGAGGGCTTTAGCCAGCGTTCTGATGACATATAAAGAGTTTACAAATAAAGAGTTTCATTATTTGGGCTTAGGGGTACCAGTCAGTGGCAAAAAGAAAAAAAAGGATGCAGGGATTGCAAATTAAGAAAATAGATGAAATTTGCATTCTATTGAGCCAGGGTATTTTTATGATTAATTTTATGCATTATTTACAGTGATAGTTAAACATATTGATCTTAGCAACCAGGGAAGTGTTGCTACAGCGACAACTAGGTTTGACTAAGAAAAAGGTAATAATTATCAATTAGCAGGAATTACTGCTAATAAGGTTGGGGGAAGTGCAGACAATTTCTGATTAGGAAGAACTGACACTTTCCTAGTGTTGTGTAAATTGCCAGAATTTTAAAAATACATCTGCCATGTATGATATTTAAAAAGGAAAAAAAAATGTGTCAGGCACGTAATTATCAGATGCATCCAAGATCCAAACCTTTTTGTTGTTCTTTTAATCATTTGGAAGAAGAGAAACCATTGCTTGGAAGATGTTTGCCCTTTTTCTGTGGATAACAAGTAAAATTAGCTAACAGCTCAATTATTCTGTTAATGAGGCAGTTTCCTCCCCACTTGCATTAATTCAATTTATTTTTTCTTTTCCAATGTCCTTCCCACTGCCATCAATCAACTTTTTTTTTCCAGAGGAAAATATATTTGCACTAAGTGGTTTGTAGGAGAGACAGGGTAAAATTGAGACTGACCCCGTTGTTAGACAAAAGCAGAAATGAACATTAAAACACCATTTCACAGAGGGGCAAACTGAGGCCCCACCTGCTTTCTCAGCCTCACTACACCTAGAAACCTGAAGCCCAACGTGGGCTAAGGCCTCGTGTGGCTCGACCTTGACGGTGCGGAGTGAGGCACATCTCTGCAGGTGGTTATTTCCCACAGATGTCTGGCTCTGTTGCTCCTCCCATTCTATCAATTGATTAGAGCTTGTCAGCTGCCCAGGATGGGCCAAACATGCGAGATCACTGCAGACTCTTTGGGCATGAGCGCAGCCTTACCTCAGGCAAACACATGGCTCCCTTCCAGATTTCCAAAGCACTGTGCATCGGTCATGAGCTGCCCCTGTCTCAGAGCAGCTGTAGAGGTTCAGGCCCCACAGGCCGGGAGTTGAAACGTCAGCTTCAGCTCCACTGTCCATCGCCTGCACCCCAGGCAGAGCCCTGGGCCACCGCCCGCACCCAGGGCCTCTACCTTGCAGTCGTGTCTGTTTCCCGAGTACAAGCCTGTTATAAACAGTGGTGGGCACAGTTGCTTGGCTTTTCCTCCCTCCGTGTGACTTGTCAAGGCTTACCAGCACCTTTGTCACCTATGGGCCCTTCTCTGTTGACAAGTCCCTGCTGGGATTGAGCGTTCTGCTCTTCGTTTGAGTCCCTCGTACTGTAGCTCTGCTTTCTGTGCTGTGCTCCTACCCAGGGATCTGGGGGCGCCTTCCTGAGCTTCACCTGCTAGTGATGCACATCCTCCAGTCAGCGCTGGACACTGTTGTAGGTGTGCCTTTTCTTTAGGAAGCTTTTTCATTGTCCTTGTGACATCTTTTTACCTATATATGAGAATTGTGCATACTTGGGGAGTACAGTGGGACATTCCAATATGGATACGCCGTGTGCAGCAGACAGACCAAAGTGATTGGGCTCTCTTAGCTTCCACATTTACCATCTCTCCTTGGGCCATTCGCAATCCCCTCTTCTAGGTAATTTGAAATAACTCGTTGCTGTCACCCACAGTCACACTTTTAGTTGTTCGACATCAGAAGTAACTCTTGTTCTGCCACTGTACCCCAGTGGCTGCGACCACCTTCTCTTCATCCCTGCTTCACTGACAGGCTTCCTAGGCTCCGGAGCTGCTTACTGCTCTCTGCTTCCTGAGATCAACTTTACCTTTCACGTGCAAGTGAAGATGTGTCATATTTTTCTTTCTGTGTGTGAATGATTTAGCATGTCCTCCAGTTCCATTTGTATTGCTGCAAATGACAGAATTCTGCTCTTTTTTCTATGGGAGATAGTCGTTATGGACCAAGCAACAGGATCTTTGACATCTATAAACGGGACCTGGATTGAGTTGCTGGCTTCTTAGCCTGATCTAGCCCTGGCTGTAGCAGGTATTCGAGGGGAGTGAATCAGCAATGAAAACTCTCAAATAACAAATAACAAAAAATCAGAGTTATTTCTTAAGACTAGGTGATGCTATCAGTGAACAAGCAGTAACTGTCGATAAAAACAAATGCTGCAGCCTGGTGGGTCCCAGAACACATGTCTCTTTGCTGTGTACAGGAGTACAACTTTCTCCTTTAGCATTCACTGCCTATTTCACACAGAAAAGGGGTTTAGGGGATGTGACTGCTGGCTGGGTACTGTTGGCACACTGTTGGTTTTGGAGTGATACTTAAAGAAGAAAGCAAGTGTGAGCATTGCTGTGGGATGACACAGCTTTCTTATGTAACATGTTAAACACGTGTCCAGCACTCCATGCTCATCAGAATTCCCTGGGGAACTGACGGAGGGTTCATCCAGAAAGTAGAGTGCTGATTTTGGAGTTAGTGGGTCTAGGCATTCTAAAGTGCAGATTGGGCTGAGGTCCATCAGTAGAGGAATTAATGAACTCCAACCGGAGAAAGTCCTACTCCTGGCTCCACATGAGCTTTGCCTGTGCAGTGACACTTCCTTTCCTTACAGAAACAACCAGCTCCTCCTTCCAACTCCCATAGCCCCTTGTCCCCACCTCTATGGAACCATGCACTGCAGCAGGAGGTGTGGCCATGTCAGGCTCTGTCTGCATTCCCTCACTGCCACCAAAGCCACAGGTCAGCTGACCACAGAGGACAGAAACTTGGGGTCACAGAGAGCCTCATGGAATGGAGTTCAGAGAAATGCCAGGGTACCTGCTAGGAAGTGAGGGGACAGTCCCTGAAGTATGCATGTCCTCAATCCTTTAGACAGTTGCCTAATTCTTCCTGCACATTTCTTCTGGGTGTGTGGCTACAATAACCAAAAGAATGAGCAGATGGAGGGACAGAGCTGTGTCCTCTGCTGTGTCCTCTGAGTCACTGTGGCTCAAGTTACACCTTGCAGAAGACATGATATCATTCAGTGAACAGGCCCGGAACCACATCTTCATTCCTGACTCGATCAGATCCACCCAGGGCGAGAGCCTGGGATGCCTGCACGGCCCCTGTCCTAGAAAGTGCAGAAGAGACTTCCTCTCTGAGAGAAGATGATCAGCCTAGGAACAGTGATCACCCGCCTGCTTCTCACTGGCTATGTGGTCCAGGCTTGGCACATCACGGGGCTCAGGGGAGATTTTCTGAATGAAAAACCAGAACAGGTGAGAGTGAAGCCTTGGCGAATGACAATGATTCCCTTTCTTTCTAGTTACCAGGCCTACAGCGTTCTTTCCTAGTACTCAGATTTTGTAAACCTGCGTTGCCCAGTTATGTGTGTGCAGAAGACTTCAGATGGTTTCCCCTTGGCTGAAAGCTGCATTTCCTCCCGGGTGAGCAAGGCTTTATTGGCAATGTGAGGCCATGAGTGCCAGCTCACAGTTTCTCTGTGGGAACCATAGGGGTTGATGCCAGCCGCTTCCCCCCCCCCCCCCCCGCCCCATCCTCAAATGGCATGTCCACCTCAAATACCTGAATGTAACTTTGGAAGTGGTGCCTTTGCAGATGATATTAAGAAATTTGAGATAAGCACATTTAGGGCAAGTGCCTTTATCAGATCCTCAGAGGGAAGTTGGGGCACACAGAAACTTGGAGAAAGACACATGTTGAAGGAGGTAGCGACTGCAGTGGTGTTTCTGGATGACTTCTGGCCCTCAGAATTGTCAGAGAATGAATTTCCTTTGTTTGAAGTCACCCAGCGTGTGGTGATTTGCTGCAGTAGTACTAGGAAACGAACACAGGTACCCTGAGGAAGCTGCATTCTCCCAGGAAGAGAGGGAGTACATTTTCCATCTCAGCTGAGTCTCCACTTGCTAACTTGAGCTCATCCTGGATGCAGCCACCCCAGATAGGGTTTGTCCTCAGAGGTACAATTCAGAGCCAGATACTGTAGGAGAACAAAGAAGGGCCGAGCTGGATTTAACGATGAGCCAGAGAGGTGTGAGCCATGCCTTGTAAGCATCCTGTGTGTTGCAGAGCCACCACATAAGCAGAAACAGAAAGGCAAGGCCAGTGAAGCATTGGGAGGGACCCGAGAGGCCTCAGTGATTTGTGTGTCAGACTTACAGACCTGTATGGTTTTGCCACCTCTGCCTGCTTTCTTTCTGCCTTTAAAAGAGTGATTTAGTGGAAATAAACAAGTATACGAAAAGAGGCTGCTCTCAGGCAGTCACTGATTCTTCTTAAACAGTTCAGGTTGTCCCCCTTGTGTGTGTGTGTGTGTGTGTGTGTGTGTAGGCCACAACAAAATGTCCATGGAGAGGCTGGCCTTACATGTTGTTGGTTAAGCTGCTAACTGCAATGCTGGCATTCTGTATTAGAGCACTGATCCAAGTACTAAGTACTCTGCTTCCAATGCAGATCCCCACTGATGTGCCTAGGAAACAAACTGTGTGGGTCCCTGGCACCCACATGAAACATTCAGCTGAAGTTCCTTTTTCTAAACTTCAGCCTGGCCTCGGGGAAGCCATCTGGGGAATGAACCAGCCAATGGAAGATTCTCTCTCTCTCTCTCTCTCTATCTTGTTGCTCTGTATTTAAAAAAAAATCATGGAAAATCAAATTCCGAGATAAGTATGGGCAGTCATTGGACAAGTGGCTAAGATATCAGTTGGGGTACACACATCCCATATCAGAATTCTTGTGCTCAAAGACCTTGTCCTGCTCCCAGTCTAAGTTCCCGACTGAAGCTCACCCTGCTCCCAGTCCAAGTCCCTGACTGTGCATCACCCTGGGAAGCAACAGGTGTTGGTTTCGAGCATTGTGAACCTGTCACCCATGTAGGAGGTCCACAATCAGTTTCTTGGCTATCACCTTTGGCCTGACACAAACCAAGTTTTTTGTGGCTATTTGAGCCAGCAGATGGGAGCTCCGCTGTCTTTCTCCTGTCTCCCTGTCTTTCAAACAAAATGAATAAAATAAGTTATATTAAATACAAAAGAATTTTTAAAGGAGATACATACATTTGGTGCAAAAATTTAAAGCCACATGTAGTTTTCTCATAACATGCATTCCAGGAACTTTGTAGGCAAGCATTGCATTTTTTTTTTTTTTGCACTAAAGTCAACATCCTTTAGCTCTCTTCTCCAGGAACACACACACACACACAGTTGCTTCTCACTTTCCTTGGTACAATTAGGAAGCCATGCAACCATGCCTGACCTCATCTGGCCTTGTTTTCCAGCAGAAGAGTGTCCTCTCTCCCTTGTGTGCTACCCCTCCCCCAGGTTCCTCATCCCCTCCCCAAATTCTTGTTTATATGGAAAATGTTTCTCACTCTCTCTAGACATTGTCTGTAGGGAAAAAATAAAATCAGATCTCTTTTGAAACTTGTCATCATTATTGTCATTATTTAGTGCAATGCTAATTGCCCTGGTGATTACTCCAATTGGGTTTAGGCTGATAGGAGGACAGCTCTCTCTTTTTCACACCACGAGGCAAAGAAAGTGATGGTGACATCACTAGATGACATTTTCCAATATGCCCTCCCCCACCCCCATGGTTTATTCTCCTGCGCTTGCCCAGCCCGGCTGCCACTGCGGCTGAGTGTTTGGAGCTCTTTGAGCACAGGCTGTGAAAAGAACACTAGTTTTGGCTAAGTTCAGAGGAAGTAGCCTCAGTTACCCAGAAGCATAGTTCTGCTGGCCTGTGAGCACAGGGGCTAGAAGGCCAGAGAACATTTCTCCTAGTCTCCCTTCCCTTCCGCGCCCGAGAACTCCCATGCTTTGACCAATGAGCTTTGAGCAGATGGTTTGGGTATTCTGTTTAGGATGGGTGGGGGATTGTCCTGCTCCTTGCCCAGGAGGTGACCTGGTGCTTCTGAACTGGACCTGAGGATCAAGTATGAAACACGGGAGCTCCAGAGACACAAAAGTGCAGGTAGCAGAGGCCTGATTTGCAATTTTACTGCCCTGCTTCTTACTTTTGCCCAGCCCACCTTTGTCTAAGACACAGCACTGCAGAGGGAGCAAAGACATACACCCACAGGATCCCAGCTCAGATTCCTCCTCTCAGAAATTCTCCCATCTCAGAGACTGTGGGATCCTGGGCATTAATCCTATTGCCTCTGTGCCCTTATTACTAAGAGACAGATAACAAGATTTATTTCCCACTATACTTCAGAAAATGCAGCAAACGTTACAACACTTTAAAAAATAAATTATGGTTAGGCTGCTGCTGCTGGAGGACCTGTTACATAATGACTTTGTAAATTCTCTTTTGAAATATATACTGGAGTATTTTCTGTAATAAAATACTGGGATACAAAGTAATTGTGAAATGCAGACTGTACCAAAATTCCAATGTAAGTATTATTTTCCACTTGTTTCAAAGAATAATGATTGGAAATTATTATCTTCTCCATCCAACAGATTCAAAAGATCCAGAAATCCCATTTTTATTTTTAATTCTTGCCAAAATGCTCTATGTAGAAAACTAACATGTTAACCTGATATATAATCCATTACCCCAGTCTTGTTTACTCTCAAATCCCATTTCTCAGAGCCAACCAGTTCTCTTTTACTCTCATATCTGTGCAGCTAATTCTTGAATTTCTTGTTTAAGGACTTACTGGTATAAATTGTTCTCAAGGGTCAGGTAGTTGACTGTGAGTGACCAGAATTCCTTACCAACGAGAAATTTCTGAGTGACGAATCAGTCGCGAAGATAAGATCAGCTCTGTGCCACAAGGGAAGAGAGTGGCCCAGAGAATTGGGACAGATTTCTACGACTGAACATACACAACACTTAGCATGACATTTTGTTTCTGCAAAAAAAAGGAAGAACATTCTGGAATAGGAGGACACTGTGTTGGGAAATCATCCAGGAAAGATACCCGAGAGAGGTGCTCCTGCCCTATTTTCTTAACCATTCTGAGAGAAGAATAGAGCACTTCTGGGCCTCCCTTGGCAGTCCCCCAGCCTGTTCACATGGCCAAAGGTGAGAGCCTGCTTCAGGCGTACCCGAGACCACTCGCACAGACGCAGGGGCACATCCGCAGCACCTGGGCAGTCTCCTCTTCTGAGCCTGGGCTGGGGGCGGTGGGCCCTGGCAGCCTTTAATAAGGGTAACACCTGGGCTCCCCACGACCTGGACTGCTGCCACACACCTTGCCTTCCCGCTGAACATTGGGCAGAGCATCCAGTGTCTGAGTCCTGCAGATCCCAGCATGCAAAGTACAGAGCAATGGGAATGCAGCAGGTACTGCCTCTTGACCGAGCCACCTCAGCTTCCCAACGTGGTGCCTTACATCACTTCTGGTTGTAGTGAAGATGATGTTGAACACTCTGTACCATCTACCTCCTCCTCTGACCTCACACCGGAGTAAGCCAAACCCGTGACTCCCAGCGGGTGGGGATGGCCGATTGGCTGCATGAAATGTTCAGGCAACAAAGATACTAAATGCAAAGGTAAGAATCCAGAATGTGTTTACCCTGCTCTGATTGAAGTATTTCCTGGGTTCAAACGTACAACAGTGACAAGGGTAGGATTTGGGCTTGATCTTATTTTTTTGGACATTTTTTCCCATTAAGGTAACAACTCCTTAGCAATACAATTTTGTTCTACATGCACTTCCAAATATCTTCATTTCCTGCACTTTTCCTTTAGGTGAAGTTCAAGATTGCAAAACAGTTCCGTGGGGATTGAGATAAGCTGTCTGTATGGTACACTGTTGTCCAGATCATCATCTCAGGGGTCAGTGATGGACAGTAGCAGGGCCGGTCATGCTTATGTCCATTGTGGGCTATTGTGCAAATTGCTCTCAGACACTCGCCCCATGATCTGGGGTTCTATCTTACTGTCACCAGCTTCTGGGATGGGACAGCCAGGCTCAGAGAGGACCAACATCAACCAGTGCCTCCCAGAGAGAATGCAACAGAACCAAAGTATGTGTCACCTTCTTCCATACCAATGGGGAAGTTTAATTAAGGCCTATGTCTATTATGCATTCTAATAATGACTTTGCTAATTATGAATTAAGATGATGTTATAAATCTGCTTTCCTGAGAGAAGAGGTAAACTGCTAAATTAAATCTCTTTCTCTTGGGCATGAGCTCTTTCTGTCTCTCCCCCTCCCCCTTCCCTCTAGCATCCATTTGTGGTGGAAGTTCTCAGCAAACACGTTGTTCCTGTATCTGCATCCTCCTGCTCCTTCTCCCCTCAGAGAGTTAGCGCGATACTTTCATTTTAGAAGTGTCATCACTATCCCTTTAAATAACAGTAAAAACGTTCTCTTTATCCTCCCCACTCCAGCTGCAGCCTCTGAGAGGCGGTGGGGATTTGTGGGCAGTCAGTCCCTATTCCGCCCGGTGTAAGAATCACAGATGCTGATAGAAATAGCTACGGGGTGTGTGGAGAGCTCACTCCGTGTGTCAGAGGGTTGGGGCTCTGCTAGATGAAGTGTCAGATGCAGGCTGAGATCTCTGCGGGAAGTGACCTGATCATGGCTGTGGCCTCGCCAAAGACCTTTTTCCACGAAGAAGCATTAGGGTGACAACCATATTCGCATTTCCGTTGCAGAAACAATATGCATTTCTCCTGCACACCCTTCTGGCTTAGCATCCTACAAATCTTAAATAAAGATATACCAGGGTCCTATTTCTACCCAGCAGCAATGAGCTGATTTATTTCCGTTTGCACATACCCGTGGAATGAAGCTGCTCTTTGTCATTCCTCAGGAGGCCCATTGCAGGTCCATTTTATTGCTATTTTAGCTGAATGTTTTACTACTCTATCTGTATTTAATATTTCCAGTGTGGCCTCATTTTTTGGAATTTTTCTTACCCCCCCCCCACAAATCCCACAGGCATCCTCATTTTATGCAAAATATATGCTTTATCAATGTGCTCATCAAACTGAGTATTCGTAGGCCCTTAACATGTAGCTATGGAGAAATGACCACTGCTGATAACACGGTATCTTCACGTTCCAACATGGAACGGGGCAGGCTGGGGCAGACAGTTCTTCCATAGCAGTAGCAGCGGGACCAGCTCTGCATCAAAATTTACACGGAGGCCCAAGCTTTAAAAGATAGTGACTTTCGTAGAGGTCATTATTTAGTCTGTTTATTTTTATCTATCTGTTTTTTAGTGTCTTGTCTTAAAAATCCAATCTATTTCTGTCCATCAATCCTAACTCCATCGTACACAGAAGCCTTCTGGTCTCAATACTGAACCAACCAGCACAAAGATTCCAAGGCACCTCCTTTGTCACAAGAGGAGAATGGCATTTATTTCTTAATTTCATCTTTTACCAGTAACAACATTACTGGCAAAAGATAATTTCACGCAAATACTTCTGCTCTCTGACATGAGTGGGAAATAGGCAGAACTAGACCCCTTTCTGAAACAGGACAGAGGTGAGAGCTACAGCCTCTGTGAATGGGGCCAAGCCATGGCCGGATCCAGAGGCCAGACACAAACAATGCGGAGCGATGGAGAGGTGTCACCACTGTACTTCAGCTGGGTTCATCGTGGGAGTGCTGCCAGGCCCTTACCACCACCTACACCTCAGCCTCTGTAGTGAATGGTGATTGAAATGACAAGAAAAACACACCCGAAATAATGCAGTTTCTCAGATTTTTACCTAAGTTGTTTAAACATTCCTTTAGAATCACCTTTGAGTCATGGTATTCTCAATTTTAAGCTATTAGCAAAAAACATTCTTCATGCCTGTGTGCACATTTCTACCTCAAAACGTAGTTGCTTTCAACATTCAGAGAACCGCTCCACTGCTGGGCAACGCAGGGGTCTGTCCTGCTTCGGCTTGCTTCCAGTCTTGGCTGAGTGTATCTGTGTGTGAAGTGCTGTGCTTTGTGTGTTGTTCTTGCTGAGCAACGTCTCGTTCCACATTGTACTTCATTTCCTGTATTTCTGTGCATTATAACTGTTTTCTGCAGTTTCCATTTCCTTAAACATTCTGATAAATTCTCCTCTTTTACTTTTGTGATAGCTGATTTCCAGTTCATTTGTGTTTCATTTAAAGTTTAACCAATTCATTGGACTTCGAATTTGGTTCATTTTCTTTCTAAAAAGATTACATTTGTTTTCAAATGTGCTTGACTATGTTTATTTTGATTCTTTGGTAATCTTGAATTCCTTTTTTTGTTTCTGTAAGCATTTCATGTGCGCTTGTTTTAAGTCATTTCTGTTCTGGTGTTTTATGTCCATGTGCCCATTTGTGTGTATCTGAACGGGTGTCAACAGGCATCTCGGGAGCCTGACCCTAATCACATCTGCCAAGTCCAAGTGGAAGGTGACACAACCACACGTTCTACAGCTAAGGGTGTGGACATCTTGAAGTGTCACTGTGATGTTGACTGCAACATGAAAGGCCCATACCTTCCTAGAAATGTGAGTTGGCCCAATCTTACGAGTCCACTGTAGAGCGCAATGACAGGGTCAGGGGTGACTCAGTCACCACATTGTGTCAGCCACCCATGGCAGCTCCTGCCTTGGGACATCTGAGACCATTAAGGCAGAGTGGTTGGCACAAGGGTTCAGGGAATGACCTTGGAGCTACTTTCTTCCTCTTCAACACATATGTGATACATCAATACATGATTTTTTAAATCCACAAAGTCACTTATGACTCCTAAATTAAATTACACAGATCTCTTTGGTCCAGGATCTCAAGGCTCAATTGCACATAGGCCTATGTCTGTGTTTAATCTTAGCATATGCCATTTTCTGAATTTATCCGGGGCTTTTGGTCATTTACTTGACTGCCTACATCTCTTCAAGTACTGCTGTGTTCACTAAATATGTGTGGAAGGATGGGATGGGTAGATTGACAGGTAGCTGAATGGGTGGATGAATGGATGGGCAGATGGGTAAGTTGACAAGGACATTGATGGATGCTATGTGAACCTACATGAATACTATAGCTTATAATTCCTATGTCTCCGAAAAGTGAATTATATCATTATTTCCACATTATGTAGTAGAAACAGAAGCTGTCTGATATCACAGGACATCATTAAACCCAACTACTTCACTCCTAAGGCATGAAGGATCTCAACCCTCACGAAGACCTGGGCAAATCACGGAAGTGGAACCAGCATTACCCACTGCAAGGGATGTGTGCAGTTACTTTCTGGGAGGGAGCATTCTTGACCTTCCCACTCTGGCATCTGCCTTCTCTGCTATGAGCCTTTAACTTATGCCTAATCCAGTTTAGCAGCCAGAATCAGCTCCTTGGAGACTAAGTCTGTGGGTGAGTTTAGAAGCCCAGAGATAAACCACTCTCTGTCCCTGGACACAGAGAAGAGATAAGAAATCCAGGCTGCTGCAGATGAATCTTGGGGAAGAAGTCGTAGTACCAGAGCTGTATCTGAAACAGACACAAGGAATGCAGCAAGAAAAACCACTGTAAGTGGGAATTCACTGTTAGCTTTCTCACACACCCAAAGGTCCCATCACACTGAGTTCTAAACTCGGAAGTCACTCTTACACTCATCACCTCATTGAATCATTCTAAGAAGATGTACATAATAGATGTTTTTTATATTATTTGACAGGCAAGAACATCAAGACTTATTGAAACAGAGTCTCATGCCTGTGGCCTTAAGTTTGTGAATACTAATCTGATCTGAAGACTGTTCTGTGTTTGTCAAGTACCTGCCTGCCTTGTGCTCTGGGACTGAAGATGCTTCCTTCAGAGACAAGCCCATGCACAAACGTGTGCCACCTGTGGTTCCTGCCTTTTGGCAAGAGATGTGATTGAGGACTTGCCTTGGTGAATCTTCAGTGCCATCTTATGTGTGGTAGAAATGGGAGGCTCAGGTGTTTGGAGACAGGAGTGGAGGAGTCAGAGACCAAAGCAACGCAGCCAAAAGCCATGGACTGTCTGGAGCCACCAAAGCCACAAGAGGCGACACGGGATTGTCCGTTAAACCTTCAGAGGAAATAGAGGCCTGCTGACTCGGCAATTTTGAATTTCTAACCTTGAACCGTGACAAAACGGATCTCTGTTGTTCGGGGTAGTTTCTTGTAGTAAGCAATGCCAAGTGCAGCTGAGTTCCTAGCAGGATTTCTCTGCTCTTCCCCCTCTGGATCATTCAGGACAAGCACAGGCTCTGCCAAGCAAAAAGACACTTACTGAGCTCTCCAGGAGCATGTTTGCCCTGTAGTTGCAAACCTACCTTCACGCACGGCTTTGAGCCCCTCTTGGAAGACAGACTTTCCATGCGGATGCACAAGTCTGTGCTCTTCCTTGTGGCCAGTACCAGTTAACATCTCTTGAGATGGTGCATTAGGATCCTGTGCTCGCTAAGACCAGAGATAGGATTCACTCCAGGCTCCTTACTCGCCTCTCTTTCAGGCGAGAGCTTCCCAAGGTATTCAGGTTCAGAATCACTTTACAATAAGGCAAGTTTTGCTATTTCTTGAGATTGCCCTATTGACTCACGGGTAACTTCAGGTTCTCTTACAAAGAAACGTTTTCCAAAGGACCCAAAAGCAAGTGTGTGGGGGTGAAAAAGGCCAACATAAAAAGGTTCCAGCTGGGCAGTAGCTGGGCAGTTCTGTCCCCCAGAAGTTACACTGCAGTCAGCCCCAAAATGGGGAAGGGTCACAGGAAAGTTGAGAGAGTCTCCATGGACACCCAGCAGCTGCTGATGCTGCGGTTAGAGCCTCCTGGAAGTCTTGCAGGAGATAGCCCTCCGACACGAGACGTGAAGGCAGAGTCCAGAGACGTGCAGGCAGAGTCCAGGAGACAATCCTCCAACACAAGAAGTGAAGGCACACTCCAACTTTGTTGGTGAGAGATGGAGGGGCCTGGGCTCCCAGGCAGTCACCAGTTAGGTTACTGGATGTGTTCCTAGAAAGATACCTTGGAGAGGCTTCCCTCACTTACCATCTGAGGACATCTGTGAGCCTGGACGTGGGCCTTCCCTGAGCCCAGATCCATGGGCGTCTTGCCTTGGGTCTGCTCATCCTCCGGAGCTGTGAGTGACAGTTTCCCGCTGTTTGCAGGATGCCCTCCCTATGGTGTTCGGCTGTTCTTAGAACAGGATAAGGCCAGAGTCTGGAGAAAATTGCTGCTAGCAGCATGGAGTTATGTGGAGTGGGATGGTGCTGCAGTGCTTGGTGGAGGAACACAGCCTGATAGAGAAGTGTTAAAAGAATTTAACACAGCCCGGGTGCTGAACAAACCTGTCTAGAAGAATGGCATGCCTTCTGCACTGGACAACCGGGAAGAGTCACCCCAGACATGGGAGAGAACAGGAGGACCTGGAGGTGAGCGATAGCATGTCCCTGCCCAACTGCAGTGAGCCTTCCCACCAACCTCTGGTTCCCCAAACCTCGAGGACTTCCCAGGCTTCTCTGCCTTGAGGACGGTCATGTGCTGTCTCCAGGAGGCTTTGGGAATCACAGGTCCTAGCAGAGTGGGTTCTGACTGCCAGAATTTCAGGAGACAGACACGGAGGGAATCACCTTAATCACAAGCAACCCCAGGATGCACCTGGGTCTGTGGACCCGGCTTTGACACCCCCAAACTCTGACCTGCTGCTCCCTGCTGAGATGCTGCGGAGTTGAACTGGAGTCTCCAACGGACACAAGGAGTAGTCACTTCTGATACACTCTGTGTGTGTGTGCGTGTGTGTGTGTGTGTGAGAGAGAGAGAGAGAGAGAGAGTGTGTGTGCTGGGGGTAAAAAGCTGCTAGGGGGAGAAATAATTGATTGGGGAATTTTATTATTTTATTCCCCCACTCCCCAGTTATTTATAGCTCCCGTGATGCCACCAAGAGAGCCCTTGACGCTCAGCTCTGAAAATGCCTCCTTGGGAGTCAGATTGCAATTTACTTTTCTAAAGATGCTTCAATTATATCCAAGGAAAAACGTGGTTACATTTTTAAAACTCAGGAGCAGCAGCTTTTAAATTTATTCAGGCTAATGAGCGTGTAGAAGATTGGTGAATGCTAATTCGCGGGACTCGGTGGCGGTGACGGGAGAAACACAACAACCGTGTCACAGCCTGGGAACAAAGTGAATGGGCGATGTGAGTGACAGTCGGGACTTCTTTTAATATCACTAAAAGGCGGCTGTGGTGACAGGTAAGAGGACAGACGCAGGGCTCTGCAGTGCTCGGAGAATTTGTGTACTATCAGGAAGGGACTCATCGACTTGGTACCAACTTAATAAGTTGGTACCAAGGACACAATCAGAGAATGAGAGCAGGGAACCAAGGGCAGATCCTCCTGCTCATTTCCCAGAAGTCAGGAAGAGTGTTCACCTGTTTCTGAAGACTCCAGGAAAACACTCATCCTCCTGACATGGTCTCAACTTGGGATAATCTCTAAAGGGACAAAATCCTGAATCAAAACCTGCCGGCACATACCTGATTCTGAGAGTGACTCCCAGACAAATGTGTGACTTCTGCAGAGAGTTGTCTTCACCTTGGGGAGAAAGTGTGGGAAGTAATACTTGGACACAGTCAGCAGCAGGGCAGTGTGACCTGCAGGGTGCTGGGGAGAGGGGACTGGGATGAACACAAAGGAGCTTGGAAGTGGCTGGAGGCTCCCAGCCCTGGTTTTCTTCTGCCAGAGGCAGACATCTTCTTCTTCTTTTTTTTTTTAAAGAATTATCTTTATTTTCATTACAAAGTCAGATATACTGAGAGGAGAAGAGATAGAGAGGAAGTGGAGCTGCCGGGATTAGAACCAGCGGCCATATGGGATCAAGGCAAGGACCTTAGCCACTAGGCCACACTGCCGAGCCCCAGACATCTTCTTATACTCATGACAGAGCCAACTGTGACCTTGGAGGAACAGGGCCTGTGGCCGATAACCCCACTCCCTTCTTCTAAGCTGTGGCTCACCCCTTCTGAGAGCCAGAGGGGTGAAGACAGCTGCCATTTGTCACATAGTGAATTACAGCTCCCCCGGTTCATGTAGTAAAGCCTGTGAATCCCATGTGACAATGTCTGGCAAGAGGTTATTTGGGGGTGTCTTCAGGGTTAGACAGGGTCATCAGAGTGAGGAACAGCAGCACTAGACCCGGTGTCATTATAACAACAGGAAGAGGCGCCGCCTCCCTTCCACCTGCACCCAGAGAAAAGCCCTGCAAGGACACAAGAAGGCAGGTGTCTGCACACCCAGAAAGGAGGTCCTAGCCCTAACAGCACCTTGAGCTTGGGCAACCAGCTCCGGAATTATGGGAGAGTAACTAATTCTTTCTAACCCCCCGATTCGTGATAGTTAGCTATAGAGGCTGATCTGTGAAGGCTGCCTTCTCCCAGGAAGCCTGTGCTTCAGGCCTTGCATTAGTTGTGCCTACAGTTTGGAAAACTTTTCCTTCTGTCACCCAGCTGGTGGTCAAGTGATGCTGAGCTCAGGTATCAGGAAGGACCTCTGGGCTTTCCAACACTGGAAAAGACATCCTTGCTCGGTGCTTATGCCACACTCAGGTCCCTTCTCCTTTAGCAACAAACTGGACTTAATTTGTGCCTCAGTCACTTTGTAAATACCTTAAGCCATCGACTCAGCCTAACATCTTAGTGTTTACAAAGTTCCTTTCTAGCTTTTAGAGGTGATAGAAAAATGGATAGAGGAGACATGGCAAAGTAGACAAAGACTGGATGGATGGATGGATGGATGGATGGATGGATGGATGGATGGGTGGATGGACGGATGGGTAGATGGGTGAATGGATGGATGGATGGGTGGATGGATGGATGGGTGGGAAATGATGGCTGCCTGGGCAGGTGGGTGGTTGCAAGGCTGGGAGGCTAGATGAAATCTTGGTTCATTTCCTAGTCTAGAGTGCCCAGACATACAAAGAGGGAGAGAAAGGATTATGTTAGGGCACCCACAAGTTTTCTGAAGGCACATTTTTTTGTTCTTCAAACCTTTTTTGTAAGATTTATTTATTTCAAAAACAAAGTTACACAGAGAGAGAAAGAAAGCTCTTCCATCCACTGGTTCACTACCCAAATGACTACAATCACTAGGTACAATCCAAGCTAAAGCCAGGAGCATGGAGCCTCCTTTGGGACTTCCGTGTTGGTCCAGAAACCCAAGGACGTTTTCTCTATACTGTCATTTTCCAGCACTGTCCGGGGAGCTGGTTCTGGAGTGGAGCAGCTATGGCCCAAACCAGAGCTGTCTGTGATGCCAGTGCTGTAGGAAGTAGTTGAACGTAGTGTTTCACAATGTGGACTCCTCATCAGAACTCTAACTAAAAAGCACTTACAATTCCCATTTATCATATGGACTCATGAATATTCACAGTATTGGCAGGATTTCTTCAAATGTTTGTCCCAAAAATCACTGAAAAATTTCTTTTTATCGGTTTTTGTGAGAGCCCACTGTTGGGCTGAATTCAATGTAAAGTGGAAACTTCAGAATAAAGTGAAACAATAACTGTGGCCCAGGCATGGCACCAAACATCCATCTCACTGAATTTGCACTAATAATTTGGGATTATGAACCTCACTGTGCAGCCGGAAGCACAAGGCATGGCCAACTGAGGGCTAAGGAAGGATCCAAACTGTGCCTCTGGGTTCCCTTCATGAACTGCAGGATAAGTGAGGTTCCTGGCCACTCGATGCCTTCCTGAAAGATGGACACTCATGCTATCTGGAATTGCACTGGCATTTTCTGCAAGAAGAATTAGGCTGGGAGACATATTTCTCTTGGAAATAGTTTTACTGGGGGACATTTCCCACTGTGCTGCAAGTCGACCTCTTGGACAAACATGCTGTCATAAAAACGTGCTATTTGCTATGAGGGCATTGGGAGTTTTAAATCATCAAACTAAAGTACCCCAGGCCCTGACAGTAAAATTTTCATTCAAAGAAGGACTAAGCTTCACAACATAATAAATTATACATGACTGGGACATATAAAACATTTAAAGATATAAGAAATTTCTCTGGATTTGTGTTCAGTAGGAGACTTTGGCTCTTGAAGTACTTTTTTATGTCAATTCTGCCTATTCATAAGGAGAAATAAGGCTTTTCTAATGAGAAGCAGCAAAAAACAGCTGCATCTCTGCTCTCCAAGTTCTATTTGGTTTTCTCCCTCTTTATTTCCCTGCAGGGGATGGAATGAAGCAAAAACTGGTGGTGCTCAGAGGGGACTCAAAGTAGGGTCTTTGGTGGGTTCTGAAGCCAGGGAAATTAACCATAAACAATAATGACCCACATCAGAGGGGCTTTGGAAGGCTATTGGAGACATCTCAAGCTCATATTTGGAGGCAATTTTTATACAAGTAAAAGCTGTAATGACTGGCAACCGCTATCTTATGGGTGTTGAGTTCAGAGAAATATACACTAAAATGGCCCTACTTACTAGGTGCAGCACACAGCCTGGCACACGGTACACAATAAACAATGAGGGGTTTTTTTCTGCCTGTCTGGACAAAGATGAGATCAGCACAATCATGCATTCACCAGCAACTGCCATGTCCATGCCACATCACAAACTCCTCAAAAATTCATGAGATAGACACAAACATGCTCATTCTTACAAGATGATGGTCATGTCATCATGGCTGAGCGATGCTGGGACTTGGCTGGGCAGCTCTGATCTGATGCAGTGACAGCAGTCGCATTGAAATCGACTAGACCTGTATGTAGACTAAGCGTCTCAAGTTCAAGTCTGTGTGCTGGATCTCTTTCTCTTCAGACTGGGGCTACCTGTAGTAGGCAGTCTAAGAGCATTAACTAAAACAGGCAGGCCTCAGAGGCCTCGGATCCCAACTAGTTCACTGTCCATTTGTCCTGTTCCAGTAGCATGTGCAAGTTATATAGGCAGGCCCAGCAGGAGGGGGTCTAGGAAAATGCCACGGCCAGGGGCAAGAATGCATAATTCACATCCAGGCAGAGCATGAAGAACTCCAAATGGGAGTGTTTTCTACCTCACCTGTCCTTTCCCTTTGCACTGGGTGTTGCTTTAATGGTTTCCTGTGCACTGCATCCAGCTGGATGGCAGCTGCTCAAGGTCTTGAATTCTTCCTTGTAACTATGTCCACTTTCAATCTTACCGGTTCATGTTGCACTCATTTACTAAGTGCTGGCTCTCTCTGCTAGACTGACAGTGGGGTGTCAAGAGCCGGCAACAGCAGAACCCTGGCTCAGAGGCCTGGAACTCAATCTGCCCTTGCATGTGGGTGTCAGGGATCCAACTCCTGAACCAATCCTACTCCCTTCCAAAATGTGCATTAGTGGGAAGGTGGAATCCAGAACAGAGCCAGAGGTACCGGTCAGGACATGTGTGCCCCAGGCAGGATCTCGACCACTTCACTAAACACTGTGGATTTCAGGTTTTGAAGATTTGTACATGAAGTCTACAGCTTTAGCAATTACTAAGGCAAAATTCTAAATTAAGAATTTATTATGGGGATTGTAGGACCTATGGATGGGAGAAGCAATGTCTCCTGCGCATAGAGACATAATCATCTCCATTTTGGTAACAGTGCAAATTAGTTAAAATAAGGGGAGAATGAAACATGAATGTACTTGACTGATATGTCAATATTAAAGTTATATCTAAAACTTGTGCATCTGGTCAGTGTTTCACAAAGAAACTACAGACACAGGAATGTCTCTCTGTTCCCACTCTGGACACGCTGGGGATACACACTTGTTATGTTTAAACTGGACTCTCATACCAACACTATCACTTGGCATCACGCAAGTTTGTCCAGCTCTCACAGCGCGGCCTGTGGACAGCACAGAGTCTAGCAGCTGCTGGAGTACCTCCAGTGAGCTTGGGAAGTTTGGAGTGAGCGGCAAAGCTGGGATTTGTTACAGATTGGAAATTCCAATGTTGGATCTGACTGGGATTTCAGAGTAGAAGGAATGATCAAGATCAGGACTATTTTACTTTTTCTTTATTTTTAAACAGTAGGAGATGTTTTGTAGTCAGTGCTTACTTTCACTGCACAGAATCCAGGAGGCACGGGCCAAGGTGCTGCTTGCTGTCCTTCAGGTACACCCCTGTGGGATGGGTGCCCACTGCACAAGTCAGAGCTAATGGCCCATGTGAATACCAAAGCATGCAGTGCTACCCGGAGTGACAGGACATCCCCAGATGTGCAGAGCCTGGCACCCAGCGCGCCACTCTATCCTGCTCTGCAGGCCTGCCTCTCTCACACAGCTCTTTCTCCCCATTTTCTTATTGTAAATGTACTGAACCCAAGTGTCATACAGTTAAAGGGAAATGCAAGAAGTTACATCATGGGAAAAAAGAAAGCTCTTAGACTTTATAGATGGATGACACATGTGACCCACTTTCTTTCTTTCTTTTTTCCTGAGAAATCCAAGGTCTGACTAAGGGTGATGTGAAGTGCTGGAAATCAATTTCGTAAGATAGAACTTAACCCTCAGAGCCAATAAAGGCATTTCGTTGCTGCTTCTGGAGGGGAGAAGAGGCTGATGGTCCAAGAAAACCTTGTGGTTGTAACAGAAAGGACTGTGTTCTAACTTTGAATCTGTGTACTTCTGTAACTTCTGGATTTCACACTTAAACATTGTTATCATTTTCAGCATTTGCCACATTTACTTCAAAAGGAGACATTATTGAAAGATTTACTGATTTTCCTTTAGGAAAGAGATAATTAGTCACAGAGTGAGGAATCCATGACAATGATAGGAAGAGAACACATGATTACTTACAAAGTGAGTCAGTGAACAATATTTACAGCTAAGTACCAAATGATATCACAGCCCGCCCAATTTTTATATCTTCTCTATTTATTATTGTCCACAAATAAAAGAAGGCAAAATATTTGTGTTTCTGTGTCTGACTTATTTCACTTAACACGATGATCTCCAGTTGTATCCATTTTATTGCCAACATTACGATTTTGTTCTGGGTGCTGCTCCAGATAACTCTACTGTGGCGTAGGTCCAGTGACTATTACTAATACCGTTACTATTATTAGCTGATTAATAAGAAAAGCAGAGAGGGGGACAGAGAGAGGGAGAGGAGAGATGCTAATAGAAAAAATACCATCTAATAATTCTCTTTCCAAATACCCACATGGATGGGTAGATCTGGGATAGGACCTATGTCAAGAGCTGAGGGCTCAATGTCTCCCACAGGAATGGCAGGGAAGCAAATGTTAGGCCATCACCTGCTTCGGCCTAGGGCCTGTATTAGCAATAAGTTTGAGTCAGGAGCTGGGGCAAGGATCACACAGGACATGTGTTTCTTAACTCTTAAGATCCATTCTTGAGGAATCGTTCCTAAAGAACTCAGATTAAGGAACGATGGCTCCCAGAAAATTGAATCTGAGGAAGTCCCAAGGTGGCAGGGTGTATCCTACACACTGGCCCACAATAATCTCCTGAGCATCTCTCTCTCTACCAAATCTGTGTTTAATGATGTGAAATGGTGGCTTGGAATTGGCCATGGCAAAATATTGATTCCAGAGAAATCAAAGAGATCATTAGCCATCTCTGTTTCACCTCCTGCTGGAACTACAGTAGACACAGTGCCCTAGACACCATTGGTCTAACATTGCCAGTCTTGGATTCAGAGAAATTTCAGTTCACATGTACACCCTCACGCAGCTGCCAGCAGGATTCGGAAGTGCCAGCTGATACCCTGGTTATCAAGGTCCGGTTGATTTCCTCCAGATGAGAGGGAAACCCTAATTGCTCCATGTCCCAAAAATCCACCCAGCAAACTCTTCAAGGGCAGAGAGAGACTGAAGCCAGGAACCAGGAATTCCACTCAGTCCTTCCATGTTTGTGGTTGGGGCTCAAGCAATCGGACCAGTCTCTGGTGTGTTCCCAAGTGCATCAGCTGAGAGTTGCAGTATGGAAAGTCAGCATGGAAGACAGTGGCTTAGCACGCCGCACGATGACAACACTTCCGCCCCTGCCTGCGCCATGAGGCTCTGGTCTCCACATGTTTGTTGGTGCAACTTGTCTCTTCAAGTGTGTCTCATTAGCTCACCGTGCTCCAAATTCTCCAACTCTATAGTTTTATAATCAATAAGAAACTACTAGCAAGAAGATAATTGCATTAAGTTGAAGTCAAAGTGAAAAACCCTGGATACCTCTCTCTCTCTCTCTCTCTCTCTCTCTCTCTCCTCCTCCTCCTTCCTCTCTCCCTTTCCAGTTTGAGAATCTCTAAAGGAACATTTTTATTCCTAACAGGTAAAAATGCTCTGAATTCGTGATTACTTGAGGACATGAGATGAGCAGAATCTAAGGCCATAGAATAAAACTGGCCAAAATAAACACATGAACAATTAAATGGAAACTTAAATGTAAGCGAGGCTTGGTGAGGCACCCTTCTTCAAGGCCAGGGACAAGTGCAAGAAAAATTCATTTCCAATGATGAGAACTGGAGCTTTGCCAATGAGTTAATAGTCTCCATTTTCTTCATTGCACCCATATCTGAGTCTTGTTTATAAGTGTCAGTATAGTCGGGCATTCAGCCTGAGGTTTGCGGGGTGAGCAGTTAGGCTTCTGGCTAGGGTAGCAGCTAGGGTCGCATGCCGTTTTGCTGCTGCGTGGGTTGCACTCCCAGACTGAGGCCCTGGCTCTGGTTTCCTGCCAATGTAGATGTTGGGCGCATGGGGCACTGTGCAGGTCCCTTCCAACTGCCTGAGACCCAGGCAGGTTCCTGGCTTGGGGCGCTTAGGCATGGACACTCTCACTCTGTCTCTCAAATCTTTTTTTTAAATGAGCAAGGATTTTGAGATCTCTACATGTGACAGATGTTTTAAAAGTTCAAGGAAAAGGCATACTATGACTGTATAGCTATATCTACGCAGACAGTCTTGTACTTAACCTAAGGGCCAAGGCGCCTACTGAGTATTCCATGACACAGAATTTTTTCCCTCTCTTTTTTCACTCCTGGGAAACAGAGCCAGACAGCAGCATTTAACTGCTCAGCTTTCATCATTATGGAAGACAGAGCACTTTCTGTGAGTGAACAAACACTGATGTATTCAAACTTTGGAAAGACATAAAGCAGGCACACAAGAAGGAAGGGCAGACCTGAGTGTGGCAGTGCCTTGGTTCCACCGTGCAGCCCTGGCATGATCAGGGCGATCAGGGTGCTTTTCTCCTGGGAAACACTGAAAGACTCAGAGCCTAGTGTGTCCAGGACACCTCACAGGGGCAGTGTCTGGTGGGAGCACACAATCCAGGAAGAATTACTATGTTTTAAATAATGAGGACCTTCTGGGGCCCAGCATGGTAGCCTAGTGGCTAAAGTCCTTGCCTTCCATGCACTGAGATCCCGTATGGGCACTGGTTTGTGTCCCTGCTGCTCTACTTCCCATCCAGCTCCCTGCTCGTGGCCTGGGAAAGTAGTAGCAGACGGCCCAAAGCCTTGGGACTCTGCATCCACGTGGATGCCTGGAAGAAGCTCCTGGTTCCCAACTTTGGATCAGCTCAGCTCCGGTCATGATGGTCACTGGGAGAGTGAACCAGCAGATAGAAGATCTTTCTCTCTGTCTCTCTTTCTCTCTGTAAAACTGACTTTCCAATAAAACTAAATAAATCTTTCTTTTTTAAGATTTTGATTACGAAGTCAGATATACAGAGAGGAGGAGAGACAGAGAGGAAGATCTTCCATCCGATGTTTCACTCCCCAAGTGACCGCAACAGCCTGTGCTGCACTGATCCGAAGCCGGGAACCAGGAACCTCTTCCGGGTCTCCCACGCGGTGCAGGGTCCCAAGACATTGGGCCGTCCTCAACTGCTTTCCCAGGCTACAAGCAGAGAACTGGATGGAAAGTGGAGCCTCCGGGAATAGAACCGGCGCCCATAAGAGATCCTGGTGCGTTCAAGGCGAGGACTTTAGCTGCTAGGCCACGGCGCTGGGCCCAACCGAAATAAATCTTAACAAAAAGTATGAAGACCTTTCAAGTGCTCACTCTAACTTTGTTTACAGATTCCACATGCAGCCAAGCCCAGTCATTAAAGCATAACCAGGCGATCCCTGGCCTTCACGATCAAGTTCCTGAGACAACCCCAGGAACAACAGGAGGCAGACAAGGCAAGGAACATTGTCTAGGATTCCTTTTTCGTTGTTTATGTTACATCCCATAAGATCGGGGCACACCTCAAGTGATGGACAGAGAGTTTGTACGTTTAACATGATTCCTGCTACGGGCAAAGCAGTTCCAGATAAAGGAGTCGTGTCTTAATGAGAGGTGAATAATCCTTTCTTGTCAGAGGTGAACATGTGCCAGGCAGGCATTGTCTGCTCACGACACCTTTATTTTCATAGCACACTGCAGCCGAGAGATTGCTACGTGGGATGCTTTATTCCTACATGTCTAGAGAACAAACACTTTGCACACACACAGGCCACACGATAATGCTAGCACAGTCACACCGTAAGAGCTTCCTTCTAGACACGGGCAGGTTTCTCTCTCCATGGGGGCTGCAAAATGAGAAACAATAAGAAAGAAGCTGGGCCTTGGGCATTCTTGAGACATGGGTTTGAATCGCAGGTGTGCTGCTGAGTAACTGTGTAATCAAACACACAGTGTTTAAACCACAGGGTGCGCACAAATCACCCCAACCTGGCCGAAGGGTGGGTTTTCTCTGGCCAGGCCTGGGGTGGGCCTCGGCCCTGGCATCTCCTCACACACCCTGGCGGCCAGAGCTCCAACTTGGTGCTCTTTGAATGCTGCAGCCCCAGGCTCTGCAGTACGTCTTCCCTGAGCCTGTGCCTCAGTTTCTTCATGGGGGCACGGTGTGGCTGCCTCATGTGTGCTAATGCCCTGAGGGTTGCCCCCAAACAGCGCTCAGGACAGCCCTCCCCGAGCCTCTGGGCTCCATCGGTGAACATTCTTACTATTATTATTAATAACGTGCTCAGGAGCGCAGTGTGCAGATTAACCACCCGATGGGAACCAGGCAGTCTAAATTAGATACATGGGGCTCTATCACCTTCTTTATCTTGCGGCTAATGACGCCTCTGCTGATTGACTAAACCCTCTGCCTTCCAGCGGCCCCGCATCATGCGTTGCCTGCCTGTCTTCCCAAAATACTAATAACATTTGGAAGGAAATAAAAGAAGAAAACCTGTTTGCCATAGAAAGTTCCTGCAGCCCAGCAGAGCCCTGCGTGTACTGGATGGTAACTTCATTTCCTGGGGACTGGCGGAGCCATAATCCGTGAAAACAGAGTACAAGTCCCCGCATGATGCACTTGGGCGGTAAGCCGCTAAGACTCACTTGCAGCTCTGCGGGAAGCCGCCGAGTTCGCTTTGATAAGTTGCCCGACCTGAGAAAGCTGAAAATGTGTCCATTATTGTGGAGGCAGCCAGGAGGAGATGGAATTAGACGTGAAGACAGTGGCGGATCTTGGATCCCGGGTGGAGGCTGAGCTCCTGACCCTGGTCCCTCCCAGAGATGGAGGGAGAGCCCGCACCGGGGCCGGGGCAGGGGGTGCAGGCGGTCGCGTGGTACTCAGGGTCTGGTACCGGGAGAGGCGGAGCAAGTTGCTTTCAGTGGCGTGATCGGCTGTCAGGAAGGGGCTTAGCACCTGTGGAAATGGGGGAGCCACCACCAGCCCACCCTGCCCTTCCCCTGCAGAGGAAGGGGCACCCTGGTGTTAAAATTGAAGAGTGGAAAAGAATGATGTGTGCCATGCAGGCGAGGCCCCACAGTGCCGGGCTCTTCACCCACAGCTTGGGAGATGATCAACCTCGCTTTCCTGGAGAGAAATTTGGCATTCAGCACAAAAACCTTTAAAAAAGAAACGTGCCTACTTTCGGACCCCTTCGATTTGCATCTGGAAACATATCCCAAAGAAACAACATAAACTTGGAAAATTTAGCGTTAGGGTGCCGTGCTCGGAACCTCGGTGCCAGCTCCATGCCTACACACCGCTTGCCCGTGCACTTGCTCATCTCCGAGGGTCAGCATGCCAAACAAGGACAAGAGCAGAGACAGAGGAGCAAAGGGGCAGCCCTGGCTCCCTCCTCCCTCGGGGACAGCAAACGCCCCTGCCCCAGAGCCGGAGGCTGGAGTTGGCCTTTGAAGAAGGCTGTGCTGGCACTTGGAAGCTGGAAAGAATTGTCAGCACACAGTGGCCCTAAGGGTCCCGGGTAGATGGGAGAATGCAGGTGTAGCAAGCGGGAGTCAAATGCCCTGTTTTGTTGTGCTGGTGGCCACATGCTGCTCCCAGCCACAATAATGCATCTGCCACCAAGATCCTCCTTTCGAACAGTTTGTCTCCTGGGTAAGAGTTAAATGTGCCGCAGTTTGCCTGGGAGGAGTGACCCGAGCTGCAGAGGCAGGTACAGAGGAACATGGCCAAGGGGACTTGAAAAGAACGCAGGCAGAAATGAAACTAAAAGATTCAGTTATTGCAGTGCCAGCATTTCTTGAAATCCACTCAGTGTAACTGTAACATGTTTTTAAATGTACTTTGTGAAGTTCTTTGTGTCTTTTTGGGCTGAGGCCCATGAAAACAGGTGCTTGAGTCTTAACTGCACAGACACAGACACACTGTCCTGGCTGTTAAGAGACATAACATGATGTGACAGGCCTCTGTGGCTCCAGCTGGGACAGATTCTGAGGGTCCCCCACAGAGATGACATTAAGGAGTAAGTAAAGGCATTGGAGACAACTGCGTTCACACACATGAAAATCTGTGGGCAGGGTCCATGGCTGCTGTGACTGCCTGCGAAGGTGGGGCACAACAGGTGCATGTAGGGAGAGGTCGTGGGGAGAAAGATGTAATGGCAGATTCGTTGGCTGGTGGAGTGAGCCAGTGGAGAGACACCAAACCAGAGAGAAGTCTGTGAGAAAGCAGGAACAGAGCAGAGGCATAGGAGTGTGTCCTGGGGGCGGGAGCCTAAGGGTTTCAGTAGCAGGGTGTCTGTGGATGACTCGGGCAGCACAGGGTCCCTGCTGAAATGAAGGTGGGACTCCATCTCTGGTGAACCTGTCTCTGAAATGTTAGGTAAGGAAGAGTGATGGAAAATGTCTCATAACAGTTGGACCAGCCTCTTGATCAAATACTGGTCCACATGTGTTTCTGTGAAGGCACTTTGTAGAAGTGATTGTAAAGCACGTTGTTTCCTTTGACATCTTCATGGTCCTCATCTCAGCTGCCAAGGTCACTTAGGGTGCCTCTCTGGCCTGCTGGTTTGCCTTATATTGTTTGGAGTTGGCAGCATCCGCCAGTGGATGTGCCGGGCTTGGAGTAAGTCCCTTAGCATACACATACTTGCTCTCAGTTGCGTCTCTCTGGAGAACCCTGACCAATGAACCACGTTTGCAGGTGCAGTGGACTACCAAGGAGGGCTGAGGAGCACAGCTGGAGTAGGAGAATGAGCCTCTGCAGAAAGAAAGGTGAAATCACAGCCAAAAAAGCTTCCCAGTTGGAGGCCACATGGTGGTAAGCAACAATAATCTCAAGAATGATTACAGTGGCGTTCGCAGACGGCCTCTGCCCTATGTGGCCATTCAGGCAGCTGGCTGACGAAGCCTCCAGGTGGACCCTACACCATGACCAGGACAGCAGAAAGAGGGGCTCTGTGTCTGCAACGAGCAATGCCAACATCACGTGCCATTCGTGCTCGCACTTTGTTCAGCAAAGCAAACAGCAAGGCCTCCTGTAACTGGCAGACACAGAGAAGTCATTCTATCATATGACAGAAAGGAGAGTAAAGAGTGGTTGGAATAACTTCAACCTATATTATGGATGACAGGAACTAAAGGTAGGGGCCATTGATGGGCTGGGGATCTTTGGAATCTGCAGAAGATTGAAGTGAGGGAGAAGCTTGTCAGGCCATCAGTGTGGTAGGTGGTTGAAAGCTCTTTTTTTTTTTTAAGAGGTGATAGTGTCGAAAATGATAACCTAATGGCAGGGCTGTGTTCATAGACACCCACAATAGTAAAACCAACTCCTCTCAACAGTCGTTTGTTAAAACCTGCTCTCTGCCCAAGGGTTTCTGATTCACAAGGACTGGTGGATTTGCAGTTCCAACAGGTCCCCATGCTGAGGGCATGTGCCTTAGACAGATGAATATCCAGGCAATAAAAGACCTTGGTGTTAGATCAGCAGCGTGAATGTTAATGTCATGAAGACTGATAACTGCAACCAGCTGGCAAAGTAGCTAATGGATAATGATGACCAATGTGTCAATAGTAAATGAAAGCACCAAGGGATATCAATAAAATGTGATGACATGAAGTTTGAAGATTGCAATGTAGAAAGGACGGTGGCTTAGAAGCAGCTTTGGGGAAAAAAGGGGACACTTGGCAGTGTCTAGGTCATTTATTTATAGATTTATTCTTTTTCTGCAAAGTCAGAGTTACACAGAGAGAGGAAGCAAACGTGTACGTGTTCACACACACACACAGAGAGAGAGAGAGAGAGAGAGAGAGAGATCTTCCATCTGTTAGCTCACGCTCCAAATGGCCACAATAGCTAGGGTGAAGCCATGCCTCATCAGGAGCCAGGGGCTTCTACAGCGGATCCCACAGCGGTATCAGGGACCTGAAGACAAGGGTCGTCTGTTGTTTTTCCCAGACAACGAACAGGAATTTGGGTCCGAAGTGGAGAAGCCAGGACATGAACAAGCTCTCACGCAGGATGCCAGCATCATCCAGCCAAGGCAATAACCCATGGCCTCCATACTTTAATGGGAAGGAAAAGCAGCACCCATTTGGTGGGTTATATGTAAAATGTACAGAAATTAATTGTGCATATGGTGAGTTTTGACAGACGCAACCACTCATACAACTCACAACCCAGTCAGTTTCCATCACCCCAGACGCTCTCTGCGCTGCTTCCCAATCAGACCTATCAATTCATTCTAATACGTGGATGTGGTGTGTCTCTCTTTGTAGGTGTGTTTCAATTCTATCCTCACTGCTTCTACTGGACATGATTCGCCCATGAGTTTGCCAAGCGCTTTTTGTTATTGCAAATAGTATTTTAAACATTCGATTTATATTGCTCACACCTCATATATAAAATAAAATTAATTCTTGTATATTTAACTGATATTGTGTCCTTTTAAATTTTTTGTTTTAGTTTTAGTGTTTCCCTTTGGTTAGGTCCTTTGGAAAAAATCTATAGGCATAATTTTGTCATTTATAAATAAAAACAACTTCATTCTTTGCAATATTTGTGATTTTTGAAATCTTGCTGAGTTTAGCCTTCTCTTCAGAGACTTTAGTTACATTTTAAATAAAAGTGCTAAAAACAGAGACTATTTTTTTTCTTATTCTTAAAGGAAAACAAGCATTTGAGCAAACAAGTGTGGAGTTGACTGTAAAATTCCTAGGAACATCCTTAATTCATTTCAGGCAGTTTTCCCTGTACTCTCTCTAGTGTTTTTCCTTTAAATCACGATGGAGTTTAGGACTTAAACCGCCCATTTGAGATGCCAGCATCGCAGGTGGCAGCTTAACACACTGTGTCACAACGCCAACCCAAGCCATCGGCGTCTGCCTTCCTCTCTGGATCAGTGTCACAAGCAGTTCTAAACTTCAGGGTTAAAGAATCAACGTTCGGTTTTCTTGTTTTCTTTTTCTGCTTTGTAGCTCTGGTGTTTTCATTTTTGCTGTTATGTTATTGTATTTATCTTGGTGTCGCTTGTAGTACTCCTTCTTTTTTGTATTTTGTACTGTTATGATTATTGTCTGTGATACAGTTTTATAGGTGTAGGGATTCTCCCTCTGGCTTCCCTTCCTTCTTCATTCTCCCCCATTTTATTGCAACAGCCACAAGTGAAGCATTCTGCTGCTTAAGTGTATCATGACATCGTAGGGATTGGTAACGGTGGAAAATCCAGTATCATATTATCAATGGATGTGTAGCAGAGACATTGGGAGTAGATGAGGTGACATTCATGCAGATCATAAAACAGATAGACACATAGGTCAACATACATATATATATACATACATTCTCATAAATGAACTGTATAATGGAGACTAGCACACTGACAAGTGAAGATACAGTGCAGTATGTATTGCTTCTTGCTTCTTAAAGTAGAAAACTAAATAAGTAATTTAAATCTTATGTTTTTCTGCTTTATATAATTATTTACAACTCTAAATTTCCTTTTTGTGCTGCTTTCTTTAAAGAATTGTTTGTTCTCTTCAAAATATTCCGTCTATTCCTATTTTGGTTTGGACTTACAGGCTACTTAACAATGTACCTGTTAGTGTGGGAAGTTTATAGATGTTCTTTTGTCATTGTTTTCTTTTTTCTCATTTTTATATTTTCCTTTTTTTAAAAAAAGTATGTATTATAAGATGCAGTTCCATAGGTTCCAGTATGTCCCTTCTCCCTTTCCCAATTCCTCTCTCCCCATTGATTTCCGCTATATTATTACAGTAGTATAGTCCTTCAAACATAGTAATAAGTCCATTATTCTGCTATTTAAGTGTATCCTGATATTGTAGGTACAATGACAGAAAGTCCAGCATCCTATTGTTAAGATGTATCTGGCAGTTTCGTTGGGAGTCCAACTTTGATTCTGAGTAGAGATGTGTACTGCAACGTATCTTCACTTCTTGCTATGATAGTCCCTGTTGTACAGTTCCTCTAGATGAGACTTGTACATGCATGCTTACCTAAATGTTTTTGATCCTGTATTTTGCATAAAGGTTGCCTTGTATTAGAGAGAACATATGATATTTGTCCTTTTGGGATTAGCTTATTTCACTGAGCATAATGGCCTCTAATTGGGACCATTTTGTTGCAAATGGTAGAATTTCATTATTTTTAGTATTTGAATAATATTCCAATAGAGTAGATCTACCTAACTTAATCCAGTTTCCAAAGCTGCTGAGACTTGATTCATAGCTCATGATGCACTATGTCTTGGGAAAAGCCTATGTGTCTTGCATTGCCAATAACCATTGTTTCAATCTGGTTTACAATTTTGCATAATTCATCTCTTTTCAAAAACCAACCTTTAAAAAACCTGTTTATTCTGGGACAGGCATCATGGCACAGTGGGTTAAGCAATCAGTTGAGTATCTAAATCCAGTGTTGGAGTGCCTGCTTCAAGTTCTGGCTACTGCGTCTCTGATCCAGCTTCCTGTTAACATACCTGAGTGGCAGACAGGGCTGGCACAGGTGCCTGAGTACAGGAAGACGCAGGTGGAATCGCTTACTCCTGGGTTGGCCTGGCTCAACTCTCGCTGTTACATGGATTTGTGGAATGACATCGTGAATTAAAGAGTCCTCCTTCTCTCTCTGTCATTCTGGCTTACAAATGGATAATATTTAAGAAAAATTTGCTGGTTTTAAACATTGACAGTAGTAGACAAAATTTTCAGTTTTAATTGTGCATTTGTCTTTTTCAGTTCCTACTCTTCTTCGTGTGCTTTGAAGCTTGAGTTGGCACGCAAGCATCTGGCACAGCTTTGTTCTTGACCAAGTGAATGGTTTGTCTTGATGAAATGCTCACCTTTGTTTCCAGGATTATCCTTTGTGTGTGCTTGGGCTTTGTAAATGATTTGCTTTTGTGCAAATCTTTTTCATCTGCAATTCTCAATCAGTGTCTTTATATTTAAACTGGATGTCTGTATGCACTGTATGATCAATTCTGCTTATATGTCCATCTCAAAATGTGAGCCTTTTGAGTGTATGGTCTGTTCATATTTAAGTTATTTATCTGCAGATCACATGCATTGCAATGCCATGCTGAGTGCTATTACTTCAGTGTTGCCTTAACCCATCAGTTTACTGCACCCTTAATTTGGATTAGTTTTGTAAGCATGAGTGTGAGCACACCTTTCCAAGATGTACTTTGTTTTCTGTATTAGGCTAGTCATTTTACTTCATGTTTAAGTGTTTATAGGTTTTTATGTTTTACCGTAGTCTACCACGAATTAATAACTTTGTGTATGGTACAAGAAACTTAAAATAGTACATTCCCATTTTGCTAATTTCATCTTTTATGCTGTTGTCATGCACTTTGTTACAAACCCCATGATATCTAATTGTTATTTTTCTTTTAGCATTCCATTTTACTCGCAGGAGCTTTTGATAAATGAGGAAAGCACTTTATATTTTATCACTGATGACTCTCTCAAGCCTTCAGGTCATTTCAGCTTCTGTCTGGTATCATTTTGCTTCAGTTAGACGCTCTTCATTTGAAGTGTTTGTTTCCTTTCTTCATCTCGAGGGCTCACGATGTCCCTGCTGACCCCACGCGATTTCCATTCACCTGGGAGAAAGCTTTCAGTGCCCGGCTGTCCATGTGGATCCTCAGCCAGTAAGCCTTTCTCTGCACGACATGCTTTGTACTACTCTGTACAATGAGACCATGCGGGACAAAACACACTGATTTGCCTAGTTCTTAAGCAAACGTCCACAGGGCCCTAAATGGAGCGCATACGCTCAGCTCTGGTCCCACATGTTGCCTAACTGCCCCCTCTTTCCCCTCTTCAGGACCGAGAGCCCAGGAGCAGAGGTGAGTTCATTGGCCTGAAGTCAGTAGCATTCAGCCAATGCTGGTTACTCTACAGCTGTTGCTGCCTTAATGCTGATCTTATTATGTCGTCAATACTTGGACTGCGATGTTTGTGTTCTTCCACCTGTTGCTCCAACCGCTGAGAATGTTCTTCATCATGAGCCAGGTCCCTCACCGCTCCCTGTTGGTATGGCTGGCCTACTGCAATTCAGATAAGGGCTTGCTGATTGAATGAATAACTATGAGAGAGGGAGAGAGAAAGGAAGGAAGAAAAAAGAATCTCTTCTTAAAGTTTGTTTTTGGTTTTTGTTTTGAAAAGCAGATTTTTACAAAGAAGAGACACAGAGAGCAGGTCTTTCATCTTCTAGTACATTCCTCAGATGGTCGCAGTGATCAGAGCCGGGTTCATCTGAAGTTGGGAGCCAGAAGCTTCTACACAACCTCCCACATGGGTGCAGGGTTTCAAGGCTTTAGGACATCCAAACCATAAGCAGAGAACTGGATGGGAAATGGAGCAGCTAGGACCGGAACCTTCACTGTATGCGATGCTGGAACTTGCAGGCAAAGGTTTGCCACCATGCCGGCCACACCAGTTGTCTTTTACTGGGTGAGTTTCTACTTGACTCTGATTCGGATTTTGTTAATTGAACTGCTTAGAAGTTACACAATGATCCTGAATCCTAGTTTGTATTATCTGTGACAACTCTAGGAAAGGGAAGCCATGCTGTGTTGCTAGTTCAGCACTGAAATGAAACTACAAAGTTTTCCAAATTGGGTTTAAGTCCACACGGGGTTCCAGGAATGTGCCAGTTCTCAGTCATAGCCTGGTCATTCAGGCCTGGTACACATCATATCCTATTCATGGCTAGGAGATCACCTGAATCTTGCAAAAACAATGCCTTCTCCAGAGGACCTATGAGTGTGTGGACCTCCCACCTCAGCCAATGAGCATCTAACAGGAAATGGACGCCAAGGCATGCTGCAAGGCAGTAGTCACAGTCAGGCAACATTGACCTCTGGTGCTGGCAGCCCCTTTGGGGTGGTGCTGGGGACTGAGCAGTGAGGGCTTCTCCTGGTGAGATCTGTGTGAGCCCTAGAACAGAAGGAAGCGCCTCTTCCATTGGAGGGGGAAATGGCTTCATTTATTTATTTATTTCCTTACGCTATCAGACCTGCTCGTCTGTATTTTTATGGGTTCATAATCTTCCAGTGAGATCCTCAGTTGAATATAAATCATTTTTCTAGTGATCCTCACTGAGGGAAGTTGGGTGCAGGAAGCTTTGCCAACCAGAGGTCTCCTCAGCCCATGTTCCACATTGTCATTAGTGACAGTCACTGTTTGCATTCATTATTCAGCCCGACGTAACAGTAATTTGCGCCTGAGAGCATGAGCAAAAGGGGAAAAAGTGAGAGCTGGAGAGAATGTGTTTATATTAGAAATAATTTTAAAATAATATCTGCAAAGCTTCGTGAGGATGAAGATTGTTTTCAGCATTTAAATTCAATTATATGCACAGTGATTTTGCTTCTCTCCTAAATGTAAAATGGTTCTATAGAGCCTTTAATGTGGTTGGAATCCAAATATCCTTCCTTTCTTTCTAAAAAAAAAAGAAGTAATTTGATTTATTTGAGAGAAGGGGAAAGAGAGAGGGTTTCCATGCATTGGTTCATTTCCCAGATAGACACAGCTCCTAGGTGTGCACTGGGGTCAGGGCCTGGAGTGAGCTAACTCCAGGTCTCCCAGGTGAGTGGCAGGAACACGAACTGTCACTTCTCCAGACTCTGCATCTGCAGGAAGCTGAGCTAGAATTCACATACGAGAACTTCTGTTGGGACCCACCAGGTTGAATATGCAGTCTTTCTCAGGCTGCATCTTATAGATCCTTCTGATTCTCATGTTGAAAAGCCTCCTAAGGGGAAGGACATTCTCTTGAGAAAATGATCCTCCAAGTCTTAGGTTGCATTTGTTCATTCTTCCCACAAACAGGTATCTGAAGCTTGAGGTTAGCTATCATAATTACCAACAATCGATCAGGAACAACCTGGCTCCACGTGTACAGACTGCCCTCAAACAAGCCAATGTCACAATTCAATGAACCAGACACCAGGAACAAAACAGGAAGGAGGAAGGAGATTTGGGGTCCAGGACACAACACAAGCAAACAATGGTTGTGTCGGGATTCCTAAGATCAAGGTTGCTGGCAGTGGTGTGTGCATGTTGAGGGGTGAAGTATGAACAGGCAGATGGTGGCAGGAATGGAGGATGGGCAGCTTTGGGGGCTGCAGGGTGGCAGGGCCCACCCTGGACTTCAAAGGACAGAGGATAGTGCTGTGAACAGAGGGGCTCGATAGAGCCTGAAGGCCTAATAGTTAGTGTTGTTGTCATATTAGGTAATAGTGGCAACGCCACCTCCCTGTGAGTCATTGGGGAAGCCGGTGCAGAACATGCAACACTTCTCTGTGTGACTGTTACAGGCTCTGATGCATCTAAGATGACATCAAAGTAAGACAGTTTAACACATACATATATATACATATGTCTTAATATTTATTCTGGTGCAAAAATTTCTGAAATCTGTTCATAGCTTTTTCCTTATTATGCACTCCCATGATTTTTAACAATCTTTTTTAAAAACATTTATTCATTTTTTGTTTGAAAAGCAGATTCACAGAAAGAAGAAGAGATGAAGAGGTCTTGCACTCCTGGTTCATTCCCAAAATGGCCACAACGGCCAGAGATGTGCTGATCCAAAGCTGGGAGCCAGGAGCTTTCTCTGGGTCCCCAACATGGGTGTAGGGTTCCAAGGACCTGGGCCATCCTCTGCTACTTTCCCAGGTTGTAGTCAGAGAGCTCAATCAGAAGTAGAGTAACCAGGACATGAATTGGTACCTGTATTGGATGCTGGTACCATAGGGATGAGGATTCGCTTGTTGAACCATCTTGATGTCCCTCCTCCACTTTTTAAGGCCCCACATATGCCTTGATTTTGCACTGTTCACCAAAGTAAGTAGATTATAAGTCCACCTTTCATGAGTTTGTTAAAGACCTCACACATGCACACAGTCTCCTACAGCCCATCGTATCCAGAACCAGGAAAGCCTGCAAGGCACACAGATGTTTCCTAACAAGGTGAGACTTAGAGTGGACTGCAAATCTAGGTCCTACTCCACTGCACAGAACAGAATTTCAGAGAGGATTAAGCAGAGTCCCGTAACACATGACTGACTAGGCTAGTGAAATAGCCACTTGCCCACCAAGTTGCCCCATGTTTCATCTCTGATACTTCTTAGACCACAATTACATTGAGCTTCAGAGACCAACGTCTCTCCCTTTGGATCCTGCTAACTACAGATATGTTCTGAAGTCATTCTAGATACACTCTGCAGCCCACTGAGTAACAGGGACCCTGTATGTATTCCATGTGGGATCTTGTGTCCATTCTATTTCATGTTCCCTAAAGCATGGTCTCTAGGTTCATATGGCAAGGTCTATCTTGATGTGTGTGTGTGTGTGTGTGTGTGTGTGTGTGTGTGTATGTGTGTGAAGTTCCAGCCTGTTGCAGCCCTACCTGCTCTCAGCACTTAATCTGACTCAAACTAGACACACAAGTTCTTTTTCATTAACTTCTGAAATCATGATGACTCTAAAGCAGATACCATCACATGGCCACCAAGAAGGAACAAGATGCCTCGTGGCACAGGCCTGAAGCTGAACAGGCATCAGTTCATGTCAGTCTCTTGCCCACTGTCTCTTGAGTATCTTTCATATCTGGACAGCCTCTATAGACCAATGTGCTGGTACCAGTCTGGACCCCTAACCCTAATTCATAGTACAATGCAGACACTTCCCCTGAGTCTCTCATCTTGGAAAACACTCTAACTTTTAAAAATAGATACTTACTATGGGGGAAAAAATGTACAAAGAAAATAGTCCCTCAAATTTAATGTTTTGGGTCACGTGCTACAAATATTTTGGCATCATTTCCTCCTGGCTCAGTCTACATATTTTTACACAGGTGAACTTATTCAGTGAGAGAATAACTTCACATCCTTTTATTTTATTGGGAAGCAGAGAATGAGACTGAAAGACTGTTTTCTTTGTCACCAACATATTTTTAAAATACTTATGTATTTATTGGAAAGTCAGATATACAGAAAGGAGGAGAGACAGAGAGGAAGATCTTCTGTCCACTGATTCAGTCCCCAAGTGGATGCAACGGTCGGAGCTGAGCCAATCCAAAGCCAGGAGCCAGGAGCTTCTTCCGGGTCTTCCACGCAGGTGCAGGGTCCCAAGGCTTTGGGCCATCCTCAACTGCTTTCCCAGGCTACATGCAGGGAGGTGGATGGAAAGTGGGACCACCAAGATTAGAACTGGCGTCCATATGGGATCCTGGCGCATGCAAGGTGAGGACTTTGTGCCGCTAGGCTACCACTCAGGACCTGTCACTAACATTTTTTTTGAACATTTTATAATGGACGACACGTAATGGTCCATTTGATAATTTCATGCAAGCATTTGATGATTTCTTGTGCAGAAGATATTCAGTGTATACTCATACATGAATATGAATGCGTGATGCTCTGATAAACGTACTTCTGTTCCTGGAACTTGGGGTGTGTCTGAGCTTGCTGGTGGACTTGCCAAATGTGGAATCCAGATCTTCTCCCCTGGATTTCTAAATGTCACAAACCCCCTGCTTGAATTTAGTCTTGTGATTTTTCTAGTTGCATTGGCTAGCAGATCTTGGCTGACTCACTTCCTCCTCACCTTGAGGTGTGTGTCTTCCGCGCTCAGGATCGAATCTGTCATCCAGAGGCAGGTGTGGTCTGGGCTCCTGTTGCTTCTGTGTGTCTGATCATGTGACATTAAATATCAGTGTATCCTCAGTTTGTCACAACCCAAACCAAAGCCACAACTGACTCTTTGCGTTCTCTCAAGCTGCTTTTTGCAAAGACATCTTGGCCCTCCTATTTGCTTTAATTTGGCTTTGAATGGAAAAATACCAGGTACTCCAGGAAGCCCAACACGAAATAGATAAGTATGATTTGGTTTTAGATGGGTTAACTCCAGTGCAAATGCTCAAAATTACAATTCTGGTTTGAACAGCGTGAGCTTGGGACTGCAGCTGAGCTGAGTTCCGGTCTGAGCTCTTTTACTTCCTAGGCTACAGCTTCCTTCCAGAAAATGCAGAGCTGACAGCACCTGTGGCAGAATAAACACGGGAGTCTTGCTCATTGGGTTTATGTTGGATGCTGAGTGTTCTAGTGGCTAAACTCAGCCCAATGGAAGCACTGGAGAACAGAGACAGAAAACCATGACTCTAGCCTGTACTCTTGGACTAAATGTGCACAAGCTAGTAGCCCTCTATAAACCTCAGTTTCTCTCTCTGGAGGAAAAAAAAATAGAAATACACACATTTGTTCCTGGAGGCTGTTCCATCCAAAGAGATAATGCATTTTAAATGCCTGGCAGATGCCAGATCTCAATAAATATTCATCTCTTCTCACCCTTCTCCTCCCTAAAGCCATTCCGGATTTCACCACAAGGCATTTTGACCAGGAGATGAAGGTCCCAAAGGATGTTCAGGCAGCGTGGAGCTACGCTTCTCCAGACATTTTCAGAAATGATTGAAAAGTTAAACCAGGCCAGGAATCTGGTGCCGTTGGGGTGAGAGACGGAGTTAAATTGAGGGTTGCATCTTAGCCCCTTGCATGTGTCAGCCAGGCTGTGCGGAGGAGAGCTTGAAACATAGTAAGGGCTGAATTTCTCACTGCTCTGATGAGAAAAGAGGGATGTGAAAGACAGGAACCGCAAGAGAGGGTAATTCAGAGGTCACATGGCTAATTTTCTAGTCAACAGCAACTGGAATATATCCACTAGGAGAAGCAAAAAGAGACAAATAGCAGCTGAAGACTGACTTTCTTGGTGCAAGCACTGTCTTTCCTCTGCCAGGAAGGCAGTGGGCATGCAGAGACACAGGTGCTAAGGATATGTCTCTGTGCTGCTGCCCATCCAATCAGCATGGGAGGAGAAAACGCAAAGTCCCCGCCTCCCCCACTGTGTCCATGGCTTTCCCAGCATGGGGGACAGCTCTGAGCAAAAGCAGTGGCCTCACTTTGCTTCCAATCTCCATGCTGGCCTCTGATGTTGGAGAAAACGAATCAATTAATTCGTTCATGCTTCCTTCAGGAAATGGTCAAAAAAAGCGTCCTTCAAATGAAGGAGGTTGAGTCAAAGTTTATTTTATTTATTTTTTGAGGAGTCCCCCAGGTCCCCAGCGCTCTGTGCTGATCCACTATACCTTGGCCAGAACAGGACATGCAGGTCTCCGCAATGTCGACGAGGCATGGAGACAGGATGTAAAGAGTCATGTTCTGGCGGGGACCCCAGACCCAGAGCCACAAGCTGTGGATCTTCCTCCGATCTTGCTGTCTCTCTTCTCCTCGCATGATTACATCTACCCAGTCCAACCAACACTTGTGTTCAGACACAGCCCTAATTTGAAGTTCTGCTGTATTCTCAGAATCTTCCACAAGCTGCATTCTAGAGCTTGTCTTCTGTAACCTTCATGAAAACGGTTCCAAACATCCCTCTTCTGCACAAACTCCAGTGAGTCTGAATTCGAAAGTCCTAGCTGTAGAGACTTCAAAACTGGTTACCATGTTCACCGTCCTGGACACTCTTGCATTCCATCAAGAGGTACAGTCCTTGAATCCCTCCCCCTAATTCATCCAGAGTTTATGGTTTTCTGCCTAGTCCAGTAAGGAATGAGCATGACACAGCCTAACCTCCATCTTCAGTGAGGAAATGCCGTGCTTGCCTTTCTGTCCCCCTTAGCACACAGTACCTAGAACCTCCCTACTGCAAGGAAATTCATACAGTGAAGCACCTAGGCACTCCTGTCGTTGACAACATAGACGCAATGACAAGCGTCAGACATGTAGAGGAGTGGACCTTCACATGGTCCCAGCCACGGAGGCCCTTCCTACCCTAGTATCTCTACATGAGGCCACACTTTTTGCAGTACACTGTTCCCTACATGAGCTTGTGCCTAGTATTAACCCATAGACTCTATGCATCTAATGCTAGACACAGCTTTCAAAAGTCCACCATTCATTCAGTCATTCATCCACGTAGCTAAATCATAGATTCTTCTTGTGTGTCACTGAGGGAGCAGAGCCACTGTGTGCCACCAACTATGATTGCTGAGGATGTTGACACAAAGAGGAACCCTGAGGAACTCGTATATGTGTCAATCATTCTGTCATTGTCCATAACTCTGCAATGGCCACATAGTACCATCCTGAAATCCCACTCCAGACTTTACCAATACTCAGCTATACATGTTTCTATTTTGTCGCTCCCACACACTGCTTCAGACTAAGGGACTAACTTGGGTTTCCCATGGTATGTAGCTCAGTTTCATAGAGTTAATGGGCACTCAATATACATGTGTTAATTAAAGAAGAATCAGTCCACTCACTGATAGGAGTCTCAAGGCTCTAAGCAAATTAACCACATTTTGAAAAAAAAAATTAATAAGTAAAATTCTTCCTAATATATAAAGATGAAGGCATCAACATTTCTTGAGCCCTTCTAAATGGCACGCATGTGCTATTTCCCTTCAACCTTTCAGAAATCCATGAAAGTGATGCTAAGCTCCAATTGTAAATCTATATATTAAAACAGACTGGCTAAATGTTGTGGCTGCACAGAGTGACTCTAAGAGGTTAGTCATGGTGGGAATTTATTCCCAGCCACGTGAAGACAAACCTTTGAGGATGTTTGCCCTCCAGGTCTTGGAACAGGTTGCCTTGGACAGGTGGAGTTTGTGGGTTCAATACCAGCTTCCTGCACATGTGCATCCCGGGTAGAAGTGCTGGCTGAAGTGATTGGCTTCCTGCTAACCAGAAGGGAGTCTTAGCCCTTTCCTCTGGTGTCGGGCATTTGGAGACAGAATCAGTCAGTAAATCGAGCTCAGTCTCTCTCTCTCTCTCTCTCTCTCTCACACTCTCACTCTCTCTCTCTCTCTCAAATATTTTGTTTTAAAAAGCATTTTTAAAAAGTGTGATGTGCAGCTCTGTGTCTTTTGTGTCTTTTGCAGGCAGTGGGAACCTTAGCGCGGGTCTGTTGTGGGTTCTTGCCTGTCGCATCGTGGTTCCCAGGACTTCCAGAGAAGAGACGTTACTGAATGCTCATGCTGAAGAAATGGGAAAGCAAGGCGCAGAGCCTAGGACAAAGAAATAGCTCCAGGAAGCTTTCAAGACGCTCTCTCCTCTCTCTCTCTCTCTCTCTCTCTCTCTCTCTCTCTCTGTTTCAGTGTATCTGTTCATCACAGAAGCGCCACCTCAATCCTTCATTTTGCAGGCTTTGTCACCAGAAGATGCTTCATCTCACACAGGGATGCAGCTGAGAAGTAGGGGCCTTCTCCCCTCTTAGCTGGCTGCTTTGATCCCGGAGCAGAAGGAAGGGGGCCTAGGGGTGGCAGGCACAGCCCCATCCTTAACGCACTGCATGACTCTGGGTTACCTCTCCACACCCAAAGCTATAGTTTTTGCAAATAACCCATCTGTGCCAAGGCTGTGGGTGGCAGTGTCTAGAACGATGATGTAACTGCTTAATAAAAGAAACTGTGGCATTGGGAATTGTTCTCAGGATTGTGGGACATCCAAGAACCCCATATGCTTCTGGGTAGCATATGTGGATCTGTGGCTGAAGAAGCACTTTCTTCTAACAAAGCCCTGCTTTGCTGCCTTGGCAGAGTCGAGGAACTGGAATTAGAATTCTGGAAGCGATTGGAGTGGTGTCACTAGCCCAAATCCTCATCACTTGGTTGTGAGGACCCTGGAGGGAAGGATCACTGGTTCAAGGTTACTTGCTGGG
The DNA here is from genome assembly GCF_030435755.1 of Ochotona princeps. Lineage (NCBI taxonomy): Eukaryota > Metazoa > Chordata > Mammalia > Lagomorpha > Ochotonidae > Ochotona > Ochotona princeps. The sequence continues at coordinate 3,911,850 of NC_080857.1, forward strand.
GAAGAACAGTGGTGGTTGGCTTTAAGCAGTTCTGGACAGCCAGCACACCGCAGCGGCATGTCAGGTCTTTGCACCTCACCTTGTCCACAAGCCTCACCACATTGGGTTCCACCCTGACCTTTCTGGATCTGCCCCCGCTCTGAAGCTTGGAGTCAGGGCTGTGCTTCTCCCAGAGTGTTTGGCCATGCCCTCTCTTCTTGCTCTAGAGGAGGCTAGGATATGAAACCACAAAGCTATGCCAAGTAAAATAGCCCCAGGAGATGAGTAGGTTATTAAGTGGTACAGAAACATTCAAAATTTAAAACTCAGACCCTGATGGCTAAAGCAATAGATCTGCCAGTTGGAACTGGTTGGGACTAGACTCATACAGCCAGTTTGCACGCCACCATGAATCAGATCAAAAATTATGTCTGATGTTTTGTTTTGAAAGGTTGATGTAGATGACCATTGATGTAGCTTCTTTTTCTAGAACACTCTTTCTCCTACAACTCCAAAGGATTACCACAAAGCATCCTCCTGCACTCAGTTCCCCCACTGAAGATGGGCCTGTCCCCCTCTCCCTTGAGTGTCCCCATTATTGCCCTGTTGTGAGGAATAGTGATGATAGCAACAGTGTTGCTGCTGAGCGCCCACATGCCTGGAAGGTGCTAGATGTGGGTTCAATGGCTGATGCCGCCTTGCATGATGGAAACGCTTCTCTTTTCCATGAGCTTGTGGAATGTGGCCATGATGCTCTTGGGAAGCTTGTGAAACATGACCTTGATGGACCGTGACATCACTCCTCACTGTGCTGTGACTACAAGGAATTCTGGACGTCACAGGAAGGGAACACATGGCTGCATCACACCCTTATTTTCATTACTTTCTGTTGGCTTTTCAGTCACAAGCGTCTCTTTAAGTCATGCTGACATGGTCTCTATGTTCTGCTGCTCAAAGGGCCTGCCCTCCATGGGACTTTTGGTTCTAATTGCTTGCAATTTCACCCTCACTCAGTGTGAATCAAATCAATACATGGCTTGCCAACCACACCCTTACCCATGATCTCATTTCCATAGAAACCCACCAAGATGACTGAATCCAAGGGTGACGAAAGGTAGGTTCCCACACGCAATGAGGGTGCCACTCACAGGAGTCTCTCCAGTTGTGCCTTGGCTAACCAGCAGAGCACAAGGGCTTCAGGAATGAGAAGAGAGGATAGAGCAAGAAGAAGGGGATTTTGATCAGCACAATGTGACACCTTATCAATAACAGGACGCTGGAGATGATCCAAATGGCTTCTGAGGTTATTAATGTCACATGACGCTCTGACATGAAAGAGGTTCATAATCAAATAATTATGGGACACGTCCCATACTGCAAATGTGACAATGCACATTTGCACATAAAACTCTCTGAGAAGTACAATAAAGGAATCTACTCAACTAAAACCAGTATATTGAACCCATCCTTTGTGGCAGGGATCCTGATTTGCCAGTGAATAAATATTCCCTTAGATCGTCTAGATAGCAGGACTCTGGATTCGTGTTGCAAATGCTTCTGATTAACACATTGCCTTGGTCAGCTTCTCCAGAAGAGTCTATGAGCCAGGGAGTACTCAATGGCGCACAGCAAGAAATGAGAAGTTTCATAGCAGATTCCAGGAAAGACTATTGAAAAAAATCAGCTGATTTAGCTGGAGACTTTTCATTCTATCCACCATGCTTTTGGCTTTCTTCTTCTTGCTGCTTGGAATGAAATGGGGTGGCCAGAGCTCTAGCAGTAATCTTGAACTATGACATTATCTTGAAGGTGAAGGTCATTATTAAGGATGGTGGAGATCAAAGATAGAAGGAGTAGGGTCCTTCTACAAACCAGCCTGGGATTTTTTTTTTTTTTTGCCTCTTGAAATTCTTTATAGTTGAAAGAAAAATAATTTTCCACCTAGTTCAAATGTTAATATTTTAATAGTCCTGAAACACAACTCATGATAGAATTTATCATTGAGCCATGTTTCCCCCTGATGTGTGATGGACTTCCTCTACAGTGCACTCTGCACCAAAACTTCAATGTCTAAATCTGCTCAAAGAAATTGAAGAACAGGAAGTGGAAGGAACACAGTGGCCACACACCGGTGTTGGCTTTAGAGCTGTACTCAACCCCAAGGAGCTGGCCACTGACCTGGTGCTCCTACCCCTTGTGTGACTATTGTCTAGACCGCTCCTTAAGTCATTGTAGATCCCCAGCATGAATGCACAGTGCAGGAATTACAGGATGTTGAGTGACCTTACACCAGAATTTTGCCCTGAGGCATTTGAGCGTTATCACACAGGCATAGAATCACTCTGAGAAGGCAATAGAATGACACTTTGTCTTCTCTCCTTTCAAACCCAACAAAATCAGCAGGGCTTCTTCTCTGCCCAGCAAGAATGCGTCCATGGACGGCTTGGAGCCATCAATCAGCTTGTCTCAGGGCTCACACACTCACGGAGACACCTGCCGGAATCTGCGATTTCAACAGGCAAATACAAAGCTTCCAGTTAAGGATGGCTCTCCAGTAAATACACACATGTCTTCAAGCATCCTGCTTTAGGTTCCTGTGTTTCCTGCCTCCGTCAACCCCGGGTGTGCACCTGCCTGTGTTTCCAACTCTCTCTCTCTCTCTCTGTGTCTCTCACTTGGATGAAATGGAAACAGGAAAAGGGACTGCGGCATCATTAATTACTCCCCCTTTGTTAAGGAAAAATGTTTAAATTATGATATTGTTACCCGAGGGCTGACAGATTCTTCAGTTCTCCTCCACCTGGCTTGAATCCAAGGCTCCATTTCTGCCTTCTTTCTTTTGAATTCTGGAAGCAGACTGCAGAATTTCCCATCAGTAAAGGAATGTGTCTAAACCCTAATTATCACACCATGTTGTGAAAAAGAATTCTTAGCCATCACTTCACTCTAGTTTTCAGCAACGAATCACTAGGTCCTTTTGGGATTCAAGGGCTGTGTTGTTCTAGAGTTTTCTAGACATTTCCAGGCTCTTCCTTCATAAATTCCTGGTTATACTCCCTCTTAAGGGATTGTTTAAAACCTGTGGTAGGATTTCACATGCTGAATCTCATAGGTTCTTGCATTTCTCACCGAGGACTATGTGGTCTTGTATCTTCCCTTTGGTAAGCCATGCAGCTTTAACAAATCAAACCTAGCCTCAAGGGATTCATGAGTAGAGAAGCTCACATCTTGTTTGTCTGTCGTAGCCCAGATGGGTCAGTATGCAACAGTTCTTTACTGTAAGTCTGGAGTTAGTCACCTACAATCCCTGTCCCCTAAGCATCTTGTCAGTACTCTCTCCTCTCCTCTGTTCTCCTCTCCTCTGTTCTCCTCTCCTCTGTTCTCCTCTCCTCTGTTCTCCTCTCCTCTCCTCTCCTCTGTTTTCCTCTCCTCTCCTCTGTTCTCCTCTCCTCTCCTCTCCTCTATTCTCCTCTCCTCTCCTCTCCTCTGTTCTCCTCTCCTCTCCTCTCCTCTCCTCTCCTCTCCTCTCCTCTCCTCTCCTCTCCTCTCCTCTCCTCTCCTCTCCTCTGTTCTCATCTCCTTTCCTCTCCTCTGTTCTCCTCTCCTCTCCTCTCCTCTGTTCTCCTCTCCTCTCCTCTCCTCTCCTCTCCTCTCCTCTCCTCTCCTCTCCTCTCTTCTCTTCCCTTCCCTGCCCTTCTCTTCTCTTTTCTTTCCTAAAATTTAATTTTACCGGAAAGGTGATTTATGGAAAGGAGAGGCAAAGATCTTCTACCTATTGTTTCACTCCCCAAAAGACTGCAATGGCAGGAGCTGAACTGATCCAAAACCAGGAGCCAAGATCTCTGTCCCAGTCTCCCACATGGGTGCAGGGTTCCAAGGCTTTGGGCTATCCTTCATCGCTTTTCCAGGCCATAAGCAAGGGACTAGACCAGACATGGAGCAGCCAGGATGTGAACCACCATCCCCCACAAAGGATTCTAGTTCTTGCAGGGGAGAGGATTAGCTGATTGAGCCATTGTGCCAGACCCTGTCACTTAATTTCATCAGTAAAATATTGTTAGAATACAGCCACATGTTGGCTGTGGGCACTTTGGCACTACCATGGTGGAGCTGAATAGTTGGGTGGAGCTGCTCTGTTGCCTGCAGTTTAAATTGTGTTCTATCCTAACCTTTATTTAATATATTTTTATTTTGAATTTTGAATTATGTGGTACAATTTTGTATAGGCTGGGACCTTTAAATCTGCTTTCTCTGGCTCTAGGCTGACTCCCAGGGCCTCTGCCTTTGGCTGGCTGTGGCTTCCCCTGAGATCTCCCCATTCTGCTGGCAGATGGCAAGAGGGAAAATGGCTCATGTGTGGGAGGTTGTTATTATTATCTTTGAAAATTTTATTGGAAAGTCAGATATACAGAGAGGAGGAGAAAGAGAGGAAGATCTTCTGTCCACTGATTCATTCCCCAAGCTACTGCAACAGAGTTGCACTGATCAGAAGCCAGGATCCAGGAGCCTCTTCACGGTCTCCCATGCGAGTGTAGTGTCCCAAGGCTTTGGACCACCCTTGACAGCTTTCCCACGTCACAAGCAGGGCACTGGATGGGAAGCGGTGCAACTGGGATTAGAACTGGTGCCCATATGGGATTTCAGCATGTGGAAGATGAGAACTTTAGCCACTAGGCTACTGCACCAGGCCATTAGGCTGTTATTTTTGAGTCAGGCATGGTTGTGGTCACCAAAACCCACTCCCACTCTCTTGGCCAGAATGTACATGTGGGTTCACCCTGACCTCTCAGAGATGCTAGAGAAGGAATCTGTGCTCGCGTCCAGGGTGAAGGGGAGCCAGCATGGCTCTGCTCTGCCTCTCTGGATGTCAGAGTCCGCATCCAGGTGGCTAGCTGCTTGTAGACCTGAGCTCTTCCCACCTCCACCTGGTTCCCTGTCACTCACCACTGTGCCGTCGGCCTGGATTACGTCCTGGCCTTTTCCACCTCTCTTGCTGAAGCTCTTCCCTCACTGCTCTCTGTCCATCTTTCTCTCTCCTGGGTCACTCTGCAATCGCATGACTTGACTTGCTGAAAAATCTTCAGAAGCTCCGTGGAGGACAACGCTGCTCCCCAGGACCGGATTTCAGACTGAGGTTCTCCTATGTGTGGCCACCATTCTTCTAATGCCCTCTTTGTGAGTTGGTGCTTCCCCGGCTCTTTGTTGCTTTAGAGTTCTCATCTGTCCACTCCACCATCAGACCCCCTTGCAGTCCACTCACTTGTCCTTGGATAGGACACCTTCCCAGCTTATGACAGATGACCAGCATTGCTTCAAATGAACAAGCAGATAAGCATCTGCTGGATTTGTACACATTGACGCATTCAAAGAGCTGCAAACTCCTCTTCCTCTGGTCTTAGAACCATACCATTTCTTGGAAAACTCATTACTCAAGTTTGCGGGATTTTTTTTTTTTTTGATGTGAGTATTTTATCTCTACTTCACATTAATGAACCATTTTTATAGCTAAGATAATCTTTGTTTTTCATAATACCACCTAGTACATGGTAGACACTTAGTGTGTGGCCAATAAATCAATTGGTGAATGAGTTACTCTCAGATCTTTCTTCGAAATTGTAACCCATGCACATGCCTTAAGTCTGACTTCACTCTCTTCAGGTGGGAATGGAGGGTGAAGGTATTAGTTTTGGAATGTGGAATGTCTTTCTCAGTTAAAGAAAGTTTACAAGGCTTTAAATCAAAGTTGAGAAAATTCGTGTTTAAGTCAGAGCTTTAATCTCTGAGTAGTGCCACTCTTCTGCCCTTGCTGCCCAGACAGGAGTTAAGGGTCTAACGCCAAGGCAAAAAACCTCTACCATGGTTGTACTATGAGGAAATAAGAAAAAAGAAACAACCTAAAAACTGGACGTTAAGTAGAAAAATTGTGAAACCTGAGCTGTCACATCAAGTACATGCAATTTTCAGGAAGTGGCCAGCTCTGACTCATTGTTTCCTATCAATTTGATGGCTATTGCTTTACTAAACCGAGCTCAGGGTTGGTGTAAAGAGAAATCAAGCTGGAACCCCCAGCCTTCTCTTCCTACTCTGGCATCTTAACAATAGACTGTAACTAGACAGTTTGTTCCCAACGGCCCACAACAACGGCGGGTGGGGGTGGAGCGGAGAGCAAGCCTGAAGCCAGCTGTCAGGGACTCCGTTTGACCCTCCCATATGGGTGGCGGAAACCCAAGGACTTGAGCTACCACTCACTGCTTCTTTTGTGCATTAGCAGGACGCTGACTTGGAAAGAAAAGCAGGAAGGGCCTGAACTGGAGCTTGTGTTATGGATTGTGGTGTACTAAGTGAACATTCCACTTGCTATGCTGCAGAAGCTACTCTCTTCTTATTTGTTTTTTATTGGCATTTAGGGGCTGCCTCTTCCATGCTGCATATAAGACGTGCTAGGAAGCCAAAACTAGTTAAAGTACTGTTTTTAAATTTAAGTAGCTGATGACCAAGTAGGTGGAGGGGGGTGAAACAGGATACAGAACAGAAGCAGGGACACATCTAGTCTAACTGACAGAGAAATAAAGAGATTCGTCCAACCTTTGCCTTTGATTTGAGCGATCCTGTTTAATCCACACAGGAGCGATGGCAGACACAGGAGACACCAAACATCGGCGTCCATAAGCACGCATCTTCCAGCAAAGAAAGGAGCTCTGGCATCGTGAAGATGAGCTCCGTGAACAAAAGCTCTTCCTCATTGGTCCAAAAACCTGAGGCGCTCACTGAGAGCATGGGAGAGGATAAGCAAAGAGGGAGACTCAGACTCTCTAATAAAAAAAGTAATTTGAAGGCTGCATGGGGTTGGGGTATTGGCTGCCTTCAAAAGTCAACCTCCTTAACAGTGTTAAATCATTAAGCTCATTAAAGGGAAAGCAGCTGAATAAAAAGGGGATTAATTTTAGACACTTGATAAGTGTTTCCTGTTCCCATCTGAAATAATTTCTGGACATTTTGGCTCCAGCTCTCAGGCTCTGGTTAACACACACAGCCTGCAAGCTGGATGAAATGTTCTCCTTGCTCTGGTTGTAATGTGATGACCTGAACCAGAAATCCCTTTTGCAGGACCATTCAGAAGCACCAGCGTTCCTGTTCCTTCACCCAAGCTCTCTCCCTTCCAGATCTGCGGGAATGTCTCAAGCCAATTGCTCTTCATGTATGTTGGTAGTGAACACGCAGAGTGTTGGTAAGCAGTGCCCTGAGGAGAGCAAAGCATGTTCTCAGGCAGGGACAGAGCCAAGGTACTGGGTGAGTCAGTTCATTCTGAGAACCTGCTGTGATGATGACTCCTATTAGAGGCCTGGGGAAGGAGAAGTGTTTTCCTTCTAGAAACACCTGACATCTCGCAGGTAGGGCTGGATGCCAAGTGAGACAAGGGCTTCCTCAGCCACTTTTCATTGGCTGACATAATTTCAAAATGAGTTACTTAAGATGCCCTGGCTCCTGACTCTAAGATGCTCTGGAGCCTGACTCTAGATTCCTGCTTTTGCAAATCTATCCGGGAAGGCAGTGGTAACAGCTCCAGGGATTGCGTTTTTGCCAACCATACAGGAACCTGAATTCAGCTCTCCGAACCTGACCCTGGCCAGCCTTGCTCCATGTGGGCAACTGCAGAGTGAATTAGTGAGTAAGATATCTCTCTCTTTTTCCCTTCTTTCCTCCCTCCTTCTCCCTCTCCCTTACTCTTACCTTCTCTTCTCCCTCTAAAATAAAGTGAGGGCTAGACAACGAAGTCCCATTTTCAGGAGTCTAAACTCCTCCCCGCAGTCCAGAGTTGTCACTTCATGCCTTGTTTGATCATTGGACTCTGAAAATATCTTTTAGATGAAAATTTCTCAGGATACTGTAATGTGGCTATCTACTTTCAAGGTTTTTTTTAGTAATTTATGGAAGCCATTCAGGAAATAGATTGTGCTTGGTCAGTCTTAATACTCTTCTGTATACACCACTGATGAGCAGTAACATTTAGTAAGTGAAATGAAACAGAGGGATAAATGGATGGATCAGTGGATATGGATGGGTGGATGGGTGGATAGATGAATGGAAGCATGAGTAGACAGAAAGTCAAATGATCAAACAGAAAGTTGAAAATATCAGTAGATGAGTTACAGATTAAGTGGATGAATAGTAAAACAAATGATCAATGGTTGAATGGATCTAAGGCTTTAATTAATATTCTTGAAGTCATTCTCTTAAAAGATTTAATTGGTGAAGAAAAAATCAATTACATCTGTGATTTAGAGGCAGAAAGAACAGACTCTCAGCAATTAAATAAAAAGATGATTTATAGAATTCCAACTACTTTTAGAACATAGGGAAACTGGAAATGTGTCTCTTTTCAACCTTAAGCACATAGCCTTTTTAGTGTCAGAAGTCAGGGATATTTCACTAAACAATGGAGTTGAAAGCTACACACAAAAGATTTACCTTGAAAAGTGTACCTTCTCTGCCTCCCTCTCCCCACTCATGTGTCCACTTGAGTCATCTCTGCCTTTTCCCCTGGAGTCCTCTTTTCACACCCCACCTCTGCTGACACCCTGTCATCATCCACTAACCAGCTGTGCTCCATCACTCGCAAAACTATTAAACTACTAAAGGAAAACATAGGAAGCACACTCCAAGATGTAGGAACAGGGAAAGACTTTTTAGAAAAGATGCCTAAACACTGGGAAGCTGACTCTGGTAGACCTCCTCTGTCACGTGACAGCTCAGAGCATCAATGTTAGCTGCAGAATGGGTACCATGAGAGCAATGGTAGGAAACCCTGGGGGAAATGAAGATGAGCTGTGTGCCGGCTGATGGCACAGGGCTAGGACATCTCAGGGGAGCAGGTATGACAGAGTAAGTCCTGGAACACGCACAGTCAAGGTCAGAGACTCAAACTAGTGTCTGCTCTTGAACCTGACCCCTTCAAGCCTTGGGATAATAAGGCTTTGCTGTACATTGAACCAACAAACAAGAACAGAAGCAGGCTACCCAGCTAAAAGCACATTTCAAGCAAATTGTAACTCTGTTTAGTAAAATGGTCCATGGAGTGTTCGTGTGTACATATATACATGTGTGTGTAATGTATATATATATATATACACACACACACAAAGTGTATATATATACAGAATATATATACATATACTTATGTATGTTTATGTAAAATATACATATACATTTATGTGTGTATATATAAAATTACCATTTTTTCTGTAATTTAAGTGTAGTCAGTATCCTGTATTTTCTGAGAATTAGATGCAGTAAAATGTGTAATGCGCTTGCCTGTTATTTTATAAGGCAGGCTTGATAAATCGCCACTCCCCGTCTCCTTCTCTTTAAAATAATCTGCGTTACTTTCATCACGCCTCCCTGCAATCTACCCACCCTGTTCCCTTCCTCTTAATATAAGTTGAGATGTCAAAAGGGGTCTGCATGTAAAAAGAGAGCCAACAGCTGCCTTAGAAAGAAGTTGCTGTCAGTTCAAATGAATGCTGAGCTAATAGGCCTATTAATAATGAGCTTTATTATAGAAGGCCACTTACGTTAATAATTCTCACTATTTGGTATTTGAAGCTGTGACATTTATACTGAGCTGAATGGTGGTTGTGTGTGTGTGTATGCGTGTGCTTGAAACCATTAGCTGTCTGTGGCTTTGAATACAGCTGCAACATTGGGCAGCAGAGTGTGTTTTATGGGACACACAGGCACATCTCTTCCTGACTTGGGAGCCTCTGACACCCTGCAGAGCAATGAGCAGCTGGGGTCCCAGCAGAGACCTGGACCACTGTTACCTTTTCACCCGGGATTGTCAGTGCAGGCCCCGCCCCTGCCCTAGCAGCCCCCAGCAGCTCAGGGTAGGTTTAGTCTGATTTGCATACTGAGAATTCTCACAACAGTCACTGGAATTGTGACAGGGCCTAATTAGCATTTCCACCCCCTCTCTTCGCCTCCTTTATGTTTGACACAAGTGCCTGTGCAGTAGGGGAAGTTTAACTAAGCCCAGATTAAGAAGTCGCACTCTGGTTCTGGAAGTTAGAAAAAAATCAACATTCCCAGCGGGTGCTGCTTGGCAGGGAAAGAACCCGAGCAGAGGGAATGTATATTTTTACGGTAGCGAGCGCAGAGCTGTGTTGCTGTGCATACAGGAAGCAAGGTCAACTGGACTTCCTGTTGTCCCTCAATGGCGCATGCCTGGTTTATGATGCACCCCAGTGTCCTTTCTCAAGTCCAGGGCAACACAGAGTTTTCCGGTGGCATTGGCAGTCTCCCAATCTTGTGGCTATCAGTTTAAAGAAACCTAGCAGGTCTGTGCATGCTAAGTTCCTGCAAATCACGTATCATCTCAAAGACTCCTCCATTCACTGCAGGAGGAGCTGGGTGCATTCGCTCTCTCCTGGAGACTCCAGAACCTTTGGCCAAACTAACTGTGCGGGAAACTGTCACCCAGGGCTGCTCAGAAATGCAGAGCCCTGGGCCGAATGAGAACCTGGACTGGAGCCAACTCTCCAGCTGATTTCTCTCTGCGTTTCCATTGAGGTTGGGGTTCACCATGCAAGCCATCATCTCTCAAGGTGGTCTTTTCCTCTGCTGGGCATAGCTCTGAGGAGTCAGCCCTCTAGTCCAATGCTTCCCCTACAAGTCAAAAGCACACACACTCTACTGTTCCCAAGGCTGAGCTCACAACTCCACGCAGCCTTCTCTCCAGCACACGTCACCATGCGTTCCGCCCACACCTGTCTCTGCTTTCAGTAGAACAATTAGTGGGTTAATTTCAAGGCCAAGGGTGCATGTACAAAGCACACGACAATTATTGAGAGAGAGAGAGAGAGAGAACGAAAGGTACTCAAACCAAACTGCTCATAAAAGATCAAGCTAGATGAATTTTCTTAATAAGTGGTTAAAACATCTTAAGAGCTTCCTGCGCTATTTTTCTGCTCAAGGGTTTTCAATAAGACGCTCTGATGATGGAAGAACCACTTTTATCAAATATTAAGCTACTGTAAATTTACTGTAATTGAATAATTTGCCTCTTAGCTCTGGTTCACTAAGACTGTAGTGAGGTTTTCATCCCTAAGTGATTGCTCCACAGCCTATTTCAATATCTGTCATGTCGAGCAAAGCTCATCTACGGCTCCATTGGAGACTGAGCCATTTCAAAGTCAAGGGGCCATGTAAATGGTCTGGATGATTGACCATAAAGTATGTACATATTTAGTTATATTAAATTGTGATTAGGGTTTCCACTTCTATATTTAAAGTCGGAGTAGTTTGCTGAGGCTTTATGACTTTTATGGAAGCGCTAATGTGAATTCCACGGGGCTTTTTATAGCAAGTGAAGTGAAGGCAGACCTTTTGGTCCAGGTCACATAAATATTAAGGAGGTGGGATAACAGCCACCACAACAAAAATGGAGATCCCAAACACCAGCTGGAAGTGGATTCAATCAATACCCATGTCTATAAACTGTGTGATACGCAATATTCCAGGGAATCCTGAGCTTTAAAAGGATTTTCTGAATTTGTCCCCCACTCTTAGCATTTCTTAGTTGGAAGCTTTGACAAGTGACTTGCCAGGCCTCAGTGAACTCATCTGTGGAGTGGACACCAATTTCCATGGATGGGAAAGCATAGTTTCTGTGCTGGACTTGGTGCACTCTGAGCCTGCCTGTCCCAACATGCTGTGCTTGGAATACCCACAGGGATGTCACCCCGAGACTCCTTGCAATTCAGACTCCTTGCTCTCAACAGCCAACCTCTAGATAGAATGTTCTGAAGCTGGGATGCAGGCATTTGCTTGGCCTCAAGACTATTATGTAACACACATACATATTAAGTAAAGGGAACACAGTCTATGTTTTGATGTGTTTCTCCTTGTGCCACAGAAGGGGAGAAAAGGGATGTGGCTTTTCCTGTCTGAACTGCAAGATGAAAGATTTGTCGAGAGCAATTGGCTGCACACTCACAGCTTACCATGCTCTGTTCCCAGTGTAAGAGACAGATCCAGGAACAGCAGGAGTTAGGAACATTAAACTAAATCAGAGCACAGCACTGATACTGGCCATGCCCCGGGTACCCTACTTTCCCTTTTCAACGTGAACTCCTGTGCACCCTTCAAAACCTGGGTGGGTCTATGTCCTCTGTCCTTTCATGTGAGAGCAAGTCCACCTGAGACAACACGCAGCATACGCACAGCTGACGTCAGGAGCGTCAGGCATGGTGGACAGAATCGCACGGTTTGCCTAACCCTTCTCAGTTCCTCTCCTGGAGGATTACTTTGACGGCATTCTGTTGTTCTGGTTGCATCCGTTAGACAAGATGGAAGCCAGAACCTGTCTTTCCAGCTGACACAAGAATTTCCACCTGCTGGCTTTCTGAGCTGAAAACCCAGAGAAGCTGTGATCAGACTCCTAACCAGCAAAAACGGTGGCATACTAGATTGTGTGCTTCTGCTTCTTGGCCACAGAGAAGAAAGGTGATGGAGGAGGAGGTGAAGATACAGAGAGGACTGTAGCAGGTCCTGGACACCCTAGAGACTTTGATAGAAAGTTTATAGCTTCCATCTTAGATGGGAAGCAGCAATTCAAACGCTAGGGTGGGTTTTGGCACTGCACTCATGGCCAGTCAGCTGGTCCAGGGCTTCCTATCGTGGCACAATTTAGGAGCAAGTTGCACTGAATCATGTCCTAGGCTCAGATGGCTAAGAGGGAGTAGGGTAGGAGGAATTCCATAAGCAACCAGCTGTGTGAACACACTTAACACCCATACTTTACACAGAGACATTGACCCACAGCTCAGTAGGGCTTCCTATTTAAAGCGCATTATCAATATTTTTCAGCTATGAGCTTCCAGCAAAACTGTCAGGCTCCAGGAAGAGCAAAGGCCAAGGTTCCCAGCGAATGCAGTTTTTTGTAATTTGTCCTGAAATTGCTTCCTCCCACTCATGTATTCCCTTTCATCCAAAGAGCTCTTAGTGTTTTATTCATAAATGTGATTATCTTCATTTTATAGATGAGGAAACTGGGTCATGGGGACGTGAGCACTGGAAAGTGGGAAGAGCAGCAGAAGCAGAACTGGCCTCCCAGTGCAAGCAGTGGATTTACTCTTCTCCACGGCCCCGAGTGTGCAGAGGCCACACGCACACGCGTACTGACGTACTCACACAGATGCGTTTACATGGGTCGTGTTTGATTTTGCAGAAGTAACTTTGAAACTCCCAGTGCAGTACTGTGGTACCCAGCCAGCCAGGAGCCGTCGCAGCGATTTAACTCCGAGTACAACTCACATGCGCTTTTATGTCTACATGGGCATGAGCACAAAATCGGGAAGTGCCTGAGGGGCACGCAGGCAGCAAGACCCTGTATCGCTCTTCTTTGGAGACAAAATGCCAAAAAGAAAAGAAAGAAAAAGGCAAATGACTGCTCTGTACGTATCGGTGTGGTGGCGCTCCTAGAGGCCAGGGAGTTCCTTTGCGGAAATGCTGCCTGGGAGCCTGGCAGATGCTCCTGACAGGGGATGTGCGGGGAGCACAGTGAGCAGCTCTGGCCGGGACCAGCAGAGCCCTGACCTGCAACAGTGCAGTCCGTCCTGCCTTGCTGGGCAGCACAGCCTGTGCAATCCTTCCCTGTCCAACCCAGGCCAGGAATGGCATCTGGGGGTAGGCATGGAGCCATCAAATTTTAGAAGCACTGGGCCCCCTCTCTGAAGCTCTGTTGCCCACCTCCCCTGCCTTGGGGACTATAACCCTCAGCTCTGCTTGGTTAACCCGTGAAATTGTCATTTCTCATGAACGAGTTAAGAGCACTCTGCTGTAGAAATCAAACGGTGTGAAAGGCAATGGACCGTAGCTCTCGTGTGGAAGTTTTCTATTCTTACCTGAGAGAATATTCTCACTACTCATTGTTACTCTGAATTGCAAACATTTTTCCTAATGCTGTTTTTGGAATATTTATTTATTGAAAAAGCAGTGTGACAGAGAGGAGAAGGGAGAAACCAGAGACAAAGACATCTTCCATCCTGTTGATTCCCTCCCTCCAATGCCTGTAACAGCCAGGACGGGCAGGGCTGAAGCTAGGCACCAGGAACTCCATCTGGGTCTCCCATGGAGGTGGTTAGGACCCAAATACGTGGATCATCTTCTGCTCGTTTTCTAGGCACATTAGCAGAAAGTTGGATGGAAGAGCACAGGAGCCAGGATTCAAACCGGCATGCTTATAAGGGATACAAGTGTTGCAAGCAATGGCTTAACGTGCTGTCCAACAATGTCCCCCTCCTCCTGTCTAGTGTTCTTGTATCTCTGTCATCCCATCACTCCTGACTGTCCCTACCACCAACCACACTCCCATTATCCTCTGCTGTGTGGGTGGCCTCCTAACCTCCCTGCCCTCCAATGTCTGGTCTCTCAGTAAAATCTGAAGAGTAGCCAAAGCACGCTCTAACCCCATCACTGCTTTACTTACCTCTGCTCTTCCAAGCCATCAAGGGCCAAGTTCAAGCTCCCTGCTACACAGATAAGGCCCTTGACCTGCCTCTTCTCTGCTAGCCACATCTCTTAGTCTCAGAGTACTTTACGCCACAGGGCGGGGTGGAGCTCCTGTCGCAGCGTGCTGTGGATGTTCCTCTTGTTGTGTGTCTGCTTTGCTCCTGCTGTTGACTCTACTTTGTGAAGGTCAGTTTCCCCAGTTACCTTTCCCAATCCACCCACCAAATACGCTTCTCTGCTCTTTAGCCCCCTGTTTGCCCCCAGCACCAAGCTGTTCTCTGGTAGACTTAATCAGCCTTAAAGCATCGGCGAATGGTTCTTGCATCCAGGAAACTCCATGTGATACCCCTTTGCACTCATTTTATTTCACTGTCACCTGTCTGCTATTTGACTCCCTACCTTAATGGATGGTTAGCAGAGACACAAGTCACTCCCTTGGGGCTGCCCAGGATGTAGCACTCAGTCCCACATGCAACAGTCTTTCAATAAAGTTCAGTGAAGGAATGGATGTGTGGCAGGAGTCACTGAGCCATCCACAGGCTGCACGCCTGCTTGGGTCTGCCATCAGCACTCGGCCTTCTGTGCATAGAAGGGTTAATTGCTGCTTACCTGGAGTTCTGAGTGAATCCTACTCTCTGGTGTCAGATTCCATTTCCATCCACTTCACCCTTGTTCTAATGACACAGAACTGGGCAAACAGGAAAAAGCACCCATGGCACAATTTCTGCTGATGAATATTTCAGCAGGTGCCTCTTGGCTAAAAGTCGAGATGAAAGCTTGGCTCCAGGCAAATGAAGAGGGGAAGAAAGCCCTGTAAGTACATAAGGCTTTGGAGCAATGCCCCAGTGCTAAGCCCTGGCCAGTGATGCTGCAATTGAAAACGCAGAGATCACAGCCCAGGGTACTCAGCATGCCTCCTCCTGGACTCGAGAAGTGCAAGCGGGGCATCCAGAGGAGACAAGCGGCTCTCAGAGTTGAGCGCCAACTGTTCTCAGGCCACTTAGCATCAGCAAGCTGTGGCCAGGGTCCAAGACTGCCCATCCGCCTATAAATCTGCAGCCCCTACCGCAGCCTGGCTTCCTGGATAAAAGGCAGGTCTGGGTGATCTACGGCCGGATCCTGCTGCGACATGACTTTCATGTTCTGTTGCTTTCTTTCCCATCTTCTCCTTTTTTGAAAAAAAAAAAAAAAAAAAAAAAAAGCTGTGTAGAATCAAGCCCAGCTGCGGCCAGCTGAGTGCACATGACTTCCCCACATGTGCACAAGTCTATTGGGAAAGAGTCCCTGGCCCTTTGTCTGGGTAGACTTGGCCCACTTTGTGGCATAATGCAATGACTTGCTGGGATCCAGAACTGGCTAAAAGATTATGTGTGGACATTCAGGGTTGACTCCAACAAGACACTCTGTCCTTAGACACCATGGCACAGTGAAGCAAAGGCAAGACACTGAGAAACAGGGCGATTGAATTATACAGTGCAAGGCCTTGACTGGGAGGTGCCTGGTAATTCTGGGCAGGTGGAAAAGGGGGAAGGGAGTTGGGAGATTGGAGCCCCGGCTTGGTGCTGGCCTTGATCCTTAGGTAAAACACATTACTCTTGTAGTCCTGGACCTCAATCGCCTCCATCAGAAAAGAAATGCTATTGTTTGAGATGCTGTAAAGTACTTTGATGTTCTTTTTAGTCACAAACCCATCAGCTGGTCTTTTGCAGTCCTCGCCTGGCTCAGAAAGGATAGCAATAGAACCAGGTTGCCTACAAGTAGTGCCTGTGTGTGTAGACAGAAAGTCCTAATCATGACACTCCAGATGTGCAAGTGTGACTGTCTCCACTTGTTTGAGATGCAGAGAGAAAGTGAGAAGAAGATGTATAGCGCTTGCATCGCTGAATCACCCCCCAAATGACCAGGACCCAAAAGAGATTCTTTGTGTGCATGGCTGAGAGCCAGTTACTTGAGCAATCACTTGCTATGACCTAGGACCTGCAGCATTGAGAGCTGGAGCCAAGCACTTCAGTGAGCAACACAGATGTGCTAACCAGCATCTTAGCTTCTTTCTAGGTTAGACACTCATGTCTAAGAAGTGACTCTTGATGATGAAACTCAAGGTGCCCTGATGGGGGAGATGAGTTTAAGCAAAGAGAATGGCTGCTGCAGCAGAATCTCCAGGGAGCTGCAGGAGTTGCTGGTTTTCACTTGCAGTTTGTTGGGAACACTCCTTGTACCCACGCAGCAGAGAGGAAAGGAAAAGCTGGGACCACCGCCTATTGACTGCTGCCCCTGGGAGTACCCAGCTGGCTCACTGACCAGTCCTGGTTGGAACATGGGAGTGGCCATCTAGATCCCTGCTCCCATCAGACACTACCCCAAGAGACAATTCCCCAAGGGAGCTGGGCACAGGGACTCTCACCTTAGCAGCCCCTGAGGGCTATGGTTTGGGGCTATCTGCAAGATGTGGAGAAGAGAAAGCTGCCTGGAAGCCTGGGTTTCTGTTTGGCCTGGGGGCCTTACCTGAGACAGATGAGTTTCACCACTTCAAAAAACACATCAGTCACAGTGGAGTTTGTTAAGGGTCCTTCTCCTTAGAGTCAGTCCGGACCCATCGCAACGGAGCCTGTGAGTGTGTGCAGAGCTCATGTGTATTTTCTCAGCTTTTCTGGGGCTTGCAACATGAGCCACCGCTGGATGGGCTGTGCTTGTGGTCTGATGGAAAGAGGAGATGACACATAAAGTGCTGAGTCCTAGCCATGGTTCTATCACTGGCAAACAGAAAGAGACTTCCAATTACTGCACCTCTGAGTGTCTCAATTGACTTCATCTAGGAAAAAGGAATATGATGGCAAAGAATTCTTATGAAGAATAAGTAACATAATTTGCCCTCTGGGATTTTATGGAGTTCTACAAAAATATTTAACAGTTCCCTCTGATTCAGTGCTTCCCAAACACAAGTCTGAGAAACCAATGCTAGTCTGTGATGGTGCTTTCCCTAGATTATAGAGTGATCCTTTCCTCCCTCCAGCCTGCTATTCTAGTGTTAAACCTCTTGGGCTGCTTCATTCAAAAGGAATCTTTCCTTCTCTTCTGGGGATCAACCCACAAACGCACCAACACATCAGACATTTAGTGTGAAAGTAGCAGGATGGGCATCCTGTGTTTTTAGCAGAAGGGAGTGATTCTGAGTTTGGTGCAGCAAGTCTGACTTCATGACGAAGTCCATTACGTAAGGAGATAATTCAGTGACAGTCTGGGCAGAGGCACTCAGTGCACACCGTGCAGGGGTTCCCTTGCTGTTACTGATGTTTGGTGTTGTTATTATAGTGAAGTCAGAGGTGATGTGGGTATGAATAATGCTGGCGTATTCCACACAGGAGATGCACCAGGCTTGGGGCCGGCGCGGTGGCTTACAGGCCAATCCTCTCGCTGCAAGTACTATTCATGCTCCGGCTGTTCTACTGTGAGTAACTCTCTCTGCTTATGGCTGGGAAAAGCAGTATAGAACGGCCCAAGTCCTTGGGGTCTTGTACCCACATGGAATACCAGAAGTTCCTGGCTGCAGATTGGCTTGGCTCTGGCTTTATGTCCGTTTGGGGAGTGAACCAGTGTTTGGAAAATCTCCCTCTCTGACTCTCCTTCTTCTGTAAATCAGCTTTTACGATAAAAATAAACAAATCTTTAAAAAATGGGTTTTTATCATGAAAATGTTGGTATGCTTTGTTTTTGTCAATCATGTCTTACTTGACTCGATTGCCTCATTTTGTGAGGAAACACATGCATCGAAGCGGAACTTGGGAGTCGAGTTTTCCCCGCAGAAGTTTCGGTAGCACTTCCTGTGGCCCCAGTGAGTGGAACAAAGCGGATGGCATCCGATACTCACTCAAGCTGATCTTCATTCCTTAGAGAGAGAGACACTCTAAGGCCATGCTTAGAAGAGGAGAGCGTTAGCAAAATCCTTGCTAAATATTAGTTACTAGAGATAGGTAATGTAATTATTCCCCACACTATATTTAATTATCAGGTGTATACATAAACTGTCCTTTTTATTCCTCTTTTAAATATTGAGAATTAATTGAAGAAAAAAATCCTAAAATGTAGATAATTAAACAAATATGCTAGGAAATAAGGCCTTGTGTGTTTTATTTTATGTGTAAATTATTTGTAGACCCAAAGGGGGCCCTATCCTCCTTATGCGGCAGCTCCAGCATTAGCATTTCAATGGAGAAACTTCTCCTGGTTTGAGGACCGCAGGAACTGCACAGCACCTGCCAGAGGTTCACAGGAAAGACTTTCCAAAAGTTTGCTAACTGGAAAGGGAAAAGCAAAAGGAAGGAAGGATCAAGGTCCTGCGGGGTGTGTTCGCTTTCTGCTGGCAGAGGCTCCTCAGCTGAGAGTGAGGTGAGGGAACCCACATTGTACAGCACCCAGAGCGGCTCAAGTGGAAAGTCAGAGAAAGGAAACTGAATGTGTTTCATTCAACCAGTTCCTGTGGGCACCTGTGTTGTGCTAAGGAGTGCGCATGGCCCCAAAAGCTAGATCCAGGGGGCTCTTTGGGTCCCAGGGTGGCCCTGGACCATCCCTTGTTATCCAAGGTTCATTTCCATCCATAGCAACCTCACAGCAGCTTAGACTCTGAAATCCCACACTCAAGTGGCTTCATTCGGAATCCTTGAGGTTTCCCTGGTATCCGTTATCCTGCTTCAATGAGAAAACATTATTAAGCAGGTTCACATGTGAAAATCTTCATGTCAAGGTGGGGAGAGAAATCCGAGTTTCCTAAGCACCGACAATGGCCAAGACTTTGCCAAGATTTTATGTTGTCCACAGTGGGTGCTGCTCAGTGCAAAGGCTGACGTTAGCAGGAACGGCCAGTGCCCATTAGCGGAGGGTTGGTTGTGTCCTTTCCTCAGAGAAGTTACTTTGCATTGCACTCCAGTCCATGTCTGGTTAGGAAGCACGGCCACTGCTTGGAGGGAGGAAGTACTCAGATCTGTAGCGCTTACACACCAATGATTACAAGTCATTACTGAGATGCACTTGAAGTTATGATACCCTGTTTTCATTATTACTAATATTCTCTGAGGAAAGCTCTCGACTGGGGTGTTTGTGAGCAGGAGGAAGTACAGAGATGAGACTCAAGGTAGACAAGGCTCATCAGCAGATCCAGGGAGAAGGGATGGGGAGCCTGGGGGCCAGAGACTGAGACTTGGGAGTCATAGTGGCACATCAGAGCCGAGCTCCAGCATGATGGCATGAGGGTTGAGTCTGGATATGGTGGCCTTAGAGATGGTAAGAGAGTTTTAGCCACTGTCACAGGTGTTCATAGCTACAAAGACAGCACAGAGACTTAAAGTGAGCAGCCTGACTTGTCCATGTGTGGTCCCTTGTCCCAGCTGGACTTGTACCATGTCCCTAAAGAGATGCAAATAGTAAACAGTATAGTTTGGGAAAAGATAGCAAGACTGGGCAATTGAAAAGGCTTTGGGTTTCAAAATTTCAGGAAAGCTGTATGCATTTTCATAAAAGAGCAGCCTTCTACTGCATTTCCTATGGAGTTATTCAGATGGGAGATCTGCTTTGAAATTTCCCGGCAAATTTTCAGAACCCTAATGCACAGCTTGAACCTCAAAGTAGCAGATGTTTTGAAATAGTGTAAATGCACAAAGAATGACTTCAGGAATCCAATAAAACGTAGGAGGAGAGGTGAAGAGACAACTGAAAAAGCAAACAGCATAAATTATTCAGGCGCAGCCATCATTTACACACCGATGTACAAAAGGATCCATTTTTATTACTAAGTTATATCAGGCCCTCTTCCTAATTTTCCTATAATTTAACATTCAATTTATTTTACTATCCACATTCACAGATAATTCATGGATAGAGTCTTGAAAATGTGATATGATTCATTTCACTCCCGAGTAACATAAGACCTTCTGCCTAATTTTCCCATATTTTTACATTCAATTTATTTTACTATCCACATCACAGAGAGTGGTGGGTAGAACCTTGAAAACTCAATTAGATTTGAAAGGTATTGAACATGAAATTAGAAGTGAACACCAATAGAGTTACACATTCATTCAACAAACAGTTAGAGATGGGTCCCTTATCTGCAGCACAGTGGGATGAGAACTGGAAGTGTTTTTGACACAGGTTCCTTCAGCTCTGGTAGGGGTCATGGAACCTGCATAAATGGTAACTATGGATATAAATCTCAGCCACAGTTTCTGTTAGGCAGTGTCACCACTTACTATTGTTCACATCCCTGAAGCCAGAAATCATCCTAGTCACACAATTGAGTTGGCAGGTACATGCACACACATCTCAGTCCACCACCATTCAAGACCTATTTCTGACACCGAAGCCCTGTTTCCCTCCCTCACCTCCTTCCTGGTTGAACCAACCAGGACACTTCTCTGCATTGTTTTCCAACACTGATTTCTATTTTAGTAAGTAGCTCAACAGAAGGTGTTATGGTACAATTAAAGGGGAAAGTTGGTTAAACGGTATGAGCTTTTAGTTAGAATTGACAGTTCTGGAGCTCTTGAGTAAGGCATGCTGACTGTTTGTGACAGTAAAGCCTTGCACAATTTTAAGTTGTTAGAGAGAGTGGGCCCTAAGACTGCACTGACAACAGCTCAATGGGCTAATTCTCTGCCTGCAAGGACTTGGATTCCATATGAGCACCGGTTTGTGTCCCAGCTGCTCCACTTCCAATCCAGAACCCAGCTTATGATCTGGGAAAGCAGTGGAGATACCCCGAAGTCTTGTGTTATCACTGTGGTTAAGAACAATGACAACAGCCTCCTTCGAAAAGGAGCCCAGTGCTCTGTGCCTTCTGCTTTCGAAAGGGAGCTTCCTGATCCAGAGCTGACATCATCCAAGATTCAGGGACAGTTATGGGCACAGTGACACCTCCTACGAAAAGCAAGTAGTGCAGAACTCTGCTTGTCCTATAGAGTGGCACCTCCAGCATTATTTTTATTATTTGTCTTCAATAGTTTTCTGCCTTTTCCACTGTTTTGTTAAAAGTTTCAAAAGTTGTTTTTCTCTTTTGTCTTTTAGAGAGAGGATTGAGAGAGAGAGATCAGTCTTTTGGTTTGCCATCCAAATGCCCACGACAGCTGGGTGCAGCTGGGTGAAGCTGAAGCCTGGAGCAAGGAACTCCACTTGGGTCTTCCCACATACGTAGCCAAGTGTTCAAGCCATCCCCTGATGTTCACTGCGGTGCACATTGGCAGAAAGCTCGATTGGAAGCAGAATTGGGTCTTGAAGCAGACCTGCGCGTCTTAACCGTTACGCTGAACACCCATCCCGTGCCTTCTCCACTCTCTGCCCAGAGATTACGACTGCTACTATTTCTGGGCAGCTTCTCTGCCTGCAATGTCTTTGTTATTTCTCTGGCTTTTTAAGATGTTTTTCCCCTGAACTTGAGAGTGAGAAAATCAAGGAGGAAAGGAGGGAAAACCGATGGATAATAAAAGTTACCAATGGATTAAGGCTGGGATTATAACTCAGACCCTATCAGTTCTTGGACTAGACAAATAACCTCAACCCTATGACCTTAACTGTCTTCTCTTTAAACTGAGAAATCTGTCCATCCTACTTAGTAACATAGTCTGCAAGTTGCCTGCTTTGCTTCTTGTGGCCAAACTGTCCCTCAGGTGGACACTGGGCACAGCATCTTGCTTCATTTGAATATTTGGTTCCATTAGCCTTGGAAGTCCAGGCTCTTCTTTTTCTTCCCAAATCTTGAATAACAGCAATAAGGACACGTTTCTGAGGCCAAGTCTGGTATGTCTGTCACTTTCTTTAACTCTTCCAGTAATACCATGAGATGGACAAGGCAAAGTTGGTCTTGTAGGTGACGTATCAGTGCTCTGTTACTTAAGTTATTTGTTGAAATTGCCTTATGAAAGAAGAAACTCAACCGAAATGGTAAACAAATTCACCATCCTGGACTTTCTTTCTAGTTGCAGACCAGGTTTGCAGAGCCCAGAGTAATGGCTCATGGAAGTATAACCTACTACCCTTCATTGGTAGGTAGGGGCATTGATTAT
This sequence comes from Ochotona princeps, assembly GCF_030435755.1. Taxonomy (NCBI): domain Eukaryota; kingdom Metazoa; phylum Chordata; class Mammalia; order Lagomorpha; family Ochotonidae; genus Ochotona; species Ochotona princeps. The sequence goes on from NC_080857.1 coordinate 3,934,388, forward strand.
GACTGGCAGATCGCCACATCTGAGGGAATCAAAGATTCCGGCATGGAGAGAGGGCAATTTGTTTTCTTTTGTGCGTGTCAGCTGAGCTGGGAGACACGGGTGTACTTCCTGTTCCAGGTTTCTAACCTGTGGTCTTCCCATGGAAGCCAGTAGCAATGCACTAAGGAGATGCCAAACTGATCAGGTGAGAATTTATTTAAGCCAAAACCATTAGACGGCTTAATTAAATCAGGGCATTTAACTCATTAGCCTTCTGCTCCTGGGACTAATAAATCGAAAGCAGTGTTGCTGATCACAGAAGAAGTCAGGTTCGGTGTGTCTCCCTCCCTTGGCAGGAACATAAGTAGCGCAGGAGAAAGAGAGTGAGAACCTGGAAGAGGCCGGGTGACGTGTGGAACATCTGGAGCCCTAACTGGAAACCAGGGTGACATGAGAGGAATGACCACTGTGATGACTCAAAGAAACAGCAGGCACTGGTACCCCAGGGATGCCCTCTGGAGGCTGCCACACCCAAGTCAGCACCGAATCCTCGTCTGGGGTGATAACTCCTCTTAGCGCATGGTCACACTTTTGCTTACAGCCATGGTGCTGGCATGGAAGCTTCCTGTGGCCAAACCTTGTCCTTCTGCTTCAAGTGAACAATACATGTTGCCTGGAGCTTCAGCTCGTGCTCTTCAGTGCCTGGCTCATGGATCGAGCACCGCTCCATCCATCATTCTCCTACCTGCTCGTCACCCAGACTAGAAACTCTTGTTTCTTCTTCCTCTCATCCCTCATTTCTTCTTCTACAGCCATACTGTATTTATCTTTTTTAAAAAATGGTATTTATTTGAAAGTCAGAATTACAGAGAGGGAGGGAAAGAGAGCGAGAAAGAGAGCGAGAAAGAGAGCGAGAAAGAGAGCGAGAAAGAGAAAGAGAAAGAGAAAGAGAAAGAGAAATTTTCATCCAGTGGTTCACTCCCCAAAAGGCTATACAATCCAGGGTTGGGCCAGGAAGAACCCAGAAGCCCTATATTCCAGCCACATCTCCCACATAGGTAGCAAGGACCCAAGCACATGAACTACCCACCTTGGCTTTCTCGGGTACATTAGCAAGGGTTTGAAATGGAACCTGGGACTCAAACATTTGCCCATACAGGAAGCTGATGTCACAGGGGTGGCTTAATTCATGTTGCACAATGATATCGCCTGGTTTACCTTTTTTGAAGCAGAGACCATGATGTCACCTGTCAGTATGACGCCCTTTGCTAGCTTCTCATTGCATCAAGATCAAGTTCAAATTCACTGAAATGCCCAACTGAGCCTTCCTTAATGCTTCATCTTTTACCTGCACTGTCTCTAGTTCTTGCCTCTGGGGAAGGAAAAAGTTTTCACCAATGGCCTGGGGACAATGAGTGCTTTCCCTTTTACTACAGTCTCCCACATGTCCATGTCCTGGTGTAATCGTCTACCAATGCACCCCTTAGGGTTTCAGTTAGACTCCTTGTTTGAGAAGCACCTATACATCTCTTAGTTGATGGCTTGGCTGTTGTCCTCTCCATCAAACCCTCATTTGTATCTTCAGGCCCAAATGCCAAGCCCACATTGTTTGTGGGGTTCAACATAAAAAGAAAGTGTTTTAAGATCTCATTCATAAGTTTATTGTATTGAGAGAATGACATTTGGCTGAATTGGGCTGAGAAAGATAAATCATCAAAACGCACTTCACTCAAAGTTGCATGTGATTCTACAGATTGGGACTGCTGGGGCCACGGGCCCACCATCTCCTTTTCCTCTGCTTGCTCTGGGATCAGAACCTGCTCTTGCACAGTACTTTCTGTCTTAAGGATGTGCTCTGAGGTCCCACCAGGCACAAAGGCTGCTGGTGAAACCCTACACCTCCCAGGGTTTTCTCCTCTGCAAAATTCGCCTATAGTTTCTTAAACTAACAATAAGAGGACCTTGAAAATGTGGAGCGAGTACAGAATTAAAATTTAATTGCCAGATATTTTGCAATCCGTGTATTTCTTTAAATAATAAATGTCTTGCCTGAACTTTTTAAGACCCCATGTGTCTATCCAATGCACCGCATTGGCTGGGGACCCAGACAAGAGCTGCTCTCAAGTGGGCAATATCCCATTTAAGGAGGAGTTTTCACTCCCTGACCAGGCCGTCTCAAGAGCAGAGAAGGATGTCCCTGCTCTTCCCTCCCCAGGGACCTGAGATAAACACTCTTGGCTCAAGGAACAGGTCCTCCGTCCTGCTCTATCCCTTCCAATGGCCTCAGCTCTGTTTTGTTCTATGGGATTCACTTACCCATTGTGCCTGGCTGGAGCGTGAAGTATTTCTTCACTCATGCGATTAACCAACATTCACCCTGTATCTCCTTAACACTGGTTTCTGAGCTAGAAGATGAGGAGGGAAAGATGAGCTCAGGGGTCCACACTCCGGAGTTAAGGACCTGGGGTGCTTGCTGTGTTAGAAAGTGGGAGACCTCAGTTGGATCACACAGGATGTCACCTCAACAGGACGAAAGATTGGAATTCCCTGAGAAGATATGGACTGAGTGGAAAGAATGTGAACTGTTCAGCAAGGCCTTGCTTGGCTGTCATTGCTGCCACGACACTGCAGCATTGCTAAGGCCTCTACAGAAGCATGGGCTTGAATAGGAGTGTGCACAATTGATAGACCTGAAAATGCAGGAGTTGGAGAGGGAGGATCAGACTGGAGCCAGCTCACTGAGGCCTCATAAACTCCGTGGAAGCACTGAGGCTTAAGTCCGTACACAGGACTGATTCGCTCACAGAGGAAGGCGTGAGATTGCAACAGGAGTGGCGAGCAGGCCCACCTGTGCCCTCAGGGTGAGACTGTCTTCTTAGGGTGGTCAGTGTCACTTTTCCCATGGTCTCATCCAGCATTAAGCATTCTCTCTAGGTTTCTTCCCACAGAGGATGAGGGCAAAGGCACTGGGTCCAGGCCATACCTTGAGGCACCAGTGCAGCGTTGGGATCTGACCTTTCGGGCCCCAGAGAGAGAGAGAGAGAGAGAGACTGGTTTGGCTCAGGGACCCCTGGGGCCCTAGCTGAAGAGTAGCTTTTCCCACTTTCCTTTGATCAGGCAGCTCATGGCATGTTCAGAAGGACAAGGAATGATTTGTCCTCCACATGTGTTTGTATTTATTCCTCCAAGGCAAAGCTTAAGCATGGAGCAAGAGCACAGTGAAGGCCAGCGGTCAGACGAGCTTCAAACGGTCTCAAAGGGGAGTTCTCAGATGAGCTCATTTGTTTGCGATCAATGTTTTAGAGCATTCAATAAAAAGAAAAAAACCTAGCACAATGAAATCACATTAGAGTGAATAAGCGTGGAAGTCAAATCGAATGGAGTCAGGTCTGGGGTCACTCCAGAAAAGGTGGCCAGAAATTCCTGTGAAATTCACCAAGGGGAATAATGGGAAGGCTTGGGAGCTTCCTAGTAGCCAGTGGAATGACGGTCAGAACTGTACAGGGAGGGACAAGACAGAAGAACATTCAAGTGTGGTACTTAGAACTAAGAGAATAACCTTGGTTATTCTTCATAAAAGGTGCATTTTCTAAATAAGTGGGCATGCTCTTTTGTGATATCCTGGCAAAGATGAGACTATGAACTTCAGAGGATTATTCAAATGATATAAATTTATTTTATTTCAGTAGCATCTCTGAGTACCCCCTGGAATAATGAGTTCAAATGCATGCTGTCCTCACTACTGGTGACTACAGCATGAAGTGTGCAGTGCCCAATAGCATAAGACATGTCTTCCTGGATCCATGGAACAGGTGCAACCATGTGATGTGCTGTTGTGAGCAGGAGAGTGGCAGCGACACGAGCAGGTTCCCCATTGGGGGATTCAGGACCGTTATGTGGTCCTGCCATGAACTCTGTTCCCTCTGCCTTGAGAAAGTCAGTGCCCAGTAGGGATCACACATTCCAGCTACATGTGGGCATAAAGCAGACACAACAAGGTGGGGGTGGGGGCTATTGGCCCAGAGGTGACATAACCACGAGCAAAAAGAAAGCTCTGTTGTAATGAGCTCTGAAGACATGGGGAGTGTTTGCTATTTCAATGTAGTCAACTTAAAATCTGATACTATGGCTTGATCAGGCTGATTCGGATTTACCTATGGCTTGCGGAGGCACAGAGGCATGCGTACATGTCTACCTTACAGCAACTTGCCGTTTAGTGAGCTCTGAGTACATGTGATTAAACAGAGGCTGAAGGCTCTGCTTGCCTTTCAAATGATCAGGCAGTGTCATGAAAATCAAGTCCAGATGAAACAAAAAAATATTTATGAATAGAAAATCACCTCCTTAAACAGAAGACACTGGCAGGGTGGATCTGAGCCAGTTCTACATACAGTTCCAGCTTCCTATAATGTACCAGATCATGGCTCAAGTGCTGGAATCACTGTCACCCATGTGGAAACCCTGGGCTGAGCTCGGTTCTCCTGACTTTGACACAGCCAACCCCTACTGCTGCATGTAATTAAGGAATGAACCAGTAGATGGAAGATTCTCTCTCTCTGCCTCTGTCTTATCTCTATCTCCCTTCTCTGCCTTTCAAGTAACAAAAAATAAAATCATTCTTTGTAATTTTTTCATTGTACATTTCTATCATTGATTTTGCTTTTTATAATAATGCATTAAAATAGGGTCCACTTTGTTTGTTTTGCTTCCCCCTTCTATGAGCAGAGAGTATCCACAGCACACTCCCCAGGTAGAGAGCGTTACAGGGCAGCAATGGCCGCATGTCTGGAAGCTCTGGTCCCCTTGAGTTTCATTCAGTGATCATAGAAGTGAATTAACTGGAGTCTGAGTCTTCAAAGACATAAAGATATTGGAGAAGTAGTGTCACAGAGGGACAATCACAGCCAATGGAACAGGGGTGTCGACAGAGCTAATCTGCAGGAACTGTGTTCTGAGAGAAGGGCCCCCAGCCTAGGAGAGGCAATGCCTAGATCCCCCTCACAGTTCAAAATGAGGGTGACGTTGGGGGGGGCGCTCCAGCACATAATGACTTGGACAAAAACAACAAGCTGACAGCAGTGACAGAACGATAGTCAACAGGGAAGTTCAACATGCTGCAAAGTAGGGAGGTGTACATGAGTTCCCTTGCTCCTTCATTCTTTTCTCAACATCTCGCTGAAAGGCAGAGTGTGCCAAGCCTGGGATCTCACATCTCAGTAAAGATGACAGACAGGAAGAAAGACAGCCAGATTTCAGCTAAGGACAACAATGGTGTGGAGGAAAATAAAGTGAGTGAGAGGGTGGGATGCAGCTTGCTATTTTAGACATGCGGTCATAGAGAAGGCCTTTGGCAAACAATTCCAAATTCAAAGAAGCAGTTCTCTGCAAATCACAGGTGCTAACGCATGAAAGTAGAGTTTTTAGAACACAGCTCCCAGGGGTGCTTTGTCCTGGAGTTGACTGCATGACTGTCACGTGATGCTAAATGGTGCAGGAATGCCGTTGGTTTTGAATGTCCAAAACAAGGGTGGTAAAACCTGAACAGGGAGCCCGTTTCAGTGGCCCAGAAGGGTCATGCTAAACCCTAAGCCAAAAAGGGACACCAGGCTAAACACCAACTATTTCTTGGGGGTTCAGCCAGTGCTCTAGGATGGTTCAATGGAAAGTAATCTTCAAGAAGAGATTCAAGAAGGGGAGGAGTGTGAGTAGCAAATCCCAAGGGACATTTGTCAGAAATTGAGGTCTCCCTTGCCAGAGAGCACTTGTTAGACAGTGTTCAGGAGTTATACCACCCAACATGGACGTCCAGAGCTGAAGAACTCCCCCAAGAACAGGGTGCAAGCTGAATCCCACCATTTCACTCACTTCATTTTCCTCCACACTACTGTTGTCCTGGAATCATCTAGGTCCAGCCCAGTGTCTGCTCTGGCTCACACACATTCCACATTCCCCGTAAGCTTGGGCTTCTCTGGTTTGCTTCTAGCCAAGTGTTCTACCAAGTTGCATGGTTCGGATGCAATCATGGGGGCCCAGAAATGAGGAGGTAAAGCTCACAGCCACCAGACAACTCCAAGCACAGAGGAAGTCCTTCAAGACGTTGCCAGCTAGTCCTTTCTTTTTCTAGAAATGCATTGCAGAAAGCATTTATTGAGCACCTGTGAAATGCCACCGGATGACTAAGATAGTGTCTCATAACTCAGTATTGAGCCTGTTACTTGATTGATGGTCTAATCTGTTGATTTATAATAGAATTTTTTGAGCATATTGTCCACTTCCAAATTGTGTAGATTTTCTATCAATTAGCAACACAGTGTGCCATTTCTGTAGGCCCTCCTGAGAGGGCAAAATCTCAGACTGTCTGCTTTCCATCTCTTACCAAAAACCATAGCTGGAGAAATGATAAAGACGATTGTATAAAGCACATGTTAGTTATTTACTCATGTAAGTCACTACTTTGAGTTAAGGTCCTTTATTGAGTTAGATCCCTGGAAAGCATTCGACTTGGATCATTTTTTCTCGCCCCTTGCCAAATCACCTCTATTGAGTTGTGTTGTGTTACATCTTTTAGTTTTATTGAGAGTCATTATGGAAAACAGTTATATGAAATTAGGTATGCATTTATTCTAAAAGCTAGTATTTTGGACATTGTCCATGATGCTAACTAGATCTCCCCAGAAGATTTGATTTGTTCCCTCTCTTCTTAAAAACAAAACAAAAATAAAAACTCTGGAACCAACCACGTTTTCACTTGCTTGGGTACCAGGAAACTCAAGGTTAAACGGGCACTCAAGTGGAGTGATTATAAAAATGTTGGTGGTGAGCAGGTGAAGTGTCCTCTGCTCCTTTCTGTGACTTTAGATTTCTGCTGCTGGCCATACGTGGCCAAAATGTGTGACACGCAAGTTCCTTGGAACATTTCCCCAAACGAAATCCAAAGAAGTAAGCCATGTCTCAAATGAAAACCAGGACAGCATTTCTGGACTCTCTGTACTTTTCTCCAACATTTTGACCTAGACTCTGACCTTTGGAGAGGAGGGGTAAGAGGACATGTTTCATTCCTAATCCTTACGAAGTAAGAACATAAGCACGTAGAAGGAGCTAATGAATACAATGATAGTGATTGTTGAGCATGTAACCAACATCTCTGGCCGTGTGCTGTGCCCATAATCCATGGGTACAGGCGTTCCTGACTTCCACCCCCCCTTCGTATGTTCTCTTTCATGGAGACAACAGTCCTCTGGGTTCCTTCTTTCTTGCCCTCTCGTCAAACACAGAGGTCTTGTCTGATTCTCCTTGTTGGCTCTTGTCCAGTCTGGGACAGGGTGGGTAAATGACAATAAACATGTCCTGAGCACTTTCTTTTCATTCTAAAGTTTGTTTGGGACTTCTTGTTCTCAGATTAAAAACGGAAAAGACAAATGTGTGTTTGGGTTTACCAACAGTGGTTGCCGCCCACTGGTCTTTCTCTCACTCATCTTCTCAGCTCCCCCCAACCTCCCATCTTGCTTGTGCTGTTTTGGTGGCACTCAGGGGACGAGCTGCAGTGAACTTTCTGACTGCTGTAGTACCAATGGGGGAATTAAGACAGCTTGCCTGGGGGAAAGTCAGCTGGGTTTCCTGGGAGCCTCTTGGGTATGGTTTTAAAGTGTGGGTCAAGGCAGCCTGAGGTTCTGCTACTGTGCACTCATTTAATCTCTCCTTCTCTCACTTGCAGCTTCAGGGTTGGCCTGGAGGAAGGGATGGCCACTGGAAGCAGGCTCCATAGTGGGAGGTATCAGCACCTAGACAACTGCTGTGTGACCTCCATGTTCCCGTGAGAATGTTTGCACCCCATGAACTGGATGCAGATTTTCTACTGTGGCTTGCTGGGCATTTTCCACTCTGCAGAACGCCAACCCTTCATGACCCCAAAAGCAACCATTTAGCATTTTTTACCATAGTGGGAAGTAAGCAGATATACAGTTAACTAATTTCTTCCCTACATCTATACCTCCATACAACTCTAGCAGGCTACCCTGGCTACTGGGGTGATGCAAAACTTGTGGGTGTTTATTCTGCGAAAGCCATTGAAATTTATTCAGCTCCCAGGATGGCGGGGACTAGAGTTGAACAAAACATCAAATTTTGATATTTGACTGAATTTCCTGCTCTGTGCATCCCCAAAAGATATAGATTCTGGGAGCACACATCATCAGGATACATCTGAGTCAGATGTATGTATAACTCCAGCTCCTTCCACCTGAGACCTGGGTCCACTCCCAGGGATCCTACCATGAAAACCGAGGGCATTCCCTGTTGTTGGTAGATGCAGGCCCTAGGAGGTTGGCCACTGCTAGCGTCATACTGGGTTCTGACCAGTCCAGGTGGATCTTACCTGCTTACCACGAGGCAGACCCTACAGGTGTGAGAACACTAGGGCACTAGTAGTGGCTCGTCTGGTTTCCTGTTGGCAAGGTAGTCTGGGTTTTAGTTAATCCATCCCAGACACAGAGTTCACCTGTGAACTCTGCTCCTCTGCTTGGTCATGTGTGTAACTTAGCTGCTGGGCCATCAGAGGACAGGACACATTTCAAGGCTGCAACTGTGCTTCCTTATTTATTTATTTATTTATTGTTTCTGTATTTGTGCTGTCATCTGCCTGCAGTGACTGCAACTCATTAAGCCCAGGGATGAGAACAAACACACAGAGTGGACATGAATCCAAACACAGCTGAAAACCATGCCCTGGCAACATGCAGCCTGCAGCAGAGCTATGCAGCTGAGCCCAGCGTAGCTCCACACAGGCACAGTGAGCCTAGAACCAAGGAGGACGGGAATGAGAATACCAAGGCCCCATGCTTTATGCCTCATTGGTGCTACAAAGATCTGCAGCTCGGTTAACTGCCCTAGGTCATCTGAGCTTGTTTGGCTGTGCTCTGTAGGAAACCTATGAAAGACATGATACCACAGCAAAGCACATATGATCTTAAGGGCACTGGGAAAAATATACAAATCAAGGAAGGACAGAGAAGTGACTCAGTGCTGCAGCATGGCCCACAGTGGACATGATCTTCTGCGGGAGGATCTGGATGGTGTACAAAATGTTCACCATGGGCAGGTGGCACATGCTCGTGTGTGTGTGTGTGTGTGTGTTTGTGCGTGCGCGCATTGGGTGCCTTGGCCACTGTGTGCTTGTCTTTGGGATGGTTCTCTTTCTAAGCTGTGTGTGCTTTCAGAAGGGACAGCCAGAGAAAAGCTTCTATCCTTTCTAAGTGTCCCATTTCCTTAACACAGCACCTTTGACATGAAGAGTGTGTCCGTCAGCTCCCAGCCTTGTCATCCTCTGCCCGCAACAAGTTTCTCGGAGTAGAGTAAGCACCTGAGAAGGATGGGTGGTCTTTGCCACAAGGAGAGGGAGACAGAGAGAGGGAGGGGGAATCCTCAGAGGGCACACCACTGAGGTCGTGGCTGACACTCTAAAAGGCAGGCCTGCTCTCACGTGTGTATCTAATGAGAAGAAATACAAGGGTACTGCAGAAAGTTCATGGAAACGTGGAGTTCAAAGATAACTTTATTTTGGTGATATCCATGCATATCAGTTGTTTTTTAAATTTTTTATGGAGAAAACTATGCATGGATTTCAATGTTCTTTTTTTGTCTTAAAATGATCTTACTTACTGATTCCATTTGTCCACACACTTTTGGACGTGCACAGCTGCTCTGGTGTTTGTCCTGACGAGAACTTGGCCTAAATGACCAGATTTAAACCCGGATCCGGTCTATGCGATCAAGGCTAACTCAGGATCCCTCAGACAAAGAGACCAAGGGCATGGGGCAGAGCCAAGGACAAGTCCACTCAGTGCCTCCCTCCATCTCTGCAGAGGGATGCAAGAACTGAGGGCAAGTGAAGGCTGACTCCAAGGAGCAAGGGCTGAGTATGGCATAGCCCAAGATGCACAGAATTCAGATGCAGCTGAAATTACAGCGAGGGGTACTCAAAGGCAAAATGCGGACGATGAAGTGACAGAGGCACCAAATCCATGTCGCCTGGAAAGCCTGGCCCTGCCCGGAGGACACAGGTGTGAGCCCCAGGGCTCTGTGGCCAAGCAACGGAGGTGGCGGTGATTTTAAGGGCGGCCCCTCTGTCACTGCACCCAGGCATTCTGACTACTGGAACCTGAGCAGCTGCCAAGGATGCCCTCTTCTGGCCACGTTCCTGAAGCCCAAGACGACAGCCAGGCAGCCCAAGACTTCAGCAGAGACCACTACTGCCTCTTTCCCCTCCTCAGCCCCCAAACTAATAATTGATAAATTATTTTAATAAGGGACAATATACCATCATTGAGTTTGCTTTCTTTTTTTTTTAACCCCCGATAATGCTCTCTCTGTCATCTGTATATTTATGATAGCTCAAAGACATGGGTGTGTGGATCTAATTAAAAATGTGAAAGGGTTTAGCAGCCTGCTGCTTCCCTGAAACTCTCTGGTTGCCAAATCTTGGCAGCCGAGTTGAAACAGAGCCAAGTGTTTAGTCTTCAGTTGAACGGCCGCCAGCGCACTGCTGCATTGTGGGACGAGAGCTGGAGGGGCTACATTCAAATGCCGTGGGCAGGGCAAGGAGGCAGGCAGAACCCGGCCAGGCCGCCCCCGAAGGAAGCAGGAGAGGAAGGCAACTGAGGCTTGCCTCTCTCTGCGTCTGATGCCCAACTAGCACCCGACGCAGGTAGAACCTGCCACACTGGCTCAGCGGGTGATTTGGGCCTTGCAGTACCAGGTGGGCAAGTGGCCCCATGATGCTTGCTGTCACTGAGTTGTCATCGGGACTGCAGAAGACAAAATGTTCTCAATTCCCAATCAGCAGCCAGGGCCTGAGCTGACACCGTCTCGTGTTGCGCTTCCACTGAATTCCTCGACTCTCCCCTGTGAGTGTGAGCTTTGCTTTTTTCTCTTTTTCAACCTTTGCTTATTTGTCGACTTTATTGAAAGATAGATAGATAGATGAAAGAGAGAGGGAGAGAGAGAGAAACACAGAAACAGAAAGATCCCCCCTCTACGTATTCCCTCCCCTAAACACCCATGCCAGCCAGGGCTGAGTCAGACTAAAGCCAGGGGACGGGGAATCAGTCAGTCTCCCACCTGAGTGACAGGAAACCAAGTCCCGAAGCTGTGATCTGCTGCTTCCCAGGGTGAGCCGTAGCGAGATGCTGGAATGGACGTGGAGGTGGGACTTGAACCCACGTATTCTGTTAGAGGATGTGGATATCTTAACCACTGTGTGTCGCACACCCAGCCCGAGTCAGAGCGCTGCTTCTCTCTGCAGAAGCCAGGATCATTTCGCCCAGGGCTTCCCTAGCTCTTCTATGTACATGCGTCATGTATGTGTGCGTGCGTGTGTGTGTGGGGTGGGTCTTGTAGAGCTGCAAGCTTTGGATCAAACAATTAGAGGAAAGGATTCATTTTGCCAAGCTCAGAACTTACTAGAACAGCTGACTTCTAAGTTAGGGCTGTGGAGCCGAATGTCTGTGCTTTCTGGGATCAGAGTCTCTGAAAAAGTACCTCTGGGTGGCTCACAGTCAGAAAGAAAGGGGGAAAAATATCAACAGCCCAGCGGTCTACTCAATATGGTGGCAAAGTAAATAAAGTAAAATGTATCAAAGACAGGGGCTAATTTTTGTTTCTAAAAAAAAAAATGTGCTGTATGTGAACAAATTGAAAAGTGAGGAAAGTCTTTCCACAAAGAAATATTCCTCACAGAATGAAAATCCAGTCCCCCTAAAAGCTTTGCAAATGCATGGATGAGGCAAAATAAACCATGCAGGGCTAAGATAGGGGGGCAGGAGGGACATGGGCTTATCATAGTCTGTCTCTTGAGCTGTGGATGGCTCCTGAAGACCTGTGGTGATGTGTTCCTTTTGGAAAAACAAGAATTAGAAGGAAAAGCAAGATGGAGCCCTTCAGGGAGTCTGGGATTTGAGCCATCCAGGGCAGCCCCTGCTGGGATGGGGCCAGTGGGAACATGGAGAAGACTCACTCCTGGACCGGGATCTGAGCTCTGGCGACAAGCCTTGGGCCCCCAACTGACATTGTTGGGCTTCCCTGACCAACAATGGGAAGATGTGTACAGAAGATGTGTTTGGGAAGGGCTTTGTCCAGCCAGCCTTGACAGACACCTTGCAAGTCCAGAGTGTTCCCCCCAGGGGCCAGGGTGCCACCGAGGATAGAATTTCATCCCAGCAGACTGATTCTGTGTGCAAATCTCTGGATGAAAGCTAGTCAATTGGGAAGTCACGGAACCTCTGTGCCCGACATCACAGGAGCCCGGGAAGGGGAAGCCAAAAAAAAAAAAAAAAAGGAAAAATGAGGCCCTGGGGAAAGGCAGAAAAGTTTCTCTTTCAAACAGCAAATTCATATCTCTGAAGCGAAAAGTTTAAAGTGACATGCCAAACGAAGTCAACACCGCAGTGGGGGGAGACATGGGTCAGTCGGCCGTTCCACAATTAGGGGCTGATAGGTTCTTAATGTCCTAAGTTGGCATGGCACCACCCTTGCTCCGTGTTTTGGATCACCCAAAACTTACTGTTTCTAGCACAAGTTGAGAGAGGTCACTTACTGGTAAAAATCATGTCATTTTTCTAGGAAACTTTTATCCCACAGACTTCACTGGGTCTCCTTCCAAACATGTGGACAGGTGATTGTCTAAACTGCTGAGGGAAGAGACTGGAGAGAAACATCTAATTAATTAGAGCTTCCCTCCTCACCCCCAATGCTGAGCCATGCCTGTGCCCAGAAACACACAGCCTCTCTCTCTCTCTCTCTCTCTCACTTTCAGAAACACTTTCAGAAGGCTGAATCCTCTGCCTGCCCCCGACCCCAGCCTTTGTGAACTACAGTTTATAAACTTTCAGCCCCATCACTCTCCTTTTCACGCCTGTGTGACCGCAGCCTGCATGCTCTTCCAAGCCATGTGTGTTCTGACTTCATATTCCAGTGCTTTGAGGAACAACATTTTAAAATAAACTATTTTGACACATTGTCAAAATCCTACCCAAATTCTTCCATGGCAACTCCCCAAGTGAGGGTTTAAAAGTCACAGGGACAGGAAAATTAGTCTTCCTACTAAGAGCTATGGTTTCAGCAAGCGTCACCTTCAAGTGTACTTCTCCCGTCCCCACTTTGCGATCCTCTCACTGGCACCTGTGGCACCTGCATTCCCTATTCTGACTCCTTTCATCTGTATTGGTTATATTCATTCCATGGTGCCTTGGCCACCTGAACAGGTATGCAAAAAGTGCGTAACCCTTTGAACGCCTTTTGGCCCATGGTCGGGGATGGCTACGTGGGAAAAGGGGGAGGACAGGAGAGGGAGTTTGGGTAGGTGTTCCAGCGCAATGGAAATCACTGCAACACAGTCCTGTGTGCTCCGTTCCTATCAGCAGCCTCCTCTCGCCCTGCTCTGTTGCTAAGAGACAGGCCTGTTGTTTACAAGATCCTTGGTGGCGACGACTTCCATAATTTATAATTTATTATCTTAGTGTCAAAACTTGTGTTGGTTTTTTATTTTATTTCACCACAGATCCAATAATTGTTAGGTACCACAAAGGTCACGCATCTGCCGGTGGTACAGTGGCTGCACCAGTCACATCCCTCGCCACCCCTGCATTTAGGAGCTGCGGAAGAAAACGCTATTATAAACTGAAGATGAATATCATTTTTTGTCCATTAACTTCATGCATTATAGGACTGCTCAGGTCAATGGATTCCCTCAAGATTTGCTCACTATTGAAAACATGTTTCTGTCTGACCAAGAAGGAAATGAATTGAAATGATTTCAATTATCACAAGAAAGGACTTGAGTCCTCTTGCTCTACACTTCAAAACCTAACGGCTCAACTCCCCCATCTGCTCCCACCAAGTTCAAGACCAAAGACAATAGCCCCAGTGCTAGAAATGTGCACAGAGTGCTTGCCGGGGAGTCATTTCTATAAAGCTCCACACTGGGAGGACACCAGTAACAGGAGCCTCATTTTACAGACAAGAAAATCAGAGGTTGGCGACCTCCAATGAGGCCACCAAGTGGTGGGGTGGGACGCAGCGCGAACAGCTCTACAACCGTTTTTCTTATAGAAGCTTAAAAAAGAAGTGCAGTCTCGGACTTTGCAGCTCTTTGTTGAAGGAGGTTCCACATGCTTTTGACAGGGCGGGGAAAGTGACACAGGCTCTCACATGGCATTATCTTTCTCAGCAAGCTTCAGAATCTCAAAAACTATAGAACAAGTGGAATTTCTAGGAAGGACATTTTATTTTTCCCATCAGAGGACCTAACAAATTCTGATGACATTTTCCTTGGAATTAAATCCTCTGTGTTCCAGAAAGCCAGGACGGCATTAATCCACTTTGGCATTTTTCATCATTGAATTCCTACCCGCTCCCTGGTGGGTGGTGTGGCTAGAACAGAACTCTGTATAATGATCTCACAGATTCCCCTGGTCTTGGGGGTTGGCAGCCTTTTTACCCCCTTATTGCTGGGCTGGAAAGAGATGATAAACAAGCTAGAAACCGTGGGCCATCCAAGAAACAGCCACAACTTAGCAATGACTTAGCCATTTCCCAGACCTGTCTATGCTTCCTCCCCAAAATAAAGAGTTGTTTCTGCTCACGAGCACAGACTCACGGATGGAACCCCAAAGGCGTACCCCAAGCAATGGATATAGGCGTGTGCGCATCGCTTAGTTTATTTCCTGAGTCTTTCTTTCTGAGTCCAGAACTTGTCAAAGTATATAAAGGGAGTTCTAGCCAAGTTGATAATTGTGTGATGCATAGGCAGACATTTCAATATTTTTGCACTAAAATGAGCTTCATTTTTAATGCCACTTTTCCATGACAATTTTGATGTATCTTTGCACTTCGGGATATCATCTAAGATTAAAGACCATATGTTTAAGGTTCACTCAGCATCCCTGCAAACAAAGCAAGTTAGACTTAGCTTTCTGGCTTCCATTTTTGCAAAGGTGGGAATGTTCATACTGCCTTCTTCATGGAGAAATGCTTATTGCAATCCAACAATGGGTGTGATATGACACTGGAGAGGGGATCAGGATCATTGCTGCGACCTGAGCATCAGCCAGATCCCTGACAAACCACAGCCACTCAGTTGGCTGCAGGTACAGATATGAGCATGGAGTCCATCTTTGTGAACCAGCCTCATGGAACATTGGGATGGACAGAGGGAAGATTCAGCCTTTTCTTCATCCTGGTTTATGGCAAAGCAAAGAAACAAGTGTGGGACTCAGAAACGTGCACTTTCTTTCCATGGAGCCCAAGATCAAGAAGGACCTTCAGCTCTTTCTGATTTCCCTTACCTGTAAAATAAGGACCCTACTGCTTTGCTCCTTTGAGAGTCAACAGAAGGGCATAGGATTCCATCTGGCACTAGAGGTACTCAAAAATATAAACCAGGATGAAATGGTTTAACAAAATCTAACAAAGCTGCAAGAATCCCTTTATTTATGGAGACAAATCTCAAGCCCCAAAATCCTGCTCCAAACTGTAATGTGGCCTCTGACATTCCCCTCCTTGAACATAATCTGCAGTACGAGCTTGCTCCTCGTCCCTCAAACATGTCCTGATGGGCCATGGCCTTAATGCTGTACACTCAGCCCCTATTACTTGGATTCACTTCTGTTTGCCCAGAAAAATTCCTATTCAGCCTTCAAGGCACAGCTGAGCCAGTGCTCCTCTAGGTCATCATGGTTCCTCCGGCTCTCCACTCAGATTTGTCTGACTCTCCCCTGTGTTAGCAAGGCCCGACCTACGAAACAGGGATACAGGTGCGGTCTATCCATTCTCACCTCTCCCCTCCTGAGTCCTGGTTTGTACTTCCTTAACACCCTGGATCTGTTCTCTCCAGATCTCTCCCAAAATTATCTTCTTCGCAGTCTCTTTTCCAGAATTATCTTCCTCTGTAATCCACGAGATGTTTATTTACCTCGAAGTTCATAAGTCTCTCAGAAATTCTAGTGAGAGAGGACATTTGGTCTGGTTAAGGACATTGGTTAAGGTGTCTACATCCTGTAATGGAGTGTCTAGGCTCCGTTCTTTGTTCCAACTGCAAAATCCAGCTCCTTGCCAATGCACACTTTGGGAGGCAGTAGCTGTTGGCTCAAATCGTTGGGCCTCTGCCACACTTGTGGGAGATCTGGATGGAGCTCCCAGTTCCAGCCTGGTACCAGCTATTATGGATGTTTGGGAAGTGAACAAGAATATGAGAGTTCTCTCTCTCTCTCTCTCTCTGGTGTTGTCTCTACCACTCTCTCTGCCTCCCAAATAAATAAATACATAAATAAATAAATATTATAAAGAGCCATGAGGCTTGCTTGTACTCTATAGTGATCCACTGGCTTTCCAGAGTGTACGGACCAATCTTTAATGATTCCTGGGGCTACACCACAATCCCTGCTAGATTCCAATGTTTTCTGGTCAATGGCTTCTCTAGATACTTGGTGCCTGTTGAGCAATAAGCATACTCACAAGTCCCTTGCTAATGTTCACCCACCCATCTGATTAAGCAGCACAGCCTCTGGATTCCACTTTTCCAGTAGTTTCCTCATTTGTTCAGTCTTTCTACGCCATCAACTCTTCATGCCACTGTCTTCGGCCAGGCCTCATCCTCTCCTGGGCTACAATGACAAACTCCTGACCAAGCACCTTGCCTTTGGAATTTTACCTTCCCACCTGCAGCTCACCTCACAGCCTCATCATGTCATTTTTCTATTGGAGGTTTCCCAGTGTTTCTCCTCTTGATTCCCAAAGCTTTCTGCTGAGATTCTGACTCTGCAGCTGGGTCAGATTCCTTGTAGTTCAGGCAGTGGCCCCTTACACCTTTGTCTTCACAGGCACTGTTCTTACCCCATCCCTATTAACTCCAATCAACTTTTAGACCTTACAAGGCAGTTTCGTTTTTATAACCCCCCTCCCACCTTCACCACTGTATTTCCCAATGCCATGGAAAAAAATGCATGAAATAAACGGAAGCATTCATTATTGATCCAATTATTACTGATCTCCTTTTTCCTTTAAGGTTGACTGCAGGGTTAATGTGGCAGAAGTTTGCTCTTCTCCCACCAATCTGATTTGTCCTCCCCGCCCCTTGCGCCATTTTCCCTTTGAGGCTATTGTTGGGACTTCTTCCACAAAGATCAACGTAACTCCTCTCGCAGCTATTTGAAATTTGGGGGTCCTATTTTTATCCCCATTCTCTGTGTGTGTAATATACGTGTGATTGAGTCACATAAGCAGCACTTCATATTTTACACTGTATTTATCAAAAGAAGCAACCATAAACAATTCTAGCAGACCCTCTAATCTATTCTTTCACTGGCCTCACATGGTCTCTGTCTTCCAAAACATTTTTTGATGGTTTCTAAGAGTAGATTCTGAATCATCCCCCAAATCTGAATTCGACCAAAGAAAATTATTTTCCTGTTTCATTTTTTCCCTGCAAAGCAAGCTGCATTTTCATTTCCTATATGTATTCTGTTGTTTTGTAATTCTAGATCCTTGTGCCAGAGAGAGCAAATCCTCTAACCCTTTGATCTTCCCAATCCTTCAATTATCTTTCTGGTCTCCTTCTGTTGCCATTTAGGATAAACGCATACAGTTGGTTTTCGTATCTGTACGTGAAAGGTAATCTTACTCTTGCTTGAATTATTTTGGGATCCTCTGCGGGAACACCTTCCAGCCTGTGTGTGTCCATCTGCACAACCCTAGCCTCTACAGCTCATCCTGGTTGCTGCCTCCACCGAAACACCAAGCTGGAAGAGCTCGCCACTCAGCTCGGGAATGGGCAGCGTTCCCCTTTCCCAGCAGGCATTGAGATGCAACAGACTGGCCCCTGCAGCTCCACATACTGAACTCACATCCGGTCAACCTGTGGAGCTGGCTAGTGGCTAGTGACTGGCATGGGAGCATCAACTGTGGGCATTTCCGGTTGTCCACTGTGCTCCCCAAGTTGATCACAGACCTAAAGTCGCTTCTCACTAGTTATTTTAGCTTACCAAGTGAACATCTCATTTGCAGCCCTTTGTGATGGGAAGCATGTCAGAAGACCCCAGGTGCCATTCCTGCCTGAATTGTTCTCCACCTGGATGTGCTTGGAGCACAGAAAGGAGGCAGGGTGATTCTATATCCCCCCCCCACAACTCTTCTGTGGCCACACAAAATCTCCACTCTTGTTGCGTTCCCCTGGGGGCCTGCATGTCACCCTTTTATGGGGCTTTTTTTGCTGGCTCCTTCACCATTTTAGGTAAATCCAGCAGGACATGCTTTTTAATAGACCAGATGAAACCAGCATGAAACTCGATGTCAAGTAGCCTTGCTGCTACTCTCTCCTGCGGCTTGCTGCACTCTTGTTCCCTTAGGCTTCAGCTTCTTCATCTACCAGATGGGTAGAAAATGCTCCTTCTGTCTTCTGTGACGGAAGGCACAACAATGACTCCAGAAGTTTCCTGTAGATGTGAAAGGACTATTGGAAAAAGTCAGTGTGCCTTCAGTCACCTATGGAGAAGTTCCCAGGGTGGGTGTTCCGCCTAGTGGTCTAGGAATGTTGGGAACACCCACATTCCACATTGGAATGCCATGGCTTGTGCTTCCCCGTCAGTGCAGGATTCCTACTGGCTTGTGCTCTGGGAGGTGATGCTGACAGCTCAAGTCACTGCTTTCCGACAACCCATGTAAGCCCGGATTGCTTCCTGGCTCTTGGCTTCAATCAGGCCCAATTCTGACCACTGCAAACATTTGGGGAGGCAACCAGCAGATGTGGAATGTGTGTGTGTGTGTGTGTGTGTGCCTTTTAAATAAATTAATAAGTCAATAAATGTATTTTTGATGAAATGATGCCCTAGTGCCAGAAGGTTGTGATATTATGACATTATTTTATTTTATTTTTCAAAAAATATTTATTTATTTTTATTGGAAAGGCAGACATACAAAGAGGAGGGGAGACAGAGAGGAAGATCTTCTGTCCGATGAATCACTCCCCAAGTGACTGCAACGGCCAGTGCTGTGCTGATCAGAAGCCAGGAGCCAGGAACTGTCTTCTGGGTCTTCTATGTGGGTGCAGGGTCCCGAGGCCTTGGGCCGTCCTCAACTGCTTTCCCAGGCCACAAGCAGGGAGCTGGAAGGGAAACGGAGCTGCTGGGATTAGAACCAGCGCCCATATGGGATCTCGGCGCGATCAAGGCACTGCTAGGCCATGGCGCCGAGCCCAACATTGTTTTAAATATGACTGCTGATATGTTTATGTTGATCAATTAAAAATGGAAAGGAGATTTGGTTTAGGAACTTTCAAACACCTTGATAAGAGTTGCTGTACTGGACATGTGGGTTTCTTTGAGCTGCAGAAGGTACACAGGGGTCCCGGCAGGCAGAGAGAACAACACGGGGCACTCTAGGATGAGAAAAGCACGTGTTTGTAGAGTAATTGATGCACACACTGGCAGTTAATCAAGTCAGCTGTTTTGAAAGCCAAGTGACTGCAGCAACTTGCCGTGGGAGGTAAGGGAACTGGAAGCTGAGGTGCCTTAAAAGGTCACCTTGGAGGTGCATGACTCTTCTTTCAGTCTAAATTTTAAGAGATCTTGATAATAGGATGCACAGTCCCATTTGCTAAGGAAGTGTCTCTGCTTCTCATTCCTGCACAGCCATGGGACCCTCTCGCCTTGGTGGAACCCTGTTCACCGTGCTGCTCAGTGTCTCTCCCTCCTCTGTCTCATCGCAACTTGCTTTGTCAGAACAACCTTGCCAGCTTCTACAGCTCAGGCCTTCTTGCTGCCTGCAAGCTCTCCTCTCTCCTTCTTCCAGTTGGTCCCAACTTGGCGCATTCCATGTTCAGGGACTCAGAGCACGCTCTGGGCACCTTGTGCCATTGGCACCCTGTCCTGACCGGCTTCCTCTGTATGAATGACCAGGCCATGTAAGGCTCCTGCTTCCTCTCAGGCTGCTTTCCCCAGTAAGGGAGGGAAGCCAGGCTAGGCTGAACCATGAATTCCCTTGGTTTTAACATCAAATATGGTCAGTTTAAATGGCCTAATTGTCCTGGCTAAATGGCTCTCCCCTGAGACAACCCGAAATGCTCTTTTAGCCTGGCTAACAACTCTTGGCTCCCAGGCCCCCAGGGTTCCTGGGGGCGGATGGTGGCAATCCATTAACTACCTCACCTCCTGCCCTCCCGGTCTCAGCTGAGCCCTCCTCAGCTGCATGGGCCTCCTGCTCTCCTGAGGTTCAGGCCTGTGCTTTCCCAGCTCCAAAGACAGTGAGGCTCAGGCCTTTGCTCTTCATGCCCCAGTGAACCTTGCTTCTCCCTCAGCATGCAAGGATTTGGTGTGAGGATCCAAAAGGCAATAGAAAGGATCCAGCGGCGTATGTGCTGGGGGTGGAGGAGAATGGCTGGCTCTCCTGATTCCAGGTCTCCATGGAGTGTGCCTTCAGCATGTGAAGCGGGGCCATCTGTGCTGGCATTTGTTCAAACTTGTAGGATGGGGACACTGATCCCCACGTTGCCCTGACACCAGCATTGAGATACATGCAGAGGTTGGCACAGGGCCTCACCCATGTGCCAAAGATCTTGTGCCATGGTTGTTGCTGTTACACTACATAGTAAAAGTGACCTTGAAATTGAGAACCCAGTCTCTTCAACAATCTGTATCCGGAGAGGGTGGGATCTGTTAGGAATGTTCTCTCTGATGTCTGCTCGTGGGGTTCATTACAGAATTCAATGACCACTTGTTTTGTGTAGAGAAGAGAAAATCATGTCGAAAAGGAGTCAAGTGCATGCTTTGGGGGTTACTCTTTGGAGCTACTGACACCTTCCTTTGACTACTAGAGAAGCAACCGCACTAATGACTGAGTTCATGGTACATCTGGATCTCGGGCGAGTGGCGATAAATACAGTTACTCCTTTGGTCAATGCCTCTTCAATTGAAAGAACCAACTGCAGCTCATAAGAGTTGAATTTGCTTATTGATTAGTCCATGCAGAACTAGCTCTTGCTACTGTGTAACACCATCACACCAAAACACAATTTGCTCCCAACTGTATGCGTTTAGTCATTTTAGAAATAGAAATTGGGTCATTGTAGCCAAAAGTATTCATTAAAATTTGAAAGTGGATAAATAAAAGGAAACACAATTATCTAGCCATTAAAAATTCTACAAATTAAATATGAAAAGAGAAAAAACACAAAAAGATAACAAAATTATACCCTTTCTGTAACCCCCTTCCCCACAATTCTTCCCCCTTGTGAGTGGGAGACCCTGTGTTTCGGGGAGCATTACTTCCTTCCTCTTGGAGGAAGCCAGAGCAGGGGGTGGGGAGAGGCGCGCCCCTGGGGAAGGGAACAGTCCCTGAACCAGAAGGTGCAGTTTCTTCCCCTCTAATTCCCACCGCAGCAGCTCACTGGCTCCCACTTAGCACTGTTTATGGAGACAGAAGGGCAAAGGAGGCGGCGCTCAACAGAGATGCCCAGAAAGCTGAAAGGGCACAGCTCAGATCCCTGTGCGTGACTGCACTGTGACTTCTTGCACACATGATTAGTTGTCTGAGGAAGAGAGTGGGGCAGCATAGGTCTCAGGTACAGGACAGCAAATTCTTCAGCAAAGCAGGAAAAGACAAGCGAGTGGCCAGCAGTCACACCTGATGCAGGTGGAAGGGCAGGGCCAGGAGCTGCTAAGGTTTCAGTGCCAGTTAACAAACACAGGCTCTGTTCAGCCCAGCTGACTTCCTCCCCACTCCCTTCCGAATCACCAGGGAAAAGGGATTTGGAAGCAAGATCTCATTACTAATTTGGTTAAAAACCCACCTGTGAACACAGTCAACGAAATAGTCCCTGGGACTTGGGGGTTTGGCTGTGTGCTCAGGTGTAGGCAGCCCTAGGCCTAATCAGCATCTCGACTGCCAGTCCCTGTTAAGCCCACGTTGCTGATCCACAGAGAGTGAGGCTGGGTGTCACCGGAGCCCTGCTGGGACTGCATGGGCAAGCAAATGACCTGGAGTCAGAAGCCGCGGTCGTGCCCAGAGGCACATACACCCATGGAGGTCTTTGCTCTCCCTAGCCTGCATTCACAGATAGGGCTATGCCTGACTCATGTTATCTCAGTAATGCTGGGGGTCCTGGGTCCAGGGGAGAGGATTGGTGTGGGTTCTGTCCTTAAACTCTGTGCTATCCTCTGACTCCCACTCCCCCTAGCTTACTACAGCTCAACGCTTGTTCACAGCTATCCCACACTCCAGGCACAGAAAAGTGAGGGTCCACAGCAGCTGTACCTGCAAAGCTGCCCTCCAAGGTGGCACCTAGTGACTCCCAGCTCTCCTCTCGGGTGCGGGCCAGGCTCAGTGAATAATCGAGAAGTCATGTCCCTGATGAGGTCAGTCAGCAGAGATTTGGCTTGTCTTTCTGTCTGCTCTCTGCATAAGCCAATCTCTTTAACATGAGTTGCTCTACAGGGAGGCCCTTGGGGCAAGCGGCTGAGAACAGTCTCTAGCAAACAACCAGGCTTTCAGCCTGCGAGGAGCTGAGTCCAACAGCCAGACAGTGAGTGGGACCACAGAGCCAACCAACATGCACTCGGCAGACTGAGCGCTGCCCTTCCCCGCACATGCAGGACCCAGCTGAGCCAGGCCACATTCTGCCCCCACAGAACCTGGTGTGATTATTACATGACCCTAGATGAGGTCCAAGTGTCCTCTGCGGGCTGGTGTCATGTAGATCACCGATTCTCGGTGAGGAAGACTCAGATCCCAGACCCTCGTGGGGTTCAGAAACAGGGCAATGAAGAGAAGAGCACTGGGCTTCCTCTAAGAATAAGCACTGGAGCCAGTTGCCCACGAAGGATCTGCGAGGACAGAGGCGCAGCCGGAAAGGTCAGATTAAAGAGAAAAAATAACATGCAAAGCAAACAGAGCAGGAAAAACCCCACGTGTGTTAGGAATATCACAGACAGCCCAAGCAAAAAGAGAAACAGAATGCCTAACGATCCATGATGACCACCAGGTTAAAGCAGGAAAATCATTTCATAACGCTGTTCTGTTTTAAACTCAGAGATGCACTTTGTCCCAGTGAAGCTTCCTAAGGGAAACTGTATGACATGGTGTTCTGGCATACAAGCCGTGTTATACCATTGCATACGGGGTCTTCAGTGTAGCCAGATGGGGCGATGTTCAATAAAGCCTGTCTGTGGGAGCATGGGCACGAACGTGAAGGCAAGCAGCTAACTCTGCAGCGCCTGCTGCCCCAAACTCTCGGCACCATCCACCTAGTGGAAAGGGTCAGAGAGCTTGTAACCACGTTGCAGCACAGAGAATGATCAGCAGGGAAAGAGTGGGACAGTCTTCCCTGAAGGTCCTTCTTGATTGGTCCAAGCCATCCACCACCATCGCTTCCTGGGTTCCCCCAGAGCTGCCTTGCACACTGGGTCATCTCACATGGGTGTAAAAATGTGGATGGGCTTTATGAGCAAAACTGTGAGATCATGGTTCATGGGCCGGTGAAGGGTCAGGTCTACAGTGACATTTTGTAAGGAGCAGAAGTGAGAGACACACCCCAGAGGGCTAAGAACTTCAGGTAGAATAAAGTCAAAGACAATTCTACATTTGAAACCTATGTATTGACGTTTGGGGAAGATGTGTGAAAATAAAAATGCATAGGTTTCAAAATCCTTTTTTTCAACAAAATGTGCTCATCTTTTTATTCAATTTTCATGAGCTTTTTGGAGAAACCCTGTATATCTCCATATTTATGTATCTGTATACTTACATATCTAGAACTCGACATGTCAATCACACCTAACAAGTTAGCAATTTGGGTGGATTCCATTTTTGTGTCACTGAGGAAGACACCAAACTCACAGTTACGAATCAAACAACCACATGAGATAATCAAATGAAATAGAAATTAAACATAAAAAATCCGTTTCACTCCAGAAAGTTCCTGAGCTTTCCCTTTAGGACAGCAGCAGGGGTGACGGGCACCTTGGCGCAGCAGGTCCAGCGGCCCTTGCACACCTACATCCCACATGAGTTTGAGCCCTGGTTGCTCTGCTTCTAACCCAGCGCTGCTAAGGCCCCTGCTGGGAGGCAGCAGGTGATAGCCCAAGTGTTGGTCCCTGTTACGCACGTCCCACTGCAGACTGCGTTTTGGGCTCCTTGGGCCCTTGCCACCGACTGGGATCAGGGTTGAGCGTCTGGTTCTTGGCATTGGTTATGGTGGGTGGTGAGTGATGATGGTGAACCAGTGAATGAAAGGTTTCTGCCTATCTCTGCTTTTCCAATAAATGCATAAATATTTTCAAAGGGTCACACATGTGGGAAGATTAATCTGTATCTGCATGCTGTGTGTCCTGGAAACAGTGAGTTCAGGGAAATGGATCCAAATTACGGAGCAAGAAAAAGCAGAGCCAGATGTTCAGCCATAGTGTGTGGATGCTGGTTAACACCCCCACAGTTTCAGGGAGATCAATGAGCGTCTTGCCTCCCAGTGGGCACTAGGCTTTCCCCACTGTGCCCCCTAACCCAACAAGCCAGGGCCGGCATCCCGGAATTTGAGGCGGATGGCTTCCAGCACCCTCCACAGGTATCCACATCTGTGATGCTCAAGTTCCTTAGAGAAAATGTTGTTTTGCATGTACGTATATCTCCCCACACATACTGGATACTAAATGAGATCTACACGTCATGTGTGGAACAGCCCAGAAGGAAATCCTTGCCTGTTCAGGAGAGATTCAACATTTCCCTCTCCGCACGTTTTTCAGCTGCAGGGGGTCAAGTGCAAGAGTAGGAAAGACCCAGCCTCCTGCAGACGCAGGAGAACTCCGGGGGGGGGGAGACAGAGAATTTCTGGTGACAGCTTAAAGACAGCAAGGCAAGCACACCTCTCTCTCAGCCGTAGGTTTGCAAAGCAGAACACACCGATTCCTAGGGTTTGCCAGGACAAACTTAGGGAGCAGCTTAAAACAAGACACACGTGTTCTTTGAATTCTAGGGTCAGGGGTCAAGAGCTGCTCGTGGAGCTGTAGCTGAGGTCTCAGATGGGATCACTCTCTTTGCAGACTCCGGGGGTAGGTCTGTAGTTACCCACTCTGGCTTCGGGGGCCTCCTGCCTTCCTTGGGATTCACACCTGTGGACAGTGCTGGGTTCCAGAGGTGGAATTCTTCTGGAATTCCAGAGGGAGGCTCAGCAGGGGAGGCCTGTGCCAGGCCACGGGTTCCTGCCACCCTGCCCCACATCAGGAGAACATCTGTCGTCAGCTTTGTCTCTGAGCTCTGGGCTGATATTTGTCAACTTCGGAGAAAAAGCCACTTCTTTTCTCTGCCCTTCTCACATGCTGGGCAGGCGCCTTGGCATTTTTTTTTCCTTTTGGCTGTGAAGACACTGAGTGTTTCTTGGCAGCCTGCACTCTGGAGCTTATCCTCTGCCTGAGTCAGAGAGACCAGGGATGGAGACCAGTGGGTGTACGTGCTAGGTGGGCACCCTCCCCAGTGCCATCCGGGAGGATGGCACAGGAACCTTTAACCTTCCACTTGTCCAGCCATGACTGAACTCCACAGAAGGTTCCCAAGGAGACATCCCACCCTATTTCCATGGGCTTTTTCCCCTCTCTGTGGCTTCAACAGCCCTGGAGACTTGTCAACCGACTAGAACAGGACTCAGCGTCCCCAGGAATTGCTGGCATTGACCACTGTTCTTACCACCACATTCTTCATGTTCCCAATAGCCTGGAATTTTGATAGTCAGCCTAGAAGCCTCACCACTGTTCTGGAGAGACATGAAGTCCAAGGCATCAGACAGAACACCGGGATGGATGGATTGGAAGTGAGTCATGGAACGGCACGTTGGTGGGACCAGGGCCGATGTGGATAGAGCTTCCCAGGGTTGCTGGTGTTCTCTTGATGCGCTCTCCAATCCAGCCCTGATGAGGGGGAGACCCACACCAAAGTGTCTCGTGCTGCTGCACACGTGGGAGGGAGTCCCTTTCCCGTCCTGAGCCTCTGCTTCCCCTACTTTGGCAGTGAGGCGATGGCTGTGCCACATGGCTTCTAAGGGCAGCTGCTGGTATTCTCACGTTCTGGCAGAGATGTGATCAGGATTGCTTCCAATTCCCAAGCACCTCGCCACGGTCTAGGCTGATGGACAAGGACAGGAAGACAATTCTTATACAGATGCCTTCAAGCATGGATGCAAATCATCTGTCTGAACCCTGGCTTTGTTTATTCTGTGGATCAAACCATGCCCCCCATGTGCAAGGTAATGATTGGTTATGGTAGTCATAGTCCTGGAATTCCTTGGACAGCATTGATGTCAGACATTCTGACCCATCCTCAAGCCTTGTGTCGGATCATGGATCTCGCGTTTCGATTCAAGAAATATGGTTATCAGATGGCAAGTGCATCTCCACCACTGGGTACAGGGAGGTCATGTTCACAGTGATGCAAATGCTTGTCCTTCCTCCGCCCTGGGACTCACAGTTACTGCAAAGCCTTCATTCTAGCTTGCTCGAGGCCCATGTCCTGTGTGGGGCTTCAGGCTTCCGAAAGGCAGACACACTTACCTCATCTCTTTATTCTTAGCTCCAGCTCTAAATAAACTGTGATTTCTCAGGAGCCTGCTACATTGGACAGGAGAAATCTTCCTGAAAAGTGAGAAATACACATTTTCACAGACTAATCTTTTTTTTTTAAATAGAATCAAGGGACTTAACACTCAAAGAGGAAATCTTGCACTCATTTCTTTCCTCTTCTCCTGATTTCTTTTCCTTCTTTCCCCCATTTCTTTTGTTTCCCCCAAAGTAATCCTTTTGGGTTTCTAAAGGATCTAGACACTAGGTGCCTCTTACTAGAGTGCAGAAGACCCCAGAAGCCGACCTGCTCAGCTGTATGGGCTGCTGGCCACCGAAGCCAGCACGCTGGGATGGCAGAAGAGAGAACTCACTATCTTCCATCTGCCAGCTCTGCAGTCACGGGATCTGTGGCAGACAGAAATGTTAGCCGGAATCTTTCAGTTCTTGCATGAACTGGGAATGAAGAAGTCCTCCTCATAAGGAGGATGGAGAAGAAATTGGTGTTGTCATCACTGCAGGAAAACCTCACCTTCATCTCCAGTGCTTCCTTCTCTAGCCTGGATCCCTTCTTCAGCCGCCTTGCTTTGCTTGTCTTCTGCCCGACTGCCGTGGTAAGCTTCATTCCAGCGTGGGCTGTAACTTCTACTTACTTGCAGAGCAGTATGTCTGCTCCTTAGCACACTATCCAAGACTTCTGGTAGTTGAACCAACATTAATCGTTCTAAAACTTAGTTCTTCTAAAGACCTGCATGCCAACACCTTTTATCCAGCTAAGTCGAGAAATCAAGCTGTTCCAAGTATATATTACTGATCCCTGAGGTCTTCCAGCACTCTCAGACTGCCAAAGCTTTATACGTAACCTGTTTCCTGCCTCTGGGGCATGATTTTTTTCTTCAGGGACATTGCAAGCCCCTAAGTGTGTCTTCCAAAATCTTGTTTGGTCATCTCTTTCACTTTGAAGGTGTCTCTCATGCAGAATAGATGATGCTGAGGAGGAGGAATGTGTTGAAGATGACAGAAACAATCACCATCAGTGAGGATAAGGACAAAAGTCTTGAGTTTCCAGTAGGTCTCACGTGCTAGGCTAGATGACACATGCCTCACAAACATTCCTTGGATTGCATTTTATAGCAGAAAATGAAATTAGATTCAGAAATATTTTGGAAGGAAAATTAACCCCAAGGACAAATGTCTGGGGTATGGAAGAGTCAGACTTGGGACTTGGTGCCTGCCTGGTGTGCAGTTCCATCAGGGCCCTGAAGGCCTGTAGCGCTGCCTCACCTGTCCCATAGAAGCTGAGGACTCCCCATTTCTGCTGTCCCTTCAAAGCATGGGGATCCTCTGCATAGAGAGCCATCCCTGGGTCGCCTGAAGACAGAGGATCTGCCAGAGGACTCTATCCCTCATTAGCCATTCTCAAAGTCCTTGACACACAGAGTATGATACATGGGTAAGGCATCACTCTTTCATTTGACATGATTTTTTTCCAAGAGAAACATTTCTAGGAGAATATTGGTCTGTTTACCCATGTTTCTATTTGCCTATCTTAGTATTACACCCTCCATTTAGATCTGAGCTCACATCCATAGGTCACCTCCAAAGACCCTCTTCTCCCCTCCACACATACATGATCTCCAAGCAGCAAGATCTCCGTTGTTAATGGAACAGGAACAGAACTTGTTACTCAGATTCTTAGTTGTGAAAGCACCTCTGGGTTCCTTAGGGCCTGAGTGGATGAACAAGTGTCCAAAACCTGCCCCTTTAAATGCATCAGTGCCCAGAGGGTGATGAGACAGAGTCAAAACTAAAACAAAAACACATGAAACCAAAGAGAAGTGGAAGAAAAAAGGCAGAGCCAGGGCTGATTGGAGCAGGCTCGTTGGTTGGCTGTAAGGCAGCTTTACTGAGGGCATCAGGGATGCTCTCCAGTTCCTCGTGTGAGTGGCACTTTGACACTTAGAGACACGTCAACTGAATCATGTAAGAAATCTCATGCAATGAATGGATGGACAACACACACACACACACACACACACACACACACACCATCCACAAAGGGCTACAGGGGATCAGCCTTCAATCTTATTAACATCAGAAAATCTGACTCAACCATTATGACTATCCAGACAGAGACAATTGTCAACCC
This sequence comes from Ochotona princeps, assembly GCF_030435755.1. Classification (NCBI taxonomy): domain Eukaryota; kingdom Metazoa; phylum Chordata; class Mammalia; order Lagomorpha; family Ochotonidae; genus Ochotona; species Ochotona princeps. Next base: position 3,963,098 of record NC_080857.1, read on the forward strand.
ATCTTCTCACTGGTTTGATGTGCACAGCTGTCTGTCCCAACACTCTATAAGGTTGATTTGCTAATACAGACATTGCATGAGTGAACACTTCCTTTTTCAACCAACTTCATGCTCCCTATTCATACATTTCATCAGCAGGACTGAAGACCCTCTTGGCTCCCATTCAGTTACCAATCAAATCTTTGCAGCTCCTTTAGGCACAGTTTGTTTACAGCCTGTGCACGTATCACCACCACTTGTGACCACCACATCCCATATCAGAGCTTGATATCCCGTATCAGCTGCTTCAAGCTCTGGCTACTCCACTTGTGACCCAGCTCTGTACTAACGCTTCTGGGAAGGCAAGGGTTGATGGTCTATGTGCTTGGCTCCTTTCAACCCATATGAGAAACCTGGCTGGAATTCCTGGATCCTGACTCCAACTTGGTCCCCAGTCCTAGCAGTTGCTGGCATTTGGGAATTGAACCACTGGATGGAAGATTCTCTCCCCTCCACCCCATCACTCTCCCTCCTTCTCTCTCCTCCTCCATCTCTTTTTCCATCTCCCTTTATATCTCTTTCTCTGTCACTCTACCTGTTAAATAGATAATGATATTTTTACAGTATACTGTAATTACTTACAGCTGAAGCTGAAGGTTAGGTCTGACTTCTCATGTAAACGGTGATGTGATAAGATAATAAACATGACAGGAAAATTCTTCAGGAAGCTCCTGTCCTCCTTGCTTTACTCTGGGCTTGCTCTGTGACATTGAACTTGTCCTTCTTGGTCTCAGGTGGCTTTTTTTGTAGAGAGGAATCTATCTTTCAACTTAGGGTCATTAATGTCCTTTCATAAAGTTGCTCTGAGCCTTGGTTGCAAGTGATTTTATTCCTTTTTTGGAACAAGCTTTCAATGGGCTGTAGATGTTCTGAGAGTGGGCAAGTATCAGCTTCTGCAGTGCCTAAAAGTAATCGGATAATTCTCCCTGCTCTGTCTCTCTTTCAAACAAAATTAATGTTTGCCTTCATTAAACAAAATGAAGAATTAACCCAAGGCAGAATTATGTCCCTGAGGGACAGGAGAAGGGGGACCCCACTCCTAACGCAATTTGTTGGAAAAAAAGTCAAATGTGAAAGTGTTTATACTGAGTGATCTCAAATGTGTAAAAATAACATTTGAATAATGAAGTACAGCAGCCAGATGTTAATAGTTTTTAATCTCTAGGTAATGCACTGGTACATGATTTGTGTTTCTCATCTATTCCCTGTTTTCCAAATTTTCCACAGTGAGTTCTCACACTTCTTTTTGTGATTGAAAATAAACATTTATTTGAGAGTCAGAGTGAGAGAATCAGCGACAGCAAGTGAGAGAGAGAGGAAGAGAGAGAGAGAGATTGACAAGAGAGCAAGCTTGGATCTGGGAATTCAGCTCAAGTCTCCCATAAGGGAAGCAGAAATTCAAGAATGTGAGCTATTACCACTGCCTTTCAGGGTCAGCATTAGCAAGAGGCTGGAGTCAGGATCCAAAGTTGAGACTCGAACTCTGATGTGAAGAAGAGCATGTTAACCACTAAGCTGTCCACTATTTCCCTTCTAACAGTAATCTGAATTCGAAGTATCCACTGCTCACAGTCACATGAGCACACACACACAAGCAGTGAGAATCATACCACCCTGAACATTGTGTGTGTTCACTTGAGCACTGCGTCGAAGGAATCACACAAAGGTGAAAAACACACAGGGAAAAGGAAGAGTGTGCTACTTCCTGGTGAGTCTTCGTGACACACATTCAGTGTCACAGCTGTCACCAGAGCTGGAGGACCAACCTGTCCTAGGCTCCCTTCGCTTCAGCCGCCAGGGAATAATCCTACCTCAAAATATCCCGGGTCTTGTTCTTGCTCCAGCAGCATCTCCGGTTTACCCCAATACCCCTGGCTTGAGCAACTCCATGGATGAGGAAACCCAGAAATGACGGGATCCCCCACTGTGGTGCAAGTTGTCTGCTTTCCAGAGAGGCTAGTAGCTGAGTTCTAACGGGCACCGATGTATGGCCCCCAGAGCAAGGGTAGCCCTGGGAAGAGGGGGTTGTGTTGCCTTTGGCATGGGCAGGATGGAATACTCTGTGAGAACAGGTGAGGGCTTGTCAGTCACCCATACCTGCTGAGGGTCACCTGTCCATGGGCTTTCTCTTTCCAATTCTGCTGCATCGTTTTGGGCCACAGCACACCTGATTGCCAGCATCTGGTTGATTGTCAAAGATGTAATCGGGCAGTCACCTGGAGGGCAGCATGCACTCCTCTCCCAGTGGTGGGCAGCCCTTAGTCACTTCACAAGATAACCCAGCACACAGTAATCAGTGCCTACCTGGCAACCCCATCAAACAGCCCTGGACAAAGCAGACAGGAGCACCCCTGACCCCTTGATGGGGCACATAAGGTAGGGGACACTACATTGCCTCCCAGAATCCAGGCAGGAGTATCCAGTGGTCACCATCTGAGATGAAGACACCCAGAAAACACTGGAATCCTTGACACACCCTTCCCAAGTCCTCTTGTGAACTCTGGTCCAAGCCTCACATTCCTGCTCTTAGCTTCACCTTCCCTGTCTGCTTCCCTTTCACACTGTGGGCTTGCAAGCATTTGCCATAGAACCAGAGCCACGGGCAAGGGTGGCTTGGGTCAGCCACCTGGCAATCACGTAGCTAACAAAGACCATTGTTTGGAGTCCTCCTTCTCCAAGAACAAACAAATGAGTGCAAAGCTGGAAGTCCTGGAAGGCCGAAACTTGGACAGATGCTCCATTCTTCAAGGATGGAAGTCAGGCAGATTGGGAGATAGGCTTGTTGGTAAACTTCGGCCTCCTTAATTTCATGCCATGAATGTAGCTTTTAGGGGAAGCCTAGTTGCTGGCATCTCCTCCAGCCTGTCAGAGACATCGTGGAAATGAGACACGTTGCTGTGGGCAGTGGCCAGAAGAGACGCCGCAGTCCCCAGCACAGAACAAGACACAGGGCTTGGGAGTGCTGTGACACCATAGCCAAGGGGACGCTGGCCAAATACATCCAAGCCTTGTGTGAAAGGTGCCCAGCACCCTGATCTCTGCGTTACCTCCCTGGAGCACACGTCCTCTGAGCTGTGCTCTAACAGCTCCCAGGTCAGGCCAGCAGCTTAGGAGCGGAGGATGCTAGATGCGCAGTGCAGGTGCTTTCTACTGCTGCCAGCTACACAGAGGCTGGACTGTTCCCTGGCCTAACCCTCCTGCAGTGTTGTGTTTTACTTTATGCCTGTGGTGACCCTGGCGAGTTAGAAAGGACTGAGCCTTTCTGTAACACACCAGTCCGTTTTCTCCATCTGGTTCAGTCATTTTTGATGCATTTTTGTGCTTGAAACCTTTTCTGTGGCATCAGCTTCATTCCCAGGGCTGCGGTTGGAGTTGTTTCCAGAGGAGGAGGCCAAAGCATGGCCCTGAAAGAGGTGACAGACACCACTGGGCTCTGGAGTACTGCCTTTGGTGGGGAACCCATCAGCCTGCAGGTGTTGTGCTGGAGCAGTGGGATGTGTGGGGCACAGAGAACCAAATCCTAACGCTCTCTTAGAGATGCAGGGATGATTCTTAGACAAACAGGAGTCTTCCAGGAAGAAATCAGCCAGAGGATGTTCCCGGCTTAGAGCATAGCAGGAGCAAAAGCCAAGGGGAGCAACAGAGCACACATGTATAACTTGGGGTGCAATGTCTGCTCATGAACATTAACTTGCAGAAAAATATCAAGGAGCTGCTGGTGAAAGACCTAGTGTTGTGCTAAGGAGTTAGTGTTCTACGCCGAAGTGAAGAGGCTCCTTGATTGCTCAATAAGGAGATCCAGCATCAGGGGACAGCAATTGGTGGACACAGTCAAGGGGACCTAAGGGGATGAGGTCATGGGAGCGAAGACCAGGTCTTTCGGGATATTTCCAAGTCTTGAGTGCATGAAAAAGCATGCCTGCCCTGTGGGGTGTGACAAGAGGATGGAAGTCCACTTCACAGGGTCAAGGAATTGAATCTGGGTGCTGCCTCCCCAGGGGCAGGGGCATGCTCCTCTGCACTCATCCCTCTAGCCTGAGGAGTTGCTTTCAGTTGCAGGGCCACCCCCTGGGGCCGAGAAGTCATCCCACACTGCTCCTTGGTAAACTGGATCCTGTCCATTGCTGCTTTCTTGTCACTTCGAGAATAAATGAGAAAAGCGACTCCTTCGAATGCCAGATTTGTGTTCCTGTGTTAGGAGATTGTTTTTTCTTTATTGCATCTGTGTGTACGTTAAACAGCAAGAAGAAAGTCGCGAAACTCAAGGAGTTTCCCCAAAAGTAAATCAATTTGCGTTTGAATGTGCTGTGGAATTTGTTTGCAAACCTACGGGAGAGTGAAGCGAGCTTGAAAAAGACGCAGTTGGATGAGACTGCAAAGTTTTGGAAAGTTCTCCGAACACATGTAAACATGATATGTGTAAGCAAATGTTTCACTTGCCTTTTTTACTTCCACAAATTATATTATGAAATCAGACGTCTGTGACTCCTTAAGAATGTCAAATCAGTGCATTCCTGCAAAACAGATAATTGCCTCGTGCTGCTCAGCTTCCAGGCTCCAGGGTTTGGGAAGGCTGGAGTTCCCACTCAGCACTGGGGAGGAGCTCTGGGGGAAGTTGATTTGACACAGAGATGGTGGGACACCACTGATCTTGGAGCTCACAACAAGCAAGCACCGCGTGGATGCCAACAGCCTCCTGGGCCGTACCTTGTGTGCCAGTTGTCCCCAGTATGCCACCGTGATCTGGCGACATGGCTCCCCGCCCTACCCTCCAATGGCGGAGATGGAGGCCTCCATTATTCCTAGGGAAGGGGGGAAGAAAAGCTAATTGTAACAGTACCATCTTCTTCCTCAGCTCCCCAAGAACCACTGTGGAAGCATCTAGAATAAAACTGCCCTCTGACACCAAAAGAGATTAGCATGTCTGAGCATGGTCCGTATGTGGTCAAGGTCATCTGATAACTTCAGCAGGGAGCATCACTGTGGGACGAAGGCAAAAAGGAAGACACAGTGGGTCTGTTGGTGTCACACACACACACACACACACACACCACTAGGCTGTCATTACTGGATGCTTCTATTAGCATTACATCCAGGCCTGGAGAGAGGGGCTCTGCAACTATTACAGTCCTTTCCCAACAACACACAGTCCCACTGAAATCTGTGGAATATTGCCTGGCCTCTGTATGGCACCCCAAGGGTGTCTTTGCACCCCTCGAAGCCTGAACCTAAATCCTGTTAATGCTAATAGCAACACATGTGCACTTCCAAGGGGGACGGGACCGCATAGTGCTTAATATGCTGCTAGGCATTAATTTGATTCCTTGGGTGCAAAGCAATGTCAATGGAACCATTATAATGCATATGCTCCTGCTCACAAGCCCAATTAAATCAAAGGGTTATTGTTATCTTGCATTATCCATAGCAGATGTATGGATGATAGATTATTGGGGATGCGATTCACAGTGTCATACATTATTTATTCCCAATTTATTAGCTTGGTATTGTTGCTTTGGAAAGGTTGTTTATTGTTTTGCTTTGTTTTTTTTTTTTGTTTTTTACATTAAAACTAAACTCATGTTTAAAAAAATATGCATGCCTATTCTTGATTCGGAAATTGTAAAATCACAGCTGTTGTCTTCTAAGAGTCGGAGCATATTTTTCTAGGATATTTGGAACTGAAATGATACTTCAGTTACAGCCACCTACTAAGTGTCTCCTGGGCAAGAGTGTCTGTTGCAGACACTTGAGGTGCTTGTTCTTCACACAGGGACAAGAACATCGTCTGGAAAGCACTGAAGACTTGAACCCAACAACAAGGACTGCGTCTCAAGGCGCTTGGGCGAGCTGTCTCCACCTGTCTCTGTCTCTCCTCATGCACACACAGTCAGTGGAGATGAATACCCTTGGTTTATAGAAGAAGGCTTTTTAGGACCCTGAGAAGGGAAGTGGTATGATGCGTTCACAGTTAGTAAACGGAAGACAAGGAGAGGAAAACCAGGATTCTATACAAGTCCAGGATGTCGCTTGTGTCCCCCACAGTTGCCCAAGAGCAACCAACTGCATGTTCAGAGATAAACTGGTGACAGTTCCCTGCTACACTCAGCCTCCCTCTCTAATCCAGGGAAGATGAATGGAGAATGGTTGCATTGGAGCAGGGAAGGAGGTGTTATTCAATGGCCTCTCTGACAGAGCTGCCACCACCTCAGGATTCCAAGGAAGCAGTCATCTACATAGAACAATAGTTCCCCAGCTTAAGAACCAAAACCATCATGCAGACCTGGACGGCAGGAGCAGCCCACTGCAGTGAGGAGATGAGCTGGGATGAAGGGAGAAAGGTACATTTGGCTCACAGTATAGCAGTGAAGACAACACGAATCATGCCAGAGACACCGACCCCATCTGGTCTTTCATTTGGTCCATCTCAGAATCTTGCTAGAAAGGTCCCCAGTGTCCTGTTTTTCAAACATGCTAACAGAGGATCCAAAGCTGAGAAACAGCATGTCTAGAAAAATCCAGCAAGCCACTGGTCTCCAAGTTCTCTGCTTTTCCCTCCACTCTTCCCCAGGTTACGGCAGTGCCGAGCTGAAGCCACTCTCATCATGAGATTGGGTTGCTGGGCCCCGCTCTTGGCCCAGCCGCACACTCAGGGACATCAGGGTGATAGCTTGATCTTAACTATGGTAACGAGAGTTTACACCACAGGAAGAGGCAAATGCTGCACAGCAAGGTTATTCTCCCCAGAGAGCTGATTGTTAAGTACCACAAGGCCTGCTTCTAGATTCCATGCATTCTCAGAATGGAAATAGCATGTCAGGATCTCCTCACTAGAGTTTGACTCTGCAGAGGAAGCGCCTAACCCCTTTGCTGGGCTAGAGCCGGCACTGACGGGAAGAGGCTGAGCTCATAGAATCGATCTCCAAAGGACGTTGCAACAACTCTCTGTGACCCGTTACTGTGACACCCTGGGCCGCAACCCCTGATCTGTCATTGGCACTGACTGTTCCGGAAATGAGAGGTCTCTTAGACTGGACTGACAGGGGTCACTGCCAAGAGAAGGACTTAGTACAAGTGCGGGAAAGTCTCCTTACCAGAAAAAGGCCATGTCCTCCAGAAGAAGGGACACAAGGAAGTGACCTGCCAACCACCTTCAGCTGGCACATGCTGCCTCCTCACTGGAGTGGGGGGTAACAGGAAGGGGTGCTGCAAACTAATAAAAAGCACACTCATCAAAGGGCCATCGGAATCCCTGGCAGCTGCTCTCAGCTGGGAGACCTTTGGGTTGCTGGCAACAGGTCTAACACCTCTACATCAGGCCTCCAACATTGGGTGTGTACCTGGAGCACGAGTACACACCAACATTATACACACAGGCATTTCCATGCCCACAGGAGGCACAGAAAAAGCAAAGGCAAGGATAAGCCGAGGCACAAGTCCCAGCCAATTGGACATGAATGCTTGGGAATGCACCAGGTGTCCTCAGGGGCATATGCTGTTCTACTCAGAGTCACATGTGGGACACACACACACACACATACACACAGTAGAACTACTAAATTTTCTGAACCGAATGAGAAATTCCAGATTTGCAGTCTGAAGAAAATTAATCTAAAGAGAATTTTCCTATAGAGAAACTTGCAAGGGACACAGGTTTTAGTCCAGGGATTGAGGAATTGTCTAGATCATGAGGGTTTCCCTCTCATGAATGACACCTGAACACTCCTTTTAAAAACTGTTATTTATTTTTATTGCAAAGTCTGACTTACAGAGAGAAGGAAAGACAGAAAAATCTTCCATCCACTGGTTCACTCCCCCAAGTGGCCACAATGGCTGGAGCTGAACTGATCCGAAGCCAGGAGCTTCTTCTGGGTTTCCTGTGTGGATGTGGGTATAAGGTCCCAAGGCTTTGGGCTCTTCTTGACTGCTTTCCTAGGCCACAAGCAGGGAGCTGGAAGGGAAGTGGAGCAGCTGGGGCATAAACTGGTACCTATGTGGGATCCTGGTGCAGACAAGGTGAGGACTTTAGCCACTAGGCCATCATGCTGGGTACCCACACACTTTTTTGAACGACACCCATGCACTGCCTTGTTCCAGCTATTGTAGGAAGTCGCATGGAGGTGTTGTTCATAAGCCAGGAATGAGCTCTCATCAAATACCAAGTCTCTAAGAGTCTTGAGTCTCACTTCCCATTGCTTAGAAGGGTAAAATAGAGATGCCTGTTGTTGACAAACATTGTGTTTGCATTGGTTTGTTATAATGGCCTGAATGGAACGGACCAAGGCATTTATATACCCAGAGACTTCAAAAAGCCCAAATGTTTGTGTGTAAATGTGTGTCTGTATGTGTGTGCGTGCACGTGTGTGCAGATGTCCTCTTCTGCAACCAACAAGATCTAATGGAACTTGCTTCCTTTTTATAATTCTATTCGGAATGTTTTGAAGATACACGAGTATCTTGAAAAATGCACATAGACTTTTAATTCCGTACTTTCATGACCTTGAAGACTCTAAGCATTGAATGAAGCAAATCTTCATCCCTCCCTCCTCTTCTTCCTCCCCTTCTCTTTCCCTTCCTTCTTGTCCTCTTCTTCCTCCTCATCCTTCCTTTATTCAATTCTCTGCCTCCGCGCTTCCCTGAGCCATCTCCTCCAGGCCTTCAAATACACATTTCCACATGTACCTTGCAACTTGGCCTATTTGCTCAACATACACTAACGGCTGCAATGGAGGATTCATACTGGAGAGAGCTCAGGCATTCCCAGTGCCGTTAAAAAAAGAACTCTGTGGTTTGGTTCTGCTGAGGCGATATTGCTCAACAGTTAATGTAATCATATTACAAGTGCTTGTATTAAAATCATATGCAAGATGAAAATCAGTCTGAACAGCAGCAACTAGGAAAAGACAAAGACAGATCTGTGTGTTGTCATGATCCGTAAAGAAATTTTGGTAGGAGAACGCACTGACGCATAGATCCCCTCGCATGTATAGAGAAAAGCCCATGGGGCAGAGACGGGCTTTTGCAGATGCTCAGATGGATTCTGAACACTTGTTCTCTCATTGCACATGTCCTTGAAAGATACTGAGCTCCTGCGCTTCGGAGGACAGTGTGTGAGCAGCAATGGTCACCTCTGACCTTGGCTCCACCCAGGCGAAGCCAGTCCAGCTTGGCAGACTGGGATATTGCACATTTATTCCTTAGCTAGGGCTCTTACAGACAGGACCTGGCAGGTAGCCATTGAAAGCCGACGGCTTTCCTGGTGTGGTCCTGGTTTTCGTTGGCAGCTGGACTCTGCTATTTTATATGCTCCTGCGGTAGGGATTAAGCCTATCAAAATGCCAAGATTTTTTTTTTAATAGTAGACATGCAGACACAAAAACATTCTCCTGCAACAGCCCCTCTTCTCCCAGCTCCAAGCAACGAAAAATCCAACTTTAAAAAATGTTACATGTGTACTTCAAAGAGTGTTTCACAGGGCCAGAAACTTCAAACATCAGCTGTGCCAGCACCACTTTTCACGACCCTGACACCCAGCCTGGCTTTCCATTTCCCCTCCAGGAAAGAGCTTGCAACAAAGTCAGGAGAGAATCTTGGGCCAATTATGGTTTGGGAACAAGTTAGCCATGAGAGATATCTGGCCAGGAAGCTCTCCAGTCTTCATGGGCACCAGGTCCAAGACCCATAAGGAAGACACGGGCTGCTATCTGCAGGAGGAGCTCCTGGGATGGAGAGAGCAGTCCATGGATTATCTGTTGTTATAATTTGTGGGATGGCATCCTTTAGGTGTTCTATTCTGCCCATCTGTGACTCATTTCAACGTACTTCCTCCTGTGTGGCATGAAACGGCTGACCCATTTCAGAACAAACTGCCCAGGAATGGAGCCAAGGATCAGCTTTTGGTGTAGATTAGAGGCTAACTAAAATCTGAAAATGACTACAACATAGTACATTTTGCAGCGAATGCTTCCACGCTGAAGAGCACCTTCGTCCCCAGTGCAGGAGTAACAGCAGAGTTCTCCAGACGGAGGCTGGATCAGCAGGTCACATCACCTGTCCTGTACTGATCTTCTCTTTGCTTGTTTTTACGTCCATTAGCCCAATGATGCGCTCTGCGGTGGTTAAGAAAGTTTCCACCTAGGTTTTATTTTTCTGCTTGACATGGATTGTTATGATTCTGTTTTAGATTTTCTAATAGGCCCATTAGCTTAGCTAGTCTTACTGACTTCATCACTCTGGTCAACGTTAATTTTAAAAAGTTTTTCATCAATGGCTATAGCTACTGCAGATTCAGCAAGAGCAGAGTCCTTTTGTGGTGTTCATGTGTGAGTTGGGAGGTGAACAAACATTTGTGGCTATTGCTTTCCGGATTTTATTATTTTTCCTCACATTATGCACTTCTCAGTATTTGGTCTGGCTTGTCGGTTTAAAAAAAGACGTAGTGATTACCTCTTAAATGGTGTAGTTTTATGAAAGACCAAAGCTTTGCAAACTTGAATTTAGCAATGGGAATTCCTGGTATTTGTATGCATGTTAACACGAATATAAAAATAATTCAATTAACCAGGCAGCAGATCACGTTTCTTCTTTTTTTTTAAGATTTCTTTTTACTGGAAAGCCAGATAAATAGAGAGAAGAGCTTCGTCCCCCTGGTTCACTCCCCAAGTGATTGTAACAGCTGAGCTGAGCCAATGCAAAGCCAGGAACCAGAAGTTCTTCTGGGTTACCCACATGGGTGTAGGATCCCAAGACCTCAGACCATTCTCCACTGCTTTCCCAGGCCACAAGCAGGGATCTGGATGGGAAGTGGAGCAGCCATGACCTGAACTGGCACCCATAGGAGATCTCAGCAGGTTCCAAGGCGAGCATTTAGTTACTAGGCTATTGCACCAGGCCCACATTTTAATTTTATTTATTTATGTATTTATTTCTTCACGTGCCTGTCCTCTTGCCCTCTTGCCTCCCTCCCCCCTCTTTTCTTCTATACATATTTTAAAGTGCCTCCTGAGTTCCAAAATCTGCACTGAAAACATCAAAATGGAATTTCACTAGACACTGTCCTTGACCTTACAACCAGGCCAAAGGGAACAGAGCATCGATAAAAGAAAGAGTTAAGAAGGGCATGTTTGGGGTGGGAGTTTAGCCTACTGGATACGATCCAGGCTCAGATGTTCATCTGTGGACAGATCTAGTTTGGATTCTTGCAGACCAAGGATGGCAGCAGCTGAAGTAACTGGATTCCAGACAAAAAGATCTAATTTTTCTCTTACTCTATCTATCTCTGAAATTACCTTTATTTAAAGCAAATCTATTCATTTTTATTGGAAAAGCAAATTTACAGAGAAAAGGAGACAGAAATATCATCCAACCACTGGATCACTTCCTAAATAGCCACGCAGCCAGAGCTGAGCCAATCCAAAGCCAGGCCTCCCGCATGGGTGCACGGTGCCAGTTTTGGCCACGCTCTGCTGCTCTGAGGCCATAAACAGAGCTGGTCTGAAGGTGCAGAAGCATGGAGGTGAACTGGCACCCATATGGGATATGTTAGCCTGTTGGCCACAGTCCCAGGCCCTATTATCTAATATTCTAAGGACATGGTCACATGAGAAGAGGCACACCCAGGTCGCCCCAGAGTGCGATAAGAACCTCAATGGCTGCAATGATCTATTTGTGTAAGGTCTAGTAAGGACACATGACGACACCCATGGGGCTTGAGGCTTGAGGGGGACTCAGGTCTATTGGTTCTGATGTACACAAAGGACGCAAGGAGAAAGTTCCTGCAAGTGTGGACAACTCGACATGTGTGTCCTAGGGCTCTGAACACCTTCCTGAGGAATCTGAGCTGTGGATGTTTAAAGAAGTGAGGGAGAATGTGGTAAAAACCCCAGCGATAAGCCACGGATTTCTGAACCACATTGTCAGAGCTTGAATTCTAACCCTACCTTAATGAGCAGTATGGCTTTAAAGAAACGAAACAATATCTCCACGTGAATAAACATTCTCTTGGCTACAAAGTGCTGATGCGGTTCTCAGCACCAAATGTTTTTTGGTGAAGTCAGACGGTCATGCAGAAAATGTCCAAAAGCAAACACCACATTGTTAGGAAGGATGTAGTGACCTAGGAGCCTCCCTGCACCACGTGACTCCTACTGGAAGCATTCCAACACTACCCATGGTCCAACAATTTATATGAAAACGCATTGCAACCACTGTGTGTTCTTGGGTGTGCTTTTTGTTAAAAAAAAAAAAAAGTGTATGTGTGCATTTAGTTGAGAGGAAGCAAGACAAGGAAAGGGAGAAAAGATCTTCCATCTGCTGGTCTTTGTGTCTGTAACAGCTGGGGCTGCACTGGGCTGAGGCCCAGAGCTGGGAGCATCAGTTCTCTCTTCCTGGTGGGTGGAAGGAATTCGTACGCGAGTCCTCATCTGCTCTTCTCCAGGTGTGTTAGCAGGCTGCTGAGCAGGAAGCAGTGAGTCTGGCACTCAGACAGCGCTCTGGTACGGGCTGTACATAATGCAAGCGGCGGCTTAAACCACTGCACCACAGCTGCGCATCCTGTGTGTACTTTAGGAGCGCTAAGTCACCACCATCAATAACAAAAAGTAAGTAATATTTTAAAAAGAAAGCTAAAATATTGTAGTAGTATCACATTTAATTTTATCTTTAGCTTTCATTATTCTCTAATTGCTGCATGATAGTTTTGTACCTGTTTGCAGGGCTCCATTTGAGGTTCCGTTGTGCGGTACAGTCGGCGTAGCGATCACCTCAAGCATGGATCGTTCATTTCTGTTGAGAACATCTGACATTATTTCTTGGCGCTCCTGTGGAAGGTGCAGAACCGCAGGCTCCAGCACGGCCACACTGCTGAGAGCACGAAGACTTCTGCTTCCTGCACGGCTGAGCTCTGTGCGCAACAACCGCCCTCCTTCCTGTCCTATCCCAATTCCTCTCCCAGCTCCTGATAGCCTCGACGCCTCTCTCTACTTCCATGAAATCAACTTTTGCAGCTTTCACCTGCAAGAGGAGAGTTACAGTATTTCTTTTTCTATACCTGGCTGATTTCCTGTAACTTACTGCCTTTCAATTGCATTTATGATGTTGCACATGACAGGAGTTCACCCTTTTTTGTCTTGAAAATTGGAAGTAAGTGCCTTTAAAGTCCACCCAACACTGTCGTTCAGGAAAGTGGGAATGAAAAGGGAGAATTGGGAAGAAGAGGAAACTCCCAATTTTAATTCTTGTTTTATCAATTGATTTTAAACTATATTCACCTACTGTTTTGATAAAAAGTTTTCAACATTCATACAAGGAAATTATGGTTTCATGGCTTTGCTAATTTTAACTTAATACATATACACTGTATCTGAATGAATTATTTTCCATCTGTGGTAAAAATAAAGTTGTAATCTAAAAGGAAAGAGTGAAAATAAACATAATTTACTGAGCACCCGCTGGATGCCAATAACACCGACAGACATGGTTTCATTGTTTTGTGCAGTTCTTAAACCACATGCAAGGTGTGGGCTGGTATCCTTGAGCTAAGCCAAGCCAAGCTACTAATGACCAGGAAGCTGTGAGTGGTGAGGTGGGATGAGAGTCCAGCTTCATTTGATTTAAACATTCCACGTCCACTGCCTTTAGGGAATGCAATGCCAGTTGTTTCAACTGCCATACAAAGGACAGCTGTCCCTCAGCTGTGTGTTCATGTCTGTGTCCTCAGTCGGTGTTTTGTCCTTGCTCTCTGCTGGAGTGTTTCTGTCAATCTCACAGGTGTCATGGGTTGCAGGTGAGATAGCACCAGACGGTCACCTGTAGGGTGCCTCCGTGTGGGGGCTAGCTTTGCATGTGGGGAGCCTCGGAATGAGTGTGTGTGCTCCGTCTTGTACTCCTATTGCAACAGATACCAACATGAGGGGTTGAACGCACACCAATGCATCATCATACAGCCCTGGAGGACAGGAGACTGCCGAGCCTCACTGGGCTGGAAACACCAGGCCAGAAGGTTCCTTTCTGGAGGCCCTTGGAGGGAAGTCACAGACTTTCCTATTTCAGGTTTTGGAAGCTCATGTCTTGGCTCACAGATCCCTTTCTGTTTTCTTCAGAGATCTCAGTGTGACTTCTCTCTGACACTTCTTCCTTTGTTTGGCTCTCAATTCAGTTGGGAAAACATAAAATAGTTTAAGATGTCTCATGATTGCATCTGGAACCCACCCAGATAGTCCTTGGTTAAGCTCCTTAATGTAACCATGGAGGCAAGGCTGCTTTTCTCTGTGAGCTTGCTTCCACGGGTGTTGGGCACTGGCACGGGGACAGATGGAGACTGCAGAGGCCACGATTCTGTCTGCCATGACACTTCATCACTTTGGCTGTGTCTATCTACGAGCAGGACAACACCACCCTGGTCTCTTCTTCTTTTATACAGATAAAATGTGCATTGAATAGCATCCCTCTGCTTTGTCTAATGAGCTCCTTCCTGATGGCTCTAACCCAGAATTAGAACCAAAAACTCAGAATCAACAGAGCTCTTGCTCCACTGGGTCAAGGCTGGCAACATTGTCCCAGCACAGCCACATTTGGGGCTTTGGAAGGTGACCCTATTTTCAGAGTCGCCACAGTCAAGGGACAGTTCTAAAGCAGAGGGAAGATTTGGCTCTACCACGTCCTCAGTCCTCTGTACACATGTAAGGTGCCTGTGTGGTAGGATGAACGAAAGAAACTTGAAGAACATTGCTCAGGATGGTCCTTACGACCGGCACAGCCTTAGATGAGGAAACGGCGCCAGGGCTATGTTCTTCGGCGTGCTTTTACACCCAAGTCCTGTACAATTAGGTTGTTTCAAGGCCCACAACCAGTCCAGTGCTCCTCATCTTGACCTTCAGCTCACTGTCGTCAGAGGGAAATCATCTCTACAAATTTTGTTGCTGTGAATATGGACAGTCAGTAGCGACGTTAGAACATCTAAGATGGTGTGCTTCCTACAAGGCACTGAGTGTCGACCTTTGTCACCTTCATGATCCATGCAGCATGTACAAAACGGGACGACGTGGGTAGCTCTTGAGGCCAAAGCCACCACAGCCTGCTTTTGAGAGACATAAGTTTAATGAGTGCTGGAGGCCATTGGAAGGGAGGCTCAGCAGACTTAGCATCTTTCTGCATTGCCAGACTAAAGCAAATCCAGCCCATCGTACAGCTTCAGAAATAGCAATTTGGGGAGTACAGCTGAGTCTCACTGTTTACGTATTGTCTATGACTGCTTTCATATCTCAATGACCACGTTTACCATTTGTGTCTGAGTCTATATGGCCCACAAAAAATTAGAGGCTGAAAAATTGCATGCTAGTTCTGGATCGTTTATAGGAAAAGAATACTAATTCTGTTAGAAGCCTTGAGCACATAATGATTTAGTAACTTGCAAGTGAATTGAACAACATTGTTTCAATGATGCTGTTAGTGATTGTGTCTCTCTGTATGAGTCTCCGCCCACGAAGGGCAGGAATCTTCTAGGCGGAATCAGCTGAGCTCAGCAGCATGAAAAACAGGAACTCTAGGTTCTAGCATCAAAACTGCATGCAGTTTGCAAAGTACTCAGCCTTTCCGATCCTCAACATTCCCTGTCCCAGTGAAAATTCCATCCTCGGCTACAGAGGACTCCTGGGAAGGCTGGGAGAAATGGTCTGTTCCCTTCCTAGCCCAGGGCTTGGCCTATATAATGAGGGCGCCCACATGGCATCCATTTCCTTATAATAAGAGGAGAACTTGTTCCCAGGTTGCCTGCCTTCCAGCCATGCCAAGTCTGCCACGGCTGGCTCAGCCCTGGCAACCAGTGCCTTTTTGATATTGACGTAGAAATGCTTGACATTGAACCAGAGCTGGGCACGGGATAGAGGAGGTGGAGCAGCAGCTACCTTGGGCTCAGCCCCACCAACTCATTTTACAGAACACGCCTCTGGATGCAATAGCAGGAGACTTCCTGCCGTTAAGAGCCAGGGCTGGCTTCCAGCTGGTGCCCTTGAGAGGGGAGGTTTCTCATCCCATTACCAGCCTCTGAAGCCAGCCGGCCTCCCCCAGGATTAAGATCTTATAAACATCAACTGGGCCTCAGGGGTGATCTGCCAAGGGCCCCCCGTGGGCTCCAGATGGAGAAGAAACTTATTTGGAGGGAGAATGCTAACTTTGTCTTTTCAAGAAGGAAAGAAAACAACCACACAGCCACCATATCTTGTGCACGCAAAATTATGTTCCGTTGCAACTCCAAGAGCAATGGGGGTAATTTGTAGGAGTGGCTGCATGCCTGGTGGCACCTGTGCAGTCTGGAGATCTCCAGGCAGGACCCACACATTGATGGGAGGCGGGGCCAGCTCTGGGGCTCCCAGTGAAAGTGCAGTCACCACGGAACGCTGCCAGCCACCAACCAAGTGGCAATCTTTCTCTGCAGGAGTGGCTCCCAGCCTTAATGTCACTCCTCTGGGCTGGATGGCAGCGCAATGTCTACCTGGGCTTGGTGCAAAGCCAGCGTGAGGCTGTGCATGGCAGAGAAAACCAGAGAGCTGTCTGCAGAAGTCCCTGGAGCCTTATTCTCTTGCCGGCAGTGGAGGGCAGGCCCTATACACAACACAGAGGCAGCACACAGCCCACCACGGCCTCACCAGCCAGGACACAGGGCCCCACGATGGGCCGTGCACCAGGATTGCTTTCCATCCTATTTCTCATTATCAGGACTTAAGCAGCAAGGCAGGGAATTACAGCAACTGAGTCACTCCCCATGTGGTCACTGGATAGCTATTTTGTCATTGTTGTCTAGGGTGAGCAAATACATTACAAGATCTACACAATTGCTCTGAGGGCCGCTGTGATAGTCACTGTTGCTAATGAAGTGAACCCCAGCATTCCCCCTTGTCCCCCATTAGAGGACAAATGAGAATCATTTTGCAATGCATGCAGAGTTCAGAAAAAAGCTCATTGAGTTAAAAGGAAAATGAAATTGCCAGATATACAAACTCTTATTTCCCTAGGTAACCCGTGGTCATTGTGTATATGCTTGAAATACAGACACATATATGTATATGTACATATATATGCCTTTATGAATGCTATATGTGCATATATATTATATATTACACATAGGTATTGTACATAGCATATGTAATATTATACATAGACCACACTGGCTGAAACAGTTTGCTTTGCGGACTTGCAGCATGATCTCAGAGAGGTTCCCGGAGCAAACAGTTGCTCATGGGGTGATCTGTCCATTGCAGTTACTGACTAAACGTCTTACAGACCTATCTATTGGCTTGCAGAGACCTCAAAGGTAGGTGTAGTGTCTACCAACATGGAAGAAGTGTTGCAAAAATAGTGATAATGGTAACAGTTGCAATCCCGTGTTCTGAACTTGACTGGGTAGTAGGGTCAAGTTCAAATAGCTGTCATGAACTCCTATAACAGGGTCAGTGGAGCTGTCAGGTGGGCCCTGAGACTGTAATAGGCACAGCTGCAAATGGGCACAGCTTCTGAATTGACCACTATGCTGCCATCATAAGGACGTTAACATAGTGCCTTTAGATCTGACTCAAGGCTTGGGCTCATAGACACTGAGTGTTGATCTTGCCCCAGATCCACTGCATCGGATATGCCTGTCAACAGGTGGCTGCCATGCACACCAAAATCTGAAGAGCGTGAGATCTTCCCTGAATTCAGAACATGTGGAATGGGGAGGGATGGCAAGCTCTCCATCCTCACCTATTTTGTCTCATACGGCCCTTAGCAGAAACATTCTCACTGTTCCCACTTCAGAAATGAGAACACTCAGGTGCTAGCAGAAGTAGTTCTGCCTCCGAGGTCACACAGGTCAAGTTCAGTGGGGAGTGGGATGCCATGTGGAGTCAGCATCACTTAATCTCCCAGGCATTTCCTGCTGGCTTTGTGGATGAAGCAGCAGAACAGATTTCAGAATGAAGCAGGGTAAATCCTGGAGAATTCAGAGCTTTGCTTGTAAGTTTGAAACGTCAGCCTCTTGCTCTCCAGAGCAGATTCCAGGGGACAAGTCTGGGGCTCAGAATATATACCTGACTGCATGACACTGAATGGGTTTGCCAAGTACCTCAGGCTGTTTCTTCATTCTTTCAACAGGGATGGAGGGCAGAATTCAGGTGTAACCGTTTACATAAGAGTGGCCTTGCACAGAGGGTTCCCATGGAACTCACTGAAAATTTATATATGAAGTGTACCCAAAGTTGGATCCATTTATAAATACACACGTTTCCAGGTTCTTTTCAGCAATTGGATAGGGGCTTTCCAATGCTCAATCAGTTGTAAGCCTCACAATGCCTGTGGGAACCAGCTTTATCAAGTCCGTATGACAGGTATGTGGACTGAGGCTCTTGAAGTTAAGGACCTTGGCCAAAATCTCTATTATGGGCTGCCCCCAAATGCCCGAACGGCTGGCTCTAGGCCTATGCTCCCTGTCCAATCCGTCCTCTCTGCATAACCTTGGCATTTTCATCTGTGACTCAGCCTGAGATAAGCAAAATCTGGATAAACTCAGAGATGGAGAGCTATGTGTCAGACAAGCTTTAGCAAGTCTGCATGTCATTTCGGGTGTCCCACACTCTCTCTGCTGATGTCCTGGCAGTTCAAGTGCTCAGATTCCAGTGTGGAGGAAAATAAAAATATCTGTCCCAGTTTTTGACTTACCATTTCTTATACTCAGAATAACAGTAGAAGTTGGTCTTGAATCATATAGCCCATCGGGGAACAGGCAGCCACGCCTCGGGTGCAACTGCCCACACATGGCAGGGTCTTCCCAGCCAACCGCCACTGGGGAAAGAGAGGCTAGTTGTGACTTACGTCTCCTCCTCTTATAGGATGGAGGATAAAGCAAGTTTTTAGAATGTGAGCTAACATGAGTGCAGTTGCAAGATTATAACCTCTCTCATTTGACTTCTGCCCTTTCTGGACAACTCTGACTGCTCTGACATCCGCCAGGAGAGGAATACAAAAGGTACTGGCTTTTTCAATAGTCTCCACACACTCAGACTGGTTTACTTAAAAGCTCATTGACCAAACTGATGACCATATGAGGGAGGGAGGACTGCTTGGAGAGTCTGTTATCTCTTGGGTTGCATGGTGATTGCACTTCAGAAGCTAGGACAGATGCCCTTCAGTCTCCTGCTCAGGTGTGACTGCCACGTTTGCAGGTTGCGGCACTATAGTGTATTTTCCCACTTCCTTCTTTCAGTCCTTCCAGAGCTGGGGGGAGACTCATGCAGTAGTCTGTACTTGAATTTCTGCGGTAGTTTCTGGAAGTAACCCATACTGGGGTGGAGGGAGTCAGGGAGGGGCTCATGTCCTCAGACATCAAGAGAACCTTGGCGATGTGTGTGCAGCTCAGTGAGGACTCAAAATGCAACAAGGTTGTTAGATGGATGGGCCATGAATTTGGGGTATCCTGTGGATCAACGGCAGGGTTGGTCGAGTGCATCTCTGGCTGGCCCCGGTTGTTTACCCTCTAGGGAGAAGACAGGCCCTGGGTGGCAGTCAATAACCAAGCTTGACTTCTTACATCACTGAGCATGAGGGCTCTGGTAGGCTTTTCCTCAGTCACCTGGCCGGTCAGTGGCCAGCTGGCAAGGATTTGACAAAACCTCTTGGATTTGTCGAGAATGAAATCATATGGCAGGGAAAGTGCTTAGGCAGGGCTCGGCTTGCAAGACGCGGTGCAGATTAATGACTATGATCATTATTGTCCTTGGCAGGAGGCAGACATGACTGTGAACAGGCGGACACAGGCCCTAGTGGCACGGCTTCCCATTTCAACAGCAGGGTTTTGGGCTCAGGTCCCAGCTGGCTGTGCGAATTGGCTCCTCAAGGAGTAACTGTGCAGAGGGCCATTTCTACAAGAGGGCAAGTGCCAATCTTGCTTGAGATTTGAAAAATACCTGGTACCTTCTACTGGTTCCTGACTGGCAGTGGGCTGACTGAGCCTGGAAGTTGGGGGACATGTCACGGTGAGGAGGATCTGGGATGGAGCCCAGGCGTTCCAGGCCTCCATGGGTTTCCTGGGAGCTGGGGAATGGGATCTCTGTTGTCCCTCTCCAGGTCTACCTGTTGGCTGCTATTCGTGCTGATCCCTGCGTGGGAGAGGCAGCACAGGGCTCAGCTCTGGGCCTTGCCCTGTCCAGGAGGCACTTGGCAGTTTTGCCCTCAGCTCAATGCTGAGATTCAACACCACCCTTGAAACCCACATTTGCAGGTGAGCAGGGGTGCCAGCTGCCAAGAAGAGTGAATTCATGCAGTTCTGGCTAAATTATGCAAAGGTGTTTTGTCAATCACCGCGCAATTACAGTGAACAAAGCCCTGGCGGTCTCTTCCCTATGGGTCACGAGGAGCCAGTGCCCCACCTTAGGCCACATGGCCAAAGCAGGAAAGTGCGGGTGGACAGAGGCAGCTGGAGGAAATGTATGATGGGCAAAGTAGCCTCCACAAAACAGATATGGGGTCCGCAAGCAACCACAGCTCTCAGGTCCCAGCCTGGAGTGCTGCCACAAGAAAGTTCTCATGGGGACAATCAAGGTGCCTGCCTTCTGCTTGCAGAATATTCCATCACCAGCACTGGTTGTGTAGCAAGATTCTCACACCTCTTACAAGCCTGGAGCGCTGGGCATTTGCCCACCTCTTGCTAACCTTAGCTGCAAAAAGAGAAGGAACAGTAGTGGGGAAGGGACATTGTTCGAGCACCTCCTATTTGCTGAGCATGTCTGTGGGAGGCTTTTAGAGTGCAGAACATCCTGTGGGGAGATAGCCACTCTTATGTTACACAAGAGGGGCTGCAGCTCACAGCAGGTGGACTTGACCAAGCTCTGGCTTTACATTAAATGGGGAGACTGCAGAGTTTGCAAGGTCCTTGTTAACCCTTTGAAGAACTACTTGTTAGAAGCTCCCACGAGCCCCAGGTCCCACACTGAGACCCAGCTCTGCAGCTTTCTTGGGTGATGTGGACAAGGTGCTCATTCCCACATCTGTACCATGGTTACACCAACATTTTCCACCAAACTTACCTGCAGCAGTGGGTGATGTCTGGGCAGAGGTGTGTCAGCCCAACACCCCTGCATCCCATAATGCCATGGGCAATGATTCATACCTTCCTAATTGGCCAAGCACTGTGGAGATGCGGAATGGAGATCAAAAGTAAATGCTGGCATGATTTGAAGAAGTTTCCAAGCATCTGGCTCATGCCTTCCACCGGTTGTGAGCCACAGAAGGCTCCGTTCAGTTATGTCTCCTCCCCAGGGCTTGAGTGGTGAGTGTGGGTCACCACTTTGTGAGTGACCCTCAGGGAATAGATGCCACCAATTGAGCAGTTTCCTGTGAACTCCGGACTATGTCATTCTGAGAGCCTCCAACTCTGACCTCTACAAATGGGCATCAGGGATGCTGAGAAATGTCTCCTACACCTGCAGTGAAAAAATGAGGCAAACACTGGCCCATAGTGTGGGGCGATGACAAGCTGAGGCCATAGGCAAGTGGGTGGCAGAGGGACACCCAAAGCAAGCTCTCTACTCCCTGGCCAGAGCTTGCTTTTGCTTTCTGTCCTTGCAGAGGTCTGTTGAGGTGTGCCCTGCTCAGCCCTGCTTCAAGATCCACCAACTTCACCGGGAGGGATTCCTCTTGTTCTGCCAGTCCCCAAAGTTTATCTTCTTGAGGCTGTCTTTAAAGCCCTGGTTTTTAAAGCTCTAAGGTTTGTCTAAGAGACACACTCCACCCTGTGAAGTTCCTGCACTACCTGGGTCTCACCCAGCCTAACACAGGGAGGGCTTTGAATTTCAGAAGAGGAGTGACGTCTCCTGAATATTCTATTATCCTGTTTCCTGGACTTCTTGGTGATTCTGAAAACCCATGCTGGAGGAATAAGGAACCCGCATCCTTACAATCCCAGTGACTTTGAAGTGAAGACCCGATGCAGCAGGAAAGAAAGCCAACAGCACTGGAACTGATAGATTTCTGAAGCTCTAAAACACTAGCAATCAAAAATTTAGAGGTGTCCTGAAGCAGGGCTGCCCAACACACCGAGTCTGCCATGGGCACAAGTGTGTTTGGCACAGCAATTATAAGGCTGCATATACCGAGTCTTATAGGGGAGTACCCAGTCCAAGCCCTGGTTCTGCTTCCAACTCCAGGTACCACTGATGTGCTGCCTGGGAGGCAGCAGGCAATGGCTTAAGAACGTGAGTTCCTGCCACCTAGGGAGACCCGGACAGAGTTTCCTGGCTGTGGCCTGGCCTTGCCCTGACTGTTCTGTTGCCAGTGTCTGGAAAATGAGTTAATAGATGGATGGCCTCTCTCTCTCTCTCTCTTTTTCTCTTCCCCTCCATTTCTAATATATTTGAAAAAAAAGCACTTTACTACCATCATGAAGTCAAAAAGTTGTGAGTTGAGCTATAGCAAATAGAAGGTGGTTTAAAACTAGACCCCCTTCCCCACCTGTAGCTTTACTTCTTGGAGTTTAAGTTACTTGTGGTTAACTGCAGCCCAAAAATACTACTGGGAAATTTCCAGCAAAAAGTAATTTGTTTTTTATGAAATCTCCTGCCGTCATATCAGACCACCAGGGAGTGTGCGCCTGGGTCCTGTGCCCATGCTGTGGGTCCTGCGCCCATGCTGTGGGTCCTGCTCGTTTGTCCTGTCTCCATGCTGTTGGTGTTGCCTACAGCCACCTGGGTGGTGAGATGGGCTGCCACCGTGTTTCAGGGAGTGTTCCAGTGATCCTTATGTTGTTCAGGAATGGTCCAGAGCACTGCCATATTACGAGTCACCATTGTCGGTTCCTGACAATGCCTCATTTTTGTAAAAGATATTTTATTTTTATTGGAAATGCAGATATTCAGATGGGAGGAGAGACAGAGAGGAAGATCTTCCACCCAATGATTCACTCCCCAAGCGGATGCAATGGACGGACCTGCGCTGAACCAAAGCTAGGTGCTCGGAGCCTCTTCCGGGTCTCCCACGCAGGTGCAAGGTCCCAAGCCTTTGGACCATCTTCTACTGCTTTCCCAGGGCACAAGCAGGGAGCTGGAGGGGAAATGGGGCCGCCAGAATTAGAAGCGATGTCCATATGGGATCCTGGCACTTGAGAAGCGAGGACTTTAGCCACTAGACCACTATATCGGTCCTGAAGCCTCATTTCTAAATGAAATTCTACCGTAGAAGACGATGCATAGAGGAAAATAGAGTGTGCAGAAGAGCCAATGCTACTGCTGGGGATCTTGGAGCACTTGACCCACAGATAAAGAGTCACAGTGCGATTGCTTCATTCCTCAGACACCCACAATGGCTGGAGCTGGGGCAGTGTCAAAGCCCACCACACAGAACTCAATGTACTGGCAGGAACTGGCAGTTGAGTCATCACGGCGGCCTCCCAGGGTCTGCATTAAGCAGAAGCTGGGGTCAGGAGCAGGAAATCAAACCAGATGCCCTGTGTAAGTCTCAGCTGACTCCGCTAGGCAGAGTCCTACCCCGTATCTGAGTGAACACATGTGCTTTGTGGCTCCCACACTGAACAGTCCGATTCTACAGGAGCCCCTCTCTCTTTATCACATTTCACTTGCCTCAGACCCCTTGCTTGATCCTTGTCCTTTCCATGTCCAGAGCCAAGGATGGAGCACCTGACCCAAGGCCACAGGAAGTAATTATTCAGTTCTGTCCATTGCCACGTGAGACTCCCATCCTGATAACCTTGGATTTGGCCGCGGAGGAGCATTTACCTGGGAGACTCACTGTCATGTGCTGTGTGTGTCCAGAAGATGACACACAGACAGGAAAGGCTGAGTGTGACAGGGGCTTCTGAGGTTGTCCTTGACCAGGGTCTCCAAGAAGGGGATTTACAGGTGGGCAGGGTCAAGGGGTAGGGAGCTGCAGGAGAGCCCCACGGTAGCCAACTGTGAGGACACAGAAGATGACCACAGAAAGGGAGGATGATACCAACCCGGAAAGTCCTGCCCAGGAGTCAGGGCTTTCTCCTAACCAAGACGCGAGGACCCCGAGAGCAGTGTTTCTGAGGCTTTCGGGCTGCAAGGACCCTCTCTCTCTGCACTTTGACCTTCATTTTCCTAGATGGACTTACGGATGCTGGCAGTATATTTGTGGAGGATTTGAGCCAAGACAGCAGTCAGGGACAAGGCTGGGGGGCCAAGACAGTGTTGCTGCCAGCACAGCGGTCACTGCAGGGGGTGTCCTGTCCAGTAGAAGGAGGAGCTCCTGTCCATCCCTCCTGTGCCCAAAGAGTCTCCACATTGGCTGGCTCCTGTCCCTGGGGTGTGTCTTTGTGTCTGTTCCTGCTGCCACAATGGCCAGACCGCCTATTTCTCATGGCACACATACATCCCGAGTCCCCCCTCCCATACCACCAGCAGCAGCAGGCATTAACAGGAGGCAGCACTGCCTAGTAGACTAAGCAGAGGTTCTCACTTTGTTGATCTTGGCTTTGGAAGACTTCGTCTTCCTTGTTCAACCTCTGCCGCAGTCACAGGCAATGAAATGAAAGTATTCATCAAAATCACACAAATGAAACCCAAGTGTCAGCCTACCCTTGGGCTGTGCTAATTACTTCCAGCAGGCCTGGCCCCTTCCCCATGTGGAACGTGAGTGGTGGGGGACGCACCCCTCTGCTCAGGCCCAAATCGCCAGGCTCACCGTGGGGACCCGCTTTAATTAATCCTGTGCTACTGTTGAAGCTGCCTGGTCCCAGGAGAGGCCCAAGTCATCAGGAATATTATTTTAAGCCCACATTGTAAACAGCACGATCCTCCAGGGAGTCTGAGATGCTAGGACTTTGAGTCTTTCGCTGCCTGGAACAGAAGCACACGTGCGTGGTTATTCCAGGGACTGTGTGCTTCATCGTTCTCAACACTTCTCTGTTCAGTTGATTTCGAAGTACTGAAGAGAAACGATGAGAAGAAAACAATCCTCCACAGTGACAAATATCTCGGCTTTCATGCAGCACAATTGCTCAAAGCGTGCGTCAACCATCACCAGTTAAATAATAATAGCTGACAACTACGTAGTACATGGCACTAATCGAAGTGATAGCTAGCTAACTGGCTAGATAAAGATGTGTAGATAGATAATAGCTAGCTATAGAAGACAGGTTGATGATAGAGCTGTAATGACAGAGACACAAACACACAAACGTACAACCATGTATGAAGGCATGTCACAAAGGTCAGGAATAATGCACTTAAAAGATAGGTGTATTATGGTGCAAAATTTTTGAAACCCCTGCACATAAGGGACCTTCACAATTTCCAAGAAAAATAAATGCCATGCAAAAACCATGCAAGGGTTCCAAGAATGTTTTACAACAAAAATAATTTTATCTTTCCATCCCAGTTTTCTGTAAACTTTTTGAAGTACCCACATGGACATGTATTCATTCTTTTAAGCACCGACAAGCCCATGTGATACGGATATTATTAATCTGCTTCTGTGGCTTGTGGAGAAGCGGTACAGAAAGCTTAAGGAAACTGCTCAAGGTCACACAGCTAATAAATGGCAAACCCAGGCTCTGCACGCACGCGATGGGGCCAGAGGCTGCGTATTCGCAGCTACTATATTATGCCAGATTGACATTTTGCTCTATCCAAGCTTCTGATTTTATTCAGTCATTTGTGAGAATAGAATCCAACTGGGGCTCAACTCTTCCATTCTAGATGCTCCCTTTTGAAAGTTAAATGTGCACAACTTCCTTTCTGGCATTGTCCTCTGGTTTTTTCTTTTTCTTTTTCTTTTACATCTACAATTACTTAATTGCATGCATAATTACTTGCATGGGAAATTGGTTCCCTAGGATCAGTTGAGCACCAGGAACCCAGGGATTGCCCCGAAGGCTTCTCCCAAGGTGGGATGGATCTATCAGAACGAGTTGCTTTCCCTAGCATTCTTTAGAAAACGACCTGCTTTCCTTTTCAGGAATTGGAGAGGGGGCTTTGAAGGCTGCTGCCCCCACCCCTGCCCCAAGAGGCTAGCCTGGGATGGCTGTAAGGTTGGCAAACTTACTCAGAAGCACCCCAAAAGAACAATTTGCTCCCTAGCAAAACAGAATAATTGTCTGGAGCCCTCCAGAGACTGTCGGTACAGGAGTCCATAGCTCTGGGGGGGGGGGGGGCACGCTCTCTGGCGGGAGTCTGCTTGGGACACCATTATGAAGCTTCTCTTGAATCTAAGATAGCCCTGTGTGTTGTGTACATGCACCAAGATCAAATATAGTGTGCGGTCTCCCTAGATTCTTTTCCTTTCAGGAAATTATTCACTGATAAAGCTGTGGGGCCAGACAGCCAGCATCCTTACAGTAACTGCTCTTTGCTTTCTGAGCTGAAGCCAGCAAGCTTGGAGCCCTTAGTGCTCTTAATGAAGCACTTCCCTGCATAGAATGGTCTCTCCTCTGCCCAGCTTACATCACCACCCAGAAGCGGCAGCGGCTTCTGTCTCCAGAAAACCTGAGTGGTCTCAGTACCCCCCTCACCTTCCAGGCTGCTGCACACGTGCAGGAGTGAGCACTTGGCTGGCTTTGAGTCACTCTCTGCACCTGCCAGCCCAACAACTTTGAAGCTGAGGTTTCAAGAAACTGTTCTCCGGTTTCTGCAGGTCTATGCTCTATGAAATGGCCATTTCTCACTTGCAATGGAATACCATGTGGAACGCGGACTGGGGGCACTGCCAGGCTGGGACAGGCTAAGCCCGTCAAAACCAAGTCTCAACAGTTTTCCTGTCTCTGCCCCCAAACATTTCACTTACGCTCTCTTCTCACTAATGTGGTGTAGCGTTATGACCACTGTTACTGATAAAGAGATGGAAGAGCAGGATCAGAATTGTGGCACAGTGGGCTAAGCTGTTACTTATAAGGCAGCTTCTCACATCAGAGTGACGGTTCAACTCCCAGATGCTTTGCTTCCAGCCAGCTTCTTGCTAATACACTTGGGAAAGCAGCAGGTGATGGTCCAAACAGGTCTCCATCATCCATGTGGGAGATCAGGATGGAATTCCTGGCTCGTAGCTTCAGCCTGATCCAGCCCTGGCTCTTTCGGGGATGTGAGAGTGAGGCAGTTTCAATCTCTCCATCTCCGTAAGTATTAAAGGAAGAGGTCGAGGATTTGACAATGAAGGAGAAGAGAAGCCCTCCCTGGCGACCTCTGAATCTGCTTACCTGCACCCTTGCTTCTAGAATTCCTTAGCAAATAGCCCCACAGTCCATGGATATGTTTATTACATATGTTCTCATTTGATCAGCAAGAATTTCATTTTCTCATGTGACCAAACTGAGTTAAAACTTTTTTTTCTTAAAGTCAGCCAAATCATATGGTTGGTCAGGACAGAGTCATAGTTAGAAACCAAAGATAGAATTGTTTCTGTTCTTGCTGGTAGTTTCCAGACTGGGGATTGAAAGCAGGACTGTTTCAGCTCAACCACCATCGAGATTCAAGATCCCCAGTCTGGTTAAATAGGACTTTTTCAGAATCGCCAATTAGGAGAGACAAGTTATTGCTCTAGTATTTCTACCCACTCTCTTTTCCTTTTTCTTCTTTTTCTGTGGTACAAAAAGAAAAATAGTGGCAGACAATTCAACATTACTATTATAAATGTTTCCTTCCTGCACCTAAAAAAAAAAATCTATGTACATTTTGTAAGAACTCAGCAAACACGACCCAGGGAACTATTTCCTGCGAGTAAGCATTTCTGTCCTGGTGGGGCCACATACAGACACAGTCACGCATCACACCCTCTTCACTGCCACGGGAAATGGCCATGGCCCTGGACCGCAACTCGAGAGAGCTCCTGCCAAATACAGTGAAATCCAATCCCCAACACAGAGGGATGGAAAGAGCTAGCACATACCTACTTGGACCTTGGGAAGAATTCAGTTTCCTTCCAAAATCTGTAAAAGTTGCTATTACAATCCACAAATTGACATCTGAAGATCCTTTGATCTAGAGGTGTGGGTGGGTTCTGGGGCCTGGGGGACAGGAGAAAAAAGAAATAGAGAAAATAGGAAGGGATGGTTCCGCTGAGCTGATCTTATGCCACAGCCGTGTTGCTCGGTGAAGCTAAGTAGGAATGACTGCAAACTTCTGCCCACTCAGTATTCTGAAATCGTGCCTTCTGGTCAAGGAAGATTGATGGAGACCAGGGAAGGTGCTGAGAGGAGAGGAAGCCACAGTCAATACAGCACACCCCAAGCACCAGTGGGTACCAGGCACTGCACAAATGCCAGAACGGTGACTGAGGTATATCCCCACAGCAACACACACCCACGCCTTCTAGTGGTCTCCAGCATTCTTCCACTCTCTGCTTCTATTCTCTTCTACAATTCCTTCAACATTACACGGGTTCAGAAAGGCCATTTCCCTTTGGAAGATGAGTAAATGCCAGGAAGGGAAAACCAGGGTTTTCTAAATTTGTTGGGAAGAAAAGATAGTGAGTTGAGGACCAGTCAGAAAACGGGTGTCTGATGTATGCTTAAGGAGGGATTATGGTCTTAGAAATCATCAGAACTTGGGGAAACTAGAGACGTTCTGTATTTCCAGAAGAGAGTTTAAGAACCAGGCACGTGAGAGAGATTAAAGAACAGACAGCAAGGGAGGGGAAAAGAGTTGGTGTGTCAGAAGCTAGGACAGTGAAGGCAAATGAAAATCAACTAGAAAGAGAAAAGCTGTGCTTGACACAATCAGGAAAGAAGGACTAAGCTAACCGGGAATTCCCTGTGCTCCAGCAATGACCCCTTTAAGGATACGTTGATAGTCCAATCCACAGCTCCAGCCCTCTGGAGTCTCAACCCTCTTCCTCTTCAAAACTCTCCCATCGATAGGCTTTAAGTCAGAGCTAACTTGAGTAGTTACATGATATGTTATATCAGATTGTTCTTATTCTTTGTATGTTCCCACCAAGCGAACGGAGACATGCTGTCATCCAGCACGTACTAGAATTATTCTGTGTCCTTAGAACTTAGTTCTTTTGTTCTGTTTTGCTATACTAATACAGAGCAGGTGGCTTCAACGGTGGCTACGAAGCAGCCGGAGCCAGGTCCTTGTGTCTGTGCTGCTAACTGGTGCATCCCGGGATGTACTCATTACTGAGATCGTTAAGACAGAAGGCCTCGGAGGCACGTCCCTCTCTTCGCCTCTGATCCTTTCCTCTGAATCTATTGATTCAACACACTTTATTCATAATTCCGTAAGCTAATTTGTTTCCCTCCTTCAACAAGATAAATTCACTATTCTTCGCAATAGTATTCAACATCCTTCATAGATAAGAGTCCTATAAAAAATTTTCAAAAACTCAGGAACTTGAGAAATGAGGCTTTTCTGAGGGTGGATGGGGGAGAAAAAGAGATCAAAATAAAACATTTATAAAAAGAGAAAAACAAATTAGAAAGGCTGGCACAGAGAATTGAATCCATTAGAATATTGAGTTAGGAATAAGCAAGTGTGGGATTTATGGTTACAGAATATAACATTTATGTTATAAACCTTGGCAATGGGAAAACACTGATACAAGTGAAAAATCTCTAGGGTTGGGAACTGAAAGTGGAAGGAAATATATTTGCACTAATATCTTTTTTTATGATAAAGAACCAATAAACATTCTCTAAAGGTTATATTGATGGAATTTTTAAAAATAATAATTCAATAGTAGATCGCAGTAACTCCCGGCTGCTATTTGTGCCTCACTCTTGTATAACTGAATCTGAGTGACCAGGACCAACTTGACTTGCGAAAAGACCTCTAACTGTTTCAACAACTACAGCAGCCTCCCATCAGCTTTTTTATTCTTTGTTGAATCTTTACATAGTAGCACATCTTTTCGCAGAATTACTTCTACCTATCTATCTAACTCTATCTACTCTTTCATCCATGCTAATGTGCTAGACAGAGGGTCGAGATGATATTAACCAGCTGTTAAAAGTCATTTTTCAGATGTCTGCATTTCAGTAACCGTTGTTTTCTTTGCATTCTGCATTGCTTAAATTTTCTTGTGATGAGAAAGTAAATCTTTTACAGAATGATGAAATGATTGCAAAAACCCAAGAATATCTCGTATCATCAATCGGGTGATCGGTGATTGGGTGTTAAGCAGCTGTGTCCCACTAGTCACTCTGGTTGGCCTGGGGGAAGGCTCTGTTCCCAGGTTTGTAAGTATAAAGACAGCAGCTGTGAGATGAAGACAGTGGTGTAGCAGAAAAGAGACACAGTGCTGACTTGAGTTTGGGCTAAAGATGACATTTTCTTGCGGGCCACAAGCCTTCAACCCTGTGCATCAGAGAAGAAGAACAGGAGTGTTTGTTCAGCAAACGTTTGAGGAACAGGTAGAGGGAAGCAAACATGGGGATCGATGGAAAACTGTTATTCTGCAAGACACGTGTGTGTGGAACTTCAAGTCTAAGGGAATTCGTCACACAATAAAGACCTGCAGGTGAGTAAGAGTGGGTGGACATCGGGTGAACAAGTGAAGCAGGTTTAGTGAGGGGTCGGGGTGGTTTCTCCTGAAGGTGCCCCTGGAGCCTATGGAGGCTATAGCTTGCATGCTGTGCCTGGCTCTCAGCACCCCCTCTTTCTCTTAGCAAAATCCTTTTCATTACATACCCCCGACACACACACACACACACACATACACACAGATAATATGTAATTCTGCAGTTTCTCCTTATTAGAACAAATACTGTTTGTGAGACATGCAGAAAGAGAGAAATCTTACAAAGTCAGTTTGGGAAATTATACATTGATTGGATCTTACCCCAAAAGGCTTGGGGGTGACCAAATTGTTGGTATCTCAGTCATTATGGAGATAAGGAGGAGTAAGAGGCTGGGGACTTAAGAATCCTAAATCGAGATCTTATCTGGACTCAATTGTGGTTTTTTGCTCTGATGTGATCTATCCAGAGGAGAGGGAGGAGGAGGAAGAGAAAGAGAGGAAGGAAGGAAGGAAGGAAGGAAGGAAGGAAGGAAGGAAGGAAGGAAGGAAGGGAGAGAGAGAGAGAGAGAGAGAGAGAGAAAGAAAGAAAGAAAAGAAAAGAAAAGAGATGAAAAACCCACCACTAAAGCAAAGATAAAACATGAGGAGTTTTGTAGACTTGTGGGTGCCATCCAAGATCTGTCTCAAACCAAATTCCCATGAAGAAAAAATTGCTGCCCAATCAAGTCATCTAGGATTAGAACTCAAATGTATGAAAAACCTGGCCACAGCAAGAGCCACAGAGTCGGGATGGAGCAGGAGGCTTCAACTGCAATTAACTTATAAGAAGGAAAAGGCCAGCAGGGCGTTTCACACACCAACAACCCTGGGAAAGGGAACCTGCGTCTGTTTACACAAAGGATGGTTAGCAGAGGCTGGGCACAGAGTTTCCTGACCCCCATCTTCCTGAGTGTGTTACAGGCACACTGCCACGCTCTGTCATTCCTTACCCCAGTTTGCATCTGTATCAGAAGCTACTCCTTGAAGGCTCTCAGGGAGGATTCATTCACACATGCTGTAGCATGTTTTATTACCCTGAGTTGCTCATTTGGAAATACTGGGATCCCCAAGCAGCCACACTAGTTGCAGAGAGAGAGAGAGAAAGAGAGAGAGAGAGAGATGCAGTGTTTTGGGGACTGTGTCAGCTCACCAGTATCCATATCGAATCTCCAAAGAAGCTGCACCACGAGGTTCCAGAACATTCTGGATGTTAGGCAGCATTTGTGCTTCCTTTACTTTGTTGCTTGCTTCTATGTTTAGACCCCACTCTGTTGCACATGTGGCGCTGGCACTGTCTTCATTGATCTTCACAAACACTCCCGTCTGATCCCCATGAGCCCCCGTGAAGGTGTTTAAGAAGTGCTCACTGGAGGGAGGAGTGTGTGTGCCTGCACCTCCACAGTCGCTCGGAGACAGGGGCTGTGATTAGTGTGGTCAGATGTTATGGCATACCTGTCAGGTAGCAGCAGACTTCAATGTGGCCACTCTTAGAAAAGGTTCTCTACAGCTTGAAATGCAAAGTATCACCTGGGCTGTGCCGTGTGTGGAACTGCACGGCCAAGCAAGCGTAATGTTTTATAAAACCACACACATTTATACCCAGCAGCCCAAACACATACATCCCGGGAACTGTGCATTTTAATGATAAAGGAACACACACACACACACTTTTATTTTCTCCCTACAGGGAAAATATAAGAACTGAGTGAATGATAGAGCAAAGACAAGAGGACAGCTAGTGCTTTAAAAGGGTTGAAGTGAATATTAAAATATTCCATCCTGTTTTAACAATCATTGAAAACTGAATTAGGAAGAACAGAATTGTTTTGCTAAACTGAAAACCCAAAACCCATGCAGCATGTTGAGGTCTTAATAAGACTCCGATGCCGATCCCTGGGCTACTTTGAAACACTTCATGGCTTCCTCTTTTTCTCCTCCTTTGCAAGTGTGGAGTGACTTCCAAAGAAACTGTTGAGAAGCAAGGCCTCGCTGTTGGCAGGCAGTGTGCAGTTCCCCTAACCCTCTGTGCTCCTCTGTCTTCATTCACACCAGTAACTACCAGCCTTCTATTCTTCTCACAAGAATGACTAATCTCTGATCTTTTGGGTGCAAATTCTGGGAGCTTCATGATTGCCACAAGTAACTGAAGAGTCTAGAGAAGGTTCAGAGGTTCAGCCACAGAAATGATACATGCCACCAGCTCCCTCTCCCCCGCCTTGTGCCTTTTCTAGTGGCGACCCCAGGTTTGCATCCCCTGGTGGTACAGATAGAGAAGCTTCACAGGAAAACACCCAAATTCTTGTTCCTGGGATTCTGGTCACATAGCTGTTCTAACCATGAGTTTCCAAGTGCATCATGACCCCATGCCTAGAGCCAGGGTTGGTCCATACTAACAAGAATCACAGAGAGCAGGAGGAGGGATGTTGGTTTGGCACAAACCAAACAAAGGGGTTCAGTGAGTTCCGGCCAATGCTACCTCCTCTGGAAACACTGAGGAATTCTCTAACGTGCAGAAGAACCAGCTCCATTCCCATACACCCCACCAACCACTCTCAGGGTACTGTAGCTCCCTTGCTGAGCTATGCATGGCCCCGACAGCGAGGGTACACTGCCCGGCCTTTGGTGCCTGTCCTTTCAGGACAGGGTGGAGAGGGGGGTCCAACCTGGGGTCGTGACGCTGTGCCTGTGAGTGCCTCCTTTTAACCTACGGGGCCACCACCGACACACACACGCTCTCTGAGAAGTTCAAGTCTTTCCTGGAAAGGTGGGAGTGACAGTCTCTCCTAGAGGACGATATTGTGAGGGTTACTCCATGTCAGAGATGACAGAAGGTCACCATCTCTGCACCCCACGAGCACTCCTACATCCTGCTTTATTGACCTTTAAGCATAGAGTTGACAGATGTGCCTGAACATGAACAGCGTCCAGTGTCACCTTAGTTTGAGGCAACACATCGGAGCAGACTCACCATGTGTTGGAGACAACGAGGTCATCTGAAGTCCCTCGACCTAAGAGGACAGTGGAAGCGACAAAGTGTTTTACTGGGTATGAGGAGATCTGGCGACAGTCAAACATTGCTTGCACATTCAGAATCATGAACTTGGACAAGCCATTGCTGGTACACATTTAGTATCTGCCTCAAGGTGTGTTGATTGAATGATGGTTGCTAGACATTATGAAGTGAATTTTCTGTCCCATCCTGAAATTCTGTTCCCCAAGGACGTTTTTTTTAAGATTTACTTATTCATTTGAAAGGCATAATTGTAGAGAGAGGAATGATCTCCTCAAGACAAAACATCAGACCTACCCAAAGACAGAATGTTTTTAAGAAATATTTTTTTTCCAGATATCCAAGTTACGCAAAATTGGGAAATTCTGAGGGATGGTGAGAAATCAGAAGAGATTAAGGAGACACAGCAATTAACTGCAAGGTGAGATCCTAGATGGGACCTGGGAACAAGAGAAAAATATTGGAGGTAAAGGCAGAAAATTAGGAAGCTTTTTTTTTTTAAACTAATGGTGTTAGGTTCATTTAAAAAAATCATGATTTTGTGAGATGCTAACTTTGAGAGAAACAGGTTACATAGCAACTTGGTATTATCTTTACAAGTCTCTCACAAATCCACAGCTATTTGAAAGTGCATTTTAAAATAACTTACGTCACAAGCCCAGCAAGAGATTCTAACTCACAGAGCTGCAGTGAGGATCGGGCGGGCTGCCTCTCTACAGACGCTGCACTTGCTTGCCTTCAGTTTCGCCATGCTCCCCAGAGTGGAGATAATTTGTCTTCAATCTAAAAAAGAATAGAAGAGGGGGAAGAAGAAGAAGGAGGAAGAGGAGGGGAAAGAGGAGGAGAAAAAGAGGAAGAGGAAGAGGAGGAGGAAGAAAACAAGCAGAAATAACTGTTGAAGTCTGTAATGTAGACAAATGGACTGAACTATAGCAGGGGGCAAGGAGCGGGGGGGGGGTGTTGTTCTAAATGTCTAAATCTTTCAAGCAAAACAAAGGGGAAAGGCAGAAAGGCACTCGACATCACTCTGTTTTGGGTGCCAGCCACAGACTGGTTATGGAGGTCGTACAATCTCAGCTTCCACCCCACCAAGCACACGTGCCACGCGCGCACACACAGAACACACATTCTTCTCGGAAGCAGAACCTTTGCAGAGTTTGAGGCTAGACACCTCTAAAATCACCTGGGCAGAATTTTCTGGAGAGACAGCACTGACCTCTCTGGCCTCCGATCTTAGCTCCATATATGCCAAGAACAAGATCACAAACATTCTCAACAAATTAGGATGATAAGTGTGCTCATTCAGAAAAATTCTGTATTCTTCACACACAATCTTAAGTATCCCCACGGTTGTTAGATTTAGAGTTTGCTTAATGTTTGCATTCTATATGGGCACCAGCTTGAGTCCCAGCTGCTCCATTTCTATGTAGCACCTTGGTTATGGCCTGATAAAACAGTGGAGGATGAACCAGGTGTTTGGACCCTGGTAACACACATGGGAGACCTGAAGGAAGATGCTGGTCCTGGTTTCAACTCACCCTGTCGTCTGTGAATTCTAACGAAGTCTGGTGGGCCAGGAATTGGGAGTAGTTTGGGGGTCAAAGCCAGCCCAGTGTCACTCATGAGGCTGCGGCCGTCTCAAGGCTGGATGGGAGCTGTCGGGGCTGCCTCCCAGACACCACCACGAGGCTACTGATTGGGGCCTGCATGCTTCCTCAAGATAAAGGACATACACTTGTAATTAAAACGCCAATGCTCAGCTAAGCTTCAAACGTCAGTGCTTGTCTTTTAATTTTGTGCATCTAGCCAGCCTTGTCACTGAGACACCAGTGTGGATTTGCCCTCAGTGAGCTACAGGAGAGACATGGAGAACGTTGTTGGCCATTCTGCAATGAAATCTGGAGAATCCGGCTTGTATTTGTTCCACAAGCCAGCCCCGATTCCAGGGAGCAAGGACCCACAGGAGAAGCGAAGATCTGGAGAGCTGTTTCCCTGAGTGCAAGAGGCTACTGACCATCACATCCAGCTGAGATCCAACACGCCAGAGTCAGAGACCGGAAACGCGGAGATGGCAGGAAATAACCGGGAAGAGATTTGTATCTGTGTGTTTGTTCTTCATCAAGCAGAAATTATGGTGATGTATTTTTACAGGTAAAAAATTTAATCTGACTGTAAGTATGCGTTATTCAGCAGTCTTATGTCACAACACAGTTCTATGTGTAGTTCATTTTCTGAAATGCCTACAGAAAAGTCACAGTTTATTTAATTTTATTGTTATTTGAGAAACAAACTGACAGGGCTCTCCCATCTGCTGGTTCACTCGTCAAATGCCTGCAGTGTCTGGATATGGATCAGACTCAAAGTCGGAACTAGGAACTCAACCCAGGACTCTCACGGGATGGCAGGAGTCCAGCCATGTGAACAGTCAGGGCTGCCTCCCTGGGTTGGCACCAGCAGGAAGCTGGGAGCAGCCAGCGTTAGGTGCTGAAGCCAGGCACCCCACAAAGGACTTTCCTTCCCTTCCACTTTCCTTTTCACAGCTGGCACAAGAATGCACAGTTTCTTCGTGCGGAAAGACAAGGTGTGCGATGCATCCCGACACACAGGGAAAACGCACATTTCTAACAGAAAAAAAAATCTGCTTTAAATTCACCAACTCCAGATCTGCTTTTCCACTGGATGAAGAGGATAGCTACATTCAAATGAAAAGGGAGAAGCAACCAGTGAGGGCCGCCATCTGCCGACCTCATACAACACAGGGGCTCTGTCAACAGATGCAGCAGTTTATACAAAATAGGATTAATGCATTTTCAAACTTTATAATAGGCTGGAATTTGTGCCTCAATCTTCCTTATCACACACGCTACAAAGGCCCTCTTCACCTCTCTAGAAATGGGGGAAGAAAAGACGCACAGAAAATGTCAGGTTTCGACTTGATAGAATATTCTATCTAAATGTAGATTCCTGGCAAAACGGCCCAGGACATTTACACCCAACATGCAGATGTGAGCAGCTGGAAGGGGACCCAGTAGGGAAGGTTGCAGGAGAAAATAATCTGTTGTGCTTTGTTTCCGGTGCCCCAAACAGTGCCAAAGAGCCATGGGTCCCGTGCCCGGAGAGTGGATTTCAGGGTGACCCTGCCCAGGAGCTATTTGAAGGCATCTTCTCTATTGGCCTCAGTCACCCACAAACTCATTTTCTAGCCCCCAAGGAAACCACAGCCTCTGACTCTCAGGCTAGAAATAAATTAGACTGTCAATGGGAAAGATATTTATTTGCTAGGAAGGGAAAAATGCATCTGATTTCTCAAGTACAAACCTTGAGCACTGATTGCAGGCCTCAGACCACTCCCATTCCACGGTCCACACCGCTGTGCTCCTGTGGACCCGTGGAGTCCAGTAAGACATTCAAAATGATAATCATATAAATGAGAGTGGGACTGGGGGATGGAGGCTGAGGGAGGCCTCTCTGTGCTGGGTTTGGGGACTGGACTGGCCGCGGGTGCAAGTTTGGAGCTTTATTCTCTATATTGAGAATTGTGGCTGGATTTTTCACCAATGAGTGAAGGTCGCAGCAAAATGAACAAATTGGATGAAGTGAAAAATGCTCTCGTGACTGGCTGGTAAAATGAAGTTACACCTTGGAGGCATCAGAGCTCGGCGTGTGACTGACATTCAAGGTGAAGCCTGGGCCTTCGGTGAGCAAGGGTCAAGCTGTGGTATGGCCCGCACAGCTACACAGCAAAAGTGCTACAAATGTTAGTATGAAGACTATTGCTGTGTGTATTTGGGTGTCAGAGGGTGCAAGTGTCTTGAAAACTATTGCCAAACCAGAACTGAGAAGGTAACTTTAACCTAAACATTGATTTTTTTTTTAATCTTGGCCAAGCATAGCAATCATCCATTGGGCCTTTATAAACCCTGATGACCAGGCTATCGCCACAGCCATAAATCAGAAGAACTGACAGTAAAGCTCAGGCAGTACTTGTGATTAACACCCTGACAGATTCCAACGTGCAAGAGAATGAGAAAACTGCTGACCTCCAACTTTCCTAGCTTTACGCAAGTGCGACAACCACTGGGTATGTTGCCCCAGAGGCTGGCCCTGATTCAGAAATGTTGGCATGGGCCTCAGAAAGTCTTTTCAGCTGGGACTTGTAGCTAAAGGGGGCACCTGCTGGCCAGATATCACACTGTGATAGATCATTTTGAGTTGAGAGTTTTACAGAGACAGGAATGTGATGAGGTTGGACTGTTGGAACTAGAACCAAGTGCCCCAGGAGAAGAGACTGTTGCAAAGCATGCCTGCAGATGCCCGTCGAGTTCTTTGAACTGGCATATGGCCAGATTTACTTGGCTGGTGGCAGGGCAAGGGGCAAATGGATGCCCTCTGTAATTCAGAGTTCATTCATGTTGTAATGGCTGTGTATGCCGTAACTTTCTGTATGGCTTGGCATTCAAACGAACATTTAATAAGCTAGAACTAGGGTTTGGTAATTCCTTGTCCCTCAAGGAGAAAAGCGTAAGAATTTTTTAAAAGATTTATTTTACTTGTATTGGAAAGTAAGATACACAGAGAGGACAAGAGACAGAGAGGAAGATCTTCCATCCGTTGATTCACTCTCCAAGAGGCAGCCAGGAGACTGGAGCCTCTTTCAAGTCTTCCACATGAGTGCAGGGTCCCAAGGCTTTGGGCCATCCTTGACTGCTTTCCCAGGCCATAAGCAAGGAGCTGGAAGAGAAGCGGGGCTGCTGGCACACAAGCCAGCACCCATATGGGATCCCAGCACTTGTAAAGTGAGGGCGTTAGCCACTAGGCTACTGCTCCAGGTCTGAAAAGTGTAAAAATTTTAACAAGTGACCATAGTGAGATTTGTTTTGATTTCTTTACGCAAAATTATTGATGTTAAAGATAGAGTTATCGGTGACTTCATTGACTGATAATTTCACTCTCATCATCCTTGTTATTGTCCACCATTGTGAATCTGTTCATCTATGTAAGCATTCCTTCTCCTTTCTTAGAACTTGGGGATATCCCAAGAGCTGGCTCCTGTCAACGTGAGAGGTTTTGACCCACCAGTCACTCCCCTATCCTCCTGAAAGCTGGCATTTCTCAGGCTGAATCTGTCATGAAGAGGAGGAGCCGAAGTGAAGAAAGTCCCAGCCAGCTAAGCCCTTGCAGGCGAGAGAGTAAGTCCCCATGCTGAAATGCAGCCAGGCCAGACAGGTTAACACCTAGCCTTTTGCAAGAAGTAACTTGGACAGTGAGCCATAAACCCTGAGATTTGGTCCCAGTTGCTCTTATCTCTGATATACCCCTCGGCATCATTCGGCTTAGTCCTGACTCATGGGACAAGCCCTGCCGCTGAGCCACCCTGCCCACTTCCCACGGACCTGGAGACACAGTGCAAGGATCCTCTGTCCAATAACTGACTAAGCCTACCAGTCTTACCATATCAGATAGGAGCAGTGCTTGGGGCAAAACTGCTGCATACACAAAATAAAATGTCCATACATCATCGAAACCGGTAGGCTGCTGCAGAACTTCCAAATAATGCATCTGGAATTTCCCCCATACCAGACGTGAAAAATTATTCAGTCATTGAAACCTAAAGCCGAAACAGATCAGCTCCTCTGGAAAGAGAAATGACAACTACAATTTAGGCCACCTGTGATTAAATTTTTTGTAGACATAGTTGTTACTTTATCTGAAAAGCAGAGAGAATCAGAGATCTTTTATCTGTAATTTTCACTCCCCCAAATGCCTGCAGTAGTCAGGTCTGGACCAGGTGGAAGCGAGCAGTCCAAACTTCCAGCTTGGTCTCCAACATGGTGGGCAAGAACTCAAGTGCTTGAGCTGTCGTCTCGGTTGGCCAGGCTGTGCACAAGAAAGAAGTAGGAACTGGAAAACAGAGGAGCTGGTGCTTGAAGCTAGGCCCTCCCAGGTGCTGGACAGACTTCTCAAGCAGCAACATCACCACCAAGCTAAGCACCCACCTCTGCCGATGGGTTATTTCGTCTGGATCATGCAGCTGGTTCGGAGAAGCACTGTGACTGTACCTGGGGTTCCTTGGCCCCAGCATCTGTGACTGAATACTGGTGATGAATCCACCCAAGAATTTACGGGTTCACTTTTCAAGTGGGAATTCTACAACACTTTAGAACTAAGTTGTCCACTAGGAGAGTCATTGGAATATGTGGCTATTAAGCCCTGACATACAGATGCACAAATCTAGATGTGGTGTGAGTATGAAATAAAAACCAGATTATAAAGATGTGTTGTGAATTGAAAAAAACAGAAGAATGTAAAATGTCTCATTAAGATTACATGTTAGTTGTGTGCTAAAATAATATTTTGGATATGTTGAGTTAATAAAATATACTATTTCACCATACTCCTCTATTTTTATAAACTCTTTTAATGTGGCTATTAGAACAATTCAAAATCTCATATGGATTGCATTGTATTCTCATCAGAAGCACTGCTCTTGACTCATGAACTTGGCAGTGTTGTTCAAGCTGAGAAACTGCTTCTTCATTTCTTGTTTTTTTTTTTAAGAAAAATAATGCTGCTATTTCACTAGTCAAAGATGTTTTCTAGCGTCTTTTGGAAGAGCATAATAATCCTTATAAACTCTGTCCCCTACCCTCAAGTGTCTCCTCTACACCCAAGTCAGAGAATGGTCTAAAATTGCAAACCCTATGTGTCCCATTCCTTGGCTTGGAACTTTGCAGACTCTGCAAGTCCCAACCCTCCCCGTACATGGGGGTCCTGTCCTCCTGATCTGCTTTACCTAGAGGAGGAGTACGGCTCTCACAGCACAGGTCTAAGGTTTCCCCCTCCAGACACGGTCTCTCTCCCTCGCTAGGCTTTCCCGAGTCGAGGGACATGAGGCCTTGCCTTCCTATCCTCAGAACTCTAGGTCCAATCCAGGGTGGGCCTGGAGGAGAAGAGTTTTAAGGAGAGCTGAAAGAATTGTTTTCATCCCCAGGCGGTTGCAGGACTTGGTTCAATGCTAAGAATAGCAGGAGTCCTCAAAACCCTGTCTGGAATTCCGTCAGCCCCTGCAGGTCCAAGGTGCACGGCACATCAGTGCTGAGTCTAACCTCAGCTGGGAGCTTTGCCCCCAAAGTGATTTTGTTCATTTATCTCTGCCTGGTGGCTACAGTTTACAAAAGCCTTTGCATTTGAGAACCTTGGGATTCTCCAAAGCATCTCATACACCAAGCATTTAGGCCACCGCAAGCACTGTAGATTATCTCCTAAACAGATTGCGGATCAGTGGATTGGTCCATCACTCCCCATGTTGTAGCCTGTCCTTCCAGGACAGCTCCCCAGTCTCCGTGCTCAGAGTCAAGCTTCCCCTTGACTGTTCCACAAGCAGTGACCACAGTGATTTTGCTTAAATGCAAGAAACATACATTGAGGATTTGAAAATAAAAATGGTTTTTATGCTAGGGAATGATGATTTGCTAAATGTCAAGTCTATTAAATTAAACTTGTCTTTAATATAATGGTTGACTAATCAACTTATTCTAAGAAATCAAGTTTCCCTATACAAAAAAAAGAGAGAGAGAGAGAGAAAGCTGGAGATTAGTGACAGTTTCCATTTGTATTGCTTTACAGTTCAGATATATAACTTTCTTTTTAAGAAGTTTCCCCAAGGCACTAAATTAGGCCATGCTTCCGTGGGCCTGAGACAGTAATGAGTATCGCAGACCTCTAAATTCTGAACTAATTGTGGATTTAATTGACTATTTTGTCAGGAACAAGGATTCTGAGGACCAAGTCAGAAAGCTAACCGAAATTAAATAAATATGGGCCCGGCGGCATGGCCTAGCGGCTAAAGTCCTCGCCTTGAAAGCCCTGGGATCCCATATGGGCGCCGGTTCTAATCCCGGCAGTTCCACTTCCATCCAGCTCCCTGCTTGTGGCCTGGCAAAGCAGTTGAGGACGGCCCAATGCATTGGGACACTGCACCCGCGTGGGAGACCCGATAGAGGTTCCAGGTTCCTGGCATCGTATCGGCACGCATCGGCCCACTGCGGCTCACTTGGGGAGTGAATCATCGGACGGAGATCTTCCTCTCTGTCTCTCCTCCTCTGTGTATATCTGGCTGTAATAAAATGAATAAATCTTTAAAAAAAATTAAATAAATATGAGCAGGTGTTGGGGACGGTGGCTGTGATGCCTGCATTCCATACAGGGTGCCTGGTTCTCACAGGGAGCTGAAGTTCTTACTCCCACTTTCAGCGAGTACAGACTCTGAGACTGTAACTGGGAGCCTGCTGCCTTCATGGGAGATACTGACGAAGTTCTGGCTCCAGACTTTAGCTTGGTCCCAGAACTATCTTCCAGATGATACGGGGATGTGGGGAGTTAACCAGTGAATGGAAATTCTCTCTCTCTCTTTCTCTCTCTCTCCATCCCTCCCTCTCCCTACCTGCCTCTACATCTTTCTCTCCTTCTCCCTCCTTCTCTTTCTCCGTCTATTAAACAAAGTATTTTTAAATCATTTGAAACATAAATTATTCCTTAGCAAGATTTATTTCTCTTTGTATTGTGCTATAATTATCTGAGCTTCATAAACACATGGAAACAGGATTGAAAAGACAGGGTTCTGAGGGTTCTGCACCCACTAAGATGGCCCCACTTGTCTCTGAGAACGCTGGTCCTATGCAAAAGCGTGCATCCCTGAGCCGGGGCAGCAAGACCGAGGCACTGCTGATCAAGATCTTGTGTTGAATTCACCTGGGCTACCCGTCCTTGCGCACAGTGAATGGGCAGCATCAGACTTCATGAATACTCTGGTGGCTTTCTGTTGGAAATACTCCCAGGTTTTCTGTGTCTACCTTCTGTCATTTGGCTACAAAATGAATAGACAAATAATGTCTTATTTTAGGAATGCTCTTGTGCACCCTACCATGTGGTCTCCCAGGTGGCCATGGCTGGACCCGTGGGCTGCAGGCCACCCCAAGCAGACGGAGAGACCAGTAGAATGTCTGGGTGGCTTCGGTGTCCTGCCAGAGCCTGTGCCTGGAGCATTGAGATCACAGATGTCCCCCCAGACAGCAAAGCACAGCACATGTTCCCCTCTCGGGTGGAGGTTGTAGAGCTGAAGTTCAGAACGAGCCGGGAAGCATCTGACCCGGCTGAGTGCACGTGCTCCCCACCCCAGGGTGATCACATTTCAGCAGGAACTCAGCCTCTAGTGTTTCTATATCCTGGACATGCCTGTTGGTTCTTGCCCCCAGCCTTGCCAGAGTCCACTGCAGAGATCATCAGGGACCACTTCCTGTTTGCCTGTGTGCATTTCTGCTTGGGGCAAGCCAGTTGCGTGAGAGCAAATCATCTCCCGCCAATGGCCACATTGCCAGTCTGCTGTAGTTGCCAGACCCCATGCTCTCCACGGTATCTGGGTTTACGTGGGGTTCTGATACAGCTTGCTTTTGATTTTATGTATTTACCAATACATTTGGTTCGGATTGCTTAAGATCCAACCCCGGGGGCAATCAAACCAAGACGCTTGATCATGGGCCACCAAAGTCTTGACAAATAGC
This sequence comes from Ochotona princeps, assembly GCF_030435755.1. NCBI lineage: Eukaryota > Metazoa > Chordata > Mammalia > Lagomorpha > Ochotonidae > Ochotona > Ochotona princeps. Next base: position 4,006,199 of record NC_080857.1, read on the forward strand.
TGGTTTTACTCAGGTTCGTGCCCCAACTCAACCAATTCCATCGTCTTAGGCCCACTCTTTATGTCCCTGAACCTGTTTTCTCAGAATCAGAGCAAGGATGAGGCATAAAATCAGCTACTCGGAGTGCAGTATGTAAGGAAGCACTTATTTCTCTCATTGTCATGAAAGTGCAGGCTGGCTGGAACTGAAAAATGAGTCAACCATTCACATTCTGTTCCTAGTGTGTCTTCCATGTCTCTCACCCTATTCTCTATCCTTATGTTTCCATAAAAATGGGGATCATCACATACGTTAGGATTCTTATGAAAACATGAAGAAATCACCTCTTTCCATCCTATTAATGAAAAGTATCATGTTTCCTGAATATAAAATTGATAACACTAACCAGAGAAAGGCATGGCTGAAAAAATCTACACTGACGTGCCACAACACACAAGACTGAACGTACGAAACAATGAATCCAAGCAAACCACTGGAAATAATAGTTTCATCATAGCACAGATCTCCTCAGTGTGGAGAGCAGAGAATTCCTCATCATGTCCGAGATCTGCTTCTTCTTTGTCGCTATCCTACTCTGCTGGCTGAGCTTGTTCCACATCCCACTTCGGCCCACATCTAATGCCATTCGGATCCCACTATGGTGTCTTCTGTCCTGTGTCAGGTCCCTGGAGTGGCCACACTCACTCTGCACTCTCTCTGACTGGATTTCATAGCTGAGACATTCAATACAGAGTACGTCTGGTTCCATCTGCAGCCTTGCCTCTGATGCTTCTGAGCCATGAGTCGTAGCCTCACACTGTAACTTAGCAAAGGTCACGTTTCCAGAGTACTTCTGTAAAATGTCTGCCTCCCTCCCTGCTTTGTGGCATATCAGGTAAGTGAGAGAGGGCACGTGTTCCATTTCAACAGAAAATGAAAGTTACCAGATTACGTATGATAGGAAAACCCCCTATCAAGCAAGGAACCCTTTGGCTTTATTGTGTTCCCCATACTCTTGATTGCAAAATCCTGGAGTTTTGCCATGGGACAGTTTCATGCTTATCATACACAAGTTAGAGATATGCATGATTTATACTGCGTTCTAGATCGCTGACAGTTACTTGGAGAGCTTTGGGTGTGCCTCTGTCTGCCTCTAACTTGTATGTTCTCTCTGTCTTGACTCCTCTGATGCATTTTGTAAAATTTCCATTGAAATGAAATTTGAATAAGGCACTTTGTGCATGGATGCTGTGTTCCTAAATGTGTGCTATACTGGACATATTGTGTACATTTTATTTAGTCCACAAAACATTCTAGAAGGCAGATTGTAATTCTCCATTCCGCTATTATGACTGATCTCAAAAGAAGGCAATGATCCTGGGCCCGACATGATAGCTCAATGGCTAAACCCTTGACTTGCATATGCCAGCATCCCAAATGGGCACATTTTCCTGTCCCAGCCACTCTACTTTCCATTCAGCTCCCTGCTTGTGACCTGGGAAAGCAGTCAAGGACACGCCAAAGCCTTGGGACCCTGTACCATGTGGGAGACCTGGAAGAAGCTCCTGGCTCCTGGCTCCTGGCTTCAGATCAGCTCAGCTCCAGCTGTTGTGGCCACTTGTTGAGTGCACCATCAGATGGAAGATCTTTTTCTCTATATCTCCTTTTCTGTATATTTGCCTTTTCAGTAAAAATAAATAAATTTCTAAAAAAAAAAAAAGGAAGATAATGATGCTTCCAAAACAGCTCAAGAACCAGACTATGAATCTATGTTTATTTGATGCTCAAATGGTATAGTTTCCTTTTCCTCTGGCCCAACTAATACGTGAATCTTCATACAATTCTCTTGCTACAAGTAGCGGTTCATTTTAGTCTCCCTAATAGGGACGTTGCACCTTTTTTCCCCCAATGTTCTCCATTGCAGTTAGCAGTTCATCCCTCAACATTATGACATCTAGAGCAGGGAACACATGAACACATCAACAGAGCTTTTGTCTGAACTGCTTGTCCTGCTGCTAGTTGCCTGGGGAAGGAGGCATGTCTGCTGGACTTAGTGTTCCACCTCCACATGTAGAAGTCATGAAAGGTACCAGAGCCCAGGAAGTGAGACCTGCTTAGAAGTTGTGATTCATCTCTGGGGCTCTCAGACCCCTTTGCCTTGCAGTGAGAAGTGTAAGAAGATAGTTTCCTAGAGTTTTTAAATGTGTTGGTTATTTAGTTTTGCATCTACTTAATTGTGTAGCTTTCAAAGTATGTTTTCAAGTTTTGTATTCACATCGGACATTCTAATTTATCAGTAAAAATGTTGACATTTGAAAGTTCAGTTACATATCTGAAATTAAGCTTTCAAGTCTGCATGATTTTTGGAAGAACAATCTGATTACACATGACTCAGTACACAAAGTGTACCCAAACCTAGTTTTCCAGTTTGGCCATTTAAACAACAGAAGATCAAACTCTACACGTTCTAAAACTGAAGAACGATACGTGAGAGGTGTAGGTGGTAGGAAAAAGGGTGCTCACAGAAGTGAGCAAAGGCACGACATTGATGGGAACTAAGGGCAGGTCTGTGGAGCATGGAGACGCCACATGGGAGCACCTGGGGAGACGGGAGCAGTCACGGAGTGGATGTCTGCAAGCAGGTCTCTGTAACTGATGGGTTAGAGAAGACTTAGCTACAGAACTTAGCCTTGGAACCCTCTCCAGAACCGTGACAACAGGCAGGCAGCACTCTAGGATACCCAGGTGGCTGAGTGCAGAACAAAGCGCCTATTAGGAGCTGATGCTGGACCAGAAGCCCGTGTTGAACATCTATGCCCTGTAGCTGAGAATGTCACTGTTCAGACATGCGGCCTCAAAGTCAACTGAGACTTACAAGGCCTGTGAGAGAGCCCTGATGCAGTAGGGCTGCTGTCTGCATACGAATAAGACGTGTGGGTCCAAGAGGCACCAAGTATTCCAGTGCACAGAGGAACCACTGTACAACACAGCAAGCAGGTGGCCATCTGCAAGCCAAAGAGAAGGCCTTCATGACAAGCCAAGCTGGTCTAGACCTTGACCATGGCCTTGTAGCCCCAACAGATCTGAAAACAAAATGCATCTCTATCGCTGAAGCTGCCCAGTGTGTGTCCCCTGTTTGTCATGACTGTAGCAAATCAAGATGGTTCATGGAGAAAAACTGTCCATGCTTCACCTTTCTAGTAAACTCCAAACCCAGAGAGCACCTCCACCCCCACTGAATTTTCTTGCTCTATTCTTACACAGGCTGTATACATTGGTCTTGATTTTACATAACTACTTATTTCCTACCTTCTTTGTTGTGAATGTTTGAGTCTTCATGGAAGTTAAAAAGATTTTTTTCCATTAGAATATGTTTAGTTTTTCTACTTTTCTTACAGTTCATACAAACACATTCGCAACTGAGAAAGAAAAGACCTCTTCCTGGATCAAGAATTCCCCTTTGTCATTCTGAAAAGCCCTGTGTGTGCTTCTCTGATGTTTTCTGTTCTTGACAACATTTGCAAGATGACAACAGCTGAAATCAAGCAAGACTAGCAAACCCTTTTTTTAATTAAAAGAACTAACCAGGTCTTCCCACATAAATAGCCCCGGGAAGCTGCCAGGTTTTTGGTAGAAGAGAGATTTGGGGCATTGGCAGAGAGTTTGGGAGGAAAAGTGTTGTTTCCGAAGTGGCCAGAACACATGACTGAGTTCATACATCCCAGAATCTTTGTTACTGGAAAAGCACTTTCTTTTTTTCTCTTCTATGTGCCCAGCTCACAGAGGTGTGTGCCCAGCAAACTAATAATAAATATGTAGCTAAGTGAATAGAGAAATAATAACCTTCCTGGTACTCTTTTGAGTCGGTCTTAACATTTAAAAAAATTGAAACTAGTTTCTTTTTTACAACTGCCGCAGAAGTCACACAATTGGAAGGGAACAACAGAATGACAGATTGCTTGTTCCAAATAATTGGATCAACAGAGCAGCGAGCAGTGAGTTCTGACAAAAATATTCCTCAAAGGGTGTCAAACTCCAGTAACTCGCTGGACAGAAACCGTGCAACGCCTTCCAAGGATGGGGGACCAAGGGGAGGGGAAGCTCTTTGCCACACAGAATGAAACCACCCACCATCCAGCTCTCTCTAAGAGAAGCCCAAGCACCGCAGAGAAGGAGAAGCATCCAGGAGCATGAAGGCACCAGGCCCTGAGGGTGGATCTCCAAGGTCCAGCCCCACAGGGTGAAGAGGGGGCACGGTGGGAGGGAGAACTGGAGCTGAGACCAATGCTCCCATCCAGGGAAGGACATGTGATTAATAACAGAGCTGGGGTGATGCTTCTGACTCCCGCCGCCGTACAGGGGACCTGTCTTGGCATCTCTTAGAGGTACTGAGACATCCCATGATACGTTCTTAAGACCCACAGTATATACCCAGGGTTTGGCCAGAGTCCAAAGTCAGGTAGTGATGGGGGTGAGGGTTCAAGTTGCTTTTGATCAGAGATGGTTGCAAATCGAAGCTGTGCCAGAGAGGTCGGCAGCAGACCCCAGCCGTGGCTGCGTCTCACCCCACAGGGCGTGACTAACGGGAGGCAGAACTCGGCCCAGCCCTCCCTTGATTTGGATGGAAGGGAATTTGAGACAATCACTCCCACCCCCAAACCAGCCCACTGCCTCTCTGATACTGGCAGGGGGTGAGTTTTGTGACCCATGAGGTCTTTTTCATGTCCAATGTCTGTGTTAAAAGGCATAACTTTCAGATTGGTTTAAGCTGACAGTCTGTGGGGTTCTTGGCTGCAAATGCTTAGCTTGGATTACTGTTTAAAAAATACATTTAGTTCTTGAGCTGAAATGAAACTAGTATCAGCAAATACGTACACAGATTAATTGTCTCCACTGTTAGTTGGCTGTTCAATTGCTGAAGCAACTCCAAAACCCACCTCCAGCCCAAAACCCACCTCCAGCCCCACAAGGCCTGTGCTGATTTGGCAAGATAATGGTCACACATGGATAGCAAACTGTTTGGACAAGCCAGTGGTAACTGGTAGGCATGAGGGATTCTAGCAATATTCAGAACATTCCAGAAATCAAGACAGAACACAGAAGGTCTAATGCATGAACCTACAGGCTGCCAGAACACCATCGTTAAGAACTGACCAATGGCAAGGGTTCGACATATGGTCCCCAACTTGACACAAGAAAATACAATATTTGTCGACAGACTCTTGGGATATGATGAACAGCCTTCTGCTGTTGACCAGAAGAGCCCAGTTGCTCTGGCAGGTCTTGGGTGGAGTATCAGCTTAGGAAATACTTCCAGGTGAAACACCAAGAGATTTGTACTTCTCTGCACTGTTAGAACATCTGCCCAGGCTTTTCTGGGAACAATTTCATTCCGCAAGGGCACAGCTCATTCGCTTCCCAAGTCACTCAAAATCTCTGACATTAGATCCTACACAACCTTCCACTTCACCTAGTGTCGTTGTGGGAGACAAACATTCAGCCAGCAGCCTGACAGATGGGAGCCCAGGCCCGCCAGGTGGTCACCATCATTAGTCACAGAGCTATCGACTAGGGTCAGCCTGGCCTTGAACCTGGGCTTGTGTTGCACAGCTGAAGCCATCTGTGTTACGCAGAGTCGGGGAGGAGCTAGATGGCACTGCTGCACCACCTCTGCCTGCTGTGGGAGAGGTGATGAGCTTTGCCCCGAACAGGGCAGAGCTTACCAATTTCATCTGACATTTTTAATGGATTGCTTGGGACAGATGTTTGGAGATATTTAAGCATCTCATGGTTTACCTTGTGGGTTTCCCACAAGTTAAGATGACCCCCTCAGCACACCCACATTCAAGTGAGATGGAGTGGCTGGGTGTGAGTCCCAGCTCTGCTTCTGACGCCATTAGCTTAAAGCTCGTGCACGCCCTAGGAAGCAGTAGACAGCGGATCAAGCAGTCAGATCCCTGACAGCCACAAGAATGACCTTGATTGAGTGCTTGCTTTAGCCTGGCCTTATCCCAGCCGCTCAGGGTATTAGTGGCACGAACTAGCAGATGAGAGAGTTCTGTCAATTTTTCTGCTTTTAAAATAAACATATATGCAAATAATTTTTAAAGAAATTATGGGACCAAATAAACAAACACACAAATGGATTTGTAACACAACAAAATCAAATATCTTTTAATGTGCACTATGCATGTGTGGATTCTGCACTGGAGTCAGTGGGGTATTTTTTTTCTCTTTCGTTCAGGCATTTGAAATGTAACTGCTCAATCTTGCTGGACACATCTAATGCAAGCATGAAGGTAGAGGCAGATTAGAGGAAGAACCAGACACCCACACATGCCTATGTCAGTATCTGTAAGAATCTGGTTCTAATCTGTGTTTTTATTTGGACGATCCCGGCAGTTCACGACCTCATGTTGGCCATCAGCTAGCAGTGTGCTAAGATTCCAGGAGAGACCTTGGCCAGGCGGAAAGAGGAGGAGCTGGTGAGAGTCAGTCCCGCATTAGCTGCTCCTTGCTCCCAGTTAGCAGATTCCCTAACTTCCCCAGGTCTCCTGTGTGATGGTAACAAGAACAGTTCTTTGCCTTGTTCTTCAGAGAGGTGTTGCAATAATCAATCACAGGTTAGGCATCGGACTGAAAAAGAAAAAAAGAGTACCGAATAAGGCATCACAGAATCTGCTGTCTTACAGAGGGATGAGTCCCATCACGTAAATAGCACCAAGTGAATCCATAACCCTTTATAGGGCACGTGGAAAGAAATGGGGGGGTGCACCCCTGCAGTTTTTAAAACACAGTGCTTAATCTCAGAGAGTTTATGGGTCAACCAGGGGACGGGGCAGCTATCTTCAGGACACTTACATGTTTGGCTTTCTCCTTGATTAGCCTATTTTCCTGTTTTTATTTCAAATCTTTGTCCTAATAAGTCCCAAATTCTGAATAGGCAAAAATGTCCAACTCCAATTCCTAGAGCTTTTTGGCCAAATTCAGACTTGCATCTCCGCATCCCTGGCAAGAGGTTCCCCTTCTCCTCTCTGCTCCCCGTCCACACAGAGCTGGGGGTCCCCTGCACAGGTGCCACTGCCTTGAAGCTGATGAAACCTTAAGAAAAGCCAAGTGCTGTGACCTGTAGGGATGGGTGGCTGCTGAAGAGCCAGGCACACAAAGGCTCAAGAACACACCAAAGGCAAGAGCTTGGACACACAGCAGACTCAGGGTCTTTCCATCTGAAGTCTTTGTGGTCCTGGCCAACATTAGAGTTCTAAACAACAGCTTGGTGCCACCCAGAACAATGAGCACTAAGCACTTGTTTCTTTCAACTTGCATCATACACTTTAGAAGGTCTCCAGGATAAAGAGGTAGAAGCATTGTTTCTGATACTAAAAGAGATGAACTTCAGTCACATGACCTGACATCTAGCTTATGTCATGAGATTCCAAGTGATTCGGATGTCAAATTACTTGAAGCTTCCCACATATGGGAGCTGGAGGTGAGGAAGGGACTGGGAGGGATGCTGGCTGTGAAAACAGCTTCCCAGATTTGGGTCCTGGAGGCTTGGCACATGAGACAGATTCTAGTCTTGGAAAGAAGTAGTGAGACAACCCAAAGAAGGAAGTTAACGATAGATGTGGGACGGTGGGGGCTGCATCACATCCACAAGAAACGTATCACCAAGGAAACCCCAGAAGGCAGACTGAGTCAGAGGCAACAGGTTGACACAAGGAGGGGAAGAGGGACAGCATGTTCCGGCTGCAGCGTGCTCCTCAGTGCCTGCATCAGTCTGGAGTCACAAAAACATTTGTCTTTACGAGAAGATGCGGATCCAGTGGTGAACCCAGATCAAACGTTCTGAAGACACCAGCACCTCCCCTGGGAGGGATGGGATGGGATGGGGCCTTCGCTTCTGGCCCGCATGGACCAACCCAACTTTGGACATTCCTCCAACCATTAGTGTAAGCAGTTCCCTTGGGTATTGGTAAGTGGCACCTCTTGGTTGCTCCCTGTACTGCTTTGTAATGTTGCACACAGCTGCTGTGTGCTTCTGACCATGCATTTTGGGTAAGCATGCTCACTGCAGAAAGAGGTGTTAATTTTTAGAAACAATTATCATTATGACCTTGATGATTAAGTAGGATAATTAAATGGCGTTGTGACTAATATGTTTTATATCATAAACATTGCTTTCTGATCTACTTACTAGGGGGAAATGCCATTTTTTAAAAGAAATGAGTATTTTTTAACATGATTAGCAAGCCATCTGTTGACATTTCGGTGCAATCTTTCATGAAAGTCCCTAGCTTACAGCTTCAGTTTGATGATAGCAAGAACCCAAAATAGTACTGCCTTTTGCAGTTACATCAAAATAAGGTGATTTAGAAAGGGCACTCTTTGGAAAATGCAAACTCACATTTCAGCCTTACCTAGGCCACCTTTATGGAGGCCCGAAGAAGCTCTGGTTTGATGGTTCATGAAATCAAGAAGGGAGCATTTCTTTGTTGGCTGCCTCTCTTCTTTTTTCCCTCCTTTTTATGGAGCAGGAAGAACACATACAAGATTTAAAGTGGGGCAGACCTTGGTCTAAATTCTGTACTTACCAGGTTAGAGAGGACCAACTGGAATTAGCCAATGCAGGCAGTGGGAAGCTGTTGAATTCTGAATCAAACCAAAATGGGGAAGGGCTGGAGCTGGCTGTGGGCAAAAGTGGTGTACCAGACCTGGTGTGATAGCCTAACAGTTAAAGTCCTTGCCTTGCAAGTGCCGGGATCCCATGTGGGCACTGGTTCCCATCCAGCTCCCTGCCTGTGGCCTGGGAGAGCAATCGAGGATGGCCCAAAGCCTTGGGACCCCGCACTGACGTAGGAGACTCAGAGGAGGCTCCTGGCTCTTTGCTTTGGATTGATGTAGCTTCTGCTGTTGTGGCTACCTGGGGAGTGAGTCACTAGATGGAAGATCTTCCTCTCTGTCTCTTGTCCTCTCTGTATCTCTGACTTTTCAATAAAATTTTTTTAAAATCTTAAAATAAGAACGAGAGAAGCGAGACCGGAATTGAGTCACAGCCTGTGATTCTGGCGTCTCACATCTGAGTGCCGGCTTTGTCCTGATTGCTTCATGTCTAACCCACCTCCCTGTTGATGTGCCTGAAGAAGCCGTGTAAGATGGACCAAGTCTCCATGTGGGAGACCCAGCTCAAGCACCAGGCCTCTGACTTTGGCCTGGCTTGGCCTTGACCATTCAGTTACGCAGCAGATGAAAGATCTTGTTCTTGCTCAGTCTGTCTTTTAAATAAGTAAATAAATCTTTGAAAAGGAGGAGTAAGACAGAGTGCTTCCACTGCGCCATGGCTCTGGGCATCGCTCAGCTGGCCCTCTCATGTTTGTACTGTGGTGGCTGTAACCAGTGAGGATGAGAGAAGAAGAGCCTCGTCCTCTTTGTGCGGGAGAACCTGGGCTGTCAGGGTTTGTCTTGCGACCCCGTTGATTCTTTTGCTGTGATGATGAGTCTTCAGACTGTTCTCCATGGCAAACATCCCCGTTGTGGATTTCCCCAGAGTGGACGGGGTGGTTCTTGGACCCTGATGGGATTCCCTGTCCTTCCTGTAACCTGCTGTGTGGGATGTGGGTGACAGCAGTTTACTGAGCGTCACGTTCCTCAGATTCATAAAGGCAAGGTGAGACAGACTTTGAAGTCCTGAGAGAGCTAACTTTGGTGTGACTGCTGTACACCTGTGTCCTTGGGACTTCATGTTCTTGGTGCAGCCATGGGCTTGCAGGACCTTGTGCTAAGGTCAGGACTGCTGGAGGCAGGGGTGTCTGCCTCCTGCTCCCATTAGGATTTCATCCCTCAGCATGGCTCTGAGGTCTCCTCTCCTGGTGTAACTCAGCCATCGGCCTCCAGATCTGCACGTCCTGTTCAGTATCATCCACACTCCATCACTGGACTAGTGCTGGACTCTGGCCCTTCCTTAGCCCTCTGTGCCAGTGTGCTGGGCCCCCGAAGCATCCTGGCTCCTTCTGTGACTTCCTCAGGCTCTCGGGCAGCTTGAGCAGGACCATGAGCTTTCCTAATGCACTGTGCTTTCACCTCATCCTCGCCGTTCTCAACCCTTGATGTGGTGGGTACGGCCAGAAAGAACTGTGGCTATCAGAATATGATGGATAGAGGTTCTTCTAAATTTTGGGCCTCCCAGGCTCAAAGAAGGACATTCATGATATTATCCAGACCAGGGCTAGCAGCCCGTAAAGCAAACACAGAATTCCTTCTCCGGTGTTCAGCCTCCCCACCCCGACTCTAGCACACAAGGCTTTTATAGTGGAGCATGCTTTAGGGAACATTTCTTTTTCTACCAGCATCCTTTTCCTAAACTTCCCAGTCTGAAGTTGGGCCAATGACTTTTCACCCCCAAAGCCTTGGTGCAGGATTCAACCTGGCCTTGTCCTAAAGCAAGGGGATGCCTATCTGTCTAGATTTGGATGAAGGGTTTTGTGTTCCAAGGACAGAAATTCCATGAATGTGGTCCTTGCTTTCACATCACTGTGCCACTTTCAGCCATGTTTGAAATGCAATTCCATCCCTGATGAAGACACTCAGACCCTGCATCCACCCTGAAAATATGACTTAATATAGTGAAAATCTTGTGTATAAAGAGGTTCTGTTCAGAGCTATGCAAAAAATGTTAAATATAAAATTAGTAGGAAAAACAGTTATCCAATATGCTAAGGCATGACAGATCACCTTTAAAGACTTTTGACAAGAACTGGAAATCGTAGAGGATTCCTTTGCCATTTTAAGCCAAAATAAAGCAGGAAAATCAGATGTCAAAATTGCAGACACAACATGTCAACTATATTATAAAAAGTTATGTTTTATATGAAGAATTGACTTCACAATTATCTGTTAATGTTAGATGCTAAGTTTTCTCCTTCCTAATATGCAGTAGAATTTATTTATAATAATGTTAGATTTAAAAAAATATATTGGGACCAGTGTGATAGCTTAGCAGCTAAAATCCTCAATTTGCATGCACCAGGATCCCATATGGATGCAAGCTCTAATCCTGGTGGCCCTGCTTCTCATCCAGCTCCCTGCTTGTGGCCTGAGAAAGTAGTTAAGGACGGCCCAAAGCCTTGGGACCCTGCACCAGCGTGTAAGACCCCAAAGAAGCTCCTGGCTCCTGGCTTCAGATTGGCTTAGTACCGGCCGTTGCAGTTACTTGGGGAGTGAATCAGCAGATGGAAGATCTTCCTCTCTGTGTATCTGATTTTCCAATAAAAATAAAGGCAGAGTTACAGAGACAGGAGAGACAGTGAGAGATCTTCCCTTGGGTGGTTCATTCCCCAAAGGTTTCCAACAGGTGTGACTGGGTCAGGCCAAATCTGAGAACTTTATCTGAGTCTCCTTTGCGGGTACAGAGGTCCAAGCACTTCAATCATCCCGTTCTGCTTTCCCAGGCATATTAGCAGGGAGCAGGATCAGAAGCAGGACAGCCAGGACTCAAACTGGCCCATATCAATGCTGGCATTGTAAGCAGCAGCTTAACCCACTATACCACAGCATGGTTACAGGTTAACTGAACATTTAATTGGGAAAGAATATTATGACTGTATTTTATTCATAAGCACAGAACATTCTGTCTGAACTTCAATCTGCACTTGACACTCACTCCTTCCTGCAAGATAATCGCCTCTTGCCCAGTGCCTCACCCTGCAGGAGTTTCTCCCTCTCAGATCACCTGTGGTGAACTCATGGGTAATGCACTTTACTCCATTGTCCAGTCTGCTTCTAAAGTCCACCCAACTTTCCCTTTTATGAGCTCTGAACATCCATGCCTTGTTATTAACTATCAGACTCAAAGAGTGACATTGGGTGTGTTCCTAATCACTCACACCACTGGATACACGTAAGAAATCGGCATTTGAAGCAAGCGGTAGTCATCAGGCAGACAGGTGCAAGGGCGAACCAGCTATGTCCCTCCAGACCTCCCCTCACCCTTCCTGCACTGCTCCTTGCAGAGTCGTGCAGCTCAGCTAAATCATGCATCCCAATCTGCAACAACATAAAAATTAAATCCTGCACAGCCCAGGCTAGCCCCCTGTGTGGGAGGGGAATAGAGCGCAAAGTGTGGCCCACACTTAGCTGGGTATGAGACATGCCATTACGTCAGCACGGATAGGCACGCCCTGCAGCTCACTGGCATCCTTGTGCTCCGAGCAGCCACCTGGGCCTCTTGAGACAGAGCTGTTCCCACACTTCCCAATCACTTGGTGCTTAGTCCTTTCCAGGGGGATTGTAACCTCCTGCCTGTTCAGCAGGTCCTGGTGCTTCAAGCCCAGAGGCATCACAGTGAATTTTCTCTAGTTCTCTTCAGTGGGGTCTCTGGGCTGGGTCAGAAGCAAGGTACTCCAGCTACAATGAGTTTAAATGCTTTCCACACTCACTGTGAAGCAAAAATATCCCCTGATTTAAAAACCCATCAAAGTTGAAGGGGTGGCTTAAATGTCTTTCTTTGAGCAATGTTTCAATTATATTTCTGTGGTAACAATAAAAAAAAATGAAGAGCTCAGGGAGTGATCACAACCCCCACTTTTATATGCTGTACCTTGATTGTGGGTTTGGGGGACTTAGCATGTGGCAGGAAGAACCTCCCTAGCACATTTTAATTATAATATTTGATTTATGAGCCCCATGTGACATTGCGTCACTGAATATGTTGTCCCAAAAGGGTAGGGAGTTAGCTTGTAAGAAAATGAGAATCCTTAACTTCATTTGGAGCCAGGTAGATACGCTCATGCGCATAGGGACAACAGCCTTTGTAGCACTGTCATCTGTCTGTTCACTGAGACGGGTGCGGTCATGCTCCTGCCAACTAAACACTACACGTAATCACCTTCAGAGGGAGGCAGCAGTGTTCAGTGGTGGAAGCGCTGCTGACACGCCCACTCCTGGCTCTTCTTCTCTGATGAGCTAGGGTGCATTGCTTGGTAAGTTTGGATGTCAGTTGCCTCATCTGTCAAATGGGAATAAAATCCATAATGATCTCTGTGCCAGGAGTGCAACCGAGTACCACAAAGATGGATGCTCTGGTCCTGATGAAGTTCTGGAATCCTGAGCCGGGCACTGGAGGAGACCAAGTGAACCTCAGCCATGGACAGGTCTCAGCATCTTCTGGGATGGCCAGATATTATCCAAGCAACCCCGGTGAGTGACAACCCCTACCTCCAAGTCACGCAGTAAGCAGAATGAGAGCACAATCCCCTAATCCCTAGGAGAGATGGGTAGGATCCAGTAGGTAAAACTCATCACATCCACCAAAGGCGAGAGCGAGGTTAGGAGAGTTGCTTGAAGCCATTGTGGGATTAATTCATGCAGGAAGAAGTAGATGAGCGACCCAGCCACAGCTTGGAGGGAATGGTCCCCAGCTGTGGGCAGCAGCCCAGGTCAGGAGGTAAAGTCTGGGGAGAAGAGGGGAAGATGCAGAATACAGACAGTACATGCTTCATTCTTGCCATCATTACTACAGCTGGGCTAGTCTAGCTTTCTAGCCGTTGTTACTGTCAGATTGTGTTGAAGTTTCTGATTGTGACATTAGGAAATCACTTGCAGCCTGGGCTTCTGTTTGTGCAGCCTGAGGTGGATGATTGGCCAGACTAGCCTGGCAGACTTTGGGATGTGGACACACTCACCCATGGCAGGTCCCTGAGTAGGGTCTGATGAGCATGTGGCCTGCACTGTCCAGTTCAGCCTCACTGGTCTGCTTCTGTTTCCAGGCATTGGGCTATTTCTTGATCCATCGCTGTCTGGGTTAACAGCCGTACTTTCTTCACTCTGCCTGGACTGTGCGGTTCGGCCTTGTGGATCGTCTTCCTTCCCATCCCACATCCCCCGGGGCCCCATCCAGGGCACTCTGTGAATTTTGCTCAACACAGCAGGTGAGGCGTTAGCCTCCAGACCACCCTCTGGAGTGACGGTGTCCCCTCCTCCCCCAACGAACATCACTTTGTACCTGTGCTGCTCTCACACAGCCCTCCTGTTTTTCCAAGTACAACTCTCATACGACATCATCAATGAGACTGCCAGTTAATTGTACTCACATTTGTAGGAGAAGATTAAGGCCTATTCACCTACCTCACTTTGGCTAACTTTTATGCTCCCATTAACTTAAGAACCTTGCTCGGCCCTGGAGTAACACAGGTGAACCTTGCTTGGTGTACCTGTAGCCAGAATTGTGCAACATTCACTTCCTTTTTCAGGGGACATGAGCAGTGAAGACCAGCCAGCTTTGTCTAGATGAACCGTGTGAAGGATGTCAGGGCCATGCATCACAGTCATCATCCTCCTCACTGCACTGCGAGTTGTGGCACAGCCCACACCACGGAGATACGAGTTTCCATGCAGATTTCATCATCTGAATCATTTCAACAGAAGGACCCAAGAACTCTGGGAGCTAAGGCAACCATCTTGAAACGAGGACTTCCATGTTACAAATGAACTAGCCATGCCTGACTTATTTGCTATCTTCTAATTTTGTCTTTTTTCCTTCTGAGCATGAGACGGTACAGGGCTGAGCCAAGCTGAGATTCATGGCTGAGGCTTCTCTGAAGACATGTGGAAGGTGAGCACACACCAAGGGAAGGGATTTAGCATCAGGTGCATCGGGAAATGGGAGGGCCAGCGATGGAAGGCAGGGTGTGGTTCCATGGAGCAGTGGAAAGCTGCAGATATGGAAGGCTGTCCCTCTGAGTAGCAATGTAACTGATTTCTTCTGGGCATTCTTGGCTTAGCCCACTGATTCTTAGGATGTGCTCAGCAGGCTGCTGAGGCTCTTCTGCGGTTTTATACCACTTGGGTACCACATCATTTGGGACTGAGTCCAGGTCTGTGTTTACCTAATAGTTTTTGTGTTGGTATAAAAATCTGGGTTAATGAATCCATTAGAGAACCTTTGTGTCCAGTTTGATCCTATCCCTGTGCTACAAGACAAGGAGGAATTCCTCTCAGGTCAATTTTGGGAGCTGGAGCAGGCAGGCTCAGAGCAAGGTGCTCGTCAGAGGATGAGGATGGTGCTGAAGATGGTGATGAGAGTCAGGATTTGTGCTTTGCTTTGCACTGATGCTCCCTTCAGCTCTGCACTCCTCAGACTCCAAGTGTCAGGTGTCATGAACACTCTCGGAGGCAGGGAG
Organism: Ochotona princeps; assembly: GCF_030435755.1. Classification (NCBI taxonomy): domain Eukaryota; kingdom Metazoa; phylum Chordata; class Mammalia; order Lagomorpha; family Ochotonidae; genus Ochotona; species Ochotona princeps. The sequence goes on from NC_080857.1 coordinate 4,021,354, forward strand.
AGGCACCGCGATTTATTCAGGGACCTTGTCTACCATCTCTGTACTTAACCCTCAGAGAAGCAACTCCCTCTGTCTTCTAGGTTAGGCACACACCTCTCTTTATTTGAATTAGTCAGCATTTGGCTGCAACCATCTGACAACCCCAACTCCAGCTCTGGGTCTGGATCCAGGAGCTGAGTTGAGCCAACTGTCCCTGGACACCATGAGCTGATGCCTATGTTAGCAACCGGGAAGCCTGTGCAGTTCATCTGCATGTGCTGGGTGCAGAGTGGGACCTCATTGCTGGGTGGAATCTGTAACTGCATGGCAAAATTAAAAACAAAAAGTGCAAGCCTGGCTTTAGGAATGCACGTGGCAGGTCCAACAGCTTTGATTCCTGCGCTGTGCAGAGAAGGCCCCACACAACAGTTCCTTTGTGTCCTGCTGGGCCAGACAGTCGGCTCCCCTCCGCGCCCCCTCCCCCCTTTCTGCTCTGGGAGCAGTGGGGCATATGTGGCCGTGACCTTGGCTGTCTGGCGGTCGTCTCGGAGGAAAGACAGAGGCAGATGGAGGACTCTTGATATTTAATAAGGGCCTGACATGACCCACAGCTAGTCTTGGAATGGGGCACAGGGCTAAGGGGCAAGGTGATTGTGAAAACCAAGGCAAACACCAGTACAGACACTGACAGCATGAACAAGTTGGGACACAGAGCTTTCATCTTGTCCTGGCTTCCATATCCTGCAGGGTTAGACAGGAGAAAATGACTCAGGCTTTGCAAGTCCCCACCCCCACCCATGGTGGTCTAATGACCCTGAACCTGACAACAGAGACACAAAGGGGAAGGTGACAACACCATGGTAGAAGGGGACTTGGAGACTGCCAAGTCACCAACACACTTGGCATTGCTTTTGGAGGAAGTCCTGGAAGCCCAGAAGCATGATTCGGTGTTGCGCATTTCTCAGGAAGATGCTGGCATGGTCTCCAACCCTTCATATCACCTCTCCGTGTCTCTTTGCTTGGCCCAGCTTCTTTTCCTCCTCAATTCACAAAGACAATGTGCTAATGCTCAAAAAAGCCAGCGAAATCGAGACATCAAGACATGCAAAGTAGAGACAACAACACCTAGGAAAGCAATCTGCCTCCTCCTCACACCTCCCCATGCAGGGTTGCTCCAGGCATCGGCATGTGAGCAGCCTGGCCTGGCTGTGGTCATTCAGTGTGCAGGCCAGCCCACCTTGCTGGCCCTGTGCTGTCTGTGACTAATGCGCATCTTCCACTTTGGCGGTGAGAGCAAAGACATTTGTGAGAAACTGAACAATATCTAATACCTGATCAATGCTCATTATGTGGTGTCTATTTACATAATAGATATTAATTTCTTTGTAAATATCACCCATGGTGAAGTAGTGAAAATTCTGTATCCAGGAGATTGATTTCACAGAATTGAAGTCCAAAGGTGGTTTACAGTGGTTGTTCATAGAAGCAGGAAAGAAGTCACTCTCCCCCTACGACCCTGATCTCTGTCTGTGAGTTCAAGGGCAATGCCACCCTGTTATGTGGTGTTTCATCTCTCTCTCTATTCACTGGAAACTTACATGAGCTTACTCATCCAACACTTAAACATCTAAAAATGTTCTAGAAAGTAGACCTACTACATTACTGCTTTTGTACAAGGAGGCATAAAGAAGCACACAACTTGGGGCTCATGTTGGGGATCTGACAGTTGGGTACCACATCATTTGGGACTGAGTCCAGGTCTGCATTGTCCTGGCCAAGCAACTCACTTCCAACTGACTGAGCCTCCATTTACTTGTCTGTAATGGAGGGAGAGCTGGCTACAACAAGACACCGAGGGTGTTTTCCAACCCTGCTTCTCTTGGCCTGTTCCTGACTTTCTTCCTTTTTATTTGTTTCTATTTGAAAGGCAAAGTTACAGAGAGAGAAGGGCAGACAGAGAGAGCTCTTCCAACCACTGGTTCACTCCCCAAATTACTGCCAGAATTACAGCTGGGTTGATCCGAAGCCAGGAGCCAGAAACTTCCTCTGGATCCCCCACATGGGTGCAGGGGCTGAAGGCCTTGAGCCATCCTCTTCTGCTTTTGCAGGCTAACAGCTGGATTGGAAGTAGAACAGCTGGGAGTTGAACTGGTGCCCATTAGGAATGCTGGCACCACAGATGGAGGCTTAGATTGCTATGCCATGGTGCTGGCTGCTTTCCTGCCTTTGTTGAGGACATCTACCCTTCGAGGCCCAATGCAGGCCTCACCCCTCTCCTTCGCTAAGAAGCCCCCTCCTCCCGGTTGTGTGCCAGAATCAGCCTGTTGTTTCCTCATCCTCTTGCAGAACTGCAGGGCCAGTAGCTTGTTATTCCCCCCACCTTGCACAGTGTTTCTTGACTTTCCACTTCCTGTTCTGTCTATCCAGCTACGGCCATGGCCAGTTGCTTTGGCTCCCCACCCTGTGGCCTCTCCAAACAGCCCTGCGTCTCCTCCTCTGTTCCCCTTTGTTTCCCACCATTTTAGAAAACAGGGATGAGGACCCAGTAAGATGACATGAATGTGAGGCAGCTCCGAAAGTTACCAAAAACATGGGAATAAACTTTAAGTACATTTTGGTGGAAAAAAAAAATCCATGAGCCTGAGAAATCATCAAAAAGCTCAGGAAATATGCATATTAAAAAAAACTATGCAAAAATATTGGCACTAAATTTGGGACAAGCATTGGGCACAAAAAATTAAGCTACTTCTTGAAGTGCCCAAAGCCCTTTCAGGATTATAAGTCTACTTCTGATAACAACTTCCTGTTCATCTGAACTCTGGAAGGTAGCAGATGATGGTTCAACTGCTTGGGTCCCTGCCTCGCGCGTGTGAGACTCAGATGGAGCGCTGGGCTCCTGACCCAGCCCCAGAAGCTGGGGACATTTGGGAAATCCACCAGCTGATGGAATATTTCACTTTGTCACTGCCTCTTTCTCTGTCTCCTGCTTCTCAAGTAAAAATAAAGATCATTCAAAAAGTTACTTCATTTTCGCACCAAGATGAATTTATCTTTTACTTTTGTTTTTCCATACCCTTTCTGAAGGGCCCTTCATAAACTTGTAACCAGTAAAGGCAGTGGCCTAGAACCTTGCTTGGTAAAACCTGGGCCCTCATCCATGGGGACACCTGTGTGCCATCAAACCCCATCAGTCAATGAGAACCAGTTCTTGCCTCCGCTGGCATAGTAGCAACATGGTGTGGTCATGAAAATTCATTCAGGCTGTTCAGAAGCGCTACTGAACTGTTATGGATGTCTTTAATTAATTGCCTCAATGTGAGAAGTATATTTACTTTTTTATTTTAAGTGAAGTTTTCATTTTCTCGTATAAAATCTGAGGAAATCACAAACCTGCAAGTTGCCGCTACTGCAGAGCAACCCGGACATAAAGTTGAAAACAACATTCGTCACTTTCATCTAAGGAGCCCGTTTTCTCGTGCCTCGCACCTCTGCTAGCAAAGCATTCACCCGACTTGTAAAACCCAGTCTTTCTGGACTTCCACAGCGGAAGTTCACTTGCGATTGGGACGGTTACCCACACCTCCGTCTTCCTTCCGTTCTTCCTCTCCCAGCTTTCAGAATTGATCTGCTTCCAAATTCCAGATTTCGGCACAGCCCTACCATGTCTGGCGGGGTACGTGTGCCCTAAATCATGGCTGCGCTTGCTGTCTGACCCTTCCTCCACCAGTCTGTTGGAAATCCCGCACAGGCGTCTCTCCCTAACCTGGGCCCAGACAGCGTTTCCCACCCAGATCTGATTAAACCTGCCCTCCCTCACGGCCGTCCAGATGGCATCGAGATGCAGGCTGCCTTTCTCATTTTTCCAGACTTTGAGGTCAGACAGTGCCCAGACACGCAAATAATAGTCAAATTATACAGGAAGTTGTCAAAAGAATCCCAACACAGACAGAGGCCACCTTTGACCCCATGACAGGGCAAAGGTCTGGTTCAAGTTTCTCCTTAATCTGTCACCACAGCAACATTAAAAACAGCCCCTTTGAATGAGGCCATTTATGGCACGTTTCTGCCTTTATCTTGGGGAGTTTTTCTATTACTACAAGTTGAATTGTATTTCTTTTAAATTGTACTAGTCAGTCTCACCATATTGAAAGACTAGGTTCTTTCTCGTAGGAAAGGGCTCAACCTAATAGATTCTTTGCTTACTGATTGACATGTAGACTTTTTTTTTCAAGCCAGAAAAAGGCATCAATAAATATGACTGTGTGCATAAGACACTTCCAAATTTTGGACACCTCCTAGTGATCTTAAGAATGTTCTAAGGCACTGAGGAAGGCTGTGATAAAAAGAAAAAAAGAAGGGAAAAAAAAGACCAAAAAACAAATAAATAAAACCTCAGCCCTGAGAACTGGAAGCATTGTGGCTCCAGAAACCCAAGAAAAGACAAGGAATGACAGTCCAAGTGTGCTCCAAGGCCGGAGGAAGTGACCATGAGGCCAGAACCCTGGAGGTGGGCTTGGATGGTCTCTGAGTGAGATTTCCAACGTCTCTTGTTTCCCAGAGCAGAGGAGCCTGAAGACAAGAAGTCAGGCCATGTGATTTCACCTCTGACATGTTTGCCGAGGGATCCAAGGAGAAGCACCTTGGCAGAGCTCACGTCTATCCATGCCTGATTTTTACTTTGCAATTCCCGAAGGCACGGTTGGCGTACCAGGAGGTCTGTTGCAGGAAATGGATGATGACTTGGGGAAGGACGCTGTTCAGAAGGAAAAGATCGGAGCAGCTGTTCACAGCTCTATTTTCCTCCGAGAAACATCGGAAAGAGAATATCCGCATGACAGATGCAGCCCAGAGGAAGTGTCAGGGAAGTGTTTGGAGGACAAGGGTGGGAGGAACAGATGTCCTGCAGGGGAAGGAACCATGGTCAACGTTACTGTTGTTGACTGACAGGCCTCGGGCCCCTGGAATAACGAGATGACACATAGTAGACAATGATATATAGTAGGTGATCAATAAAAATCTGCTGATCAAATACATAAGGATTTATTTTTTCCTCTAAATCTAAAAAATAAGCGTCAGTAAGCTGCAAGGGGATTTCAGAAACTGTCTTGTAGACCTCAAGAGTAGGCAGGAAGTCCAAGTCCCCTGTTCCTAGGTTGTGAAGAGCAGAGAGCAACTCATCTATCAGCTTTGCGATAAGGGAATTCTTACATTAACATGAAATGTTCTGCGAGTAGCCAGAACAAGGCTGGAACAGTGGCTTGACTGGAGCATCTTCCTGGCTTTTGTTCCCCATCTCTGGCCTGATGGTGACAACTGCCTGGTTCTAAGACTGTGACTGGCCCATCTGCCCTCAAGGTGGAAAGAAGAGGAAACCATCGGGAGAGTCCACAGCAGTTCTTGCTACTGGAGATTAAAGCCTTCTCAGCAGTCCCTGCCAGGCTTCCTTTGCGCCAGTGAAAACGTCCATGAGACCAAGTGCCCCAGTTCCACCACAGTAAAGCGTCACCAGTGGCGTGTGTCAGAGTTGTGGAGGCCCAGAGGAAGCAGGCTCTACAAAGCCCCTCCAGGAGCACCTTTCCTCGGCTCCTGCAGAAGAAGCCCTTCCTCACTTCGTACCGGAAGCAGTAGCTTCCAGCATTTCCGGGCTTGTGTCAGCACCACATCCAGCTATGTCAATCTGCCGTCTTTTTATAAAAATCTAGATCATATTGGCTTGAGGGCCCACCTCACCCCAGTCAGATCTCGCCCACACTAATGATATTGTTGAAGACCCTAATTCCAAACTGAAGAGACAGGAGGTTAGGATTTCAGCATGTATTTTTGGGGAGAGGCACGATTTGACCCATGACATCATCCTTAACTTTAAGCGCAGTTGCACAGAGAAAAGTTGAGATTTGTTAAGACTGTGTAGTGGAACGCACCAAGCAATTTTTTCCACAGATCTTTAATCTTCTTCTGGAGTCAACAACAATGGAAGTGAAAGCAAGCAAATGTGTTTTCTCTGTGTGACTATTACAGCTGCCAGCATCCTGTTACACGTGCAAATGACGTTTCAGGTAATCTTTGGAATGAAAAAGTAATTAAAACATTTTAACAATTCGTTTTGCTTTGAAAATTTTTATTTACTTAAGAGGGAGAGAGGAGAGAGGCAGAGTCTTTTAATGGGCTGTTATCTCCTAAGTGCCAGACTGAACAGGTGTCCAGACCTCGGTCTGCATTTCCCACATGGGTTACCAGAATCGAGCTGCCTGGATGCTCATCACATCAGCAGGACGCTGAGTTGAAAGCAGAGCCTGGGTGGACCTTCTGGTATCACATGCAAGCACTCAGAGTGCCAGCTTAATTGGTGCACCAAGTACCCAGAGTGCCAGCTCAATTGGTGCACCACGTACCCATTTCTTTAACACTTGTCTTACAAGCAGATGAAACAGTGTCTCTTGGGAGTCAATAGGACTCAGTGGTTTCGGTTCCAGAAGCACCACTCTGGTAGATTTTGTAATTGAAAATCTTTAGAAAATTAAAAGGAAAACTAACTTGGGATACCAGGTAGTGCAACACTCCCATGAAGAACTGAAGAACCAATTTTTGCTGGATCCATTCTCTGTGTTAGATCTGATACCATACCTTCACGACAGGTACCCAATGCTCTAAATGAATGTCCCATCCACTCAGCTTCTTTCCCACAGGACAGAGTGTAGCAGAGAGCAAAACTTAAATTGCAAGGTGTAAAGCTTTCCCACTGTTTACTTTGAAATGCATTTCTAAGATGCAGAGATCTGGCATTCTTTTGACTGACAAAGAGAAATACTAGGACCGGGAAAAAAAAATTGAGACTTGCTAAAGCGAGGTATTGTGTGAGCTGGATTAGCCAACCAACATACTTGATTTCAGTTTAGTTCCAATCTTGTCCGCCTGCACATTGGCATCCCCCTAGCTCCATCCCTTCATGAGAATCACTGGGGGCAGACAGAAGCTTTAGTGTCAGAGCTCACCTTCACAGACCTGGACAAACCCTGGGCCCCAGCAGCGAACAGACCTTGCCTGGGGATGCAGCATGCTGAGTGCATCAGGGGTTTCCCATGTCCTCTGTCATTCAATCAGAAGCCAGTTCAGATTGCACTGAGCCCAAGTTACAGATGGAAATACAAAAAACAGGGATAGCATCCTCTCTGTCTCACAATGACGCTCAAACACTCAGCAATATATTGTGCATTAAGATAGTGTTCTTAACCTCAGGTCCTCAGGAACACGTGCCCATGCCCTATGGCTCCTTCAGCTGTTTTCGTCTGTCTCCCTCGTGTCTCTATTCATACAGCCATTACTCATCCATCAGTCTGTATTTGTGCAGGGTTTCCTGTTTGCTTTCTGTGCTGGAGTATAGCAGTGACCCCTCCACCACCTTGGCAGCCACTTTGTGGTAGAGAAGACAGTTAACAGATAAGTGAGTTAGGTATGCCACAAAACTGATGGAAACAGTAAAGCAGGGAGGTAGAGAAGGAATGTCAAGGATGAGAGGAGGTAGACACATGAGTCCAAGAGACAAGAAAAAGTCACATGTGCAATGTGATGCCTAAGCCCTTGCCTTCATGCACCTTTCAGTCCTTGCACCTGTCTGTCCAGCCAGCATCTTCCTATACATCATTCTAGTGTACCTGTCCATCTTTACATCCACCTAACTATTCATCCATTTGTGCATCCATCCACCTATCCTTTCATCCAGGCATCCATTCACTGACTTTTTCATTCACATATTCCTTTATTTGTCCTCCTTTCATCCAATCCAAAAACCAACTCACTATTCTTCCAGCCACCTGTCTGCTACAATTGATATGTTGTCTGTTTTTCTTAAGTTTACGGTGTTTCATTGTAGTAACAGAAAACATAGCTGTGTTTGTTCAATATTTATTCACTCATCCGTTGATTTAGCCACTCATTTATCTGTTTATACAGAAATTGCTTCATTTACTCCTTCGTTTATTTGTGAATTCATTTTTTATCCATTCATTTCATTTCTTCATCTACTGGCTCAGAGAACTATTCAATAACAGACATTCATTAGGCTTCTTCATTATCCTTCAACACTAGGAAAACAGCGAAGGTGTGAACAAGGCCATCAGAGGAAAGTTTTCCAGGCTGCTCCTTTCTTGTCAGTGTTCAAATGTGTTTTGCTTAAGTGCTCATGTCTCTGTCGGATCCATCTCCTGATTCCTGAGTGCTGCTTTGGGCTTCTGTGACATCAGATGAAGCGGCTACAGTGCCAGTGGCTTTATCACAGCTTAATACCACTAAAAGGATGCTATCAGGCTTAACCCTGTCACCTTGAACTAGAAATGAATAATGAGCACCTTTCACAGTTAATATTCATCCAGCTTGTCTCCATATATCATGTACCAGAAGGTACAGCTTCTGTCTGGGTCCAGGAGCTTTGGGACGACTGTGGAAAGGGGGTGGGTGACTTCCAGGCACAGTGGCAGGGCTAGTTCATTATTTGAAACTGAGTTTGCTTAGCCAACATCCAAACAGAAAGCCAGAAACATACATCTAAAAAGAGGGAAGTGGAGCAGACACAGAAGAACTCAGAAGCGAGATGAATATCCATGTAGAACTGGAGTGTGAAACATCAGTGATGCTGGGCAACAAGCTATGCGACTGGAGTTTGGAAGCAAGTGGTGCAGCTAGAAATATTTTTCCTTTAACTTAAATAGAGACAGAATATCATGCTTTAGATATGAAATCCATGTAGCATATGATCAATGAAAGTTCTGGATACTTTTGCGTGATAAATGTTCAGGCTCCAATGTGGATTTTCATGCACCTGATTGTGGGGTCTGACACCTTATTGCCGTATCCCAAACACACCATGCACCTGCCAGGTGCCCCGAAGAAATATGTCTGCTCAGCTGGATGTAATAGCAGTGTCAAAAAAGGCTATAAGTGTTGGATGAAAATTCTTGGCACATGGTAAAAATCTTAAATATTAGCAACTATTTATTAAACAGCACATCGGACACATTGCTCTTGTCTGAATACGGCATGGTTTCAAAGTGTTGGAACATTTACGAACTGATTTTTTATACTCTCAAACTTTCAGTGGAAAAGAGCAAAGCCCCTAACATTCGCTGATGTCCATGTCCCAACAGTCAAGAACAATAAGACGCTTCCTGAGGCTGCCTCCACATCACACACACCCACCTATACTGTGGGACTCAGAGCCCAAGCCCCCAAGAAGCCCAGAACATCCTGATTGTCCACCTGTGAGGCCGTTCTGACCATGGACATGAGGTCCAAGCAGAATGAGAGCTTTCTCTTTGATCGCTGATCTGTGTGGATTAATCAAAAGTGTCAATCCTCAGCCTAGCCTGAGCTCTGTCCAGCCTGTCCAGCCTGCTTAGCAAGAATCTCACTTTCTATATGCTTGGGTGGAGGTGGCATGAAGCAGAAGCAGAGAGTGAAGTGTGGAGATTGACGGAAGGATGGGAGTGAGGAGAGAGGATGAGGGAAAGAAGGACACAGAGAGCAAGAAAGCAGAGAGGGAGGGAGGGAAAGTGAAGGAAGGGAGAAAAGGAGGAAGAAGTAGGGAAGAAGGACGAAGGATGGAAGGATGGAAGGAAAGAAGGGAGGGAGGAAGAGGGGGAGGAAGAGGGGGAGGAAGAGGGGGAGGAAGAGGGGGAGGAAGAGAGGGAGGAAGAGAGGAAGGAAGGGAGGGAGGAAGAGGGGGAGGAAGAGGGGGAGGAAGAGAGGGAGGAAGAGAGGAAGGAAGGAAGGGAGGGAGGAAAGCCGGCAGGTGAGAGAAGGGAGATGAAGAGAGGGAAAAAGGGAGGGAATGGAAGGAAGGGAGGGGGAAAGGAGGGAGGGAGGAAGGAGGGAAGGGGAGAGGGAAGAAATTAAGGGATGATAATATGATTAGAAGAATAAAAATAAAATAAAAGCAAAACAAAAAAATCACAAATAAAGCAAAGAGTCAACTCTAGAGGAGATATATGTGTGTGTGAGAAACACACACAGAGAATCAGAATGTACTTAAGAGAAATTATGAAGTTATTCAGTATTATTTGACATTTTGTTCCTTTAATTCTGTTTTTAAGTCTCAATTTAATATTATTGTGATATTTCTGGCTTGCCAGAAATTTAGGGACAACAATATTCATTCTGTCATATTTGGAAAAAAAAACCTTTGATTCCAAGTTACAGAGAAATGAGAAGTCCCCATGTTAGTTTTTAAATTATAGCAAAGCCAGCTCACCTTTGTTTTCAGAGAAATTGATCCTTTACTCGAGATACATTCTTGCTGATTTATAGTTTTCTTCATGCTTTCTGTGTATGTGTGTGTTCAGATGCATGTATGTGCACACATGTTACATGCGTGTTCAGAAAACGGGGGGCAGAGGGCCCACTCAGTGGGATAATTATTCTATGACCCCTCCCCAAACAAGTCCCTACCCAAGTTAACAACAATGCTATATTGGGGCCTGGAATTTTAATTTTGCCAGACCTTCCGTTTAGACCTTAAAACTGGGTCACAACTAGGAATACCGTCTTCTTAGCTCTATCTGAGATTTGCCAATTAATTTTTGTAAGTCAGATCATTAGCATATCATTAGTGATGCCACTTGCAAGCTATGTTTTTTTCTTCTCCCTCCAAGAAAAAATAAATAAATAGCTCACAGCATTTCCAGCATACATTGGATAATCAAAAATTACCATATCAATAACACATTCTTATTGGGTAAGGACCGCCCCCCCCAAGGTTCCAAACTATTGTCTAGTCCAAAGCTACAGGCTCCTGATGGAAGCTTTTACTTACTCATTAGTATTACTGTTAATTTTTTAGTCCCTGCTTCAACCAGAGGAGCTGTCCATTCCCATCAGGCCTGACCGCAACCCCTCCACTCCTCCCAAGGTCTTCATGGTCCCACGCCCCGCAGCAGTGACCTCTGGATGGGGCTGCCACTAAAGCAGGGACTCAGGGGGGACAAAGGCACACATTTCCCAGGGAAGGGGCGCAGGGTAGTTGGGCAGATGGATCTGTGCTGTAAGCTCTTAATTAGGGCTGCAGGGCTTGTTGACCTCTGGGGAGACAAAGGGTGTGTCCTTGGAGTCCACAGGCTCACCTGCTCCTGCACCCTGCCTTTACCCATTAGCTGGGTGTCTTTCAGAGCCCACCCAGAGTAGGCAGCATTTGAGAAACACCCTCCCCCCACTGCCCTGTGTTCCGAGAGTGAAATCTGCAGTTTAGCATGAAATATTCTCAGCTGACAGATGGGAGAGGGCGGCTTGTCACGTCAATAGAATCTGATCCGATGCTTAGGTAAGACTTGAGGACAAAGATGGAATTGTTCCAACATGGGCTGACCAATGTGGTAATGACAATCACCTCTTGTGTTTGCTGGGGTAGGGATGCGGGGGGTGGATTGGGGTGGGAAACGCGGAAGCAACCTTGGCAAAGTGTGTGTTCTTTCCAGAGCACTTGCCTTTGTCACTCCCTGGAAACCTCCAACCATCCTCACGGATGCACTGCACTCTCTCTAATTTTGAGATAGGAAATAAGACACCGTGAGTGAAGTAATCACCCAATAACAAACCCAGGGGCAAACCCATGTCTGTCTGACCCCAAGTGTGACCTGTCAGTGCTGGCTTCATTTTCCCAGGGCCGCTTCTCCCTCCTGTCCCCTGCTGCCCCCACCCAGTCTTCCAGTTCAGATGTCCTGCCTGTATGCACACTTCTCACATACACCTTCCACCCTTAGACTCAGTCCCAGGGACTCAGACAGTTGACATGAGTTTCCGAGCTTGCTGGAACCAGGCTACAATGCTCTGCCTTTGTACAATCAGCCTTCCCCTTCTTTCAGGCAGCAGAGTAACTTGGGGCACAAAGGATTTGTCCCATAAACCGTCCTGAATCCAAAAGAAGCTTGCAACACCACAGGTGAGATTCCACTTCCCAAGTCTAGCCCAAGATGCTGAAAGATTTAGGGGTACACTCATGGTACCCCCATTTCCAGTTGAAGGCTTATCCCCATGCATACTCTACTGGGCTGAATGCCCTGTAAGTCAGGACTCATGTTGTAACGTCCTCTTTGGGTTCCCTGTGAAACTGTCCTTATCAAACCAGAGCTCAGCTGCAGGATTATTCTTCCTTTTTTTTCCCCCCATTAAAAAAAAGTGCTTAAATGGAGCATGGTCTCACAGAAAAGTTGCAGGAATAACATAAAGAATTCCTACATATCCTAAGTCAGAATTTATCATATAAACTCTACTCTTCAATACATGACTGAGTAGAGGATGAACAGATGTGGGTATAGATGGTGAGTGAATGGGAAGGTGCCGGTATTTATTCTATGCACACTAGTTTTTCTAAACTATTTGAGAGTGAGCTCTAAATGGGAGCTCCTTCACCCATAAACCTGTCAATAAATGTATGTTTCCTCAAAATAAAAGCCTTCTTTTATGTCTTCATAGAATGAATGATCAGACCTGGAGTGATGATGCTCAATTGGCTAATCCTCCCCCTGCAAGTGCCAGGATCCCCTAGGAGCACCAGGTCATGTCCCAGCTGCTCTGCTTCCCATCCAGATCTTTACTTACAGCCTGGGAAAGCAGTGGAGGATGGCCCAAAGCTTTGGGACCCTGCACCCGCGTGGGAGACCTGCAAGAGGTTCCTGGTTCCCGGCATCAGATTGGCGCGCACCAGCCCGTTGCGGCTCACTTGGGGAGTAAAACATCGGATGGAAAATCTTCCTCTCTGTCTCTCCTCCTCTTTGTATATCTGGTTTGCCTGGTATTTGCTGGTAACTACCCTTAGGTGTGTTTCTGGTATAAATTCCACAAGGAAGTCACAATGTCCTCCCTTGTGTGAGGAAGGTACTGTTACTACCATGGCTGTTGGTGGTACCTGACGGTTTTGTTCATCTACCATTTGACACATTTCTCCACTGTGAGGTTATGCTTTATCAACCATTTAATAAGTGAACATATTTTTAAAATTTTATGTGTACATGTATCTATGTCTTTGAAACAGAGAGAGAGAATCTTCCATCAATCCACAGTTTTATTCCCAAAGATTCCCAAGAACTGAGGCTGGACCAGGTCTAAGCCAGGAGCTACTGACTCCATATTTAAATCTCCCACGTGGGCTGTAGATCCAGGCATGTGGGTCCTTTCCTGCTGTCTCGCAAGCTCATTCGTGGGAAGCTGGAACACAACAGAGGTGGGACTTCATTCCAGATACTCTGAGATGGGGAGCCTGGATCGGTGATCCCTATGATACTTACCAAATGGCAAATTCATAGTTTTCCTTGTTGTTGTTGTTCCTTCGCCTTACTCTTCATTACCCAAAACTCATGGATGTATACTGGCGTAGGCTCATGGACTCAGTCTATATGGGCTTCTTCGTTCATTCTCTCTCTCTCACCTACACAAACACATACATGCACACCTTGCCTTACACGCACGTGTTCACTCAAAGAAAACAAATAGTGGGAACATGGCGTGGAGGTCAGGGAGCAAAGCCACATGATGAGTTTGCAAATCTGACATCCGGAAGGAGACCTGCTGAGCAGAGGCCGGGAGAGGCAGGAGCGCGGAGGCTGCTAAAAGGCTCTGTGATAGGGTTCACTGTCTCTTCTGCCCTCAGCAGAGAGGTTTAAATATCTCCTCCTTGGACAAACAGATCAATACAAGCTTTTTAACATCTTCAATGAGAGCTCATTAATGCTCTCTGGGTGTCCTCCCGTGGCCCAGCTGACCTGGGAGGAGTAGGGAAAACTGAACTGCCGACAGATAATTATCCCTGGGATAACACTTCAGATCAGCTCCTGGCAGAATGTGAATTGTTTTCTTAATTATTCAGGACAGCAGCTAGAGAGAGTGCAAACTAGTTGAAAATACATGATGATGTCTCGGCATTGGTGAGGCTCAGGCCTGTGCCGTGGTTTAAAGGCTCGTGGATGGGAGTGCCGGCCTTCTCCTTGCACCCTCTGTCTCCAAGTTGCCTGCTGAGGCTCTGGGGGCCAATGACGCAAAGAGGCAGAGCCTGATCAGTGATGTCAGTGCTGTGAACGAATTTGCACAAGACTCACGTGAAGCCCTGAAGGCGTGAAGCAAATGGAACCACCGGGACATGGTCGTTTGTGGCCCATCCACTTGGTCACCTTACCGAATAGCTTCAGCCAGTCTTGGGCTGTTGGACACCAGCTTTTGCCAGTGCTAGGTTGGCAGCACTGCTGCGGGTGTTAAGAGGATATTGTCAGGGACCTTGAGATTGCCCTTTAGGTAATCTCATGTGAGACTATTTTCTTTGACTGTAACAGCAGACATTAAATAGTCTGTTTTGCTTGTTTTGACCTTCATTCTGTTTGAACTACAAGAATCTTTGACATCTTTTTGACCCAATAAGCTGAAGGCAAAATTTCAAGTTCGACTTAATAGAAGTGTGTCCTTATGCCTTGCGTGTGTGCGTCTGTTCTCCTTTGTGAGACAAATGCCCTTTTCCTCCTTCAGAGATGGGAATGGTTCAGCCATCGGTGTCAGAGCTAACTCTGGAGCCAAGCTCACACCAAGAGAAGCATGTTCTCTCTGCATCTCCAGGATCATCCTGTGTGCCAGGGTACAGTCTGACACAGAGGGTGGCAAGCGTTCTCTGCGAAGAACAGAACAGGGACATACATTTTGCGTGGTGGTTAACATGCCACTGTGAACATCAGAAACCCTTGTCGGAAGCCCTGGGTCTGGGTCTTGGCTCTACCGCAGTTCCAGCTCCCTGCAATGTGTGCCCCGGGGGTGGCAGGGGATGCTAGGAGGCATCTACCAAGCACATGGAGAGGCTGGGTGAGTTCCATGTTCCTAGCCTTGACTTGACCCAAGGACAGCTAATGCAGACATATTAGAACTGAATCAGGAACGCGAGCTCTGCTTCTCTCTCTGCATCAACCAGAAAATAAATAAAACAATTAAAACCCAGGTATAAATATTTTGGGCTTTATGGGTCTCTGATACAACTATTCTTTCTCTATATTATAGAACAACTCTGGGAAAAACTTCCACAAATGTGACTAGATGTCTAAATTCCAATGTTGCACTTTTTTCATGTAATTATTCAGTAAACACTGAAATCTAAATTTCATATAAGTTTACATGTTACAATAAATTGTCCTTTTGATTTTTATGGATCCTAAAAATGTAAGTGACAAGTGGCATTTGCAACTTGTGGAGCCTCCGAAGTTAGGCAGCACGCTGGAGTTGGCTCCTAGGCCTTGGTACGGTGATCTCTAACAGAGAGAAATATATGAAGTAGCAAGAGCTTCATGCCCTTGGGAATTATGTGTTACTCTGTAGGGGAACACAAAAGATGATTAATTTCTGAGCTAAACAGGATTATAATCAAATCAAAATGCTTCTGCTGAAGTCATGTGAGTGTGAAAGAATGAGCAAAACTGAGGCCAACCAGTTACCAGGACAAAGTATGGATTTATGCAGACAGCTGTTTGTGAACACTGCTGAGAAAACTGCTTTTCCATACTGTTACTATAATCCCACCTAAACAAAAGGCTCCTTTTACTGCAGTTATTCTTGTTGACCAAACATCCTTAAGTAAATTCAAGGTTGCCAGACTAGTGATCAATAAAAAAGAAGAAGAAGAAGAAAAGTTCTTTCATCTCCATTTACTTCCCATTTTCAATGAGAAAACATACAATCACCCTTGCTACATCTGTCATCGCTACCACAACCAACTGCCCAATACCATCAGCATCACTATCCATATAAACACCACAACAGACCATCACTGTCGTTGCTACAACCATCAGCATCCTTGCTACTAATATCACCACCTCCACCACACCATCAGCCTTCTAGCCTGCCTTCTTTCTACCAATATTTACTGAGCACCTATTATAAACAAAGCACAGGAATATCCTCCCCTTGCCCAGCTTGTAGATTCCATACATAGAGCCTCATGGGAAAGAAAGGTGCAGTAGGCATGATTCTGTTATTGTCTACGGAACCCCCCTCACTGCAGGCTCTGCAGAGGCCCCAGTTGGAAAGGCGGCCAGTGCCAAGCCCTGCCCCTGCTCCCCAGCGCAGGGGCGTCCGCGAGAACACCTGCTCCTCTTTCCCAGCAGCTCCTCAGGGAGCAGGGGTGTGAGGCTGAGGCATGCGCATCTGTCCGTCAGCAGCCATCCAGTTTCCCACCTCAGGGCCCAGATAGGCCACTTCCCTGCCTGAAGATGACCTGGGGAATCCACAAACAGCAGGCTCATCACCCAGCTCTCAGGGGCCACGTACAAACCCAGCAGAGTCCCCTGGCTTCTTGTCGGCTATGTTTTTGCCCTGTAGCAAATGTACCTGTCCTTATTCTTTCTGAAGAAATCAAACAGACAAACAAGACACAAAACAACAAGCAAAACTTTCTTCTCCCTTGCAGAATAAAAAACACATTGGTCAGGCCTACCTGTGACCTGGGATGTCATCCTTTAAAACCTCACTCTTAGTCTTGTACGTAGTGTTTAAAAAGTCACGGATCAGGGAACGATTGCTCGTAGCCTTGCCTATACTCCTATTTAGGTTATTCCATTTACAAGCAGTGGAGCTGAGGTTTGGCTCCAGCAGATGTTAGCTACAGCCCAGTGACGTTTGGAATTGGGACATATTCCCACCTAGGATGCAGGGCTGGCTGCGTCCATGCTTTTTCTTCTTGCTGTCCTAGGACTCCAGAATGCAGAGATAGGATCAGAACACCACTGGGAGTGAAGCAGCCAGGCACTGGCATTAGGAGGCAAGAAGAACCATCACCTCCTCCTGACTCCAATTTTCCAGGGACAAAATTCTCTCTTGCCTTGAACTCAGGACTGTCTGGTTTCCATTCTCCTCCCCTTCTGTTCCTTCTGCCTCCTCCACAGGCTGTGAGAAGTCCAGGGCCCCTCCTGCGGACACAGGGTTCCTTTCAGGAGATAACAGCCCAAGGCGAGTGACTGGATGGCAGTTTGCCAGCCCCACTTTTGCTGGCATTTGGAGTGTTCACACTTAGCTATAAATGGAGCTGAGACCTTCTCTCAGGCCGGGTTCATTTAGTGCAGAAATTGACAAGGAGTTTGTAAAGAAGATGCTTTAGGGGGAATCAACAACTGAGAAGGGTGGGCAGGCGGTGGGCAGGTGAGCAGAAAGAGAAGCTGGGCTGCTATGGCCTTGCAGAGCCCCAACCAGCCCAGCTCCAGGTGAGTTCTGGCCTCTGGGAGCAGGAGTGACCTAGGAAACCAACAGCCAGGCCAGGGGCCTCTGTCTCGCCCAATCCCCAGGTGTGATCTTTCTTCACGCAGGTGAACTGCCAAGTTACAGGGCCACCTGCCTCCTGAGCTACGGAGGACCTTTTTTCAATTTGCACTACAACCCTAGGCGTGTAATACCTTCCCATGTATAAATAAATAAATAAATAAATGGTGTTTATTTATCTGAAAGGCAGGAAGAGAGAGAGAAATGGAAACAGAGACTAGTTCACTCTCTAAAACTTGCAACAACTTGGTCTGGGCCAGGGTAAAACCAGGAGCCCAGCGCTCACTTCAGGTCTCCCATGTAGGTGGGAGTTGCCCTTTGCTCGCAGCCAGAGTGTGCAATGGCCAGAAGCTAGAACTGGAAGCAGATCTGGGCCTGGAAGACAGGCATGCCAGAACCCAGCACTGCACCAAGCACCTGCTCATGTTCCCACTTCACAGACAAGCAGGTGAAGTCCTAGTTCCAGAGAAAAGAAGGCAAAGCCAGCGTTCCACTCCAGGTGTATCTCCAAGTGCGCACCTGCCCAGGTGCCTCCCCATCTGTGCACAGATCTCAGCTCACACCAGAAGATGCTGTTCTCAGTCACCAGGAACTTTGGATAACCTTCTGGAAACACTGGATGTCCTGCAGACACTCCCTGGGCCTTGCTGGAAGAAGAATGGGGAAGAGCCATTCTTTTTCCTCTGTGTTCAGGACAAAGTAAACAGATCAACACAGGACGACACTCTTGGGTGACATAGTTCCCTCCTTGGACAAACTCCCTGTCTCCTGACTCTCTCCAGGGCTTGTACGTAAGACATCAGTGCCTTTGGGCCTGAGGCTCCTGCTGGCTTGAGGATCCTACAAAGTTCCTGTTTCCCTGGCCTTTCCGCAGACCAGGGACTGAGCTCCAATGATGAATCTGGGTGTGTGCTTGGTGACATTCAGGCAAACAGCTTCCCCCAAATTGTGGGTTTGCCCACGGGACTCCCTTGCTCGTCTCCGTGAGCCTCAGTAGACAGACACAGCACGCGACTGCCCTGGGCACTGTGTCTGGGTGCTTACGCGGATTTCCAAGCACCTACCTGGCACAGCCTCATCACCGTGGGAGCTTGGTATGGGAACCAGCACGTCCAGCTGTCATAGCATAGGATGATGACAAGAGGGAACTTTCCATCTCAAGCGTTTGTGTCTAATTTGGGGGTTGACCAGCCACCCCACGGCTCTCCAGGGTGGGTTCAAGCAGCAGCTGCCATCACCTTGACACTTCTTTATTTTATTATTATGACTTTGGGGGGCAGAAAAAGAAAGGGGGGAAAAAGCTGTGTTTCTATTTTTGTTGCATTTTCAAATGCTATTTTAGAGCAGGAATTTAATTATACATATTTTCATCATTTCTCTTCCTTTGACATACTAATTAAGGATGCTCTAATTCAGTTTCCGTAGCACTGATGGCTTACCCTGTAAAAACATTTTACCATTTTTGTACAAATAAAGCATGAAAAGGTAAAGGTGATAACGCCCATGGTTGTCACCCACATGTGTCCCTCATCGTACCATCCTCCTGTCACCATGAGGTCGGGCTCCTCATTATTTTATAAATAAAGGGGTGGCACCCACCACAGCTCCTGGTTTTACAGCAAAGGGGAAGAGAAAATCTGCCAACGGTGTCTAGTAATGTGCTCTGGCTGTACATCCCTACACGGGCAGGACACGGGTGGGCAGAGTGTGCCACATGCCTGGAGCATGCCACGTGAGCACACATGCCACGTGACGGGAGTGTACCATGTGACTGAAGAGCAGGTGGGCTTTGCTTTCTGGTGTGTGGAGGGGTAAAGTGGTTGCAGCCATGCTTAGAAAAGGCCCCTTCTGCACATAATGCCAGTCTGTCTCAGGTGTTTTTTTCAGGGGTGCCTCCCAGTCCTTATTGCTCTAATCCAGCTCCCTAAAAATGTATCTGGAAAGGCAACTGAGGATGGCTCAGGTGCTTGGGCCCCTGCAGCCATGTGGGAGACCCAGAGCTCCTGGCTGCTGACTTTGGCCTAGTCCAGCCCTTTTTGTTGCTGCCATTTGGGGAGTGAATTGGCACGCCCTGTTTCTCTCCCTTTCTAGAACTCTGCCCTTTCAATTACTCTAAATGGGTAAGGAAGGAGGCAGTTCTGGGTGGAGCTGGGAACCTTGTAATCCCAGTCCCTTCTGCACAGATCTATTCTGAATGTCGTCCTGGTACACTGACTTACGTTTGTTGAGGTAGAATTATGCACAATCAGGTGGTTGTGGAGCCTACATTCTGCCTTTTCTGCTTGGGAAATTTGGTCACAATGTGCAGATGCAAAGTCCCAGGTTGCAGCTGAGCCAAGAATGTGATCTAGCAGTTGCAAGTCCACTCCACATTGATGCGAGCACCCCCTCATCATCTGTCCTACCCCAGCTCCTGCCCTCTCTTACCAGTCCTTTGTCTTTTTCTCTCATCTTCCCTTTCTGGCCATCCCTGACTTTGAAAAGACCGTGGTAAGACACTGATGCTAGGAGCTTGAGAATGGCAAGTACAGAGCTGCCATTCCTAGACACGCTGGGGTTGGGAAGCTGGAGGTATACGTAAGCTTGTGAAACTCCTTTCCAGCCTCTCTTCCAACTGACAGATTCAGGCATCCCTCCTTGGGCCTCCCCTGGGGACCACATCCCACCTCTGATTTGCAATAGGCTCGTCATCAAAGCATGAAACTTGCAAATGGCTCGTTCCATTCCTCCCAGGGTCAGGACTGCTGTATCATAAAGGATCCATCCTGGAAAGCATCTGAGGGCAGGAGAGTCCTTGCAATAATTGGGAGCAAGGAGAGCTGGTGGCCGAATCACCCACACTGAGAGAAACCCTGGATGTGAGGTTCGCAGCCCTCTCCAATGTGGTTCCACTGGCTTGAGTGACCATGCTTCTCTGACCTTTGTGGCCATACCTCTTTTGCCACTGATAAATACTAGATTTGAATGTAGCTGAGGGTTCAGAACTCTTAGGATGGCCAACTGTAAGATGACTCCATGAGGTCACTGTAGAATTAGTATACTCATCGTGGGTGGAATCGGAATGGGCCCAGTCAGGAACCTCACCTTCCGCAGGTTACAGTCCCAGCTCTGCTTCAATTTCCAGCTTCCTGTAACACATACCTTGGGCAGCAGCAGTTGATCACTCAAACTGTGGGACCCCGCTGCCCTCATGAGAGACTCTGATGGAATTCTGGGCTCCCAACTTCAGTCTGGCCCAGTCCAGGTTGTTGCAGACATTTGGGGGCATGAACCAGCAGATGGGAACATATTTCTGCCTTTCAGATAAATAATTTCTGAAAAAGAACTCAAGCATTTCATCCAAAGAGTTAGGAGGGAGGTGAAAAGCCATGTGGAGCCTATGGTAGGAGCGAGATAATGAGTGGACAGACCAGATTCTCATACTCAACATGGATGCCATTGATAATGACCCGGTGTCCAGGGGATCCTGGAGTCCACTGGCCTGTTAGGAGTGCAAGGCCCATGCTCATATGCAAGCCATACCATCAGCAATAACCTGAGTTTAGAGAGACCCAGTTGCTGGTGGTCCTTGGGTCACACGCAAACCAAAGGGCAGATAAGCGAGGCCTTACTCTGTGCCTGCTGGCCAAGCAGTCAGCATCCCTCCCCTCTCCTCCCCTTGTACCTGCAGGCCTCTTGACTCCATGAGACTTCCCTAATAGACTCCGAATCAAGCCGAGATGAGTTCTAAGCCGTGGGTAGCAAGCGTGTCTGGACCACTTTGGAAGTGCAGTGCTGGGTGCGGCCGCCGGAACGCTGGTTAACGGGGATTAGGAAGTCTCGGCTGTGTGGGGCTGCAGCAGCTCCATGTTACTATTAAGAGGGACGGATTAATATCAAGTTTCAGGGATCTGGTTGCTCGCTGATACTGCTTAATTATCCAGATAAGTGATCGGCATCCAAGCGTGAGTGGCTGCATAAATCTCAGGGCTACCTTTCTTTCTCGCCATCTCTTTCCTGTACTATTTTTTTTTTAAAAGAAGGCATTTATGTAAAGTATCACCAAGGAACATATTTTAAAGTGCTCATTAAACTTTGAACACAGGTGCCAGCCTTGGCCGTGTGCTTAGTGGGAGCTGTTGTTAGACACATCACATGAGGCCAAGGGCAAATATTTGCTTTGTCCAGGGTACTGAGTGGCCTCCTGCCTCGAGCCCCTCCCTGCTGGTGCCCTTGGATCCAGATTCCCCCTTTGTGTTGGGAGGAGCCCTTGTCTCCCTTCTGCCCCTGCTGATGGAAATGGGGAATGGGCTGCCCCCTCTCATAGACCAGGAGCATCTGCTCATGCACCGCCCCAGGAGAAGCCTGGGGTGCCTAGAGCAGGCTCCTGGGCAAGGGGAGCCCGCCTCTCCACATCCAGCCTTCTGTCTTGCCTGGAAATTTAATCCCACACAGGTTCCTTCCCCTCTTTCTCTCTGGCTCCCTGGCTTGTGGATGCTGCCATGCCTGAACTGCAATATTACTCTCATCACCATGATTACTGCAGTCTGGCTCAGGGGCACCCACCTGAGGCTGGGATTAAGGATCAAAGTTCCATCCGGCCAATTGCGGCTGTCTGGCTGTCCCTACACTTGCCTGTAAACACCACACAGTTCTCCTCTGACCCATCTGCTCTTCCTCAGCCCAGCCAGACACACCGCCCTTTAATAAGGCCCTAACTGTCAGGCAGGCACCCGATGAGGCTCCAGCTATCTCTACTGCCCCCTACCCTCAGAAAAAGTCCTGGGCTGCCTTTCACACTGGTCTCAGACCCTACTCTGCTGCAGCCCAGGGTTTCTGAACCATGTGGGATGGCTTGGGATGTGACAACCATGCACCACTTTCCAAGCCATCCCCACGGTTTCTTCCCATCAGCCTCTTGCTCAGTCAGAGCCAGGAGTTTTTGCTTGATTACTCCCTGACTTCAGGAGATCATGCTGTGCTCTGAAACTTCCCTGTGCAGCAAGCTGTCTGGGAGGGATTAAATAGAGGTTGCCTAGCACTTCTGTGCTGGTTTCTGTTCAGAGGATGCAGAGTGAATGTGAGAAGGACTGCTTGTGCCACCCCAGAAGGGCATGCATGCCCTTGCTTGTCTGGCACATCCCAACTGGCAGGCATCAGTCTCTCCCTTAAGTAGCAAGAAAATGGAGACCTGGAGAACATGGTCCCCTTGCCAAGGCCACAGGGGAGTGGCTGAGCCAGGGCTATCTCCAAGGGACGACAAGAGGGCAATGGCCATGGGAGAAGAGGTCAGGGCCACAGAGGAATGGGGAAGAGACTAAATCAGTATGACCTATTTTTGCAGCTTAGCCTCAGGCAAGACCCCCAGCCCTTTACCAAGTGTCATCCCCATGTCCAGAAATGGGCACTGCAAGGACCATGCTTCTGACCGCAGCAAGTGTGGCCACCAACATGCTGCAACTTTGCAGTGGGCACAGCCGCCTTCCTCACCATCCCTCACACCAAGAGCCGCGGGGTCTAGCACATACCACTCAGTGAAAATATCCTGAAGCTGAGAGAATGCCGTAGGGGCCTCCAGGGCTCACAGGCCATCTGTGTGCCCCACACTGGAGTTACATCTCTTGTATGACAGTGAGAGGAGGGGTGCGGCTGCAGATCTTGCATGGTGCTTGGTCTAATGTCGTTTCCTTCCAGAGTTTTTATATGCGGTCACGTGGGGTTTTCTGGCACCTCCATCAGTGAATTCTGCACACATTGACTGTGGACCCTACTGTGTGCTAGGTACCGTACTAAGAGGCTGTGCTTGGTGGGGGCTACCAGAAGTATGAGAGTAGAAGAACTTTCCAGACACACAATGAAGCATACACAGTCCGCCCTTGGGTGGGGCAAACCATGTGGGGACCGACCATGGAGATGTTCAACTGTGGACAGTTTTGTCCCTACCAGGGTAGGATGGAGGGATAGTTGATAATGTCCTGTGTCAGTGATACCTGCTGGATAAAGGCCAGGACATATACTGACTGCTGTACACTGCACACAGTAGCTCAACAAGGAATTGCTCAACTCCAAATGCCAACAGCACCCAATCTGAGACAAAATGGCTCAGGGACAGCTAGCTGGCCTTGAAGCACAGGGTCCTGGTGGGGCTTGGTCACTACCACCAAGTACTTGAGGCACACTGAGCTTTCCTCAGATCCTAAATCTAAAAGTTCAAGATCAAATATACATGGCGTAGACGATTGAGAGGGCCCCCTTGGCTGCATCATGATGCAGCAGGGAGCAGGCAGACCTGTGTGGTCTTTCTCCCACTCTCTCAGATGCCACCAGGATTCAACTACTGGGTAGCCACTCTGATGAGCTTGTAGAATCCGGTGACTTTCTCAAGGCCCCAGCTCCAAACATCAGTCAGATGAAGTGCTTGCCCTCTTAATACCACTGGCTATGAGACTTTGGGGACTAAACTTCCACATGAGTTTAGGAAGAAAAACGTGGATATTGTAGCAATGGATAGTGCAGAACCTCCTAGAATAGTGGAAGTGTTGGCAGGGGCAGGCTAGGATGTTGGGAGGAAGACCTTAGGTGAGAGTAGGTGGGCCAGGAAGGGGCTGGCCATTGGTTCAGGTGAATCAGGATCAGCTTCCTGACTTCCACAGGGCCTCACTCCTCGAAGGGTTTTATGCTTGGGTTAATAACCTACTGACCATCTGCAGTCTCTCAAGTTTTGCATGAGGGGTCTCACATGTTTATTTGTAGCAGACCCTGTACATTAGGAAAAGGGTTGAAGTTAATCTGCAAGAACAGAGAGTCCTCAGCTGGATGTGTGTGTGTTGTTCCCTGCAGTGCTCCCAGCATGGACATCTGTACAGAGAGACAAAGGGAGAAGCCATGGCTCACGTTAAGATTACTTCTTCTATTGACAATAAATGAGTGTCACAAAGGCATGTCTAGGTCAGGGCTTTCTACTAGTCCAGGACAATAGATACACCAGAGTATCAGATTCCTATACTGAAAGTCTGAAGAGGAACAGGCTATGCCTGGGCGCCCTGCTACGGTAACGACAATGAGACTGCAGTTACGAAGCTAATCAGCATAATACCTCTATGATTAACAGTGCTCTGCCTTTATATTACTTGCTTATCCTGACTTCATAACTTTACGTATTTGAATCATCCCTAGTCCATCAAAGAAAAGATTTCTGAAGGCAGCCTGCAGACACGTGTGGTGTGGGCTGAGATGATGCCATGCAGTCTTGTCATTTGCCTCCCATGCATGCTCTCTGGCTTAATGTGCAGTTCTGTGTCATTTGCCTCCCATGCATGCTCTCTGGCTTAATGTGCAGTTCTGTGTCATTTGCCTCCCATGACACTCAACATCCGGTGCCTTTTCATCACCCTTTCAGTTTCGTCAGACACAGCGAGCGGGAGTCTCCTCCCTCAGTTGCACTGTCTCTTTTTTATTCCTTCGCTCTTCTCTGTTGCGGTGGAGGGTGTGGAAAAAGCACGGCCCTTACCACGTCCTTCTGCAGAAGAATGCTCAGACTGATCTTGCAGTCTGCTCCTAGAAACAAGGCCATCGTGGCTACCCTTGCTCCTGGCTGCCCTTTAGGAGAATTCTTCCAGGGTGCATGGCTGGACATGGAACTGCTGCACCACAGAATATTAAAGCAGATATCATCTCTCAGCTCTGAAGGCCTCTGTGCCAACTCATGGTCCCCAGCTGCCTTGAAGAGGTGCCACTTACAGAAATGCTTGCCAGTCGATTCTTAGTCTCCACTGTATGTCTTTAGAGGTTTCGCATGGTCAGGGTGCTGCACAGTGACATAGCACATTTTTTCTTGCATGATATAACAAATGAAGCCTCCATCTGTGCCCTGGCATCCCGTATGGGTGCCAGTGTGTGTCCCAGCTGCTCTGCTTCCAATCCAGTTCCTTGTTAATACCCTTGCAAAGGTGCAGAAGGCAGCCCAAGTACCTGGGTCTCTCTACACTCATGGGGGAGACCTGAAAGCAGCTGCCAGACTCTGGCTTCAGACCACCCAACTCTGGCCGTTGTAGTCATTTAGGGAGTGAACAAGCAGATGGAAGAGCTCTCTCTCTCTCTCTCTCTCTCCTTCCATCTTCCTCTCTCCCTCTAACTCTGCCTTTCAAATAACAATAAATAGATCTTCAAAAATATGTTTTATTGACACAAGCGGAACCATTTTCATGAACTTCATATACTACTACTTCCCATCCTATCCTCCCTCTTACCCATGATCGCCTCCCGTCCTCCTCCCCTTCTCACTTTTTAATTTAATGTGTACACTGACATACTTTCAATTTATTGAGTAACCACCAGCTTAGCACATCTGTAGGTATCTTTGGCTGTCCAGATTGTCTTTGCTGCATTGGTTTATGTCATTTATCAGTTGTTTAAAAGATAGTTCATTTTAGAGGCAGAGAGAGAAGGAGTGGCATAAAGAAACAGAGACACTGATGAAGAGAAAGGTCCCGACTATTGGCTCACTCCCCTGATACCTGAAGTGGCTAGGGCTGGGCCAGGCTGGGGCCAGAAGCTGAGAATTCGTCTTGTAGCCACATGAGCCCTCCCCATTGCCTCCCCAGGTCTCTATGGCGAGGAACCTGGAAGCTGAAGCCCAAGGCATGATGTAACAAACCCAGAGACGTGGATGGCTCAAGACACGTCTGAACTATGAAGCCAAATGCCCATCCACTTCTCCACCTTTGTTGTGTTTTTGCATTTACATTTTGTATTGAGAATCCATTACATATTATGTTTTTTAATCACATTCTCTGCTTAAGATTTTCAATTTGTATGATATCATCAATAGATTATTTTTATCCATTTAAATTTGATATGTATGTGTAATAGAAAAGAATGTTTGCTCAGGGCCTGGTGTGGTCGCCTAGCAACCGAAGTTGCACGCACCAGGATCCCATGTGGGTGCTGGTCCTAATCCCGGTGATCCCGCTTCCCATCCAGCTCCCTGCTTGTGGCCTGGGAAGGCAGTGGAGGACGGCCCAAAACCTTGGGACCCTGCAACCATGTGGGAGACCCAGAGGAGGGTCGGGGCTCCTGGCTCCGGATTGGCTTGGCTCCAGCCTTTGTGGTCGCTTAGCAAGTGAATCAGTGGATGGAAGATCTTCCTCTTTGTCTCTTCTGCTTTCTGTATATCTGACTTTCTAATACAAATAAATAAATATTTTTTTAAAAAGAAAAGAATCTTTGCTCAACTTAAAACAACTAAGATAGTTTCTCAGTTTCTCCAGACATTCTGTTTTGATGCTTGAGTCCTTAGTGCACTTAGAATAAAGTTCTGTGAATGGTCTGAGGTGGAACTCCCTCTGTTAATTTCGAAGCCAAAACCAATTTTGCTACAGCATAATCAAATAATCTATCTTTTCCTTGTTATGACAGTGACAAACAAACTAGTCCTCAAGCTTGATTTCTCTTCTTCTTGGGCAAAAACCTGTGCTTCTTTCCCTCAGACACCTTGAATTAGGATGATGCCTTGCACCTGAGAGCCGATGAAATAAAACAGGTGGCCATCACTTGCAAACTTTCCAAGCTAGCCCATTAGATGGTTCCTGCAATCCTACCCCATGCTTCTAGTCCATGCTTCTTGATTTAGGAGGACAGACACCATTTGTAGTAGAAGTTGAAAGCGTGTCATAACATCTCAATGTCTGCCTCTTACCCAGACTACATATGTTATAAGTAATTCCCTTTGTAATAGCTTTTAGAGGTGTGGGCTCTGTTCTTGTTTTCACATTTGTTTAAAAGGTGGAATTATCGAGAGAAAGAGGGAGAGAACGAGCTTCACTTGCGTCTCCCTCGTAGGTGCAGGAGCCCCAGCACTTGGCCGTCTTCTGCAGCTCTCCCAGCTGCATTAACAGGGAGCCGGCATGCTGTCCACACAGGATGCCGACGTTGCACTGCTCCGCAATGTTGGGCCAGGGTGTGGGGGCTTTGAAGGTTGATGACGTCATGGAAGTGGAGTTTTGATGAAAGAGATGTGTGCCCTCCCTGTCCATCTCACTGGTTGAGGACAATGTGAGGTGTTGTCTGAGACAAGCTGGCCTGCACCAGACCCCAGATAAACTAATACCCTGATTGTGGACTCCACAGCCTTCAGAACTGGGAGGGAGAAAAGTGTGCTGCTCACACTTGTTGTTACAGCGGCCAGAGTGAACAAAGACAACACACATTCTTGAATGGCGGTCCCCGGGAGAGGCACCCACCCATCACAGAGCCTCATGAGACACAGCTGAGTTTCTCCCGTGTGAAAACATTGTAGTACTCACTTGGTACAGCAGTTGTGTTTTCTAAAAGAATACAGATGCTAGCCTATATTGCCACTCCTGTCCACAAGCAAGTAAGAGCATATGTAGTACTGGGATTGGGAATAAAACTGGAAAAAGCTGGATCTCGAATTTCTGTGGAACAGACGCGGCTTGCTCCTGCTGGCACCCTTGAAGAGGTGCTGGGCGTTGGTCCTAAGGCTGCTGAAAGAAAGCTGGCTGCTGATAAAAGCTGCTCTGCCTAGGATAAGGTTGACAGAAACAGGAAGTGCAAGTCCCACCTTCCCACCAGTGCCTCCTACTGACCAAAGCAGAAAGCAGATGGCTGCAGAATTACCAAGCAGAGTTGCACAAGGCCAGGCTCAGAAACACAGAGCTGACTGCGGTAAGTGCTTCTGAGCTGAATGTCAACAAAATACTTAGCAACAAGATACATTTCAAATCCAGGTTAGGTGCTGGTGTCTAATGCTCTTCCCTGAAACAGTAGGCTTTCCACTGAAGAGCTAAAACTGATACTGCTCACCAATATCCAGAAAAGTAGACAGCATCAAGCAGCCGGCATGAGCTGGTTCACAGTAGACACAGAATGTGAAGCCTAGACATGATTTAATGTCTTCTAGTGGCCATGGGAAGAGAAATGAAACTGGACCTGTGAAAATTAATTTTAACACAATAATTTCATTTAATAGATCTAATATACCAAGCTTTCCACAGGTAAATAATGTAAAGATTTTTTTTAAATTCCCTTGGTTAACACTGGTTAACACTAAGCAATTCTGTGCATTTGTTTTTTCACTTTATTGTAATTCAGGTGCTAAATTTTCATCAAAGCAGTTCTTCTGTGTTTAAATGACATAAAATTACAGTTGTGTTAATTTGCTTACTTGAGTTACTTCAAAAATGCTTGAAGTCTTGCATTGATTAAGTGAGATGTTAAGTTATATTCATTATAAGTTAATAAAATGAACTAACGCTGTCCATAACCTCATTTCCGGTTCTCAGTAGCTGCCTGTGGATGGTGGTTGCTGTAGGGGCAAGCACTGTGTTGAAGACTAGGAAGAACAAACAGCTGTGCACTAAGCCAGAGTCTACGGTTGGAGCAACTAGCAAACCAAGCAATTGCTTCTCCTGGGCTTTGCAGGTCAACAATGAGGATAATTTTCTGAGTTTCTGAATAGGAAATCACAGACTTAGAGGAGTGTCAATTCCTGTCTGCATTTTGATCAAGCATATGGATCTAATTGATAGCACCACCTTCTTTCCTGTTGATATTCAAGTACCTAAAGCATCCACCCATCCGTCCGTTCGTCCACTCTTCTAGCAACCCACCCATATCTCCATTCACTCCATTCATTCATCCATTCACACATCCATCCATTTCATTTTCTTACTGATTATGATCCTTGAGCACATATCCACTATATACTGGACACTACGCTAGGCTCTAGAAACAAGATAAATATGAAACAACCTATACAATCTAGTAGGCATAGCTATCTACATAAGAAAGTCTTTGGAAAGTGAAATGATAATATAGGGGAGGAGAGAGAGAGAGACAGCTGATAGCAAGCAGAGAACGTTCCGGCTGGGGCATGCAGCGTTGGCTCAGTCATCAGGAGTAGTGTGGGTGGAACTGTGGGTGTCTGGAAAACAGAGAAAGTAGAATCAGAACAGGAGCTGGAGCTTGTACCTGGATGGCCTCATCAAGGTGTCTGGGTTCTGTCTTCTAGGAGGCATGGATCTTCTTCCAAGTGCCAGGAGAAACATGGCAAGATCAGACGTGCTTGGGAGAAAGCACGGACAGGGAATCGTGGAAAGCAGCACAGAGCTGAACGCTCACGGCACTCTCTCAGTCCACTTGGCCAGAAATTCCAGCTACTGTGTGTTGTTCTCCACCGTTTTCTTGGAATATCTCAGTCTGCTGGCTGATGTTCTGGCTGATTTTCACTGTCTTGAACATAGATATCCTGGAAGAAACTCGTCCTTTGGGTGATCTTCAAAAACAAGCTTAAAAACTAGAGTGAAAGCTATAAAACTCAGTAAATCACTCAGGGAGAGGGTCCTATGGTCCAACCTATAAAACTTTCTCCCGAAATACTTGACTTTTCTATCAATTCTATCTTTTTTCTATCATCATCAAATTGCTAAGGTACAGGCACTTAACACAGTTTCTAAAACACCACTTGAGACATCCCAGGTTGAAGGGCTTGGATTTGCCTGCTCAACCTCTGATTCCTGCTTCCTAATAATGTCAGAAGCAGCAGGTAGTGAGTGAAGCAAGCATTGGGAGACCTCCTTCATAACCTGGTCCAGCGCCTGTTGGCATAAGCATTTGAGGAGTCAACCAGGGGAGGACGGAACATCTTATTATTTGTCTTTTCACTCTCTATGACTCTGTTTCTTAAATAAAATAAATAGCTAAGGACCTGAAACAACTTCTGAGAAAATTCTAGATAACACACAGAAAGCAGTTTGTGAACTATTGGTCACTGAAGATAATGCTACATGTAAGGCCAAGGTAATTCTGGAAATAATATTTTTAAGTGGCATTCCCAGACCTTTTGATAGCCGGAAAACAAGGTCTTGGCTCCATAAATATCCATACATTTCAGTCCTGTTTTTATTTTTTGTAGAATAAACAGGTTTTTGAAAGTATGTTTTTCCTTATTCACAATAAGAAAAAACACAATTAATTACATGAATATTTAATGAATGGGTATATGTTTATGTATTTATGAATTCCTTGTTTCTCAGTGCTGCATGTGGGTTTTGTGTGGCCACGTCAGCTAGGCTCCTGCCCAGGGAAATCAACTGTGCACTCATGCAGCACTGCTCAGGGCCCTTCTCTGCACCCACATGCCCTTCAGGATGGGACTTTGACTAACACAATCGTTATGGCATGGTGAGGCAAGACGCCTGTAACTCAGGACCTCCTGAGCCTGTGCCAGGCCAAGTGGGTGTGTGGCCTCCATGCCTGAGCACACTCTCTGGCTCTGGGACTATGCCCAGGACAGCTTGGCCTCCCAAAGTGAACCTCAGTTACAAGGGATGGGTTTAGCTGAGGACGTTAGTGTCTCCTCCTGCAGGACCCCAGTGCCTGTCCTCTGAGGCTGCTGGGTTGACCCAGGCTGCTGCTGCCCACATCAGCATGCACTCATTCACACACTGTCTGCTGGCATTCTTCCCTGCCACACCTCACAGTCCCCACACCCACACAGTGTCTCCTGGGTCATGTCCCAAATAAATACCTACCCCCTCTATGTCTCAATCTGCTTTGATATCAGCCAACTGAATCTAGACCCCCCTGGGTGGAGCACCTGCCTTGCCCAGCTGGGAGCCTAGTGCAGATGGAAGTGCTGGGCACCAAAGCTTGCCCCCACGCTGTGTCTGCCTGCCTACTTGGTGAGACCCTTGGAGAGCTTATCTGGAAAACATCTTAATGAGCACATGTGAAGATCTTCTGGTAGGTTGCTCCATGCCCTTTCTTTTAAGGACAGGAGTATATTTCACTACACCACTTCGTATTTCCCAAAGTCTGCAGACAGAATTCACAGAATTAACTCAGCACTTCACTTGCATTTACTCCACACTGAGAGGAGAAACACGTTTGACAGAGAGATATCTTTCCATGAGCATGGGCTCATGGAAAGCATGGGCTCTTTCCATGCTCATGAAAGTGACAATAACTTGTCTGTATTTAGAAACAGAGAAGGGAGGAAGGGAGGAAGGGAGGAAGGGAGGAAGGAAGCAAGGGAGAGAGACCAGGAAAAGTCTGCATTTAACTTACACAGGCGGTATATATTTACTCCGAATGAGTTTTAAGACAAAATTTACCAAGTTTCTTCTTTAAGTTAGCTGTTTTACATGGCTCCTGATAAACTTCCTTAAGGATGTCTTATCATGGGATCTCCAGCCTTCACGCCTTCAACAAGGACTTCAGGTGCTCTGTCCCCTTCATGGAGGTAGCGCCATGGTCATGGACACTGTTCTGGCCTGGCTTCCTCCATGCAGTGCTGTCCACCAGGAAGGCTGCCAGGTATGACTTATGGTCTGGGGTGTGTACATCTTCATCTGAAATCTTTCCAGAGGCCTGGACTCATCACATACCCTTTTGTATCTTAGCATTGTGCTTTGGACATATCACAAGGTGCACATGGATGATGTTGGGACTTAAACATTCAGAGTAAATTAAGTCAGGAATATTTTAATATGGAAATCAGGGCTTTTCCTGTGATATTGAATTTGACAAGTGCAACTGAACTACTCCCATCTATAAATTGTCATGGAGGGGAAAAGAAACAATGAGGAGAACTCATGTGTTCCAAGTGCTTGATGCCAAGTCACCCTATCTAGTAGGTAACTGCCCAGAAGCTTCATGCTCCCAGATCACAGACCCTCAGTAGCTCGCTCTCCAGGGGGTTTTGAGAAGGATATCCCAGCAGACTCTTCCACACCCAGCCTTTAAGCTGTGCTCAGACTATCTTCTTATCATCTTTGGGACACACTGCTTTTTCTTCCAGCTTCAAGTAACAGATGAGTGTACGTCATCCTGAGAAAGGTAGGGGAATCTATTGGAGTGGGTCTTGGAGAAGTGGGTTCCATGAATAACTGAATCAACCAGGAAGCTAGCACCTCCATGGCCAGGCTCAGCCTAGAACAGTGTCACCTTTACTCTGGCCTCTGCCATCTCTGCAAACGAGACTCAGAAAGTGATAGGGCAGGAACTTGAGATATCACCTAACTTGGTCGTGGAATGACTTTAGTCCAACCAACCATGAGCATGGATGAGAAACCATGAAATTCCAGCATGATGCCTGAGTCCATCCTGTGTGGGGGGCCTAGGGAAGCAATGAGCAAAGGGG
This sequence comes from Ochotona princeps, assembly GCF_030435755.1. NCBI lineage: Eukaryota > Metazoa > Chordata > Mammalia > Lagomorpha > Ochotonidae > Ochotona > Ochotona princeps. The sequence goes on from NC_080857.1 coordinate 4,053,740, forward strand.
CCAACACCTCCATGTACGTTTTCTGATTGCAAACACAGTCTCATTCTTCACCTTCCCTCATCAGGAACTGCCATCCCTAACAGTCATTACCACCCTTTAAGGCTGACCTTGAATTACGAGTTCCCATAATCTCCAAATGGGGTCATTTCCCTCCTCTGAATTCTGTTCCAATTTTTTAAAGGATTTTTCTTCTATTGGAAAGGCAAATTTACAGAAAGAGAGACAAAGAGAAAGATCTTCTGTCCTCTGATTTACTCCCCAAGTGGTGTCCATGGCCAGAGCTGAGCCTATCTGAAGCCAGGAGCCAGGAGTCAGGAGCTTCTTCCAGGCTTCCCACATGAGTACAGGGTCCCAAGGCTTTGGGCCATCCTTGACTGCTTCCCCAGGCCACAAGCAGGGAGCTGGATGGGAAGTGGAGCTGCCGGGATTAGAACTGGTGTCCATATGGGATCCCGGTGCATGCAAGGCAAGGGCTTTAGCCACTAGGCTGCTACTCTGGGCTCTCAATTATTTTTTTAAGATGAAATTTGTGTTCTACTCACTTCACCTATAAAGGATACAGTTCAGGGGTTTTAGCATACATACAGAATTGTACAAAAATCACCATTAATTCTAGTATGTGCATTATCCGGAAATGGAACCTCCCACCCTTGATAGGAATCCTACTCCGTCAGCCCCTGGCGCCCACTCATCCAGCTGCTTTCCCATCATCTCACCCAGAATGTGTGTAACATGATGTAACCCAGCATGTGTACTTTTACCACATGTATGCTTTTACTTTTTCCACTTTGAATGTTTCATGGCTCATGGTGTGATAAAAATACTAGTCCTACTTTTTTAAACAAAAGATTCATTTATTTTTATTGGAAAGGCAGATATACAGAGAGGAGGAGAGACAGAGAGGAAGATCTTCCATCTGCTGATTCACTCCCCAAGTGGCCACAATGGCTGGAGATGTGCTGATCTGAAGCCAGGAACCAGGAGCTTCTTCCGTGTCTCGTGCACTGGTGCGGGGTCCCAAGACTTTGGATCGTCTTCGACAGCTTTTCCAGGCTGTTAATGGGAAGATACTTTTTATTTCCAAATCATATCCCATCATGTGAATATTCCGTGTTGTGTTTAAGTGTTTATCAGTTGATAGACATTTAGATTGCTTCCGGTGTCTGGCTGCTATAATAATATTGCTGGGAATATTCTTAAGAAGCATTGTGTGGGCATCTATTTTCAGTTCATACCTGGAAATGCAATTGCAGGGTCATATGGTAATTCTATGCTAAATTATGTTGCCAAAGCAGCTGCACTATTTTACATTCTCACCAATAATGTATGAGTTTCAATTTCTCCACATACTCATTAGTATTTGTTACGCACATACACAAATGCGCACACACACACACACACATCTATCCCTACGTAGCTATCTTTTTATAAAATTGCTGTTATTATTATAGCTATCCTAGTGAAAGTGAGGTGTGTCTCATTGTGGTTTTGACTTGCATTTCCCTGATGGTGAGTGATATTGAGAATCCATATGCCTTAATACCTTTCATAATACAGTGATACGGCCATTTGTTTTATTTCTCCACTTTCTGGACTCCCACTAGCACCTGTTGGTTGCAACTGATTTTTAATTCCCTTTTTATTCCCTGCAGATCTGAACACAGTGTAAGACACCTGAAATCTTCTATAAGAATCTTTGATAGTGTTTTTGGTAAAGACCTATTTATTTTTATTAGAAAGGCAGATACACAGAGAGGAGGAGAGACAGAGAGGAAGATCTCCATCCACTGATTCACTCCCTAAGCGGCCACAGTAGCCAGAGCTGAGCCAATCCGGAGCTAGGTGCCCGAAATTTCTTCCGGGTTCCCCATGCGGATACAGGGTCCCAAGGCTTTGCGCCATCCTCAACTGCTTTCCCAGGCCAGAAGCAGGGAGCTGGATGGGAAGTGGACCTGCCTGGGTTAGAACCGGTGCCCGAATGGGATGCCAGCGTGTTCAAAGACTTTAGCCACTAGGCTATCTTTCCAGGCCAAGATAGTGGTTTTTAACAGCAAAAGCGTTCTTCTACAATCACTTCATTCTATGAGCTCAGTATTGTCATGCTCAACGCTCATGGAAAGTTTTTATAAGAACCCAAGTTCACTAGCTTGCTTCTAAAAGTTGAACCTACAAAGAGTAGTCTTGGTTTTGCAGTACTAATATCTACATTTACACAGCAAATTAACCCCTTATTACTAATTCTTGCAAAAAAGCATACTCGATGTTGTTACTGTTTTACAGACCTGCAGGCTAAGGCATAGAGGCAGGGCACCAAAGATGCCATCCCTTCTGCGCCTTCGCAATGCCATTTGCCAGGGCCAATGGAATGTGTGGCAAAGTTAACTGTATCGTGCCCAAGCCCAGGCATTTACAAATGGTGTGGGAAACTTCGGCTATCTCCTTTTTAACCTCAGCAACCGGTGAGTTGTATCTTCTGGCTAATGCAGTGACTTGATGGTGGAGCCCCTAGCAGTTATGTAGTATGCAAGACCACAGGAGAGCATCTTGTATTAAACCATGGGGACTTGGGCTTATTACTGAAAAATACTAGAACTCATCTTTACTAATGGGTAGTCTCTGACTGATTTGCCTTAAAGTGTCCAGTTGCTATGTAGGAGAGCCAAGATTCAAACCATGATTTTTTGCCCCCAAATCCTCCCCTGTTTACTACAAAACTGCAGAAATAACCATTATGAGGCGTGATTGACAATAGGATTCCACAGCCATTTCCTGTAGCAGAAATGCACCGTGCCATTGGCCGAAACCAACCCCCTCAATGCAACCTTGCAACCTCTCTACTATTAATGTGCTTAAGCTTTCCATGTACGTGGTAGACAAACCATACATCTCAAAAAGCTACATGAAGGCCGCTGAGGTTTCTATAAGCAGTCAAAGGGCTCTCCTCCCTTTCCGGTAATCCCACAGCTCTGCCTTGAAAAAAATAGAGGATTTTCTTTCTCCAGGAAGTTGCAGCTCTGTTTTGGAACACTGCCAAACTCCCCTGGGAAACTAAAGCATTTCTTCCCGTTTTTGCAGGTTGGTGTTGCAATTTACACTTATTTTCCTATCCAAGGGAGAGAAATATCTAGGCAGATGGGAGCCTCGAGGAGACGCTATGGCCGTACGTACAAGCTTCGTATGCAGAGTAGAGTAAAATGAAGTGAGTCACGGGAGATCACGGGGCCCCTTGGAGAGGCTCGGGCTTTTGGGCTCACTTTCATTCCATTTTCCTACTTTGCCTCCAGGCCATAGTGTGTCCTTGAAAACATTCATTTTAGATTTTTTTTTTTTTTTTGGTGTGTCAAATAAACCAATCTGTGAATGTATTTTTTTATTTATTTTTTAAAAGTTTAGTTTCAGGTCCCAGCATGGTAGCCTAGCAGCTAAAGTCCTTGCCTTGCTCACACTAGGATCCCATATGGGCGCCAGTTCTAATCTTGGCTGTTCCACTTCCCTTCCAGTTTTGTGCTTGTGACCTGGGAAAGCAACAGAGGACGGCCCAAAGCCTTGGGACCCTGCATCCGCGTGGGAGACCTGGAAGAACCTTTTGGTTCCTGGCTTTGGATTGGCTCAGCCCTGGTTGTTGTGGCCACATGGGGAGTGAATCAGAGGATAGTAGATCTTCCCTGTATCTCCTTCTTTCTGTATATTTGACTTTCCAATAAAAAAAAAATCTTAAGAAAAAGCCATTTAGCTTCATAGAGGGACTGTTGCCCCACTACAACCGAAAGAATCTCTGGAGCACAAAATCAGTCGTTTATGTCTGTTACCATAAAGCAGAATCGAATGGCTAGTGTGAGATGGAGTTGAGCCCAAACTGGGTGATTCTGGAGTTCTAGAAAGATCCCAAACTCACCCCACCTCAAAGTTCCAAACTCACTCCCCATATCCATTTTTAGGTTCTTGTGGTAGACATTGATAGACACTTGAACATATGCCACCTTCACAGGTAGGCATTCAATCTTGCGTGCCTTTGATTTGAATATCGAGATTTCAGCAATGACAAGCCAGATGAGGATCGACTTTCCGGGCTCAGAATAAAAAAAGAATGTTTCATCAGCTGTCCTCCGAGCCTCGATGGGGTGAATTCATCTTCAAATTTATCTTCGTTGCTTTAAATGTCTAATTTGAGTGTTCAGCCTCTGAAATCAATTTCAGATGTCTCTGGGGAGCTGGAACAAATAGCTCGCCTGCACTGTATTAAGTAGGAGCTGGGGAGCGGAAAGGCTGCTGTTCACACACTATCAGTAAGATGAGAATGACAGCAAAGAAAGAAAGAAACTTGACATGTTTTTGGGAACATTAGCATCGCTTAACTATTAATATTATTTAGCATTCATTATGCACAGAACAAGACAACCTGATTTTGACCTCACTTTTGAAAAAATGTATTGATTGATACAAGCTGGCATTGCAATGAGCTTGAGGCCAGTGGGAACTGTCCTCTGGAGCCCAGAGGTTGACCCCAGCACTTCCAATGAAGCCTCATGCCAGTCAGCTGAGGACAAGGCCCAGGACCCAGTAATTCCCGAGCGTGTACCTAAGAAGGATCCTCCCTTTGATGAAATTCAGTTGAGCAAATAAAAACAAGTCCGGGGAGCAGGTGTTGAGCCCAGCAGTTGAGGCGTCCATATTCCACATCAGCGTGTTGGTGTTTTCTAGTTACAGCTCTGCCTCCTGACTCCAGCTCCTTACCAGTGCAGAACCTGGGCCACAGCAGCAATGGCTCAAGTCCGTAGGTTCCAGGAGCCCCTCAGCTTGGGACAGCAGACCAAATCACCTCCTGCGAGGCCCCATAGAGTGCCATTTGGGATTCTAGCTGTTCCACCTCTGATCCAGCTCCCTTGGAATGCACTTGAGAAAGCAGCAGGTGGCCTAAGTCCTGGCCCTAACAACCCTGTGGGGGGCAGAATGGAATTCCAGGCTCCTGGCTTCGGGCCATCTCAGCCCCATTAAGGTAATTTGGGGAGAGAACCAGTAGATGTAAAATCTCTTTCTCTCTCTTCACCTCCCTGCACTTTCTTTAACATTTAAATAAACTAATTAACCTGTTTATTTGTTTCTCTCTGCTATACTTATATAAATACACAATAAGAATATTCTATCACTCCTGGGAAATTGCCAAAAAAACTGATTTTCCTGGTCTAGGATTTGTCAACTCCTGGATGAGTGTGCTTGCCAACACTGTCCACAGGGTAGCTCACACCAACATAACACAACACAGAAGTTTCCATTAAAGAACTGAAACTTGGGAGCCTGGTATGGTGACCTAGTAACTAAAGTCCTTACCTTGCATGCACCAGCATCCCATTTGGGTACCAGTTCATATCCTGGCTGTTCCACTTCCCATCCAGCTCCCTGCTTCTGGCCTGGAAAGTCAGTTAAGGATGGACCAAAGTCTTGGGATCCCAATGGGAAGCCCGGAAGAAACTCATGGCTCCTGGCTTCAGATTAGCTCAACTCCAGCCATTGTGGCCATTGGGGAATAAACCAACAGGCAGAAGAGCTTTCTCTCCATCTCTCCTTCTCTCCGTAATTCTGACTTTCCAATAAAAAATAAACTGAAAAAAAAAAAAAAAAAGAATTAAAACTGGAACAAAACAGAAAGTCCCAGGAACATGGTAGCCAGAGGCACGGCTTCTTGTTTGATTCACTGGAATTTGGTCCAGAAATAAAGGATTGCTGTACTCAGCTCCAGTCAGAGATCGTAGGAACGACCTGGGACCAGGCCTTGGGAACTTCAGAAGCTGCTCCCAGCCCTGTGTGAGCCTGTTTGGTGTTTACAGGTGGTGTCTACAGCAAGTGTGCACGCTTGCCAAAGGGGGGGTGGGTGTTCTCAGCATGCAGCAGTCCTGAGGGATAGTAGAGTGACAGACGTTTGCGCAACAATGACAAATGGCCTCTCTGACACTCTTCTCTGAGGCCAACGATCATCTCACCGTGAAATGGTAGGAGAAGGGTCTCTGTGCTGACATGACTGAGCTAAGGAACCAGAGCAGGAATCATGATTATTTGGCGGACGGACCTGAAAGTGAGCACAGAAGTCTTTATCGGAGGGCTCCACAAAGAGGTGTAATCCACAAAGGGGTGAGGAGAGGGTAATGTGAAGACAGGGCAGAAGGAGATTCAAGGGGGCTGAGCTTACACACGGAAGCACTAGGGCCACAACCCGGGGGTGCCTTCAGCCACCGGAGATGGAAGAGGCCAGGAGCAGGTGGCTCTAGAGACCAGAGGCCACCTGGCCCTGCTGACACCTCATGGCTGCAACCAGGATACGGAGCTCACACCTCCGGCCTTCAGAACTGTTAAGCGTGTAGAAGTTGAGAAGATCTGTTACAATCTTCATAGAAAAAAAATACCTTACACATTAGTTTGCATCAATAGCATGCCATGCTCAAAACAATGTTTTAAAAATTGCATTGTGTATTTGAAGTGCAGACTGAGGAGCAGCAGCAAGAGACAGAGCCGGGAGGGAGCAGGAAGAGACAAAGACAGCCAGCATCTCCTGGGTCATAGTGGTTCAGAAAATCTGGTGAGTGGATCCGAGTTCACACCCCACTTCCTGCTGTCAGCTGACTGCTATGATTTGTTTTTTCCTAAAATCCATAACTTTTGTGCGATAATTCATGCCCCGCCACCCTTTTCAAAATGATCTTAGCAAATGAGGGCTGGGGTCTCCTGTGGAGTTCTGTTTGGTAATGCGATGCATTTGAACCGGGCTGGGCTGTGTCTTATGGGCAAGTGGGGCGTGCAAAAACACATGGGAGAGCATTGACCTGCAGGGTCTCCTCTAGTACCCCGTTTCTGGAGGGGGTGAGCCTGCTGCCCGCCACCCAGCATCCCGGTGCACACAAGACAAACACACAGGCGAGGTTCTGTCCAGCAGTTCCGATTTGTTGGGGAAATTCAATTCTTTATATAGTGTAAGGAATAGCCTCAGGCCAGGAATTTCAGGAATTCCAGGAGGGAGAAACTAGGAGCCAATTGCTAGGAACAGGACTGCAGAAGCCACCTCCCATAGGCCTGGAGTAGGTGAGCGAAGCGGCCGTGGCCAATGAGTCTTTCTTTGAAACAACATGACCCCTGCCCTGGTTCACCTGTCCTTGGCTGCCATCTTGTTTGCCACATGTAACCCAGTGACCTTGACTGTTAGTCGTTATCTTGTTGACTTAGTTACCTCTTTGCCCCTGAGCCAGATACCTGCTGCATCAGAGTGTGGTCATTGGCAGGGGCAGCTTGAAGAGTGTGTAAAAGCAGCCCACCAAGAAAAGCCTGGTACAAGGTCACAACAGAGTAGGGGTCCACCTGTGCGTTGTCATCAGTAAGACTTTCGCCATAAATCAGAAACCCCAAATGAACCAGATTTGTCTTTAGAGTTTTATTTCTATTATTAATACTACTAATATTGCTATCAAAGGGGTTGTAGAGGCCACCCAGCCCTCTGGGCAAGAGACAACAATGCCCCTATTTCTGTCCTCAACATGTGTGGAAAGTAGGCGGCAGGGCTTGTTCCAGAACACAGGTTCCTAATCCTCAGCCCAAGCTCACCCGTACTAAATGGCATCCAGTAGAGCCTCTTCCAGAATGACGTGTTCTCACCTGGCAGTAGCATGCACGCACAATCTAACCAATTGTGCCAGTATGCAGTTCAGAAAGTGTGCGGCAGATGCGCTGCCCCAGAGCCTGGGGGGGAGCCCTCAGATCTGTACAAGGCCAGACTGGGCCAGGAGCAGAAGGACCCTTCCCAGCACTGCCAAGTGCCACTTCCTTTGTGTGTTTCCTGGCTCCAGGGGCTTTGCTGGCTTCTAGAACTGCACAAGGTCTCCCATCTGGGACTCGCGCTTGCTCGGTCAATACAAACTGCAAATGCTGATGCCGTGTGGAAATTTTGATGCCCTCCACCTTTGTTGGCACACAAAAACTCCAGGATTGACCTACTTACACGTGCCTTTCCTCCTGTGCTCCCCAACAGGACTCTGGCTGTATTTACAGATGCTGCAGAAAGCCTGGATTTAGATAGTGCCTCCCTGGGGAGAAATTATTAGCGCTAATCCTCATCTTGGAACCAAAGCATCAGCGGGATAATGGGAGCACCGCTACTTCCCTCCACCAGAGCTGCTTCCCAGTCCTTGGTCCCAGCACAATGTCTACGCAAGAATCCATGCGGCTCACCTGGCAAGGGTCATGGTATTAATATGCTAATGGTAGGACAGTTTGCTAATTACACTACTTTTATAGATCCTCAATTAATTACAGAGCGATTAAGTGTCATTTTGATCATGTCATTTACCTAACTAGGAGCCCGTGATGGCTCAGGGCTGACATGGCAAGCATCACCACATGCCTTACAGGCTCTGTATTGATCAGTCCTGACTTAATTTTTATCTCGCTTTTTAGTTGAGACCCCGACAGTCCACCCGTTTGGGAAGCATTCATTCTGGAAGTCAGACTGGGCTGGCAAGAAGCAAGAACTATCACTCCATTGGAGACTTTGCTGCTGTACCTAAGCCTTTTCAAGAGCCTGTTTGATCCAATGTATTGCATCACAAGTGTGTGGGAGTTAATTCCGTACTCTACTGGTATGACAACCGAAAGTTGTCCTGATTTGAATGAAGAATAAGCAACTGATATGAACAATCTTCAAAGGGCTCATGAAAACACATGTGATGAATTAGGCATGCATGTTAGATTTTTTGGCAACAGAATAAACCTATATTTTAATTCCAGTTTTCCACAATAACTTTGAAGTACCCTGTATTTCCCAATTGTTTCCAAGCCTATACACACCTTGAAACCACTCCAATTTAAGAAATGAAGTTGAGAAAATATGAGTGAGGGACAAAGATGAGTGCATAGGATGTCACGAATGGGGTAGAGAAGGCCGCACTCCCCCAAAACCACCTAGGTGCTCCCTCCTGCCCTCCTGTGCCGCTTCCCCAGCACCTGCTTGCTCTCTGGCTTCCCATGGACAGACTCTGAGGACAGGTGTCTCCTGAGCATGGCCCCTGTGTGTCTGTAGTCCTCCCCCTCTGCTCACTGCTTGGGCGGGACAGTAAAGATAGCAATGCTAAGATGCTTTGTATTTCTTATTTGTGTACTAGTTCCAGGAGAGCTGAGGCCTGGCAGTAACAGAATGTGGGTAGAGAAGCCAGGGAAAGGTGAATGTCAACAGCTTTGTGTGTCCAGGTTTTTTATTGTTTATCTTTTAGGGTAGCTTATTGCTGGGGAAGCCAGGACATAGGTCTTCAGTTTAATGGACTTCAGGATAATGACCATTTGTTCCTCTTGGGGTTTCAATTGACTGGATTGCCATGTGGACTTGTGATTTGCTATTTCTTGTGGGCCCTGTTATGACCAAGTTTGGTTAATAAAAACTCCTTAATAAAGCTTAGTCTTATCTGGTGTGATCTGGCTCGCACCCTGCAACGCTGCAGCACTATTTATAAAACCAAGGCAGGGAATTACCTGAACTGTAATAGCTAGAGAAATAGCCCCATGTGGACTTCTACAAAACATAATGTCGGCCCACACGCTGTACTGTTGTCTCTGACATCAAAAAATTACCATAACAAATTGAACTTTAAATTCAGACAGGTAACAGCAGATTATGTACAGACTGATTTTACTATTGCCAAAAACCATAAAACACATCTGTGAATGTTGCTCATTTCTTAGTGTAAGTAACAGACTTAAAGTTGTGCTAGTGCTCCTTTCCTAAGTACAGAATATGATATTTTTGTATTCATTTTTTTTAAAGTAACTTTATTGGCATGTCATTCCCACACTGTGGAAACCATCATTTTAGAGCTTGCAATTCATTGGTTTCAGTAACTCTGCAAGGCTGGATAATCATTACCGATATCTGCTTCCAGAATATACGTCACTCAAAAAATAAATAAAACTCTGTACTCAGAGTCACTGCCCATTTCTCACTGTCCCCAACCCGCGTCCACCGCAAATCTGCTTTCTACCTTCTTGTACTTGTCCATCCTGGATATTTCATCTCACTCGGCTCATACAGTATGTGGCTTTCCCCACCTGTTTTCTTTGACTTCGCCTAGTATGTCTTTAGGTCAACTTCTTCATAGTGCATGCTCGAGCTTTATTCCCTTTGATGGCCAGGTGATGTGCCATAGTATTTCATTTTATTTATAATTGCATCTACTCTTGGACACTGGACGATACCTCCCTGTGGTAATACTGAGTAATTCTGCTATGAACACGCGTGCACACTTCACGTCTGAGCATGCTTGCAGGTATTCCTCCTTGTGGAACTGCTGGCTCATAGGGGAACTCCATGTTCCACTTTCATTTTCAAAGGAGCTGCATCATTGTACATTCCTTCCAACAATGCATGAGGGCTTGACTTCCAAAACCTTCCAACACAGTCACTGCCGATCTTTCTGATGACAGTCGCACTTGCAGTTGCAAAACAGTGCCTCGTGATTTCTGTTTGGACTCTGTTAATAACTAATAATGTGCATATTTTCATATGCTTGCAAGCATTTGTATTCCACTTTTATAAAGTTATCTACGCAAATAGCGTATTAATATTTTGGTGGCTTATTGCTGTTAGTTTTACATATATTTGGGAAGTAAGTCCTTCATCAGATACGTGGTATGCAAACATGTTTTCTCCTACTCTCTTGACTCCTTTTTTGAAGCACAATTTAAAAAAATTTTGATAAAGCTCAATTTGCCTATTTTGTTATTATTTGTGTTCTTGGTGTCATAACTAAGAAATCATGATTTATTCCAAGATTAGGAAGACTTACTTCTGTGCTGTTATCCCGGAACTTCACATCCAGTTATCTTCTGACTTCTTCCAGAAACCATGAACTCTACATGTGGAAGGCTCCCATGGAAATAGGGTTAAGATGAAGATAGGCAGATGTGTTCTTTCCTGCTCACCATCACAGCCTGTTAAGCGAGATCCTAGCTCTGCTTTGCAGCAGAAGAACCGGGCTTAAGGACACTGAGCACCTTTCTCTGGGTCGCGCAATCAATGTCCAGGTCTTCACATGTCACGTCCTGCTGCCTGATGGTGCAAGGGCAAGAGCGAGTCTGAGCCTCTGTCTGCCTGTTAGCATCAGACGATGAGATCCTACCAGCAGAGGTTGGGTTCTGCTCATGAAGGTCAGGTGCTCGCCTCAAGGAAGCCCTTATTAAATCCCACAACATGGAAGACAGGAGGTGTTACAGAACATGACAACAGCCTCAAACACCATGTAGGAAGCACTTCCAGTTTGTGTTCCTTGTCACAGGGAACATAAAAACAGGGGAGCTATCCCAGCCCTAGCAGCGCCACACCCTGAGGATTCGCAGCCCACACTGTGCACAGGCACAGCGCACACTCAGGAACCAAGAGAGTAGCCCCCGAGAAGGACGGCCTCAGGAAGAAGAGGTGAATCTAGTCACCAAGAAAGCTGCGAAGAGCGGGCAGCAATGGTCAGGAATGGCCGGGTCCAAGACTGAGCGGCACCTGGTCAAGGATCTTGTTATCGACAAGACGCTAAACGATTCTGAGAGGCTGGGCATCTTCAGGCCAGCTGTGACCTCGAGAGCAAAGGGAACTCAGGAGCAGAAACAAGTGTTGTCCAATGCCACTCATTCTGGAATGTGCAGGAGAGGACTCCTGGAAACTTCTTCCCTGAATTTGGGTCGATCAAAACAAAATAGTTCAAAAGGTGCATAATTAATCCTAACCCCCTTCCCGTGCAGTTGGTCCCTAAAGTTTAATCCTCCTGAGCAGCTCAACTCTATACCCTTTGCCCTACACCCCCCCCGCCCATGCTTCTTGTCCAGGCTGGTCCACTCACCCCTCTCCCAGGCTGTGAGTCCTACTGTTTTAGATTCCACAGCCAAGTGTGAGAGATGCCGCAACATAAACTTTTGTCTGGCCCTTCACCAGGCTAAGCGGAAACAGCCAGGCACAACAAGAGACTTGCCATGTAGGAGACACCCCGAGGAGTCACTCCCAGAGACAGCCCACAGATGAAGGGCTTCTGGGGGTTGTGGGGAGGGCTCTGAGAGTAATTGTCTAGTGGAGTTAATGTTGACCCTCGCAGAATGAAGAATTCGGAAGACACATATGCAGAAACACAACTGTACATCATGGCTAAAATGGCAGATTATGCTCTACGTTTATTAGTGTGCAGGATTTTAAGGTTGTCTACAGTTTCACATTGTCTGTGTGGCATGAGTGTCCGGTGGCATGGTGTCCATGTGGCATGATGTTCAAAGAGTCATGAAATGGTGCCTCCCTCAACCCAGGGCTTGGACCCTTAACGGGGGCTCATGAGGGCCTCCCCATCGAATGCATAAGCATCACCCCCGGACCCTGCCCCATCCCAGCCATAATCAATCCAAATCGGCTCTCTGTTTCCCGAAGTTTCCTTAATCTGCGCACATGCACCTGAATTCAGAGTCTTTGAGGGACCCTTCCTGTCTGCCTACATGTTAAACAAATGGACAATAAGAAATAACAGAATGCACAGAGACTGCGACTTTCCTTCATTACTGATGTGGTGAAGAGCCGACTCAACTCCTTCCCCACATTTGGTTGCACGACAACAGGGCTGGGACAAGAGCATTGACACCATTGGAATTGGTGAAAGACACAAACCTGGGCTTTGCTTCTCCTGCAGGAGTTACAGCACTGCTTCTGTTACTGCGCTCGTGGTTAATGAGACTCAGAAAACACAAATACGGTGATGATAACAGTCTCAATTTTGCCTTGTATCTATACCAAGCCTGGGAATTTGCACAACTTTGTGAACTAGTGTTTACCAAAGGTAAGCCCCCAAACAGGTGGGAAATGCACTTGTTAAACTTGTCTCTGCCCAGCTGTGTCGTCCACAGGCTCTGCCCATAGAACTTGTCTTACCTGACTCACCCAAATGCTAGGTGACCTGTGTGGCGCTTGGCATGAGGAGGGACCTTTTAAACCTTTATAGGGAGCAACACTGGATACATTTGGGCACTCAAATCACCTCTGAGTGTTGTCATGATATCCACATATCAGTTATGGCTTCATGTGGACACAGATCAGCCTCTAGGGTGGTGACTGCAGACACTGAAGCCAGATCTCATCCTGCTCCCTACCTGGTTACTGTGTGGCTGGGGACAAGGGACTGCACTGCTCCCTGTCTCAATTCCTTTACTTGTAAAGATGAGACAATCACAGAATCATCTTCTCCAACATATAAAGGATTAAATGTATGATTAGATATAGAATATATACATCCATGAGCTCATTAATAATGTGTGTTAACTAGAAATTATCTTATGTAAAATAGAATTAAAAACTAATATGTGGCTAGGGGATGATTTTTTGAGTTCTGATCATGGGCATACATTGTTTTGGATGCTTTTTAGATCTGAATATTTGTCTAATCTAAAAACGGTAAAGTCAACTAGACATAATTATTCCTTTTTTGGAGAGTGAGAACCTGGAAAGATGAGCTGCTGGAGGTGATCTCTCAGACCCACATCCAGCAGCATCAGACACACCTGCTCACCTGCCCCTTTTGGGAACAAGGCATTGCCCTCACTCATCCATGGAAACACAAGTCATCCGGCAAAACTTTATTTTCCAAGCTGCTGAGTATTTGTGTAAGTACAGATTTTCTTTCTCACATTCACTTTTTTTTCAGCCTCAATCTGTCTGAACAGCATCTGTTTTCTGGCAGGAAAGACTCCAGCAGCACAGAACATCACCGGTCCAGATCTGTGTTCATAGGTCAGGTGTTTATGAACAAGGAGCCAGGGTTCCTTGGGGTGTCTTTGATTATAGAGATTGGGACAAATATAAAACCAACCACTCCCCTAAAAACAAAAAGAATCATAGAGGAGGAGATTGTCACACACAAAATGAACGAGTGCTTAAAACCCAAAGTGACAGAGTTTGTATAAAGGAAACAGGCAGCAAGCAGAACTCTCAGTGGGAAGAGCAGGAGCAAACTGATGACATAACCAGCACAGAACTGACTCCTAACTCATAGTGTGCGATAAAGGCCCGTGATCCTATGCGAATGGTAATAAATGGTTGAATAAACAAACAAATTGGAAAGGAGAGACAAATACCCCATGCAGAAGAAATTCATGTGATGTATTTGGACACTGCGCCCTGGAGGATGTGTGGCACACGGGCCCCTCCTTGCCATGTGTGCTGATGCTCTTACAGGAAGTGCAACTGGCAAAGGCGGAGGAAGGGAGCCCCTTGACAGTGCAGGAACCTGGCAAGGGCTGTGTCAGTCATGCAATCGAGACAGTCACCTGCAGTGGGGAGTCACGGGGAGAGGCTGTGCCCTGACACCATGTGGCAAGATGATGCCCCAACTCCCCGGACTTCCCGGATCCATGCACCCCAGCAAGGCCATGATGAGCATGAAATAGAAGCTCTCAAGAGCATCAGGCACATGGGAAGTCTGAGAAACGCCATGGAGAGCGGCCAGGGATGGGGTGATGCGGCAACGGGCAGTGGTGTCCAGGGTCAAGTCCTCATCCAGAGAAAGGACACCTGATAAAAGCAGGGGAATCTGAGTGAAGTGGTCTTCGCCACTCTGTGTATGTGAATCGATGTGTTGGTGTTTCACACCTGCCATCCCCGTGTGAGAATCTAGGGCTGGGGTGGATGGAGTCTCTTTGCGTCATTCCAGCAATTCCAACACCGAGCAGGTGTTCAGCCTAGACATGAATACAGCGGCATCCCACATGGGCGCTTGAGCTCGGATCTGAGTAATGCAGGCCCTGGAGGCAGTGGTGCTGGCTTGAGTGATTGGTTCCTTCCAGACACGGGGAAGACTCAGATGGTGTTCCTGGACCCTGGCTTTGGCCTTGGCCCAGGCCCAACCGCTGTGGGCACTTGAGGAGTATTCTTACTTGAATTTTCTTGTTTTACATCCGTTTGTTCATTTTCCCTCATTTGGGCTCATTTTACTGTATCATGTTTTTCTTCTAGGTCTCTGACTTACTGGGAGGGGCTGCTTGTGCCTGCACTAACTGGCCGGAGCCCTGTTGTTGCTGATCTGAAGACAACTTTTTTGAAAGATTTATTTGCTTATTTGAAAGACACAGCTACAGTGAGAAGAGGGAGAAACAGACATAGTCTACCACTGGTCCCAAATGACTGTAATGGCTGGAGCTGAGTTTATCAAACACCCAGAGCTTCCTCCAGATCTCCCACATGGGTTAGGGGGCACAAGCACTTGGGCCATCTTCTGAGGTTTTCCTAGGCCACAATCAGGGAGCTGTATCAGAAGTGGACCAGCTGGAATGCAAACCAGAGCCTGTATGGCTTTGCCACTACATCCAGTGGCAGTCCCTGGCGACAACTCTTAAGTCTGTATCTATCCGCTCCTCCGCTGTGTTCACCTCCAGTTACACTGCCTGCACTGATCTTCATTTCTGGATTGCATTTTCAGAGGTTGAGGGTAACGTGACCTCAGAAAGATGAAGCTGAGAAGACAGTCACCAAACAGGAGCTGAGGTCTCCAGCTTCCTCTTACAGTTCCACCTACTGCACGTAAACCCCCGCCTCGACAGCCTCTGTAAACCTACTATCCAGAACCAGCACTGGCAAAAAATAAACAAGGAGATGAGATTAAATCCCAGGACTTGGAATATCATTGTAATAAAATTACAGTGGCTGATGCGATGCGCACCTGACTTAGGACACCACCCAGACCGTGAAAAAAGGGCAAGGTGGTACACAAGCCCCATCCCCTCCTTCAGAGTATAAAGACTGCCTAGACATCACCCCTCAGGCCTCCAGATGGTGTAAAGGAACAGTCCTGAGCTGCACCACACGCAGCTCATCTCCACGCATGCCCAAACTCCCTCTCAAACGTATACTTATGTTTTGCATGCAAATAAAACTTCTTCTGTTAAAACTTTACTTATATCTTCTGCTGTATTCTTTCTTGCATCACAGATAAGAAGCTGCACCCAGACACCCTGCAATAAGGGTACTTCAAGAAAATCTGGAAAATAGGATTAAAAGTTTGAGGTGGCTCCCACTGTGGCACGGGAGTTAAGCCACTGCTGGGACTCCGGAATCGCTCATTGGAGTGCCCGACATTGAGTCCCACCTCGACTTGCAGTGCAGCTTCCTGCTGGTGCGCTCCCTGGCAGGCAGCAGAGGATGGCTCGATACTTGGGTCCCTGCTACTCACATTGGAGACCCAGATAGAGCTCCTGGCTCCTGGCTTCAGCTGTTGTGATCATTTGGGGAATGAACTAGCAGATGGAAGATATTCTCTCTTTCTCAAACAAACAACAGTAAGTAATAATCATGTTTTAAAAGATAAATCCATTTTGAGTGTCACGTTTTGACATCTAAGTGAATGCAAGGTCTTAAAAGGAAAAAATCATGGAGAACATGTATTATGAAAAGAGTGCATGGATTTCAAAAATTGTTAGCCCCACAATGAACTTCTCCCTGCTTCTGTCTGTCCCCAAACACTCTGAACTCGCCTGGGACAAACATGTCAGAGTGATCCTGCCCTGTGCAGCCCAAGTGCGGGGCTCTGGCAGGCTCCTCACTTCCCTGGAGATGTGTCTTCTGTCCTTTCGCAGTCGTGTCAAGCTTGTTTCATGAATTCTCAACTAAGCTGCAAAGGGCACCCTACCAGAAACATCAAGTTCCACAGAAGACTTTCCTTGGGATCGTATCGTACAAGCAAGCCCCACATTCTGAGAGTAAAACCGAGATGACATTGTGGCGTTTCTGCCAGATTCCTCAGCTGGAGAGTGCTGAGGCGAGGCCTACAGATCCCCCCTCAAAGCCATTCAGCAGCCTTTTTTATAAAGGACAGCCCTTCTGAGACACAGGGGTAGAGACCTCTCTCCTTTCCATGTCAGCTGAGATTTGGCACCAGGGACAAATTGGCTTGGGCAGCACGCGCCCCAACTCCAGCAAGCTAGTTAAGCCAAAGCCCAGACAGCTTCGAGGATTTGCACTTCTAAGGACAGACTCTGTGTACACAGTCCTCTGTGGCCTGGTCCTGGCCAGCCCTGGGATGAGAAGAAGGGAACACCCCCGGTGAGGTGCCAGCCACTCCACAGGCAGCTGCGGAGAAGTTTCTGATTTGTCCAACAGCCCGGGAGTGCAGGTGAAGTCTAAGATGTTTCTCTCTCACGTTCTCTCCCTGTCTCTGTTCTCTATGTGTGTGTCTTTCTCTCTCCTCCCTGCCCCTCTCTTTCTGCCTTGTTTCTTCTGATCAGCCAAATACCCACAGCCGGCCAGTCTGTTTATCCCAGGCATGAACCGAGGGAGGAGTGGCTCACATCCACCATGGGCAGTTTCCTTTGCTGATTGAATCCTGGCCCCTGTGCTTCCTGCCTGGCCTGTAAAAGCCACGAACACTGGGAAGCTCAGCTCTGTGTAGACACCGACAAGCCTGTAAATTGTTATCATTAGCAAATGGATATGACTAAGCCCCGAGAGAGCTTTATTTGAATGAACAGACCATGTGCCAGATTCCCTTTACAACATTTAGTTAGACTGTGGCAACACTTGGTTAGCATCACTGCTAATGTTTAGGATCTCTAGAATATCAGACTCTCAACTTCCTGTTTAAGAAAAGCTGCTTGGAGGAACAGGTATTTGGTAGAGTAGTTCATGATGCTACTTTTAGGCATCCCGTAACCAAACACCTGGTTTGGCGTCCTCACACTGCTTTCTGCTGAACCATACCTGGGAGACAGCAGTGATGACATACATCACCCATGTGAAAAATCTAGACAGGGATTCAGGTCCCTGCATCAGCTTGGTATAGTGTGCTGACCAGAGCCCAGAGACAGTGAGGACGGATGGGTGTGGCTCCTGCCTTCATTCTGGACGTTTGCTCTGCTCCATGCTTAGGTCTCAGCCTGGCCCTGTACAGTCACTAAAAAGAGGCTCAACTCTGGCGGCCCTAGTGTACGATTGGTCATCTGTGTGGAATATGGTGCCGACATTACAAAGAAGTGAGTCAGGGAAAGCATGCGGAGACAGAGTCAGCTCACACGCTGTGTAGGCTGAGAGCAGCCAACATCATCACACACTACAGAATCCACCAAGGCTTGGTTGGAGATGCCACAGAAACACAGCTTCTCATCTGGAAGGCAAGGAGGAGGCGAGATGTAGACGCCCAGGAGGCCAGGGTGGCTGCCAGATTTAACCAATGTCTCCAGTGCCTTTGACGGGAAGCTGTCCCTCACGACGCCTGCCCGTGAGACGGTGAATTGGGCTCCCTTCGGGAGCCAGTCCCGTCATCTTTGATCATGACTTCTTGTACGTCCTTGGACCTCATGACTCACTCCGAGGCCAGATCCTCAGGGAGTCACTGGTTGAATTCTCCACGCGGCAGCTGCTCCCTGCAGCAATGCTGGCTCTGGGTGACACTGAGAAACATCCAGGTTCCTGCAGGCTGGTAACTGTTTAAAATGATATTGCATCTCTATAATGGGAAGATTCCATATCTGTGAACTATCACACCTTTACAAAAACGATTATTTATTTATTTGGAAGGCAAATGGTAACAATGTGGAGAGAAGAAGAAATGGGGGGAATCTCAATTTGCTGATTCACTCTCTGAATGCCCGCGACAGCCAGGCTTCTCCAGGCCAAATCCAGGAAGCTGGAGCTCCCTCTGGGCCTCTCACCTGAGTGGCGGGACCACAAGCATGCTGGCTGTCTCCTGCTGCCTTAGCAGGTGTTTGAGTAGGGAGCTGGACCAGAGCAGGACAGCTAGGACTGGAACCAGCACTCCGCCGCAGAGGCCTGCCTGCATTGCAGGTGGCAGCCTAGCTCACTGCTCCACAACACAGATTCCTAAATCCCACTTGCAAAGGACGAGGGAGGGAATTAAGAGAATGCTCACAGAACAGGTAACAACGTAACTTACAGTATGTAATACCAATGTTGAAAAGAAGAAAAGAAATCATGTCACTCTCATTTGCTGGAATTGCATAAAAATGTAGTAGTGATTATTTCTGGTGGAGCTCGAATTATATTTTATGTCATAATTCACGTTTTTAGATTTCTTTCAAGTATTTTTCTTAAGCATCAGTGATAAAAGAGATAATGAACACTGTCAAAAGCGTGCTAAAATTTAAAGGGTCTAAAGAAACAAAAATAATGTGTGCAAGAGAAAGACAAGATGTGATATTTTATCTAAAAAAGAATTTTATACATTGTGGAAAAGTAATCCCCACACACAGTCAGATGAAGAAAGTGAACAAAAACTGCCTTCACACACCGTGATCCACAGCAAGAAAGCTGTGCAACTAGCCGACAAATATGCAGCATTTTGTTTAAGTCTCTGCTAGCAATCTTGAACCCATCAACACAGTGCACTCTGGTACCGTTGTCCAGCTGCTGAGTCCTCTGCTGTTGGACGGTGCCCCTCGGGCTGCTGACCGTGAAGGAAATTCCACTTCCAGGGCATTTCCCAGGGAAGGAGAGCGTGTGACGGTGCTTCCAAAAATGCTTCTTATTAGCCTTCTTCAAAACAATCCTTTGGGGCCCACGGTGTGGCCTAGCGGCTAAAGTCCTCGCCTTGACCGCACCAGGATCCCATGTGGGCCCCGGTTCTAATCCCGGCAGCTCCACTTCCCATTCAGCTCCCTGCTTGTGGCCTGGGAAAGCAGTCGAGGAAGGCCCAAAGCCTTGGGACCCTGTACTCGTGTGGGAGACCTGGAGGACGTTCCTGGCTCCTGGCTCCGGATCGGCACAGCACTGGCTGTTGTGCTCACTTGGAGAGTGAATCATCGGACGGAAGATTTTCCTCTCTATCTCTCCTCCTCTCTGTATATCTGACTTTGTAATAAAAATAAATAAATCTTAAAAAAAATCCTAAGACAATCCTTTGGAAATATGTCCAACCAAGGGGAGATGGGGAAATAAGTTGTGGTCCTCAGACAGAGGCATGGCACAGGCGGTGGTGTAGACATGAAAAGGTTGTTGTCAGCCATTGTTTAGTGTAGGACCCGGGCTAAGAGTTGATTAGCAAACGTTGGCTCTGCTGAGTCCCAGCTCGGTCTAGTGCCTGAACATGGGAAGAGCAGAAAGGGTGTGGGTCTATCGCGGGCTGCCTTGGCTGCTGATGCACAATGGTTTACTCCTGTGTTTTCTGGATTGACAGCCATCCAAAAGAAGAAAAGCAGTATTAAAAGATGGAATAAATGGGAAGAAGAGGAAGGAAGGGCTTTGAGGAAAGCTCCCAGGCCCAGCTGTTCTCTGTTGCTGCAACAAATTCCAGGGCACTTTCTCAAAGAAGCCCATTCGGCCCATGGCTCTGCATGGGAGGAGCATGGTGCTGGCAGCTGCTCGACTCCAGTGAGGGTCTCACAGAGTACCAAAGCACACATGAGAATTGCTACCCGTGCTCACAGAAGAGGCTGTAACAACCCAGTCTCATAGATGGGAACTGACCTACTCGGGACGGGCAGCAAGAAACCATCCGTCGGTGTTCCAGCATCTTAGCTCCACTGAGGATCAAGGCCCCGCACACGCACCTGGGCAGGACCACCGTGTTCCAGTCACAACACCCTGTTCCATCTAGCCTGCATGGAAAACTCTCCATGCATGTATTGCAAGAACACACGCAGTGTCTGATTCCACATGGCACCTGCCCGAGGGCTCATGTCTCACTGAATCCTGTTGTGTAAGCATGCCCGAGCTCATTCGGAAGGAAGCACTTGAAGGCCCCTAGCCTCATCTCCTTTGCATCCTCACATTTGCCAAATACTCTCTGCTTCCCCCGATCCCTGTCACCACCATCTTGCTCCTTCCTGCTTGGAACACAAAGCAGGTGAAACAGGTATTGAAAGTGCAATGGTTCTCAAAGGAAATGCTGACAACTCCTGCCCCTGGAATCCCCTTGGACTTGTCTAAGACCTTCTGAGATGAGATCCTCCCCAGACCCATTTTAACCCACCCTGTGCTGTGAGGCCCAGGCCTCTGCACTGGCCAGGCTGCCGGGGAAGCCCAGGCACAGGCAAGGTTAGAAATAGCAGTGTTTTGAAGACCAGGGGTCTGCTTTCACATCTGTTCCCTTCAAGGTAAGGAATCTACCACAAACCGAGCCTTCTCACATGGACCAATCCTGATCAAATTTGATTTTCCTAGTTACACCTTAAGACAAAAAATTCTGACATGCTTTGCAGGTAATGGGGGCCGCTTAGAGAGGTGAGGGAACACTGAATTCACACAGTAGGTGGTATGGAAAGGAAACGGCAGGTGGTCCTGGGAGGGGCTTGTCTGGCTGCGGGGGTCTTAGGTAAGTCCCCACACCTTCCCGCTCTGTGATCTTCCATGTTCTCTGCTTGCAGGCTGGTCGCTCTAGAGCAGTGCGTGTGTGTGTGTGCACTGCGGACCTTTGACGGATCCAGCAGTGGCTGGCCAATGGGGGCACCCAGAGACCACCAGCTCCACCTTGGACCTAGTGCTCATTACCTGGCTGTTACCCAAGCTGAGCTGTGCGGCAGCAGCCGGAGGCCAAGTGGCAGGCAGCATGGCAGCCGAGGACTAATTTTCTCATAGAGGCCAAATACAGATTAAATTAAATCTGTAGGTGGGTGGGGGTGGTGTCTGGACAGAGAGTTGTTAGGGCTGGGGAAACAGATCTCAGCTTTTGCTTTTGATCCTGGCAAATGTGAGCTGGAAAAATGTGTCTTTCAGTCAAAAATGACCATGCCTTCCACCTCCCGCCACCCAGAGCCTGGTTCCGATTATTAGCTGGAGCTCAGCGCATGGCAAGGCGTTTCTGGTTCGGCAGTGGGGAACAATGCCCCCTTTATGTAGGGAGGAAAAGCCGAGTCTGGTGGCTGAACAGGCCAGGCTCATGGGCATGGGGTCAAGGCCACATCAAAAGCCTGCTCTCTCCCCAGCCAGGGCCCCAGGGCTCCCGTCCTGTGCGAGGTTCCAGGACCATGAAAAACCGCAAGCACAATCCCGGGAGCCTGTGGAGCCAGATCCGGGGTCTTGCAGACATGGCAGCTTTGCCCAGAAAGCAGCTGTGTCCAGCTGAAGCGCTGTAGGAACTGTCAAGCCTGCAGCTAAAAGGATCTGAGGCCCAGAGGCAGGAGGTGGCTGGAGACTGCCCCTGGGCCCCAGGTTGGCTGTGTGGCTCCAGCCATCACTGCCCCCCTCGGAGCCTCACAGGGATGTGGGAAGCGTCCAGCCCCATCGCTCACGAGAGAAGGCTGGGAACACACTTCCTGCAGAAAGAGAAAGCCAGGCCTCTGAGGAGCACCCGGGCCTGACCAGCTCAGGACCCTCCTGACTCACCCTGCACCCACAAAAAACAGAAACACCCTGGGCTTGCACCGCCTGCTCCTAGGAGGCCTGTAACAGAAGAAACCCACCAAGTGACCTTGGTGTGGCCCCCCTAGCCACTCCCCACACGTTGGTCCCCAGGAATGAAGGAGAGGCTTGGATCCTGGTCCCTGTGGGGCCCCCTCTCCTTGTTGTTGGGGAAAGGACAAGAAGCTAGCAGCTACCCCTGCCAGGAAGAACTTGAAGGGAATTGGCAATGGAGCCAAACTTACAGAGAGCTGGGGTTTACGAGTGGGGCATCCTTGGCAAGTGATTTTGTTCTCCTGAGAAATCCAGACTTTTCACCTTCAAGTGACAACGGCACCTCTTGAACTATCTAAGAGTTTACTGAAGTGTTCCTGGTGAATCAGCTGGTATTAAGTAGGTCTTTGGCTGGGCCAGCCTGTGGCACAGTGGCTACAGCTGAATCCCATGATGTTGGCATCTCCCATGCATGCCTGTTAGAGTCCTTGCTATTCCACTTACTGTCCAGCTCCCTGCGAATGTGTTGGGAAGGTCTGGCCAGCCCCACCAGTTGTGACCGTGTGAGGAGTGAATCAGTGGATGAAAGATCTATCTCTTTCAAATAAATTAGCAAGTTTTTTTAGTAGGCTGTAGGCACAGGCCAACAAAGCAGGGGAGCAGCAGTGTGGATCGGTCCATGTCCACAGGGAGCAGAGACAAGAAAGGAGCAGAGGATGAGTGGGAAGAGGAGAGGAGCGCAAGGGAGAGGGGAGGTCAGGGAGCGGGGGGAAGCAGGAGGCAGAAGAGTCTCCAACAATAAAGGTGCAAGCCAAGGAAAGAAGTGGAAAAGACAAGCTATGGGTCCCTTCAGTCTGGTGGTGATGCTGTGTCTCCCGGATGCTTGAGCTCGTAGCCTCACTATTCTTTGTTGAGTCCCGTATCTCTGGATGGTCTCCCAGGCTGTGCCCCTTGGCAAACAGGCAGAGCCGAGGTTCCAACCCAGGGCAGTCACGCTGCTGTTGCTGGGCTCCTGCTGCAACTCTTAGGCCCCAGAGGGAAAGAAATGCCAGCTCTCCACCTCCCGAGGTCCGAGTCATTGAAATTCTCTCCCTGTTTTCCAATTTTCCAGCCGAAGACTCTTACAGTTGTCAAGACATCTACCCCAAATGGGCACTTTTCAAGATGACCACGAGTGTATAATTAGTCGATTAAAATTGTCAAGACGTTACTTTTGGTTAGTTAAAAGATGTATCAAAGTCACTCTGTTATTTAAGGGTTGATGTGCGTGTGTGTGTGTGTGTGTGTGTGTGTGTGAGAGAGAGAGAGAGAGAGAGAGAGAGAGAGAGAGAGAGAAAGAGAAAGAAAGACATAGAGAGAAAGGGCGGGGGGCTACATAGTAGCTAGCTATGTGGCAATTTCGCTACAAAAGAAACCTCTCCAGTTGCTGCAGTGAAGCTGAGGTCACCCTCCATCCCAGCCTGGGCAGATGCTGGCCTGGAGCAGGTCCTGCAATGAGTCCAAGAACAGCAATGAGAAGCTTGTGGTGGAGCAGGGCTCAGCACAGCCTGTGACACTGTGTTGTCACACGCAGTGAGAAAGGATGCTGCGGCAAAATATTTTTAATATTTATTTGTTGTGTTCCCTTGAATCCCTCCCTGTGCCTTGCTCAGGCAGGAGCGCAGGCACACGCACACACACACACACACACACACACAACTTTCTGTGTGCTAAGGCCTGTCAGTCCAACACCAGCAGCCAGCTGGAAGGAAGGCAGTCCTTGTATTGATACGGATTGTCACAGCCAACCCTAGGACAAAGGCCTCTCAGTCCTGGCATTTCACTTTTCAAAGCTGTGGTCTAGGCGTGAATCAGAAGGAAGATGTGGAGAGATGCTTGAAGCGGCTGACCAGGTCCAGCCTCCAGCCCAGCCTCCAGTCCAGCCTCCAGCCCAGCCTCCAGCCCAGCCTCCAGTTCAGCCTCCAGCCCAGCCTGCAGCCCAGCCTGCAGCCCAGCCTCCAGTCCAGCCTCCAGTCCAGCCTCCAGTCCAGCCTGCAGCCCAGCCTGCAGCCCAGCCTCCAGTCCAGCCTCCAGTCCAGCCTGCAGCCCAGCCTCCAGCCCAGCCTCCAGCCCAGCCTGCAGCCCAGCCTCCAGCCCAGCCTCCAGCCTGACATTGTTTTCAAAGCCTCCGAGTTGAAGACTGGTGCTGCACATAGTGGAGCCTCTGCCTGCAAGGCCTGCATCCCATATGGGTGCTGGTTCAACTCCCAGCTGTTCCACATCCCTCCCAGGCCCCTTCATGAAGACCCCAATGAAGCTCCTGAATTCTAACTTCTGATTGGCCAGGCCCCAGCTACTGTGACTATGTAGGGAGTGAACCAGTGGAGGAAAGCCATCTCCCTCAGCCTCTTCTCTCACTCTCACAATCTCTCAGTCTTTCAAATAAATAAATAAGTCTTCAAGAAAGAAAAGTCCTCTTAGTGACCCTAATATTGATGTGCTAAAGGCCCAGCCCCCTAACAAGAGCATTTGATTGTGTTCAGAGACAGACACGTTAAAGGGCAAGTGGGTCAAATCAGCCCCCCTGGGAGGGACCTCAGCCAAGAAGGGGACCAAGCAGACACCCGCTCAGAGGAGCATTCGAGGAGGACACGAACGGAAGAGGACCGTCCACAGGCCTGACACCTGCCCCTCTGGCCCCAGGTCTGCCAGAACGTCCATCTCTCCATTGATGCGATCATAATGATGGCCAGTTAGGGCACGCATCCCTCCCAGTGCTCTCCTCGAGGCTGCCAGGGTGACCTGCAGGAGTAATCGCATCCTGGGACAGCCATCTCCACTCCTATGAATGGGACATTATTTTCTCAAGGTTTTCTGGAAGGACTAAATGAGCTAACCTGTCGGCCTCAATAAGCAACAATGTTTTGCACATGTGTGGCTCTAAGAAGGCTGAGCCGGGCTCTCAGAGGGATTTTAAGTGGCATTCAAGTTCAATTGGAATGACCTGCTTGGCTAGAAGATTCTAGTAGGTGGTAGAGAAACACATGTGCTGGTGACGCATGAACCTGTGCACAAAGAGCACAGGCCACCCAAAGAAAGCTCAATGTCTCCACTCGGCACTGCCTTACCAATGTGCCGACTCTCCTGTCTCCTGGACACAGGCAGCCAGCGTCTCCTCCGGTGGTCCAGCATTCTTGATGGCCACGGGATCACCCGCCCTCTTCGAAGCTGACAGACCTCTTATCTTGCTGCCCAGACAGAAAGCTGGACAGTCGTTGCCTTTGATGTAAAAAAATACTCAGGACAAATGACATCAAACAGCAACTGCTAACTATTACTGACTAGAAGATGAAAGAGACAACCTAGACATCTTGGTGTTCTACTTGGCACCCTGAAATTTCTCCCAGGTATGTCACTTGGCACCGTCACATCTGCCTTAGGGAAGAACCAGACAAAACAACAGCACGTGGAACTGTGCCGAGAATGGGGGCGGCAGCCTTGCGGATGTTAGCTTTTCTCTCTTGAAACAACCCTGTGAGGTTAATACTGCCACCCCGTTTCTGAAAAGAGAGAGTAGAAGCCTAAAGAGATAAAATAATTCCCCAGATTTCTACCACTGCTTTTATAAACCTGGTTTCTGCACAAGAACTGAAGAGTAGATACCCCAAACCCCCTTTTTTTTTCCAATCCAGCACGCAACGCAACACATGACCTCACCCAAGTCCCTACATTATCAGATCCTCCATTTTCTCCCTTGGGACATAACAGTGTCTAAGGGCGTCACTGGCTTCCTCAAGCTGACCTTTGAACTCTCAATAGATCCAGAGAAACGCTGAACGCCAGTGTCGCCGCCTCTGCCAGGCACCCAGCTTGCAAAGCTTTGCCGCCAGGAATGTGTTTCATTTTTTCCCCTTTCTCAAGTCCTAGGAACCCTTGCATATGGTTGTCTTTATTTTAATGTGCATGAATAAAAGATATCCCTGTGAACTGATGTAGTCTGCAGCCTTTTGAGATCAAACAGTTTTCAACTCCAGGTGAAATGTGGGAATGACAGATAATGTTGTCAATATGCTATATTTTTGTTAGGTTGAACAAACATGGCCATGGCAATCATTGTCATCGTATATATGTGTGTGCGCATGGGGGAGTGTATCTAAAGAATAAGATTTAAGGAAAAAATCAATACATGCAAAATTTCCCATAAAACCTTCAGTGAGAAATATCCCTCCCCCTTCCTCATGTATATTAAAGTGAGCGGAATTTGCTGACTCGCATAATGCAACACCAAGTGATTACTGGGAGGTATCTGAAGTGATTAAATAACCAGAGCATTTGGAGGGACCTGGGAATGAATACCCTTGTTTGGGAGCCTGTGCAGAAACAGTCAGCTGGAATGGAGGGGTGCTGGGAGCTCAGGAACTGCCCTGCTCATTCCTCCCTCCTTGCAAAGCAGAAGCGGCACAGACTTGGGGGCTGGGAAGACTGGGCTGCACGATGAATAACAGACAAGACTTCTGAGGGTTGATGGAAAAACCAGGAACATATTTTAGGACAAATTGCACCAAGATCAACTTCTTTTTAATTCCATTTGCCACAAACTTATTTTTCAAAAAGGATATCCTTGAGTTAGCAAGGTAGCATTAGTGAAATGAGTGCAAATTTATGGAGGTTGTTCTTGCATATGGCCTTTAAAAATATGTATTTA
Organism: Ochotona princeps; assembly: GCF_030435755.1. Taxonomy (NCBI): domain Eukaryota; kingdom Metazoa; phylum Chordata; class Mammalia; order Lagomorpha; family Ochotonidae; genus Ochotona; species Ochotona princeps. Next base: position 4,080,748 of record NC_080857.1, read on the forward strand.
TTTACATATTTATGTTTGTATGTATGCTTTTGCTTACTTGAAAGTCAAAGCCACACAGTGAGAGGTAAAGAGACAGAGACAGAAAGACTCATTTCTTTATTTTGGAAATCCAAGTTAGAGAGAGAGAGAGAGGCAGAACTTCCATTCACTGGTTCGCTCCCTCAGTGATTGGAACAGCCAGTCCTAAGTCACACAGAAGCCAGGAACCAGGGGCTTCATCCAGGTTTCCTATGTGGATGGCATGGAACTAAACACTTGGCCATCCCCTGCTGCTCTCCCCAGGCTGCAAGCGGTGGGAAGTGGAGCAGCCAGGAAACCAATGCTTCACACACTGAATGCTGACAACAAAGGAGCTGACTTGACCTGCTATGCCACAACACCAGCCCCGTAATCATGGCCTTAACCGAGGCTGAACAATCCAACTCATACAAGCTTCAGTGTCCTGCTCTGGACAATGGAAACAGAGGTTACCAGCAAGGCATCAGCTCTTCACACTGTAGCTACTAGTTACTGTAACACCACTGTGCCTTTGTTGACTGCTCATACTCAGAAATACACTGTTATTTAATTACTTTAATCTTCATGTCCAATTCCCATTAGCTATTTTCCACTTTTCAGAGATTGAAGCTAAAATTGAGCAAGGGTAGGGATTGGTATTTATCCTAGCAGTGAAAAGGCATGTGTCACACAACGCAGCGCTCAAGTTAGATTGCTAGCTCCTGACTCCAGCTTCCTGTGAATGCATCCTGGGAGGCAGTGGTGAGGGTTCTTGCCAGCCATGGAGGAGACCTGGAGAGTCCCTGGCACTCAGTGTCAGCCCTGTCCTAGTCCTGACCTGTTCAGCTGTGTGAGGAGGAAACCAGGAATAGCGGCTCTCTCTCTCTCTCTCTCTCCTTTCCTCATTCAAATAATGTTTTTAAAGTTTGTGTGTGTGTGTTTAAGGAACTCAGGATAGTGCCTGAATTTTACAGAATTTGCAATGTGACCCAGTGTCAGAGAAACAATGTCTGTAGTCCTCATTGTGAGATGCCATCAAGTCTAAGATGGATTTCATTACAGGTTACCAGGTTTCTTAACCTAGTGCTTTCCAGTCAGTAAACAATGGCCCATTGCCCAACATCCCACATCCAGTCCCTGGTAAGATCCCGTGCACAGCCAGGGATTCTAGAACACAGGATGAGCTCTGTTCAAGGCAGGCTTGTGCCTGGCGAACACTGAAAGCCTCGGCTCTGTGCAGTAGGTCCTCTTAGTGCTTCTTATGCTTTGCCTTGTACAGCACATCAAGCTCCATGCCTCATATGTGTGTTATGTACAAAGGAACCTGAAAAAGTTTGCGGGGAAAATGAAGTCAACAGATCAAAGTTTAGTCTGGTGGAAATATTTGTGTGTGTATACACATACACAGTTATATGTAGATATATACACATATATATCTACACACACACACATATATATATGACTGGTATTGTGACATAGTGGATTAAGCTTCCACCTGAGACGTTGACCGCCTGTATGCATACGAGTCCCAGTTCTTCCTCTTCTGATCTAACCCCCTGCTAATGAGCCTGGAGAAAAGTGTAAGATGGCCTGAATGCTTGAGACCCTGCGACCTACACGGAAGACTCAGATGAAGCTCCTGGCTCCTGGTTTCACCCTCGCCCAGCTCCAGCCATGGCAGTCAGTGAATTGAAGATATCCCTCTCTACAGCTCCCTCCTTCTGCAATTTGTTTTCAAATAAAACACTTTTTTCTTTTTTTTTTTTTCAAGATGTTATGAAATCCAGACAGATAAGGGGACCTTTTAAAGTTCATGAAACACTAATACAGTAAAAAGCCATGCCTGGATGTGGATTCATGCCATCTTTCATAACTTTTTTGGTAAGATCCTACACAACTGGCTTTTCAGGTCAATTTTCATTTTTCAAAAGCTACAAAATTAAAAAAAAAAATATTCCTGAGTTGCTAGTTTTGTGGATTAGCAGACATCCCATATGGGTTCTAGTTCCTGCCTCGGCATTCCACTTCCCGTCCAGCTCCCTGCTAATGACCTAGGGAAAGAAGCGGAAGATGACCCAAGCTGTGGCCCCCTGCTACCCACAGCAGACACCGGGACGGAGCTCCTGGCCCTCGCTGCCATCTAGGGAGTGGACCGGCAGTGGGCAGTGCTCGCTCTCCTGGCTCTCCCTCTCTGTCTGTGACTCTGATTTTCAAACAAACAAGTCAATCTTTCAAAGAAATAACCCCAAAACAGGAAATAAATTATTCATGGATATAGTGTTGACAAAATAAAACTCTGGAAATTCTCTTGGGCTTAAAAAATAAACGGAGATAAAAGCAAGTTAACTCATTATTGCTGTTCCTGATTGTCAGATGTTCCAAACTTGGCACCCTATAGTCAACCAAGCCAGACCCATGTCACACATAACGGGAATCTCTAGCACCTGGCTGGTGATGGGCAAGTCTCTGTTTTTTAAACACACATCTAGGAATAGCTCCAGGCAAAATAAAAATACCAATTTGTAATGGCCAACTCCCCGGAGGTGTTTAAAACACAGGGACTGATTTGCTGAGTTAGAGTGACACAAGTGCCGACGTTGGAAGATATTGAAGTTGACAAAAAACACAACCAGAAAACTAGAGGGAGACAGACTCACAAACCTGCCCACTCCAAATTAATGGCAGTGTTCAGACAGTATAGAAAACCCGTGTGGGTGGGCAATGAGGAAGACGTTGAGGTAGCCTTGCATGGTCCTCAGAGCGCAGGTGTTACAGGCAGGACTCCCAGATCACTGAAGCTGCACCTGCTTCGGTCATCATGAGCCATGCTCAGCACTGCCTACTCACTGCCAAAGACTGCAGTTGGCAAAACACTTCCGGTCTGAAACTTCCATGGAGTGGGTGCTGTTTGATATTTGCTTTGTAGATCAAGAAAAGGCACATATCAAAGAGTACAGCATTTCCCTCAAAGGACAAATGAAAACACCATGCGTTATTTTATTTTTTTAAGTAAAATTCCAGAAAATCAAGATAAGCCAAATGCTATGGTGTCCCTTTTGAAATCATTGAGATATGCCAGCAGCCACTCTGAAAGGCCAGCACGGGCTGCAGCGGCAAGAGTGGACATTCTGCATTTGGTGGGGTGTGCCCAAATGCCTGCTTCACTTCCTCATCCCAACTTCCAAGAGAGGTAACACAGAAGCTCCTCTCTCTCATTCATCTCACAGGCCCCAGCTGGTGCTCCGGACATCTGAGAAGACCGCAGGACCAGGACAGCCAACCTGTCAGTGTAAGCGTGGGTTGTTACTCCACCTCCACACTCCACTCTCAGATGGGCGAACCATCAGTGTCATTATCCCCAAGGTTAGCTGAGTTGGCGAGCGATGAAGATTGGAAAGGTTTGACCAGCTCTATTTCACCCTAGTGCCTCTTGAGCTAAGAAGGAGGCCAGAGGGATGCCAGAGAAAATATTATCTCAAGTGCAATTTAGCTGGACCAGAAGAGAGAGGAAGAGAAGGGATGTTAGCCAACCGTTTTGTGACTGCTCATGCCCTCTGCACCGAGGAGGGTGTGTCAAACCCAGAGAGATGAGCCAGCTCCTCCCCCTGCAGGGCCAGCCTTAGTGTGTCCTGGAGGGCCACTCACCTCCCAGATTCTCTGCAAGGGTCCAACAAGCACCAGAAGTCTCTGGACCTTGCTCTCCATATTCCACGTGTCTCTCCAAGGAGGACCACCTGTGCCTGACAGCCAGCTGAGCACCAGCTTCCGAGCATTCACTCCCTGCAGGACTGCAGCTCCTCTGAGCTCGACCTGCAGCAGGTAAGGTGTTCAAAGCAAGGGGAAAGCCCTCAGAAGATGCGCAGAAGACGGAGGGCAGCCCCACCGAGACACTGAGTTCCAGTTTGCCCATCTCCTGTCTCTCCCTCGGCCTGTCTGCCTTTTCCTCTCTCATTCTCCACCGTCTCAAATCCCTCTTGGAACCACAGACTTGATACCAGGGTGCTAGAGGCAGCTGCAGGAAACCCACTCCAGAACAGCCACTGTGTGACAGGATTGCACATGGCTGATGGGCTTGGCTGGGATACCTTCCTTCTGACCAAATGATAGATGGGGACCTGCCCTGCCCTCAGACCACTGAGCGACAAGCCCAGGACACAGACACCCAGTTACAGCACTAGAATTCCATTAGGACAGTGGCTACTGTCCCATTGTCCTCTTCCTGCTGAACAAAAACAAATAGAATCAAACAAACGAAAAGAATCTGTTTTATGGCATGTTCCGGTCTGGCTTTAGCCTCTCTGATGCGGAAGGGCACGTGTCTCCTGTAATCTCTGAGCCTGCGTTTCCTCACGCAGCCATCGGGGGTGTTGTCACCCACTTATGAGATTGGGAGGACGACTCAGTGGGATTCACTGGTGGTGTGCTGTGTTCGCTGAGTGCTGTGAGCGCTGGGGGCAGTAGTACCTTCACAATGCTATGTGATTACTGAGGTCCTGCTCTATAAGCACCCAAAGGGTACAATTTAGCATGTATATTCACAGGACAGGAAGTCTACTATGTTATTAACAAAATGTTATCACAAAGTCTGAAAAAAAGATCAACAATTGTGAGTTTGGTCAACTCTCCCCATGAAGGTTTGATCTACTCTTTCCTCCCAACCTTCCCCACCCAGTGTAGACATGTGATGGAGCCCTCACTGCCCTCCAACATTCCCAGTAGTCCTGGGGATGGCCTCACAGGTGACACATGGGGTCCTCATGTCAGCCACTTGGGGAAATTTCCAAGCTAGTAGCAGGCGTGCAGGTTCACTCCCCAACCTGGGATGCATCACCCCCCCCCCCCCCGCCCTGGCCAGGGCTGCCCTACGCAACCTGGAGATTTCATTTGTTTTACTTCCAGCAGCTGGTCTCTCTGGGCTTCTGGAGTGACTGATTTTCCGTGGTAACGGCCAATCTCTTTGTTTCATGGAACCGGCTACATTAATCAAAACAGCCGCTCTGGTTTCAGTAGCAAGCAGTCCTGCGGGAAACAGCTGCACACCTTCCCCTCCTGCATCCAGCAGTCAGCGGGTGGGTTCCCAGCGATAAGGACCCTGCCTGAAAGCACAACAGCCCAAGGAGGGTGCATGGTGGAAGAGCTCGCCTTGAGCCTGCGGGTACGAGGGATGTGGTTATCTCTGTCCTCCGAGGACTCAGAACCTCCCTGCGAGGGTTGCACTAGGACGCGTGTTCACCACAGCACGTTCTCTCCTGGATTACAGGAAGACCACAGTTCCCTATCCTGTAATTAGATCGGAGCCATCTCCTACGTAATTGCCAGTGTGGCTATGAGCAGGGACCTGCCTCCTGGATTATGAAGCAGGTGTGGGCAAACCTGTACCTCACTTTTTGTTTCCACTCGGACTCTGTCTTTTTTCCCCTTCCCTTCCTCTCACTTCCCTCTCTCTTTTCCTCCCTTCCCTTCTCCCACTCTCTCGTCTGTCACTTCCATGTTGTGGAATTGAGGGACTAAGCTGAGGTTGCCTAACCTGCTCTTCCTGCAGAACGGAGCTAGCTAGTGAAGAAAGCACAGGAGATGGATCCGATTCTCAGGGGATGCCTTGGTAAGAGGACGCAAAGGAGACAGTGATGAGAAAGACTCAGGTTGTGCAGGCATTCTGCAGTGAAAACGAACCTCCAAGGGTGACTGACCATGTACCCTAGTGCTTAAGCCACTGATTAAAATCTCAGTGTCGCTCAACAGAGTTCTTAGTTCAAACTCTGGCTCCTGGCTCTGGCTTCCTGCTAGCAGTAGTGCTAACTCAAGTGGCTGAAGTTTCCATCGCCTGTGTGGGAGACCTGGTTGGAGTTCTCAGCTCAGCTCCAGACCCTTGCCTGGCATCTGAGGGAATGAAACCACAGATGGACTCTGTCTCAACAGCTGTGTCTCTCATTCTCCCTCTCTAGTTCCTTCTCGCTTCTTCCCTCTCTTTGTCTTTGGTGTTAACAAGCAGCATGCATTTGGTGCACCAGTGCGTGAGGCTAAGCCTGGGGAAGCTTGACGCCTCCCTCAGAGCCTGTAGCTGCTGCCTCAGCTGCCTGCTAACACACGCTCCAGAGGTAGCACAGGCTCCAATCCGTTGAGGGGCTGCTCAGCAAAGACACGTGGATTCTTGTCATTCTTCCTGTCAGTCACGTGTCATGATGGCCTGCAAATCACAGGTTTGTGCTGCCAGGAGCCGGGCTCCCTTTTGACTCTAAATCTAATGTTCTGAGGAGTGAGGCAAGAAAAACACACGACATCATCCAATTTGACAAGAATTTTATTTACCAAGAGTTGGTCAGAGGTTACATAAGGACAGACTTCAAAGCAATATGCCTGGGAGGGGGGTCTCCTCCCGTGCACCCACACCTTCACAGAAGTGGGGCTTGTGCTCCTGTGCCGTCTCCCTCCGAGCAGAAGCCATCAGGGGCCCCCTGCCCTGCACACGTCTGCGTGGTCATGGTTTGCCCCAGCTGCATTTCAGACTGCCCACAGTTGTGCTTCTTGGAGACAGAGCAAGGGTAGGAGTCTCAGCGGGGTGCACTGGGAACCATGCCCACATCCACAGAGCAGGGACCCTGCAGCTGCAGGCTGTCAGCAGCTCTGGGGCCTCGATGGCAGGCCATCATGACGAGTCCCCACAGCCTCCAGGTGCTATGGCTCACTTGGAACAGCCCTTTCTCGAAGCCTCCTCAGCACCTGAAATGAGGGAAGAAAGACACCCCTGAAAAAGACACAGATAGGCGTTGTCCTGAAGGAGCTGGAAGTCTCCTGAAGAACTAGCTCGTGAAATCTTGGAAGTGAAGTCCCCACACGATGCTAGGAGTGCAGAAAATAGATTAGACTCAGTCTCCAGGGTGGCAGGGGGACAGGAAACATCCAGCAGACACTCACATGCAAACTATTGCAACACTGGATACAGTAGCAAAGAAACAGCCTAAATGTCCGACAAGAAGGGACCGGTTAGAGAATTGGTAGCTAGCGCTGCAGTGCCACTCTGTACAGTGCTTAGATACAGTTACAGTGCTGTGAGCATCAAGTCAGGAGCAGTTTCACCCACCCAGGACACTAACTTCTGTGCTGAAGTGAAGGGGCAGAAGCTCTCACAGTGTGCTGATCTGAGGATGCTGGTCCCCATGGTGCCCCTTCAGCGTGCGATCCTAAGGAACCCTCTTGGGGAGTGAGATAGCATTTCCCACTGGGCATCTTTTTGTTTTGAAATTGATGTCACAATGTGACATGTACTCTTTTCACACACTATGGCCCCAGACAGTCGAGTGCCCACTGAGTGACATGTTCGTGTGTTGCAGGGAAGGCTGGATCTGCCACATCACCATCCTCCCTTTGGCTTGTGTCCCTGTGAAATGGGAATGCCACGGTGAGAAGGAATGAGATATAAATGCCAGTTCCTAGGGGCAGAGGTCGGCACACCTGGGCAGTGGTGGTGGAGGGCATGGAGGCGGTGGTACCGGCAATAAAGGCCACCTGGCAGCATCCAGGGAGGGCACATTTCGGAGTAAAGCTGGGTGCTCTGCAGAGGGAACTGCAGCCTGAGACAGGCCAGGGGATGTGCTTTGCTCGCTTCGTCAGCAATTCCTTCTGCGTAGGTTACTGAGAACATATTCCTTTAGGGTCCAGAAAAGAATGCTGCTTCCCCACTGACCACAGGGCCTGTCCTTCCTCTCCTTCCCCACCAGCCTCCCCTCCTCACAGGGAAGAAGCTGTGGCTCTTGGGATCATCAAGACCACACTGGTCAGAGCCCTCTGCTGGGGGATCAGACCAGCTCTGTGGGAGAGCTCCACCATGGAGACAACAGAGCGTCAGGGAGGCTGAATGTAGGAGCCCAGGGCCCTCAAAATTGAGTGTGCATACGAATCTTTGAGAAGGTTTAGTAAGACACAGGTTTCTGGACCCCCACTTCAGAACTCTGATTGCTCAGATCTGGAAGGAATCCCAGACTGTGTATCTCCCCCAACTCCAACCCACCCCACCAAGCTCTCAGACGAGACCGGTGCGGGTCACAACCATTCCTTCATGAATCACCAAGGCAAAGGCAGCATGGCAGCTCCCCCCATGAGAGGGAACCGTGAGTCAGGCTGCCTGGAGAGTTACAGCTAAATCCTGCCTCTGGGGTACTCTAATGCAGCGTGTACTCGGTACTCTAAGGCAGCGTGTACTCTAGGGTACTCTAATGCAGCGTGTACTCTAGGGTACTCTAAGGCACTGTGTCCCCCTGGGGTACTCTAAGGCATTGTGTCCCTGCTGGGTACTCTAAGGCAGTGTGTCCCTGTTGGGTACTCTAAGGCAGTGTGTCCCTGCTGGGGTACTCTAAGGTAGTGTGTCCCTGTTGGGTACTCTAAGGCAGTGTGTCCCCCTGGGGTACTCTAAGGCACTGTGTTCCCTGGGGTACTCTAAGGTATTGTGTCCCTGTTGGATAGTCTAAGCACTGTGTCCCCCTGGGGTACTCTAAGGCACTGTGTCCCCTGGGGTACTCTAAGGTATTGTGTCCCTGTTGGATAGTCTAAGCACTGTGTCCCTGTTGGGTACTCTAAGGCAGTGTGTCCCTGTTGGGTAGTCTAAGGCAGTGTGTCCCTGTTGGGTACTCTAAGGCACTGTGTCCCCTGGGGTACTCTAAGGCACTGTGTCCCCTGGGGTACTCTAAGGCACTGTGTCCCCTGGGGTACTCTAAGGCAGTGTGTCCCCTGGTAGATGGTATGAGGAGCAACTAGGGACAGAGACTTTGGCATTTGAAATTTGAGTCCATTCCTGTCTGTTGCTCACAATATACATGGTTTCAGAGGATGTAGTTATTTTTCTTGACTCAATTTCTTTGTCTAGAAAAATGAAAAGAGAAAGAACAGATCTCCCCTGATTTACAGGAAAATTAAATGTGTTAATGTGTTGTGGACCATTAAAATATTACCCGGGGCACAGTAGGCATTCAGGGAACTAATGATGGCATTGTTATTGCCGACTTGACTTGGTCCTCCCTTCTGGTTCTCAGCACCTCCCATCTGAGCTAAGAGGGCCAAGCAAGCTCTGGCCAGCTGCTGGCCCTCTGGTTCGGCAACCAAGTTGTCCCAACCTCTCATGACTGTCCCCAGCACCTTGGGTCTCCGTTCTCCCCCACCAGCTGAAACCTTTGCTCTTTTTGTAAACCCTATTCCCTGTCTCTCTGTCTTCATGTGTTCCTAGAATTCTTTATTCAGCACATTTTATCCTAATTACTGGTTAGTTGTCTGGCTCTTGCTTAGGCACAGAACCTACAATTTATTTTTCCTCTAAAATAAGGTCCTAACATGATGCACATAATAGATGCTCAATAAATGATATTTCTGCCAATAAATATCAGCTTCATTCCCTGGAGTCTGACTTCAAACTCATAGAGAAAACTCAGACTTGGCTTCCTTCCCTGGGGACACAATTGCAGCTCCTTATTTTACCACAATGCCCATTTGTTCTCCTGCCCCTGGTTTTCATGTGAAATGAAAAGTGAGTGTAAAATGTGGCATGGAATGAAAGCCAAGCCAAAACTTGAGCCCCGTGGATGAACTTCAAACAGCGACTTGAAACATGCAAAATAAGAACCAGCTTTGCCAGGCCAGGGCAGAAGGAGCTAGGCACTTGGTGACTCCCTCACATGTTCTGGAAATACACTTTGATTTCATATATTTTGAATTAAATCGATTGAAATTCAAAGCTAAAGCCAACATACCACATTTCCTTTGGTCAGAACTGAAGTGTGAAAATAGTGTTTTGAATTCTCGGTTGGATGCAGAGCTCCGAGTTTGAAGTGTGACAGACTGTCGAGGTTTGGGGTTACTGGAAATTTCAGCATTCCATTGGCTCAATCTTCCCGAAGAATTAGAGAAGCTGAAAACAAGGAGTTGTAGGGAACCGGAGGATCAGAAGATCACTGGTGAGGATTCCCCTAAGCTCTGGGAACTGCCTGAAAGGCGTCGTCATTCCTGTTGTAGCTGCCCAGGAGTCCGGGGCAGGTTATGGAAGACAGAGCACAGTGCTTCCAGTTTTCCTGATGTACGGGCTGCTGCTGGTGGAGTCTGGGCCCCGTGCCTCCCTCCTGCTGCTGCGAGAGGTAACGCCAGGGATGCCCGTGCCTGTGGGCGACAGTCTACTGAGAGCCCAGTGAACGGACAGATCGACACACTTCTGCACAAAGCAGTGTATCTGCCTCTTGAGTATCAGTCTCGCAAAGTTAGTATGCTGCAGAAAGCACACATCTGTTGATCATTCGACTTCATAATCTAACTTCTACTCAACAGTTTTCTTGGTAGTCTTATTTCACATTGGAGTGAGTCGCCACGCCTCTCCTTCTAGCAAGAAAAGTAGAAAAAGAAATCAGTGAAAAGGTAAGAGAAATTCCTACATTTTCAAAACACAGAGGGACTTCAGCTGGCGCTGAAGTTTCAGATGCCTACAGGTATCGTGGTTCCGTAAAGAATTTAGCGACTAGAAACTTAATGTTCACGTTAGTGCAAGTGATAGGACCACAGCATTCAAGGAAGATCCGGAATATCCTTCAAGTGCATTTAAAATAATTAGACACAATCAAAAGACTAAAACTATAAGAAAACAATGAGGCCTTGTGAGAAAGGAATGGTAATGTTAGGAAAATAACCACGTAGGATTTGGAGAAATGAAAATTATGCTTGCTGAAACTAGAAACCAAATGTCTGTGTTTTGGCTTTTGGTAATGCTAGACTCACTTGGTCGAACTAATTTCCTCACAATAACAATTATGAAACCTGCAAGAAAAGAAGTTTAGTGAAAGCCACTGAAGAGAACCAATAGTGAGCTAAAACTGGGGAGAAGTGTGTTCTTGAAAAAACAGAAAGTCAAGTGGCTGAGATGAGCGGGCTGGTCGTGTTTGCCTGAACGCCTTCTCCAGTTGGTGCAGCACAGGCTGGGAGAAAGCCACGGCCTTGTTATTTCATGTTCAAGAAGGGCGGCTTTGGGACTGCCTTCCTGGCTAAGTAATACGGGTGGAATGCTGAGAAGCACAGAGGACTGAGCGCGAACGCACAAGGAGCCCACTCAATCCCAGGCCAGGTCCTGCTCTCCAGGCAGTTGGGGAGAAGCCAGGTCTAACAGCATCTGATTCAAGTGAATTGAGGGAGTATTTGAGATGCTGCTTACCACATGAAAACAGAATTGCAAGTCCAGTCCCAACCAGGTTCACTGCTAAAAATGAAGTGACCTCTTATCCCAAGAGCATGACTCCATCCAGTCTCTCCGCGATGTGTCCGTGTGTGGTCTAGGATGCCCTGGGCACTACTAGATAACAAAGACAGAAGAGAATATGGTCATCACAGGAAAAGCAAGCAGTTATAAATGAATGTGCTGGATACGACTTAGGATGTCAAAAGAGTAGCACATAGTTGAAGCACTGGCATACTGTGATATCCACGAGGGCACGTTTTAGTTTCTTTCCTGAGAAGTTGCATGTATTTGAAAAGATGACGTTTGGTGGCTCTTACCTTTTCCTAGTAATCCTCTAAAGAACAAAACATTTTTTAAAAGCTTTTAATAAAATTAAAAATCTGTTTTATTCAAATTATCACAAAATCTCTAAAATATTAAGAAAACAAAAAATTATGAGGTAAGAGAAAAATTACAAAACAGATAAATCATTACTATCACACCATATTTTAGTATCAATAATTACATTGAATGTGTATGTACTAAACACTCTAAAAGCAGAGATACTCAAGCTAGAAATAAAAACATGATAAAATTATGTTGTTTGAAAGAGAGGAATTCCAGGGTCCTATAAATAAAAGTAAAAGAGCAAACAAATAAATACTATGGAAAATTTCAACCGTAATTAAAGCGGACTGATGATAAGAACACCAGACAAAACAGACTATATGGAAAGTTTTTAGGGGAATGATGTGTATTTCAGAATGAGAGGAAATTCATTTAAAATGAGTATCTAATAACTTAAATTCATGATGTGAGAATTTACAGACTGGCTAGGTAAGAACAGCTGTGAGGATACAGATCTTTTCAAAATCTCAATTCACATTTTCATAGCACTGAACCCCAAAGCAGCAGATACATATTTACCAAGATAGACCATATATTGGGGGAAAACAAATAAGTTTAAATAAATTCTAGGAGGATAAAACTTAAGAATATTATGCTATCTGATCATAAAAAGTTAATCAAAAAAACGTTAAAAGAGCCACAAAAGTCGCAAACATATTTTTTAAGATTTATTTTATTTTTATTGTAAAGTCAGATATACAGAGAAGAGAAAGAGAGGAAGATCTTCTGTCTGCTGATTCACTCCCCAAACAGCCGCAGCAGCCAGAGTTGCGCCAATCTGAAGCCAGGAACTTCTTCTGGGTCTCCCGCATGAGTTCAGGGCCCCAAGGCTTTGGGCCAACCTTGACTGCTTTCCCAGGCCATAAGCAGGGAGCTGAATGGGAAGCAGGACCACTGGGATTAGAACCGGAGACCATATGGAATCCCAGTGTGTGCAAGGCAAGGACTTCAGCCAGTAGGCTATCGTGCCTGGCCCAAAAGTCCAAAAAATTTAGAAATTGGATAATATATTTCTAAAGCCTTATCAGTTAGAACATATATCAGAAGCAAATTAGGTTACACCCACAACTATGTACAGAATTCTAATAAAATCACAATTTATTAAAATGTGTGGCATGGATAGAAACTAATAGTCTATAAACATCATATAAAAAGAAATACATAAAAGCTATTGTCTAGACTTAATTGCTTGGTTTTTTTAAAAAGGAGAATATGTACAAAATAAGTAAAAGAAGATATAAAGATAAGCATAAAATTAATGAGGCAAAAAATCAAATAAAATTCACACACAAATGATGTTTCTTTAAAATTATTACAGAAATCATTCAAATCCTACCTAGCAAAGTTGGTTCTAAACATGAAAGAGACAGGTAGACACTGGGTGCAGGGTTGAGACCTTGTTTGGAATGCTTGCATTTCACGTCGGAGTAGCCAGAGTCAAGCCCAGCTCCTGTTCTATAACCACTTCCTACCATCCGACTGGCAGACTGGATCTGAGTTAAGGGCTCCTGGCTCCTACAGAAAAAGTGAGGGGAGACAAGATCTCTTTCTGTCTCTCTGGTTTTTTTCCTTCAAAAATGGAGAGGCAAAAAACTCATAACTAATACGTAAAACAATATTAGAAATGAATGAAGTCCCTCGAAAACTTACATGGGACAATACAGAGGGCTTTTTAATTAAATTCTATACAATATTTTAAGACACAGTATGTGAATCCTAGACAATTATTTTAAGATTAATGAAAGAGACCTCTTCCCAACTTGTTTTATGATACCAGCAAAATTCAGTTATTAAAATTGGACAATAGTATAAGCCATAAGCCATAAGCCAAAATTTCTTATTAAAAATATTAAAAAAATGCAAAATATTAGAACTATAATACAATCATACGTTAAGAATTATACCTATCATAAACAAATAAGTTTTAGCCAACAAAAGCTTATTTAACTTTTAAAAATCCACTATGGATAAAGAAAATGCATCTGAAAAAGTAAAATATCTCTTCATGACATTAATGCAGCTTAAGAACAAAATTGGATAGATATTACATGAGAAACCTTCAACTCCACAGGGACACATGTAGCTGTCTTTCACTTCATGTCAAGAACAAGTTAAAGACGACCTGATTAGAAAACAGTGCAAGGAAACTGAACGCAGGATCAGAAAACTGGAAAGAAAGAAACGGCATGATCTCCATTTCCCTTTTTCAGACATAATACCCATTTGGAAAATACTCAAGAAACAGATAAATAAAGACAAACCAACACTTTTCCTTATTGAAGTCCAAGAATGCAAGATTAGTCTATGAAAATTAAGCTTTATTTACTAGAAAATAAACTTTCAAAATGCCATACAAGATATTAAAATATTTAATAATTTAACAAAATGTCTGTAAGACCTCTACCTCAGCTGCAATAAGTGCTAACCTACAGTAATTTACATCATTTATTTACGAATACCTAAAGAAACAGAGATGTACCATGTTCATGAACGGAAATGTCAAATGTGGTAACACGGCAACTACATTCAAATCGATCAATAGGCTCAACGTTACCTCAGCCACAATTATAAACAGAGTTTAAAAAGTAAATATTCAGAGTGAAGAAACTGTATGTAAATGCAGAGTCTGAGGAGGTCTGAACAATGCTGCCCCTTGGAACAGTGTAGAAAGATTTCCACAGAACAAGATGTAAAAACAGAAGATGGGAACAGAAGTGAATATTGAAATGCGCTTGACACAACACATAAAATGCAACCCTAAATTCATATAGTAAAGATATAAAGTGTTGAAGACAAATTTGGAATATTATCTTGATGATAAAATTTCTTGAATAGCAATGTTAGACTTGAGTAGGTTTTTATTAAAAACAATCTTCTTATTCAAAAGTACTTTTTGAGAGTGATGGGAAAGTCTGAAACTGGGAGAAAAATGACAGAACATACCCTCAACAGAGAGCTGTGACCCAGTAAGGATTCTTATCACCCAGCCCAGAAACAAAGCCAGCTTAACTCATGGAACAGCACTTTGGAAAAGAAGTTAGCAAACTGGCCAGTAAAAGCGTAAAAATTACTCTATATCTTTTGTCAGCAGAGAGATGCAATTAAAACCACAATGAGATACAACTGCACACCCACTAGAAAAGTTAAAATGAACTCTGAAAATCTCAAGATTGGATGAGGTGGAACTTACTCGAGTTATGTTCCTGGGGGGATTTCAAACTCTTCGGAAAGGCTTAGTAATTTATATTTTCAATTACAGTTTTATTTTTTCACCTTATAATTCTAATTTATGCAAAAAATGCTTTGTTCATGATAGTGGGAAATGGGGCAACCCAGCCATCCATTATCAAGGAAATGAGTAAGAAAATCACAATTAGCTATTACTCAGCAATAAAACTGAGTAAATTACTAATACATGCAAGAGTGTAAACGAATCTCACTAACACTTTTCAGAATGAAACACGTGGCCGACTAAATAAAATCACAACATGATCTCATCTTAAATCCTTGAACAGGCAAATGAATTTATGGTAAAAATGAGCATGATGGCCTGGGAATTGGACAGGGAATAGGAATCTGCTAGGAAGATGTACAAAGAACTTGATAAAGAAATGAAAATGTTTGATATCTTGACAGTGTTGCAATTTACAGGATGATGCTTAGTCTTCAAAGTTGGTCAAATTATGTACTTAAATATGTATGTAACTTTTGTGTAAGGAATTGTAGACTGTGCATTGAGCCCAGCGGTTAGAATGCCTGAGTCTTAGGTGTAGACCTTGACTGGCAGCAAGTCACAGTTCCAGTACCTGGCACTTCTCTCGACAGACCTGCATTGAGCTCCCATCTGCTTAGCCTTGGCTATTTGGGAACATTTAGGGAGTGAACCAGTAGATAACAGCTCTGCTTGTCAAATAACTTTGAAAAGAACATTTGAAAGAAGAAGTATAAGTATTAATCTTGGGCTGGATATTTGATAGTCTCAGGGCAGGGGTGAGCAATTCTAGCGTGCTTTCTGTGCATGCTAGACTGGAGTAAATGAATAAACATACTAAAGATAATGGGGTCCAGATTTCTCAGTTCGTTGAAAGGCATTGAAAATACAAAACGAGGGAAACTAGATCAGATCTCTAGAGTTATGTTTGGTTGCAATTAGTCGATCAGTTGGGGATTTCTCGATAGAGATGAAGGCAGCAGGATCATGTGCATTTGCCAAGTGTGGATATGTATGTGTGCCTGGACATAACGCATCTGCATGTGTAAGCACCTTTAGAAACACACCAAGTATCTAAACTCAGGAGGAGGGTCAGCAGGGCTGAGGACGCTAGGTGACCTGGGACACTCACTGGGTGTGTTGCATTGAAGGAATTGCAGTGGAAAGTGATGGGGGTATGGAAGATTGCCACGTACTACACAGTTAGGATGCCCAACATGTATTCAAGGAGAGGACAGGAAAGAATCATTGGAAAGATAAAAATAACTGAAAATGAATACAATATTCTTCTATTTGAGGGGGAAAAACCTGAATCTTGTACAGGATGAGTAATAAATCCATAAACAGATAACCTTGCAAGAAGAGAACGGATGGATCTTATATAAGCAATGCCAGTTAGATCGGAAGCAAAACTGAAGAGAGAGAGAGAGGAGGAGGTAGAAGATGTGGAGGAGGTGTGAGAAAAGGACTAAATATTCAAAGTTTTGAGAGAAAAATAACTGTGTAATCTACAATTCCATATGCAATCCCATTATTCATCAATATTGGTGCATTTGTAACAAATTCAATGGACTAAAAGCTGTTCTATTTTAGACTAGTATTAAGGAAACTGAGAAAGATTAACCAATATAATCATAGTGAAAAATAAAGATAGTTGTGATTTAAAAGACGCTATAAACAAAGTTAAAAGATTCAAAAAAGGTATTTACAAAACATGCAACCAAATGTATTAAGCAGATTGCTGAATAGATAAAAATGATATGCAAAATACAGAAAAATAGGTATGTAAATCTTTTTCAGTGATTGTATAGAATCTATAATTCCCTCAAGAAAAAGAAGATAGACAGTTATAATATCGTAGAAAATTGACAATTCAATTAAAAAAATTCATAAAGTAAGACTGATACTTCCTCTCCTATTTGGAAAGGGCATATTCAAGCAATGCATTATGTTTCAGAACACTAAGATGTGCAACTAAAACATGAATGTGTTCAGAGGCGTTGGTGCAGCGGGAGAGAGGCCCTAGAACAGCCACATCCCCCGTTGGAATGCTTCCTTTCAAATCCTGGCTCAGCTTGTGATCACAGCCTCCTGGAAATGCACACCCTGGAGGCAGCAGGAGACAGTCTGAGTAGGTGGGTCCCTGCCAGCCCTGGGGTGGACCCGGCCTGAGTTGTGGGGAGGACCTGGCCTGAGCTCTGGGGAGGACCCTGCCATACCTGGGAAGGACCCTGCCAGCCCTGGGGAGGACCCGGCCTGAGTCGTGGGGAGGACCCGGCCTGAGCTCCAGTCTCCTGGCTTGTGCATGGCCCAGCCCAGCTGCCACGGGAGATCAGAGTGAAGCAGCAGAAGGAAGTTCTGTCTCTCCGTGTCCATCTCCCTTCGCTCTGCAGACATTCAAATAATTAACAAAATTAAAAATAAATACATTTCTAAAGTTAAAAAAAACTAGTGATATGCTGTTAGTGAGGACATGGGAAAATTAGAAACCTATACTGCTAGTAGAAGCATAAATTGTTACAAGCAGTGTAAGTACAATTTAGCACAATCTGGCAACTTGGAGTTGTAATTTACTCCAAGATCTACAATTTCCACCTCTGGATGTATGTTACCCCAAGTAGGAACTGACAGAAATACACAAGCAAATAAGCCAAAGGGTATTAATTACAGAACTTTCTTAACAGAAAGAAAAACCCACTCAACTCCTCACATATCCATGAACATGAAAAAGAAAACATACATGACATGTTAAATAGCAGTTAAACTCAATGTGGATAATTTTCAAACATTGACTTAGATAATTTAAAAGGCAAGTCGTATATAAACAGAGATGGAGTAGATATATCTGGAATACATGTACTGGAATATAAATGTATCTGGAATACCAGACATACAAATCAACAAAAAACAGCAGTACATGTAACTGATGACGACTTTCGTATTTTAAAAAATGTAAAACATAAAAAATAAAACTTTTGTGATAATTGTGGAAACAACTGTGTCAGAGAAAGGAAGAAATATGACAGGTGAGAGACCCCAAAACCAGGGAGAACTCATGAGCCAAACCTACAGGCTTTATTTGTTTTAATAAAAAAATTTGCCTGTATCAGATTTGCCTAATATAAATACCCATTGTATCATTACCCACACTTTTTTACATTTGATTAATTTAGTATCATATGTATTAGTATCACACCAGAGAAGCCACAATTCTGAAACTATTCTACAAATGATTACAGACGAATTTTAAGCTTAGAAAGGAGCATAAAACACAGGTGAGAGGAATGTAGGCCGATTTCAAAATCCTGAGGTCGTCCAGAGATAAGGAAGAAAGGCAGGTACCTGAGGGACACTGAACAGCAAGGGTTGCCAGGTGTCCACATATGCAGATGAAAGCAACTAGGTAAATACTTTTCTTCTCTAAAACTCCTGTTTATAGCACTTGGTCTGACTTCATTCATAAATAAAATCATTTTTTAGTAAGTCAGGGAAAAATGCCCTAAGACTTTTTCCCAGAAGTTTTTTTAAAGATTTGTTTATTTTTGTTACAAAGTCAGAGATACAGAAAGGAGGAGAGAGAGGGAGAGGGGAAGATCTTCCATCCATTGATTCACTCCCTAAGCAGCCACAACAGCCACAGCTGCATCTATCCAAAGCTGTGAGCCAGGAGCCTCCTCTGGGTCTCCCACACAGATGCAGGGTCCCAAGGCTTTGGGCCGTACTTGACTGTTTCCCCAGGCACAGGCAGGGAGCTGGGGGTGGGGAATGGTACCCATACGAGATTCCAACACATGCAAAGTGAGGATTTTAGCCGCTAGGCTATTGTGCTGAGCCCTTAACTATTTCTTTAAGCCTCAGTTCCTCAGCTGTACAAGGCCAGGCCATCGATGACTACAAATCTGCAGCCATTTCCAACTCCCAGGAAACCTTGATGAATTGAGAGCGCATTGTCATAACAGCTGCTCAGGCTGCTCCTCCTTTCAAGTGAGCCCCAGATGTGGCTACGAAGGCCACTCCTACCTTGGCCATTCACCCCCAATTACAGCCCTGGGTGAGTCTTCTTTCTCTGCCTCAGTTTCTCTTCTCTGATGTGAAGACTGGAATTCCTAGCTCGTCACCTGCAGGGGAGGGCTACCCACATACACAGAGCCACGTGAGCATGGCCAGGGATCTGAGAGTGCTCCACGAGGCTCACCGGGAATGCAGTGTGCAGCTGCTCTGCCAAAAAGTGGACCGCCTTTATGTTCAGGTTTCCAGAATTGTGTAAACCTTGCAACAGCCTGTGGTTCAGTGGCTTAGACCCTGAGCTCGGGGCCTCCAGCATATATTTTTTTAAATAGAATTACTGTCTGATTTAGGAGGGATCTAATTCTTATTATTTAAAGTGCTGTTGGCAGCTGACACATGGAGAAAATTATCAAAATATAATTTACCTGGCATTTTGATGGGGGGAAAAAAAGAAACCCGCCCGTGGTAGTCCTGAGAGGAACACACGAAAGGGCATTTTTCATCTAAAGTACAAGGTGGAGAAGCTGTGTCTCACTGCATGCTTGTACTCCATGGCACCTGTCATGCCTCTTAATTATCGACTTACATCAGGGGAAAAGTTAGCAAGGCTCACATAGCTCTATAACTGTACCCTCCGAGAAGGTCCCCACCAAATGTGAGAAGACCCTGATTTGACTTGAGCCAAGGGCAGACAGAAGCAGCTCAAGCCCGGGTGAGCTACTGCCTCCTGGATGCTTCTCCCAGAATGTCACCTGGGGAGCCACTGCCAGCCTAGCTCATTTCCTGCCCTCACAGACCTTGCCCCCCTCCTGACTTCTCCACTCATTGTGGATCTCCAGGGCACCACGCCGGAAAGAGCAGTGTTTGCGCTTCCTCTGACTGAATGACTGGCAGGTGCAGCAACAGAAGGACCAGAATCAAGAACGGGTCCACTCTCCATGCTGGTGGGCCATGGTTAGTGGAGAGCAACCTGAAACCCTCCAACCTCCCAGGAAAGGGTTACCATCATTTTGTGCCATGTCACTCTGAGCTTGTCCCGCATGCCTGCTGCTAAACAGGGCTCTTGAATTCTCAGATTGACCTCTCTGCGTTTTTGCTTCGCTTCTTTTTATCCAGATCTTTGTAACAAGAAGATTATCTTGTAAATCTCTTAAGCAAATCCATTGTCCAAGACACCTGGCTGATTTAACACTTTTCATCTAGGTTAATTTGCTTTCCCTTGTTAAAAACAAGAAAGTGTCACTCTTGTTAGGGAGCGAGGTTCTTGGGCCAACCCCTGCACGAACTCACAAGGATCTTGAATGTGCATCTTGCTCTCTTTGGACACAGATTTGTGGTCTCTGAGGGCTAATCATACTGGGTTAGAGTTGTTCCTTCAAGAATTTCATAGTATCTAAGCTGTCAAAACCTTCCATACCTAGCTCATGTCCTTCCCACACTCCATTCACTCAGTCACGCATACAAGCTTGGATTTGGCAAATACCCCCGTGGGCGTCCCATGCACCAGATGCAATCTCAGTCAGCAGGGGCGGAGATAAAGCAAGGCAATCGCTCACTTCCGCTCATGCTGCCTCAAGCCTATTTAGAGAAAGTGAACCAAAGTGTAAACAAGTGGGTAAATAAGGTAATTCCAATCTCGATAATGGCTACAAACAAATAAAAGGAAATGGCAAAGCAGACAATATGTGAGGGAGAAGGAAAGTTCCAGAAACGGTGTAACTGACAGAGTAGCTGATTCCTGAAGGAGAAGGGCATGCCAGCCCTGCACAGGTCTGGGAAGACTGAGCTGCAGACACAAAGGTTCTGAGGCAGGGACAAGTGTGACATGGCAATGGTCACTGTAAGGGAGAAAGAGGAGAGAGCTGCAAGATGAGGGTTTCACAGGGGCTGCAAGTCCCTCCAAGTCTCTATTGCTAAGAAGGAGTTTAAATCTTATTCCTGGTGCAATGGTGAGCAGTGAGTGGATTCAATTTCTGTCAGCAGTGCAGCAGCGGCCCTACACTATTTGGGTAGAACTTTGGTACACTGAAAACCATCTGATAACAAAATCCAGCCCAGATGTTCACTCCAAAGTGCATCTGTGCAGAGTTGACTAAAGTGCAATATTACTCAAGGGCTGTGGAAAGCAGTGCCCTTTCAAGGAATGACCCCACAAACCCAGGATGTCAACCCATGGAAAAAGGGCAAAGAAGAGACAGAAGCAATGTGCAGACTCCAGGGTTGCCCTGGGACAGAAAGCATGGATCAGTGCTTTGGACTCAGCAGGTTCAGGACAGGGGACTCCAGAGGACACAGCCTCCCAACAGCCAGAGTACCAGGAACAAAGAGGAAAGATGAGCTCTGCTCCTGGGGAGTGGCAAGTGGAGGTCGGGCTGGAAGCTCCTGCAATCCCAAGATTCCATTGTTCTCTGAACTGAACTGAGACTTGATAGCAGGGTCTTACTTGTAAAGAAACTTCCAGTGCTATGGATCCGAATCCTTTCAGATTAGAAAAACAGTGGGGTGCTACCTAGATTTAAGGAAAGCATATCTTTATATGATTTTAACTTGCACCCAATACAGCAAAGGGACAGGGTGCGGGGCAAAAAGCAGACACCCTCAGCCAAGACGTCACCTAGAATGTTCTACCGCTGACTGCTGTCTCCGAAAGCAAAGCTCTATTTAATCTTCTTCCCTGACGACTACTAACTAATTCTGGATAGAACCAATCCGACAAATGTAGCCCCCATCTACATACCCTTCTTATAAAAGCCACAGCGGGTGACCCAAGACACAGAGACATCTTTGCAAAAGCTTTAAACCATGCCTTTCCAGCTACAATCCCTCCATTAGCTGCTTGATACACAACACACACACACACACATTGAAGTTTTAGCTCTGATCTGTCTCTGTCAATAGACAGTGATCAAAACCACGATGTTGAAAAGCAACCCAAACTTCCTATCCCAGCCTCTCCAAATAGCAGTCAATCATGCAGGTAATTACTCATTGAACTTTAATTTTATAGAAAAAAAAAAGAAATGGAAGAGTTCATTGTCTTTCTAGGAAGGCTCAGTGTTACAATAACAAAGTGCTTGTTATGGAGTACATGAGGATGTAAAATTGCAGATAATAAGGATCTTTAGCTATTTGGAGTGTGTGGATTTGGCACACTCTTCCAGGTGTCTGTCGGTGCTGTGTGTATTCAAAACTGGTTTAACCCTCGTAAGAGTCACATTGGGAGGACACACTGTTGTCATCTCCATTCCGTTTCACAGGTAGGATCACCAGGGCATGGAGAGTCTAAGCAACTTGTTTCTGGCTTCACGACTGGCATGTGGTGGAGCTGAGAATGGAACCCTGTGCGGTGACTCCTAGTCGTGGCGTCAGACACCCCTGGCATGAGGTGTGGGGATGATACTGCCTGCACAAAGCTAAAATATTGCTCTGTCTTGTACTTCTAATGCATTTCCTTCTTGCCCTTGTAGTGGACGTACCATGCCATTAATGCCCATTTTTTGTATAGTATAATCTAAAAGCAAAAGACCCTGCATTTCAAATCTCAAAGCTCCTCACTCTGTCTACAGAAGGAAGGTCAAAGACCCCAGAAGGGCTCCCAGCCCTGCAGGCTCTCTGCCTGCCCCCTTCCGGCCATCCTTTCCTTTCCTGGTCATCCCACCTTCTTTTCTCCCCTGGCCTGTCATATTGGGGCAGCTGCTTTCCACTCCTTGGCAGAACCTCCACCGTCTGCTCCAGTCTCAGCACTTTCTGCCCTGCTCTCTTGCACCCATTGGCTTAGCCTCACAACCCTACTACAGGGTGCCCCTGGTTTTCACATGGGGGAAAGCAAGTTTCATCCAAGGTCACTTGCAAGAGAGTGACAGAACTGACATCAAGTCTACACTGTTTGGGATTTAGGACCCTCCCACCTCTACCACACGTCCCTGGAGGCCTGGGAAGATGATATCCGAGCTCCAATTGGATCTGAGAAGGTTAATGTTTCCCTCGACATGCCGAAAAGAAGTTGCAGAGTGTCTGGAATGTCCCTCTGGACAGTTACTCTGCAGGATCCTGGGGCTTTATCCACTTCTGCTCCATTCGGTGAGCTCTGGGCCCAGGAGATCAAGTTCAAAGCGTCCAAAGCCAAGCATGGCTGCAACCCTGGGCAGAGAAGCCTCTGGAGAAGCCTCAGGTCTCACCCTCCTTGTCTTCTTCTGTCTCTGCTTCTGTCTCCCGCCTTTTGCCTTTCTGATGGGGAGTTGGGGAAGCAGAAAGAGCCCATACATGAAGTTTGACTTGGGAAGTAAAATCAAATTGAAGAACAGGGCATGTGCATTTTATCAGAACCAAACAAATTGTGGCTATAAACATTCTGTCGCCAGGGAAATTGCAGGCTGCTTTGAAGATCTGTGTCTGTTTTTTAATGTATCTATATTTTTTTTAAAAGAAGAAGAAGAAGAATCGGACCAAATTTCTATTGAATCCGCATTGAGGGGAGGGGAGAGACCTGAGCCCTAGGAAATGCAGTGAGCTGGGGAGAGAGGACACTTTATGTCCTGGATTAGCACACTGATTAAAAGCAAGTTTCTTTGGAGCAATCTCCCCTCACCCACCTCATGCCACATACCCCATCCCAGTCCCACAAGCCACTAACCACAGCTATTTCACGGGGTCTCTCTCTCTCTGCCTTACTTATTTGATACGGTCAGACTCAACTGTTGTGGTTCAGACAGTTTGTGTTAGGGGTCCTGGGAGAGGGGAAAAAAAGACAACCTCCTAATTGTGTGCACCCGGCTGTCGACATCTGGAAAGCACTCCAGCTTTTAACCCTCTCTGCATCACAGCCCACTCCCACCTACCCAGGTTGGGAGCAGGGCAGTAGCCACCACAGGTGTGCAGCTGGAACTCCCTGCCCAGGGCTCTGGCTGCTTGGGCCCCCGCACCCTCATTTCCCTTGCTGTGAGATCCCCCTGTTCTCCCAACATCCCTGGACCATCTTCCTTCACCACTGGCAGTACCCAAAGCCCTACTCCATCTCTGGGGAGTCTTTCTTACTTCAGAACCATGATTTCAACTGTATAGCAAGCACACTAGTTATTTGTGCTCCTTGCTGGTTTAAAAACAGAAAAAGAGAACCAACATTTAGCCATATGCCCATGATGCTCACTCACCTGAATTAAGACATCTGTGTCCCATGTTGGAGCACCTAGAGTCCAGTTCCTGCTTTTGATCAGTGCAGACCCTGGCAGGCTGCAGTGATACTTCCAGTTCTTGGGTCCTGGATTTGGCTGCATTCCAACACTGGTCATTCTAAGAGTGAGCTGAACAAACAGACGGGAGTGTGTTATCTCTCACTTTTCCAGCATTTCTGAAAGTGAGTTCACCATTCTTTGACCTAGAATTACTTCTATCTGTAAATTGGTAGCCTCACACCTAGACTGAGAGGCCATGGTGTTCTCCTGGTTCCCTGACTCCTTTCTCTGCAGTAAAGATTTCAATGGTTGCTCCACAGCTGTCATCAGTATCTCCCGGCCATGCTGTCACTTTCACAATTACAACACCTTTGTATCTCATCAAGAAAATGTACCCTCATCTGCTTCTGGTAATTGGATGTTACTTTGTAGGGGACAACTAAATACAGCCAAATGGATTGTGTTTGTTGGTTTGCTTGGCTTTTTGTAAAACAGAAACTTTTCAAAGAAATGGATGTTTTGCCTCATAAACTTGGTAAACTTCTGCCTCCAAGAATTGTGTACCTCTCTTGTTTAAAACTTTTGTACAAAATTGCAACAATTAAAGATGGACAAGAATTCCAAGAGCCCTCGGGACTCAGCTCTGGATTCTTCCTTTCTTGGGGTTGTCACTTCTCCCACTATCTTCCCACAATGCCAAACGTTGATTTCTTAAAAAATAATCCAGTCCAAAGACAGCACTGCAGCACATCAGGTTAAGCCCTTGCCTGCAATACCAGCATCTCACAAGAGCAAGTCCTTACTGTTTTATTTCTGATCCAGCTCCCTGCTGATGCCCCCATAAAAAAAGCAGAAGTGGCCCAAGATCTTGGACCCTCACCACCAACAAAGGAGACATAGAGAGAATTCTAGGTCTCTGACTTTATCCCAGCTCAGCCTGGCTGTTGTGACCATTTGAGGAACTAACTAAAGGATGAAGGGTGTGTGTGTGTGTGTGTGTGTGTGTGTGTGTGTGTGTGTGTGCGTTCTTCCCCCTCTCTGTAACTCTGCCTTTCAAACAAATACTCTTTTCAAAAAATATACAAGGCCTGATTTAAATCTCACTTCCTCAACATAGCTTTGTCATATCCTGTCTGGCTCTATAATCTCTGTCTCAATGGATGGCACCACAAATCCATCCAGAATTGTAGGTCAAAAAGCATGAGATGTCTATGATTCCACAGGCCTCAGATTTCCTCAGTCAGAGGACCCGTGGCCTCTATAATCCTGTGTCTCTCAAATGGTCCACCTCTCTCCATATCCCCAGTGAGCTGCCAACTCTCTGATCTAGGCAAGGTGCTCACTAGGTGTCTCCCCACCCACACTGGCCCCTTTCAAACCCTTCTGCCCACCAGACTCTTGTCAGCTGCTCTACTCTTCTTCTGTGCATTTGCAGTGCCTTCCGAAGACACCTGCAATAAAGGCCAAAGCTTTTCAACACAGCTCTTCTTCTCCATTTCAACATAAGCAATGTCTTCTTGGCTTTCCTCATACCAAACAGCCAGATTCACTTTCAGATTTCTTTTTCTTTAAATTCCTTGCCTCAGCAGTTGTTACTGCTTCACTATGGTGCTTAGTTTTATTGTGACCTTCCTCACAGAAGGCCCTTTTTGTAAAGGGGTTACTTTAACTCCTACATGTTAAGGAAGGCTCCACTTCTGCAATGGATTGAGTGATTTTGTTCCCTGAAATTCACAGGACGAAAGTTTAATCCTCAAAACTATGGTGTTAAAATGTATACACTTTGAAGGCACCTTGACCTCATAGCTTCAGTTTCTAGAATTCTGACAGAGTTGTTTGTGAGTGGTTAGGAGAGGGAAGAGAGGTGGGGTACTCGGGGCAAGCAGGGAGTTGAGGGAACCGTGGTTGTCTTCTTGGAACTGAACCTATAGACATCTATTCTCTTTATATTAATGATTGTTAAAAAGAAAGATACTAGTATACCTATCACATTTTTGTTGCTTATGAGTGAGGTGGTCTTATGGTGTCTTGTCATATTACATATAAATAAATGGATAAGAGAAGCGAGAATATTTTTGCAATAAATACCTACAATGAGTGTTAGGTTTAGAACTGTGTGATTGGCGGAGGCTGGTGGGGTTCTGACATTTTTGCTAAAAAGTAAACCTAGGTTTGCATGAGTAGAATTTTAAAGGTGATTATAAGAGCTCAGGTAGAAAGTGGAAGTGCTATAGAGAAAGCTTCTTGAAGAAGATCCAAGTGGCCGTGAGCAGGATGTGGCTGTGGGCGGAGAAGACCATTCTATGAAGACCCAGATGGACAACAGAAACTTGCTACCAGAGAGAGGAGGAAAGGTAACCCCCGTCAGAAAGTGGCAACGAACTTGGCTACATCATCTTCATATGCTAATGTTTTGGGGAAGACAAGACAGGTGAATGATGAAATGGAATGAGCAAAATGTTGGTGGGAAAGCACAGCTCCTACTTACAATAAAAGGAGAGAGAGATGGGTTAAAATGTAACTGTTGTGCAAAAGGAAACAAAGCTTGGAAAGTAATCTGTGTCTCTATTACAAAAAAAAAATGGGAACGTGTGTTTTCAAGATGTCATTAAGGCTGTGGTAGACCACTCACAGGGTGAAGACATCAACGTGGTGAACTAACCCCATGAATGTAGAGTGGATTAAAATTTTGGCTTTACCAAACTGGTTAGGAGAGGGAAGAGAGGTGGGGTATTCGGGGCAAGCAGGGAGTTGAGGGAACCGTGGTTGTCTTCTTGGAACTGAACCTATAGACATCTATTCTCTTTATATTAATGACTTTTAAAAAGAAAGATATTAGTATACATATCAGCTGCAGACTTAACCAGTAAGCTAAACACAAGCAAAGAGCAGACATGTGATGGTCCAGCAGACTTCTGTTGCAGTGTGGAACCTGATCACCAGCAGAAATCTGGAAGACAGAGCATCAAACCAAAGGGGTTGTCCTTGTGCCTCTGGATCCCAAGGCACTGAACTCGTGCAAGTTTTGGCCCTGCTTGGGGTCCATCATTTTACTGACTTGTCCCACCATTCAGTTTCAGAGGCACACTACTGGTTTGGCATCTCTAGTTCACAACCATGAAAGGGTATACTTCAGGAAGAAAGGTACCTGGAGTCTTCTCACTCACATCCGAGTGAGCTGACAGTTTAGACGCTGGGTGTGATGCTAGAATGAGTACAAATGTTTGGGGTCATTGGGATGGAGTGCATATATTGTGCATGTGACCAGGGGATATTACAATTAGCTGAGTACAGACAGTTCCAACTTTGATGGTTCAATTTATGTAACTGCAATACACATCGGGTAGAAACTTCATTTCACGTTTTGCACTTGATCTTAGCCAAAAGGCTGAGAAGCGATTGTTGTTTTGCATTTTGAATTTTTGATCCTTTCTTGAGCTAACAGTAAAACAGCTCTGTAGTCTCCAGCGACGTTGGTAATGGCAAGGAACTGGGCAACCATGTGGTCAGGAGGGGACAAGTACATCCTCCACAGTGCTCTGGTTGCTGCCCCGTGATGGTTGGCAGCTTAGATGCAATAAACTGATTTCCAATGTATTCTGTTTACAACTTGTGATGCCCTTATTGGGATGCAGCTCCACCATGGATTGCGGAACATGTGGTTTTTTTTTAATCGCTCAAATCCCCGTGTTTAAATTCTAGCCCCACTGATCTCCTGTCCCCACACGAGGATACAGAAAGTAACAGAGTCAAGAGAATGTGCTCCTTGTGAATGGGTTAGTGTCCTCTAACAGGGGTCTCCAAGGGGCTTCCCTGTTCTCCTGCCATCACCTGAGGATACAGGAAGAGGCTGATAGTCTGCAATTGGAAGAGAACCCTCTCCACAACATGACTGTGTTGGCACCATGGTCTGATACTTGTAACCACAACACGTTGAGATACAAATGTCCGCTGTTTATAAGCCACACAGTCTGCAGTACTTTGTCATAAAAAACTCTATATGTTGAAATGCTAGGTTTTAAGTCCCAAGATTCATAGGAAGGATTGCTAAAGGAAAGTTGTCCTAGTAGAAGATAAATAAATCTTATCACCCCATTCAGGATTACTGATGGAGAGCAAGCTTTCTCGACTTCATTCCCATTAGACAGCACTGTCACCATGTTCCATAGCCTCACTGAACTGTGAGCTTCTCAATAGCCTTGTGGATCTCCTAGTTATATTCCCTGTTAAACTCAGTCTGAATCAGCCCGCGTAGTGCTGACTCCATCTCCAGAGTGCAGCATTCAGGTAACTTTGTGGAAGCAGTGAATTCCCAGCCCCTGATTGTGGTCCAAGTTCAATCTAACTAAATTCCAGACATGCACATTTGTGGAGTGCATGGACATGTTCTCTGCCTCCCCCCACTCTGCTCATCCTGTCTCTCATTTGCCTGTGGGTCTCTTTTTCTGTCTCTATGTTTATCAAATTAAATAAACAACAACTTCTTTTAAAATAGGTCTGAATTAGAAATTATTATGGTAGGATTAGAAAGGATGTAGTGTACTAAAATTACAGAATGTATATATGCAATTCCTTTGCAAACATCATGAATATTCTGTTTGTTCTCACATTGGCAATTGTTGGAGGCCATTCATATATTAAAAATCTTCCTAGACACTTACAATTTTGATGTTATCATTCATATTGTCTCTTTATTGCTATCAGAAATTTAATTTTCACATTTTAATATCTTTAATCAAGTCCTCCAACATAAGTGATGTAATAGACGAAACAAAATGGACAGTCATCCTCTTAAGTTGGTATTATTCCTTTACCAAATATTGTGTAGCTATTGAATTTTAATCATGCAAAAACGGATGTATAATCATTTGTATATTTCACAATCCATTAGAAAGGGAAGGTTCAAATTAGTACAAAGAATCCAAATAAGTGCATTACCTATCAAAAAAAATAAAGAGAGCCTCAAACAACTTGAAGACAAATGGAATTAAAATGCAACTTTCTTTTAAAGCAAAACAATTTTGAAACCAATGTATCGCTTTTCATAGCACAGATTTGTCACTAATTTTTAATTAACTTTAAACAATGTAAATTGACTCCATTGTTTGGCAAACAAGAATAAATGCTGCACAGAAAACAAGATATTCCACATTTTTTGGGAAAAGTTACTTTATATTTAGAATTTTACCCCCAATCTAGCTGTTAATAATCTGTGATGATGTCATCATGATTTGAGTCTTGTGTTTATTTTTAAAGTAAAAGACAATGTTTTAACTCCTAAATCCCTCATCTGAGAAATTTTCAGGAAGTTAATTGCTCTGTCTAAGCAAGTGAGAGGTGAAAGGAAGGTAGCATAAGGTGGAAGTGAAGATAAAATCCAGGATTCAAGTCAAATCCATTACAGATCAAGGTGCTAACCCTGCAGTGTACTTGGTTACACGTGTGAGGAGCTCACAAGGCCTCAGATGTAACTTCCAATGATGTCAGATTGTTTGTTGGGTTTCCCATACCTATTGAACCTGGAAATAATAAGAAAGAAGCCAAACATCACACAACATTTCTAAAGGGGTTTCTACCTGGACAACAGTGAGGAAACAGACAAAAGGGGAGAGCAGCAAGGAGACCACCAGGGCAGACAGGGAGGGGAAACTTGGCAAAACTTATGGAATAAGGGATGGTTGAGGAATACACAGGTAAAGTGGCACCAGCACTCCTGGAACTAGGAAGCAGCCAGAACAAAGCTGTGGGATACATGATTAACAAGCAAGATTCAGACACTTTCCAACGTACCAGCAACGCACAGTTAGGATTTGGAATGAAGAACACAGCCTCATTCACATTAGTATCTCCTAAGTGATATACTAAGATATAACAAGAAAAAGCATAAAATCTGACTAAATAAAACACTAAACCAACAGAGAGCTATTCCATAGCACAGATAAGGAACAGCATTCTTATTCTTAGAATGTCAGCCTTTCTCAGGATGATGTATAAATTTAACCCCATCCCTATCCAAATTCCAGCAAGTTATTTTGGGAATGTCAATAAATATTTTTTGTGAACTTCACATGGAGAGACAAATATTAAGAATAACAAAAACAGAACTTGGAGAGAAAACATTTTGATATTCACATTACCCAACTCAAATAACGTGCGATGCAGTTCCTAAGAGGGTGGGGTATTGGTTAAAGGACAAACAGACTGAGTGAACAGAATTGAGACCTTAGAAGTAGATCTAAACAAATGAGGTCTATGACTTATGACAAAGGTGTGGAAGTTAGTCAAGTAGAGAAAAAAGTGTTCTTTTCAATGAAAAGATGCTGGAAAAAAACAGACACCCATATGCCAAAGAATGAAAGAACTGATACGTACTTTCACCAAAACTATCTCAAATTGTGCCATACGCCTACTTGCAAAACACGAAACAGGAAAAATTGCTAGATGAGAGCCTAAGAGACATTGTGGATGATACTGAGTTTGGTGACGACCTTTAAGAAAAAATACTAAAGCTGGGAAGGTAATAACTGATAAGCTAAACTTCATTCAACTAAAAACTTTGCTCCTTGGATAAGACTGCCAGCGTTGTAATACATACAACAGGTTGGGAGAAAGTATTTTCACAAACACACCTGGTTAAAAACAAATGCTACCCATTATGTGTAAAGTACACTTAAAATTCAGTAACAGCAAAGTCATCAACTACATTGAAAAAGAGACATCACACCAGAAAGTGTACACATAGCAACTAAGAACATTAAAACATGCTCCCCATCTTATGCAAGTTCATAGAACAATGAGCTATCGTACGATACCTGTTAGAACAGTCGGATCTAAGACGTTGAAAACACCAGATTTCGGCCAACACAAGGGACATCAGGAATGTTCATCTGTTGCTGATAGTCACTTGCAAGACAGTTTGGCAGCTTCTTCAAAACTGAAGTTCTCCTGACTTTACAATCCAGCAATTACTTTTTTTTATTATTTACATAGATGAGTCGGAAAATGCTTGCACTGGCTTTATTCACTGCCAAGTGTGGACACAAGCAAAGGAGCCATATCACGCCATGAACAGATATGAAGGAAAGAAACTTCAGTGGATCTTAACTGAGAAACAGAAGCCAGTCTGACGAGAATTGAATTACGAATAATTTCAACTTGGACAAGGTGAAAAGTTTGCAAGTTTGAGAGGAGGCAGGACTGAAAAGGGCAGAGGAGGTGTAGGGCAGAGGAACTGCTCTGATACTGTGATGGTGGAGCCGTGCCACCACGTATCTGTCAAAATTGACGTCAAATTGAGCCTCAATGTAAACTATGCGATTTGGGTGAGAGACGCATCACAGTCAGATTACCCCCTGCACAGGTGTGCCTCTCTGGAGAGGGCTTGCCGGTAGGGAGGGGTGGTTGTACCGTGAGGGGCAGGGCTTGGGTACACTCTGTATTTTCTGTTCACATTTGATGTGAATCTAGGATAGTGCTAGAAATCATATCTGCTTCTGAAAAGAAAATGCGCTAGTGAGAAAAAGATGAACAAGATTAACTGGATTTTAAGAATTAGGTGGGAAATAATATAATTGACATAAACAGTGTTATATCAT
This sequence comes from Ochotona princeps, assembly GCF_030435755.1. NCBI lineage: Eukaryota > Metazoa > Chordata > Mammalia > Lagomorpha > Ochotonidae > Ochotona > Ochotona princeps. Next base: position 4,112,320 of record NC_080857.1, read on the forward strand.
AATAAGAAACCAACAAATAATGTATGATGTTTCAAGCTTATTATTTCTAAAATTGAATAACAGAAGCAATAAAAGTGATATCTTTAGTGGATTGATTTGAGGGTAGGCGGGAGACGGGTACTTTTGATTTTTGCATTAAATTCTTTTTTCTGTGATTTTTAAAGCAAAAATAAGGATTAATTTTATTTGAAATATTTTAAGCAGAAAAATCATTGTAAATTTCTGGTAGGGAGCTACATATGCAGTTTCTCTCTGTATGTGTAAATACATCCATTTTACTTTTTATTGGGATCATTTGTGATTGAGTCATCAAGTTTGTGAAAAAAATTATTAAAGCAATTTAGATTCCTCACTCTTTTCAGCTGAACAGCTAAGAATAGAATTATCTGTACCTCTCTCTCTTTTTTAATGGTTGAATTTCAAAAATTCTAGAAGACTGCAGAAAGAAATCACACTGCCATCCTTAGAAGCACCCCTCATCCTTGCAGACACCCAGACATCCTTCTCACACCCAGGCCAGCCCCTGCACATGCCACGGCCGTGAGAGGAACAATGGTGGTGTCCCCAGGAATCCTTTGGAGATTGGTTTTGGGGGCCCGTAGGATGCCAAGATGCACAGAAGTGACATTGTGTTTGCCCATGATGCTTACATGCCTACACAGTCTTAGTCTTAGCATGTGTGTCAAATCCTTTCTAGGTTAAGATGGTATTTCTTAGGGTATAAGGCCCAGGGGGAGAAAGTCCGCATACGTGCAGATGTGATTTTTATTCATATATTTTTGATCCACGGTTAGTTGAATCTTTGGACGCTAAATTTACAGATATAGAACTGATTATAACACCAAATAATTTCTGATGTTTACTGAATGACTTTCTAGGTGAGACACTGTCCTATGGAGTTTCAATCATCGAATAATTTTAGCTGACAACAGTCCTGTGGGGACAGTTATTAAAAATAATAAAGCCGCCAAGACCCACTGCCTGGATTTCTAACCAAGCTCTGCCACAGATCATCTTGTGCTTACAACTAACTCTTAACTTTCACACAGTGGAGGTAAGAATGTTGCTTTGACTCAGTCCTCTTTCCACTGGGTCTCAACCTGGGAGTAAACACCACATTCTTGGCTTCACCTAACTTGGTGGAAGACACAAGGCTTTGAAGTCAACAAACTCCAATCCTGAACTCAGCTGTAACTACTTCCTTTTGTTCTTTGGCTTTGGTTGAATCCCCAGTTTCTCTGATTTTGTTTCCTCGTTAATATAGATATAAAGGCCTCCCATGTACGAAGTTGAGAGTGTTAGCTTATGCGTGGAAAGTATGGAAACCTCATTAAAAAGTGGTTCTCTTGGAAGACTTTTATTCTTCTGCTTTCCTGATAAGCCATGTCCAAGAATGGCTCTTTCCTCCAGAACCCTGTATAAGGAAGTATGAGCTTAATTCAGTGCTCAGATTTCAGCTTTCCTTGGGATTTCCTAAGCACCTCCCCTGCCCTCAGCAGACTGCTTGGCAGTATAATACATTATTACATCACTTTCATGACAATGGACCCCCATTTCCTACTTACAGCTGAGTCAGTAAAAGGCTTGAGACATGATGCATGCTCAGTGGGGCAGCTCCTGTGACTTGGGGCTGGCCCTTCTGAATCAACAGTAAGGAGCTCCGTGTGATCTGCTGAGCAGCCGAGTCTGTCTGCCACAAAGACTTCCTGAGTTCTCCTGGTGAGACCAAGGAGACCCAATGGTTGTTCAAAGCAGAAGAGACTAGAGCATCACAAAGGGAGGAAGAATTTGGAGGGAGCTTCGTGCTTGATCAGCTGCCTTCTTATGCTCCAGTTCTGTCTCTGGATAATCCACTTCTTGAGTCCTGAGACGCCTTCTAAGGATGTTACCGGGAGCCCATGTTGGATTGCACCTGTGCCCAACATGTGTCACACCCATTCCTGGAATGCAAAAGACAGGATGACTCCCTTGCTCTTTGTGAAAATCTTTCTGATCACATGTAACTTTGAAGAACTAACCTCTTTTAGGAGAGGGCAAAAAAAAAAAAAAAACCAAGTCATGTTGATTTTATCTCAATCTTAAAAGTGGTGAATTATGAATAAGCAGCAGGTCCACACAGTGCCGGTGAAGTGTCCTCCTTTTAGGGGAAAGTGAGGCAGCGTGAGATCATCCGGATCTGTGTAGTCGTGTTCTGGACCGTGTTTATCCACACTGTAGGCAAGAGTAGAGAGAAGCAACCAAATCTGGTTTTCGTGGGCAGGAAGCAATTCCAGCGTTCCAGCGTTTGCAATTTCAATATTGATACAGTCTCCTGCCTTTGCAGAACTCAGAGTGGCAGGAAAACATGTAATTTTTCCTGGCCTTGTTTGTATGGGGCAGGGATAAATTAGAAAATTACTTTTTTTTCCTTACATCAAACAGTAAAACTTATTTCTGTAATCAGACTCAGTGAGATTCACCTTTCGGGAAACAAGAATTTTCTCTTCAGCCACAAATCCATCTTAGGTAAACATCATTGACCACCCACATGTCGAGATGTTTTGTTGAAAAAATTACTTTCCCATTTCCACCCCCCCCCCCATGAGATTTTGTAGCAATGTATGGGGGGAGGGGGAGAGCATTCCACTGACAAAATCCATTGTTTTCTCAACTTAGGACAATGAAGTCAAGATTTGTTTTGCTGAAGATACATTGCAATTTCCATAAATACGATTATATTCTAGCGGAAAACATCCTGCAATCATGATTTGGTCATATGATTAATTATAGTATTTGGCCTTGAAAATGGAGATCACAGTTTTCCCAGAAGACAGCATGATTACTGGAGGGTTCGTACTGAGGAAAATTTGTTCATTGGTTCAGTAACTGCTTACCAAGTGACTGTTGCATGACAGTCGTCATTCTATCCACTAAAGGAATGAAGGAAACCATATATTTCTGCCTGCATGAGTGTTTCTGTCTATAGAAGAGGTGGGATTTTGACCCACTGACTTCCTTTTTGATTGCAAAGCGAGCATCTTAGGTGAGGGACTGGGGATGACAGATGTCAAGCAAATGTGAGCCATTTTTACAATCCTCTTGTGAGGAATATTATATTGTCAGTATTTTATAGATGAGGAAATAGATTGTTAGTGAGGTTGAGCAATCAGCTAGGAAGCCATTGATGCTGACCTTACGTGTCTGGCTTCCTTGTTTATTGATAAGCCTGCACAGAAGCATTGGTGCAGCACTGGTACTTATATCTGAAATAGTTTTGACATAACGTAAACTTTCATGCTGATGATAACGGGGCTGGGCTTGTTGATGAAATGAAGCAACTTAACACCCATTTCCTTTTACTCCTAAACACACTGGAGTCCACTTCACTTCATTACCGATTGGAAGATACAGAAGCACTCAATGGGAAGGAATGGTTTAACAACTTATTTATTATTCATAGAAAGACATTATTTGCAAAACATCAGTTTTTAAGCAGCTACAAAATAATGAGAATGAAATTCAGTGGTAAAAAAATTGTATGTGAGTGTGATTATGTATACATTCATATTACTTTGTGAATTGACCCTGACCTTAAAGAAACAAGGAGGAAAATAGCTAAAATATCAACATGGGAAGTAGGCTTTAAAATTCATTTTATTTTTCCGAATGTTCTACAGTCTATATTTACTACAATAATAAATTAGGATATAAATTGTTTATCAAGGCCACTGATGCCTGCTGAGAACAGTCCATGAATCATCGCATTTTCAGAATCAATGCCAACCAGAAAGAGTCATCATCAACTTTCCCTTTCCTTGGGTTTTACCAGGTAGTTTATAGCTTGTACTTAATGTCATGCACATGGTCAAGAACTTGCAGCCAAAAAAAATGTATAGAATTGAAACTGCTTTGGAATATGTCAGAGACTTATCTTTATATCAGCATTGTCTATTAAACTATCATCTCCTCTTTTGTATTAATCTTTTGTGTTGCAGCACTGAGCTTGAATTATATCAGTGAAGTCTCATGACGGTCCTCTGAAGGGATGATTGTATCTGTTCCCATGTTATGTGACACCTGCAAGGCCACAGAGCGTGGGCAGTTCCTGTGCACCTTGCTCCTCCCCGTCTGCAGCAGGTAGTGTCAGCATATCTGTCCTTCAGACACAACATTCTTGCTTCTGTCTCCAGCCCAAGATCAGCCATAGTTGCTGCAGCTATTATCATTATTTAGGATATTGAGTACTTATTTATTATCATGTCAACTTCTTGAAATAATTTTTGTACAAAGTGCTTTTCTTTTGCTTATACATTTGTGAAAAAAGGAATCAGTCATTCGTCAGGAAGATTCTGGGTCTCTTAAGAGGCATTCAAGCACAAGGGAAGACAGAAAAATCTACAAGTGATAATATAATCCCAGGTGGAGACGAGAACATGCGATATGCCTGCTCCCTTTGCTGCAGGAAAGCCTGCCGTGGAACTCAACAGGAATGCCATTGTTGGTTTCTACAAAGTGACCCGCTCAACTCGCTGCAGAATGAAGCTAATGACCTGAAAGTCCCAACTTCCTGTCCTCATGTTCCCTCTCCTCCTTCTGCCCAGCTCCTGCGTGGGAGTCTGCAGTGACTGTTCACCCAGCCCGGGTCTACACCTGCAGCACACAGTGTGGAAATTGTCTCTCTGGGCGAAGCCTCGGGCTGCACTGCTCTCCAGGGTGTTCTCTTAGACCCTGTTCACCAGTCACTGAGCCAGCTCCACCCACACGAGGCCATGACACCTCAGGAGCAAGGCTGGGTTCTGGGCATTCTTGGCATCCAGCTCAGGGTGAGGTACGTGCACGTGCTCAATAAAGCCTTCTGGGATCATGACTTTTGGCAGTGAAATCTGTGAAGGGACACTGAGAGCCCCACACAGTGCGATGATGCAAAAGTCAAGTTCATCTTCTCATGGAGCTTAGACGGGAGCTGTGGCGGGGGGAGGACATGGCCAGTCTCAGCTCTTCTGTATGTCGGCTCTCCTCTTCCTCTTCTCTGCTCACCAGCCCTCCTTTTCTGCTTCAGCTCTCCATGTCCACTCAGAAAGTCACAACAACCAGCAAGCAGCCGCATAGTCACCTTTCCTTGTGCTTCCCCAGGCTGCCTCAGCAAAACGGCCCTCTGTTTCCCAGTTTCTGCCCCAGCTCCTCTGGACAGGCCTCTGGCCAGCTTGTTTGGGATCATTGAGCAACCCCTACAAAGCAGCGGGTAGAGTGGCACAGAGAAGCCTTCTCCCATGTTGACACGTCTTGAAATTGAAGATTGAGGAAGCTGCGGTGAGCAGTTACTGGAGAAATGGAAGTGACAACAGACACAAAGACGCTCTATATATTCCCCAAACACACACATGCACATGTGCATATGCAAACATACATGAACATATGCAAACATACATGAACATATGCACACACAAACATGCATGCTATGTGTGCATACACACTCACGTGCAGCAGACGCACATACGCACATATCCAGACATACATATATACTCATGTATATGACACACTTATAGATACACACAGATGCAAATGCACATATGTAGAAATACACATCTATACACACACATGAACAGGCAGACAAACACACTGTCCAGATGCAATGGGTTGCAGAAAAGCTATTAGATCAGTGGTTGCAGGGCTGCACAAGCGTATTAAGACACACTGTGTTGTTGAAGAGCACGCATTCATAACAGTATAACAGTGGTTCCTGTCCTGGACACACATTCTGCTCTTCCTCCCCCCCAGTAAGGAAAATGAATTCATCATGCCCCCCCCAAGTTGCCAGAGTCAGAGCTTGGAACATGGTTAATGGAGTCTGCCCTCAGGAGAGCCAGGGATTACCTCTGGCTCCCAGTACTTGAGCTTGCCTTTTGGGGTGTGTCAGGGATGAGTTGTACAGTCTTTGTCTCTGGCCAGGGGTCGCTCTCCTGGTGACAGGGCCAGAGAAAGATGACAAAGGGAGAGGCCCTGTGGTCCATTAACAGTTTAGCCCTGGGTTGACCTCTGCTCTCTCTCAGTCTGTGGTCCTGGCATGTGCCTCAGACAAAAGCAGAGGAAGCAGTTGGCTTTCAAAGCAGGATGCACCTGACTACTCACCGGTGCTTTTGCAGCGGGCCCATGGACTTGCAGTAGGTAGGCAGTGTGCATCAGAGGCAGTGCTACAACCTTGCGTTTACAATTATGGACTCTGGAGCCAAACCAGCTCGGCTCATTTCTGTCTCTTCCACTTAGTAACTTGGGCCAGTTTCTTGATTTTCCTGTAACTTTGTTTATTCTAACATAAACATAGCAGTAGTAGTAACAGGGCCACAAGCTCATGCAGGGACTAAATGAGCAACTTACAGGTCAACACCCCCTAGTCATGCTCGCCTTCGCTCACTGCTCCAGCTGTCCCTCTACCATCTCTTTGCAACATCCCCATTTTAATAGCCCAACCAGGCTGAAGTCCCTCCTCTGCTGTCCCCTTTGGGGTCAGGTCCTTGCACCTGACCTCCCCTGCCCCACATTCTGTGGTTCTCTTGTGACCACCTCTCTGTACCACCATGGCCAACTCCCACCTTCATCACCACACACTCGTGCACACACACACAAACACTCGTGCACACACACACTGGGCTTCACCCCCTTGTGCACCTTCCAAGGTGGCTGATGTCACAGAAGAATGGAAAGAACAGGGGGAATCTACTGCCTGAAGAGTAAGTGTCCCAAATTGATAATGAATCATCACAGTCCCTTTCAGCAGCCTCCTGCCCTCACTAAGAGTCCCTGGGTCCTTCCACTGCTTTCACAGCCTGTCATGCCTTAGGGGTCAAAGCCAACCCAGGCCTTCCCCAGTGTTCAGCCTCAGCCACACTCAGAGGCCTTGACACTTCAATGGACTGTTACTATTCTGGTGAAAGGCTTAGGCATTGGGATCCACTCACAGGCTCTGGCTGCCCTGTAAAACCATCCCCAAGCACATCCATGACAAACTGGATCTCCCATGCAGTCTCACCTGGAGATAACACTCTGACCAAAGCAAGTCCTGGCCTCCACATATGGGATGCTAGGAAATCACAGAGTTCTGATGTAAAAACAGCCTACTGAAGAAGGCCTTGGAAAGGAAAAGGCAGGGCCAGGACCAGTTGTACTTAGGGTGTCAGATAGAAGCTTTACATATACCACTTTACTGATTCATAGATAAGGCTGAGGCTCAGCTGGAAGTCGGCATCCAGACAGCAATGTCAGTTACTCCCATCCTAGAACACGGTTCTAGGAGACTCCAGCTTCCATGGGTTTCTACAAACCCCCATCTGTCCCATCTCCAGTGGGTTCAAGGTTGCCTCACCCCCCTTGCCTTTGCCAAGGGCCAATTCCCCCCCAGACCACAAACTCACATGCAAAGTCCTGCTGTACAGAAGCTGTCTTTGTCCATCAGAGATCTGGACTGGCAGCAGGAGATTCTGTTCTGCTGTGTCTGGGCTGTTCCCTCTGGCGTGGAGTCCTGGCAGCAGAGCTCCATGCCGCGTCTATGACCTGCTGATGCGCCACAGACTCACCTGAGTTAAAAAGAGAGAACAATGCTGTGTGCTCTAAAATAGCCAATTCTCACCCCTATGGGAGGGTAATACTGCTTTGTGTGACTTATGCTTCCCTTTAGCAATCTATGATCTATCTAGTGTCTGTCTAGCTGGATAGAATTTTCCTTTGCCTTCCATCTGTGTATCTCTTCCTCCTCTGTCATGCTTTGCAGGTACTTGATTATATTGGATGATGGTATGACTTCAGGTTAAAAAAAAAAGAGTTGGCATTCACTTCCATGGTTCTCTTGGAAAGTTCAGTATCCTTACTAAAAAGTAATGATACAACCTAAAAGGAAGGTTCGAGGGAGGTGCATATTAAAGGACTTCATGGAGTTTAACTTCTCAAAAGCAAGCTGCTCATTAGGAGTAAAAGGTCAGCCCTGAGTGACACTCACAGGTCAGATTTGTAGCCCTGCTTCTTTGTTCCCTAAAGAAGCGTCGCATCGGTGTCTCTTAAGCCCACAGCTTCTCTGGGTAGTGCTGTGAGGCGGCACAAAGCAAAGTCAAAAGACACGGGACCACCAGTGCCAAGGGCTGGGTGGCATCTGCCCAGGGTGGGTGACCAGAGAGGCAGGTCCATGGCAGGGCGGCACAGGCTGAACCAGCCGACTCTGGGCAGGTGCCTCCAAGAATGAGTTTCAAAGTCAGTCCATCAGAACTGACTCAACTAGTGATTGTGAATATTTGAAACCCGTAGCTCTCCAAGATTTTTAGGAGAAAAGAGCAGAAAATGCAGAACTCCAGGCAAGTTTCTCACAGGTAAATCAAGTGAAAATGAGATGAAAGAAGGGACTTTCCCAAGCCTCACCCTGAGTCAGTGCGAGAAGTGAAAACCCAGGTCCTTCTAGGTGTGCAGAACACGCACTTGGCAGTCATTTGTGATGCTCTTGGTACCTAACTGATTTTCTTCATGGCTTTTCCAAGCACCAAAATCAATGTGAACTAATTTCCTAATCAGGTTGCTTGCTCTTAACAGCAAAGAAGTTCTTGAAAATTGGAGAATAGCCAGTGTAGAAGGAGGGTTCTGCACACCTTCACTGCAGGAAGCAGTCAGAGGGATGGAGTACTCCGGGATGGAGTGGGTGCAGGCTCTACCCAGAGTCGGCCTCACTCTGCATACACACCAATGAGCCCCAAGGGTGATGGGGCTGTGCTTTCCTGCAGCATCCCTGGGGTAGGCTAGAAGGCCCCAGGAAGTTCTAGAGATCTCCTTTTCTATGTAGAAAGAATGCACTTTCTAGAGTGAGCCTTGGGAAGCCTGGGGATTTTATCATTCACAGGGTTAGTTGGGGGTTGGAGAAACAACAGCAGTGGAGCTGGCAAGTGGGTTTCCACTGATTGGTATGCTTCTGCTTAGGACTTGGGAAGCTCTGTAAGGGCCCCTGGATTCCATACCTCTCTCCGAGGTGGCCCACATGGTGAGAGCAAACACAGCCAATGTGTACCACCAGATCCTCAGCCATGGCTTCCTGGACATGTGTTGATGGCGACAGACTTCTCACCTGAGACAGTCCCGTGCTCGTGCCTGGAACCTGCACATGTGTTACAGCCTAAAAGGTAACCTCAGCACTGTCACATGGGGGTTTACAATGGGAAACGATTCTGGGTTGCCTGACTGAGCCCAGTGTCATCCCAAGGAGAGCCAGGTAGAACGTGAGTGATTCAGGCTGAAGAAGGAAGAGGCCCTGAGTCAAGGAAGGCATGCACACAGTAGCAGGTGGAGTTGAAAGGAACTCTCAGACAAGCACGCACCTGCTGGCATCTTATGTTGAGCATCTAATGCCCAGACCACAAGACCATTTGGGGTTACAGTAAGCCTCCAGCCTCTTGCCATCTTCTCCACCAGCACTCAGGAGCCTATGCCCAGGGCCCTTTCAACACAGCAGGGAGGGAACAGCAGATGATCCACTTGGAGAGTCCACTGCAGGTGCTGCCTCCTGGGCTCCTCACTGGAGCCCACACCGGACAGGTAAGGGGTCTCAAGGCCTGCATGTGTTCAATCAACTGCATAAATAGAATGCAGTCCGTGAGAAATCAGTTTCGCCTCCAACTTTTCCTGCATAACTTTACTGCTTGCTAAGAAGTCTTGCAGGCACCTGGTCTAATTACTGCCCCTTGGGCAGTGCCATTGCCCAACCATGTGGATTGTCTGAGCTCAGCAACCCCTGGGTCCCTGGTCACAGGGACACTGTTTCACCTTAGTGGTACCTGTGGGCCCAGTTGGCCATGAGAGCACACTATACCCTGATGCTGGTGGGGTCCCTGCTGGGGCGATGGCCCAGGTGGTGGGGAGGATGATGTGGCTTCAGATGCTGGAGATGGGCTGAGAACCCACTGGGTCAGTCAGCCCAGGGCGTGTTGACCTCAGGGCAGAAATCAGAGTTGTGATCAGCGGCTGCTTCTGCGGCGTGACGTAGTAGGGCGGGCTCCTCTTCTTCAGAGCCAGGGATACCTGACCCCCTCTGCCAGTGTCCACAGTCTTGTCTCTGTTTCCTCACAGGGGACCTATCTTGTCAGCACCACTATCGTAGCTGCTTCGGTTAGCTTGATTTGGTCTTTCAAAGTTCATCTTGGCTCATTGGCTCATCCCTTCCGCGTTAGTGTTGCTTAACATACAAGCAATGTTTGAAGGATTGTTGGCTGTGGTGGTGGTGGCAGGGTGGGGGAGGGTCGGATTAAAAACAAAAGCAAGGCATTCATGTGTTATTACATTGAAAACTTCAGATTTTAGCAACTGATCAATAAATGCATTTACTTTTTTAAAGAAAATAAATGTTTGCAGCATGAAAATAATAAATTATAAACATGTGCACACACACACACACACACATATTCAGGATAAGTTAAAAAAAAGTCTCAAAAAAAAGTGGAGAAATTAAAATATAAAAAGGGTTACCATGTCAGAGGTCTCTAAATAAATTGTTGGTCCATTTACTCTCCCTACCCCTCTCTCTGATCCACCTGATACGTGACCACAATACTGATTCCTGGCTCCTCTCTGCGTTACAAAATAGCCACTTTAAGGGCAGATCTGCTAACAGAATATTTCAATATTTCCACCCTTGACAACTTATTCTGAAGTTTGAGAATCACTGTCCAAATTCTGAAATACTCACAGCTGAAAGCTGCAAGTTTAACCACAAGCCACCCGAAGTACAATCAGAATTGATCAGGCAATGGCAGACGACGTCTCCACGGGGAGCAGGCAATCTTTCAAGGTTTGACACAAGTATTATTTCCTTGGAATACAGAGTGACAGATCTCCCATCTGCTGCTTTACTTCTCAAATGCTCACCACAAGCAGGAGCCCGGAGCTCCAACCTGGCCCATGTGTGGGGCGGGCACTTGGCTGCCTCCCCTGATACACATTGGTGGGAAATTGGAGGAGAAGCAGAGCTGGACGCCAAACCACGTACTCCAAGTAGCATCTTAGCCACTGTACCAGAGGCCCGCAACCCAACAGCAGATCTTGGGGGGCCTGAGAGAAATCCCTTTGTCATGAGCAATCTCTGAAAATCAGGAGAACACTCCCAAGTCCGTGGCCTGTGGGTAGAAGATACAGCCAAGGCTGACACAGCGGCCATGCAGACTGGACACTGAGCTGCACCAGCTGCCTCTCCATGACTGTGATGGAACAAATAACCCAAGTCGCACAGCATGCAACCTGCACGCACGTACAGCAGCCAGCACGTGCTGCTTGATGCGGTGATGAAGGAAAGCTTATGTGTGGTAGGTCATCAGATGGCTGCAGCCACTCACACCAGAGCCGAGCAGGGAGTAGAGCAGGCCGAGCATTTCCATCTGCAGAGCTGGCCCACCCTCCAGCAGGTGTCTTTGAACCTGACACCTAAACACGTGCTTTCCTTCCTTTTCCTAAACCCCTACTGTACTTACCGAGGCTGCATTCCACTGCCCCATTGTTGCTTCGCAAATCTATTTAAATTTGCTGGCAAGTAAATTCTTCGTTAGAAATCAGTTTTATTGATACCTAATTTAGATACCAGACAACTCACAGGATCGGTACTCATTTCTCTCTTTTCTCTATCCCAACCCCATCCCTATTCAAACTCTGATTTATTGTCAAACTCCAGAAATTTCTCAGTTCTGTTAATTTCCTATCAGTGGACTCATACACTACTAGCTGGTTTTCTATGACTGGTTTCCTTCACTTGCCACAATGCTTTCTCCACATCCATTCATGTTGCAGTGTGGAGCAGTGCCTTGCCCTCCTTTCACTGCCAAGTAGCATTCCACTGATGGGGCCACACCATTTTATCTCCCTAAGGATCAGCCTGTGACCGTCAAAGTTGTTTCTCACGTGGGGCAGCTCTGCGGCATGCTGCTTCGAGCATTCACTCGCACATGGGCTTTGTTTTGGGAATTTCTATTATTTTTCCTGGGGATGAGTAGGTGTGGGATTGCAGCTGTGGTCTCTCTGCTTAACTTTTTTAAAAGTTGCCAAGTTGTTTTTCATAGAGGTGCATTCTCATCAGCAATGATTCCACATCTCTCCCAACATGCATTGCTGTCTTATTATCACTATCAGTTATTATCATTATTACTATTACTATTATTTTAGTCATCCCAGTACTCACGGCTTTCATTTGAATTTCCTGAAATACTGGGGGTGTCGAATATCTTTTCAGCACTTGTTGATGATTTATATGCCTTTTTTTGGAAAAATATCCATACAAATATTTGGCTCACTTTTGATGAGGTATTCATCCTTTTCAATTGTTGCATTGTAGGGATTCTTGCTATTTTATGGATGTAGATTTTTTAACAACTATTTTTCAAATATCTTTTAGCAAATAGTATCTCCTACTCTTTGGGTTCTCTTTATACCTTTTCATTTTCACTTTGTGGTAAAATGTTTTACATTTTAATAGGAGGGTCTGGCATTTGGTGCTTGCCTCTTCACTGGGAAGCTGCTGCTACCACCCGGCCTGGGGAGGGCATCTGATGCTGCTCCGAGGACTCCTCAGATTCCTTCTGTAAGGCACTTGCCCCTTTGTGTGACCCCTGAGTGCTCTTTCCAGCCTGCTCTCCTGCATGAGTAGGTCAGACAAGAGGGAAAAGGATGTACCAGTGTTTCATTAACACAGACCCATAAACTGTCCCATGCTGGGATGGCTTAAGGGCAGAGAGCTGGACACAAAATATCCATGAGAGGTTAGGACAGAGGACTCATGGGGTGTGACCTCTGGACCTGGGTTATGGATGGGAAGCCAACCATTTTCCAGGATATGAAGATCCACAGCAAAGAGTGAATGGATGCCATGGCTGAAGACAACAAAATTCAGGTACTTGTGTGATGAGAAATAGAGCAGGTGAAGGGAAGGCGACTTCTCTGGGAATAGTAGGAACCTGGACATAGTTACTTGGATCCAAACCTCCCTGCTCCTTTTCACCAGTTCCTCAGACAGAAGACAGTCACTCTGAAGTCCCAATCTGATTGAATTTAGCCATGAAGAAGCCAGACGGGATGCTGAGTTGTCCAGTGGCCTCAGCAAGCTCTCAGGTCATCCCAGGGGCAGTGATTTGCTTCCCAGACAATCGGGGCAAAGGGGAGAGGCATAGTCCAGAATTGTAGAGGGAGCCAAAGCTGAGAGGGAGCGGCGAGCTGGCTCTCCACATTTCCTTCACAGTCGGTGGGGAGCAGGCTCTTCTCCAGGTGGAACTAATAAAGTGGAGCTGGGATAATGGGATCAAAGCCCAGAAACATGAAAGCTGCCTGGAGGGGAAAGAGGAGAAGGGGCTCAGGGAGGCCTGCCTCCCGATGCTAACGGTTCCCGCACTCATCAGATTCAAGTATCACAAATTGGTCTTGTCTGCTTTTGCAGGGACTTTAAGGCAAGCCGCAATCGCAGAGCCACAGAGCTTAGAGGCATGAGCAGCTGCTTTAATCAAATGGCCCAGCCTCCCTTGGGAGCAGGGGCTACACAGGGCTCACCAAGGGGCTGTGCCCAGGCATGGCTCAAATGGGGAGCACATGTGAGCGTGCCACCCTCGACTTTTGCTCCACCCAATTAGACTGGAAAGCGGCTGAGGGCAGAGACCTGGCTTGCTGGACTGGCTTCATGTCCCCCTACCTCATGCATCACTCACCCAGCTAGGGAAAAGCCTCAAAAAAGAAGCAAGTGGGAAGATATTCTCATGGGAGCAAAGATTCAAAATGAGAGGAGAGGGCATCATGACAGAAGTAGAAAGAGGAAAAAGTGAAGTGAGGGAAGGGCCTTTGGCAGGCCGTGAAGATGCCACTCAGGACACTCAAACTCCGTACCAGGTGCCTGGGTTCAAGTTCTGGCTCTGCTTCCCAAACAGACTTTCCAATGCAAACCCTGGGAAGCAGCAGGTAACGGCTCAAGTATCTGGAAGCAGTTTAAACTCATCTAGGGACTCAGGCAGTCTTTATAGGACTCAGATGTTGAGAACAGAGAGACAATCAAAAATGGGCATTATCCAGCGTGTGAGGAGAATGGAGACTCCAGCAAGAGAATCAAGAAGCAAGCATGGCAAGGGGCTTGGATTCAGAAGGGACCCTAATGAGTTCTTGGGAGTGAATACGGGCTTCATCAACACTTGTCTCAAGACCAAAGATGAACCTGTGCATGCACCTTGATGTCTATCAGGAAATAGGAGTCTATTCTGGACCTCCATGCCCATGCCTGCTCACCAGTTCTGGGCTTTTCCAAACTCGATGTCCTTCGTAGTATCGTGGGGAACAACGGCAGAGGCTTTCTCCCAAATGCAAAGCATCTAACAGAGTGCCTGCGACATTAGCACTTACAGTGACACAATAATGTGTACATCATCTGGCACTTGGCAGTTCCTAATATCAAGGGCTAATCCACAGCAGCATCCTAGCATGGGCCATTTGCAGATACACGAAACATAATCTCATCCATCTCCAACACAACTGGCGAAATACAGAACATTTTCTCATGTCTGATTCGCAGATGGACTCCAGCATCAAGAAAAACAATAAGAACCATTTTCTTCCAAAATATCCACAAAGTGATTCCATCCTTATACACCACTGTCAGCCCATTAGCTGCTAAGAATTCTTTGGAAGAGAGAAGATGCCATCTTGGGAAGAAGTCTCTGGCACACTGCTTTTCCACCTTAGAACAGAGGCCATGTTCTCCCAAAAGCTGGAGTCCACACAGAACACACTCTGGCTCCTGTTCATAAAGGTATGAGTCTGGCTGGATGTGAAAAACTAAGTAGCAGCCATGAGGGACAACTTCGCTTTTAGAACTCTTGGAATCAGGCAGAAGAGTCAGGTGAAAGAACCTGGCTCTGGGCTACTCAAAATGTGTTTAACAAAAGTAGGCGGGCCTCTGTGTGAAGAGGCTGGAGCAACCTTTCAGAAACTAAAGGTTGAAGAAATTCACAAGAGGCCCGATAAGGACATTGCCCTCTCCAGGATCTACCAAGGGAGCCCCCTGTAGAGAAACCTCTGAAAATTCCAGAAGATCACCTCAGGAAGCATGTACTACCCATGTCCAACTACAATTGTGCTGAGCACATGAGTTCTTATGGCTGCAAACTCCTACTGTGGGCCCAACCCTTGAATGCCTCCATCTCAGGAAGGCACAGACACATCCCAAGGGGAGGGAGGAATATAAAAAGAAGCAGACAGGTCCAGTGCAGTAGCCTCGTGGCTAAAGTCTTCACCTTGCATGTGTCTGGATCCCATATGGGCTCCAATTCTAATCCCGGTGGCCCCACTTCCCATCCAGCTCCTGGCTTGTGGCCTAGGAAAGCAGTCTAGGATGGCCCAAAGCCTTGGGACCCTGCATCCACGTGGGAGACCCAGAAGAGGCTCCTTGCTCGTGGCTTCGGGTTGGCTCAACTCCAGCCATTGAGGCCCTTTGTGGAGTAAATCAGCAGACAGAAGATCTTCCTCTCTGCCTCTCCTCTCTGTATATCTGACTTTGCAATAAAAGTAAAATAGAATAAAAAGAAACAGACATTGGAGGGCAAAGAACTCAGATGTGCTCATCAGGCCCAAGCTAATGATGAGATTAAACTTTCAACAGCATGAAAAAGTTAATCAAAGAGAACAATGGAAAAGAGAAATTAGATGTTACATGGAAACAAGAAAGTATATGAAAGCCTGTCTCCTCTCATCTGTTGGATCCAGCGTAATCCAGTGCATCCATGGTCATGGCAGACAAATCAGGTAGACTCTACCAACTTCAAAGCCTGGAGCTCACAGGAGCCAGGTGGATTTCCTAAGTTCTCAAGATGCTGCAGGTCTGTCCCGAAGTCCCTCTGCCCCCATGGGCCAAGCTGGTAACCACGGAGTTGCATGCCTGCAGCCCCTAGGGAGCAAGCCTCAGTGGAAGGACTGACGCCAGAAACACAATGTGAATGCATGTGAGCAGCTCCCACGTTTCAGTGCAGGGCACAACCTGTTTACTGATGAGCCGCTTGCTGAGCGCTTCCCTCGTGTTTATGAAATGATCTGTGGGTGCTGCCCCATTGTTAAGGGCGCCTTACTAACATGGCACATATTATTTATGGAAGCAGAGATAGCACCAATGCAATCCCATTTGTAGGCGGAGACAGCAGGAAGGCTTTGTTCGCTCCCCAGCGAGGACAGGAGTCTAATTACTCAGGAGCTCACGCTCCTTGCTGTGGTACCAAGCTCAGTAAACAACACCTTGCATGAAAGCAGTGCTTGATGTAAATGGTGACTTAGTCCACACAAACTGATGGTTGGCTGATGGAGAGCTTCCAGCATCTGGCAAGAAAATCAGCAACCACCTGGGGATTTGTAGACCTGGCTCCTGAGAGATGGTAGCCCCCAGTCCTTGCTGCACACTTCTCAGAAACAATTAGCATTTCTTATGTAAGTCATGAGCTCCCAAGAAGAGACGCAGCTCAGAGATAATAGTCCTTGTAAAATCACGAGGTGTTTGGGAGTGAATCTCTGGGCACTTCGCATAATGAGAAACCATCGTTGGCTGCCAATTTTCATAGAGCTTTTCAGTGCTAATCACATTTCCAAGAAATAATTCCGAGAGTCCAAGGTGGAAGCTAAGCTTCCAAGGCTAAATTGCTCCAGCAACTTTGGAATTCACAAGCTCCCGGGAAACGCTTGCTGTGGGACCAAGTCATTTGGTTTTGTGAAGAAAACATGATTTGATTTTTGTTGAAGGAAAGATGGGTGGTCCTCTGAGTGCTACCAGACTGTTCTGAGATTCTGGGAAAACCAACAGGAAAGGTGATGATTCAATACCCTCTTCTTCTTGCTCAGAAGGCGATGGTTGAACCACGGCTTACCAGTAGTAAGATCATTCCGGGAAGGTGGAAAAGCTTAAGACTCAGTAACATGAGGCAAAGGCAAGCCTCTTGACCATAGAAACAAAACCACATTGCGGAACACCCAGAAGCAGACCCCTTCTACCCTAAGCACAAGTTGAAGGTGGTCTCCCCAGAATCACCATCTGCTACTCCGCCAGGAAGAGATGGCTGTGGCAGAGGAGAAGTTCAACAGACACATCCCGTGGGATGCCAAACTTGACTTCCACGTCTGCTTTTCACATGACCTGTGGCTGCAGACCTGTGCTGCAAAATCGATCCACTTGTCTCATTTCTTAGACCCTTTCAGCGAGCTAAGTTCACTGCCAACACTAGAATCACAGGTACCCCGGGGGTCCTGGAGTCCAACAATTTCTGTCCAAGGGTCTCATTCAGTTGTAGCTGCTTTCCTATCTGATTTTCAGCCTGAAGCATTGGCTCACACAGACTGTGCTGGTACAGGGCCTAGCGACACTGTGTGCGTTTCCTTATCTTATGTTAGGACAAGATTTCAAGAGAAACACTAGTGCACTTTACAGACCTGGAGTACCTAAAACAAAACCCCAGTACCAGGGAGCAGTTGAATAGGCCTTCTGATACTCCTGTGAGTGTTCTCTGGTTCTCCTTCAGTTCTGCACGCAAACGGGAGCAGGACAGGACCCTTCTCACCCAGGGAGCAGTGTGCGGTGGCAACACGGCTGCTAAGAGCTGAGTTTCACCTGTGCTGCTCACTGGGCCACTCAGTTAGCAGTTCTTTCACCTGAGCCTGAGGAGAAGCCTCCAGTCCTCTTTGTTCGTTGATACTGAAGGACTTTGGTCAAGGGGAATGAGCTAGAGGATAGCAAGTCCAGCGTCCCCTTGCACTCCCACATGAGGCTGGGCCCACTGGGGGAGAGGGCACATTTCCCATCATGACTAAGAAAAGTCCCATGTATGAAAGCTCTGCATGTGCTACTGGGTGCCTTGAGGGGCCAAAGGTTCTCATGTGCCCTCCAAAGACCCAAATCCTGGCACGGAGACAGGGGGCAATGCAACAAAAGGAGACTGCATCAGGTGTTTGCCCACCTGGTGGTGTCTGAGGCAGAGCAGCGCTCCAGCAAGAGCACCCACGTTAGAGCCAACCACCCAGGAACGCCACACCCCTGCCACTCTGCCTGGCATGGGGATCTTAGCCATCACAATGAGCCCTGCCTCCATCCCAGCTTCTGCCAGACCAGACCTGCACGGCACTCTGCACACATGATGTGAACCCAGCGTCCCCGATGCTCTTCTCATCTTGGCTTTCAGAGACCAAGTGACTTGGCCACCAGTGCAGAAGCATGGCTCTCGGGTGTGCAGGGCCCAGGTATCTGTTGCCTCAAGGCACTTGCTGTGGCTCTCTCATCCCTGGATGTTTAACCTCTCTATTTTCTAAGCTTGAAATTGAAAATAGTCCTTTGCTATGATTGGAACATGGCTTGGCTCCCAAACTCATGCATGCTGTTAAACCCCAAAGTGATCGGTTAATAGTACCATCAACAGGGTAGCAACATGATCTACCGATAGCGTCTAGCAGGTGGGGCACTATGGGGGAGTTCTCAGATCACTTGGGGAATGCTCTCCTTTCGAAGGTAATTCTTATAAGAGGGATGCATCCTGCACTGCCTCTCTCTGCTTCCTGGGCTGTCTGTGGTCCCTTGTAGCACATATGCCAGCAGAGCCATCCTCCAACCTCACCAGATACCCAGATAATGGGGTCTGCAGAAGGGAGCCAGCGTGATTCTCCACCCTCAGGAATGCCTTATCCCAGGCATTTTGCGGATAGGGGGCTGACTGCTACATCCCTTTCTTCCACAGTGGTTCTTGCAATGGCCACAATGGGTAAGGAACCAAGTAAATCCTGGCTGCCAACTCTGGCTCCATTGCTTTCTAACTTCACGACCTGCAGTAATCACGAAGCATCAGTTTTTCCACCTTTAACATGGGACTGATGATAAGGGCCTGTAGCCAAAACCTAGGTGTGGTGTTAAATGGAAATCACACACACACACACACACACACACACACACACACACCAGACCCAGAGCTTGAGGCCCTTCCTGGCACATATTCAGTGCTCAGTAAGCCCAAAGAGCTGGTAGTAATTAGTGGCAGCTGAAGTGACAGTGACACTGCTGTTTTATACGAATTCCTGGTCCAGCTCCTTGGAAGGGGCAAGGGGAGGGTGGGACCAGTGGTGCTCAGTGATTACCAGACCCTCTGTGTTTGTGTGCCCGTGGGAGGTCAGACAGAGAAGACCATGTGCCAGAGGCCAGTGTGGCCTGCAGGAAGAAAAGAGGCACTTGCGAGCCAGCAGACAACGTCCTCAGTAACTCACTGCTGGCCACCTCTGTCACTTCTGTTTTTCTATCTGTCCCCCAAAGACTGCCAGTACCTAGACTTAGAAGTGCTGACACCATGTTTCAGAGTGCGTCTCCTCCAATTCCAGGAATCAGGAGTTGCAGGACACGCTTCCCGACAGCTCAGGTCCAGGGTCCAAGGACAAGCAGCATTCTCCTGGGCTGTGCTATGCCAGGGTGTGGCAGGGGCAGGGTGGGGGGCACAGGCTTAAGCCTGGGAGATCGGGCAGGAAGACATGTCCAGGTGGCCCTTTGTCCCTGGGGACTCCTGGATTCCTTCCTGCCTTCTCTGCACCCCGCCTGACTCGCATCTGCTCTAGTCGAGAGGGCAAGCGCCGAGAGCCTGTTGAAGACACACATCCACACAGCAAACCCTGTAATCAACCAAAGTGGCCATTTGATCTACGTGGGAAAGTGTGCCCTCCCGCCGGCTCACAGGCACCAGGAAGTGACACCGGCAAGCAAGGAAGCCACACCACTAATGGGGTAACTACCATATCTCTCAGAAGGCCTGCTGGCCACCAGGCACTTCCCATGCATGGTATCATTCGTCTCCATGGCCACCCCAAGGGAGACTGGGCAGCAGGGAATTCAGGTCAGAGGTTACGAGTGTTCCCACCCGCTCTGCAGCTAATAGGTGGCGGAGCTGGGAACCCAGCCAGGTGCATCTGGCTTGTGTGACAGGACCCTGTCCGCTTTGCCATGCTGAGGATCAATTCCAGGCGGTCGTTTGTGGTAGGCAGAAAGCAAAGAGAGTAATCTGAACCCTAAGGCGAAGCAGGCCCCAGTCCCACACAGGCTTCTTCCAGGGCCTCAGGGTCGCTCTAGCCGTGGCTTAGGAGTTGCCGCTTCTCTCTCTTTTGGTGAATTTCAACATGTGCTTATGAGGAGCTCCTTGGCGGTAGGAACCGGGCTAAGAATCCATTATACAGGTTTCAGAACTCCAAACCCTTTGACCCTGAGCAAGTCACTTGTCATCTTGCAAACTCTCTCCCACGTCTATTCTGGGCACCACACGAGGTCAAGCTCAAGCATCTTGCCCAGGGTTCTGGAATCCAATACGTCTGTGACCATTTCCTTGAGTCTCAGTGTCTGTCATTGTGTGTTACTGGCCTTGTGCTTGCTCCGTAGATTCTCCTTCCCGCATGCCCCTGGCTTTGCTGTTACCAGCCAGAGCTTCCAGGCGGCTTCTCTCCCAGCAAGGTCCCTGAATGTACCTTGGGCTTCTTTGATCCCTCGTATCTGAAAACTGGGACTTCCAATTCCTCTCTCCTTCCTCTCATTCTCAGAAACTTTCTGGTCACTTATTCTGGGGCACAGGACAAAAGGACATGGCTGCAGTGTCCCACTGAATCATTCCATGAGAAAATTCTAGAATACTCTCTTCCACTGTGGTTCTAGCTGTTCAACTGCTCGAGTCGGAGCAATCACCGCTTCTGGCTCGTGTTTAAACTGAAACATTAACCAGGGGACATAGTCACCATCGTGCTCCAATTATGCCAACTTTATGGTTATCATATTACATAAAGTTGGGGAATCTGCATCTTTGAATCCTTAATTAGATCCACCCTGAGAGATTCTGGGATGTTAACTCTCAAGTTTACAAAAACCACCATGGACTGCCATTAGAAAGGAAGATTGTGTATGATACACCTGCGTCAAAAAGTAACTGTCCAGCTACCCTGGAAAAATTCCACCCCTTCTTTCAACAAATTGTGCTTCAACAGTCATTGATCAAAACGAGAGAAAGATTAGAGTCCCACCTCACACTGTGTGTACTAAATTCCAGTAGAGGACCAAAATATGAAAAGCAAAGTCTTTAAACCTTGACAAGAGAAGTTTGGGGATGATTTTCATGTTTTTAGGTCCGAAATCTACAAACCACAGACTAAAAACACAAAAGGAAAGATAAATTCAAAAACATGGGAAGGTGAGTTACACATTAGGATATTAGCTGTCCAATGTCTACACAGCAAGTATATTCTCTGGGAGATTGGATTTCCTAGTCAGAGGTGAGAAGCGTCTGTGGTGATTGCTTGTTGCAACACCCTGAACCTAGCAATAAGGAAACCCATCACAGCCAATTCCAGGAGAGATAACTGTATCCGAGGAGCTAGCCACTGAGACGTCAGTGAAGATGGACAAGTCGCGTATCAGCTGAGGGTCTGGTTTGGAACCCTGACTCTGACCCCTGGTTCTACTTTCCTGCTAATACGCATCCCAGGAGGAGGCAGTGATGGCTAAATGATCGGGTCCCTGCTGACCACGCAGGAGACACAGAGCAGAGTTTCCAGCCCGTCACTTTGATCCAACTTCATCCTGACTGTTGGCAGCAGCAGATGGGAGTGTGGGAACAGAAAGGAGCTTTCCATTTGTCTGTGCTGTGTGTCTTCCTCTCAGATAAATACTAAAGGATATCATACTCAGTGATGGGAAAGGATCTCAGAGACCACTGCACGGACTGGCCACGTGGGACAAGGCGTGTCAGAGACGCAGGCCCTAGCCCAGAGGCCCTCCGGGCCAGTGGTGTAGTGGAAACTGAGATGTGGGCAGAGTACCTTGAAGGAGCCGTCCTGGAGCACAAATTGTAGAGAGGGTGGGGCGGGGTCTGGCCTGACATCTGTGTGGGTGTAGCCTGAGTTCACCCTTGAAGAGTAAGCAGAAACCTAGCAGAGAGACAGGCTGTCAGAGACTGCTGCTGAGTGGAGGCAGGTTGGAGAGGCACATGGACCAGAACACAGCCACGAGGCTGGTTTGCTAGATTCACAGATGGGGTGCCAGGCAAACAGCAGGATGTGAAGACACAAGGGGGTCTTGGGTCCAGGACCACAGCAGTCTTTGTAAGCTTTCAATTCATTTGGCACATTAACATGCTTCCTCCCCAGAAATGTGGGAGCCTATGCCTGGTGCCTCAGACGACAATCTCACTTGTAAGTCGGATCTTCATATAGCTGGTCAAGTTCAACAGAAGCCATCACTATGGTCTTCAACACCACACTGCGAGGGTGCTTACAGAAAAGGAAACGAGGACATGCAGACAGACGCAGACAGCAGGAGCTCCAAGCGGAGACACAGAACTGAGTGGTGTCTGAGCTGCAAGAATCCAGGAGAGGAGTAAAGGGGCAAGTTCTTTCCTGTAGCTGTTCGACCAGCACACCTGGGAGGTCTTATGTGGCCATCACTTCAAGCCACCTAGTCCTGCGGCTGGGAACAGCAGCCTCAACAAAGGAGTGTAGGTCCTCCTGCAGGAGGAACTGCTGTCAACAAAGGCCTCTGCTGGGCTGGAATCATCACCATCCACTCCACAGGATGGACTCCCACCCCAGCTGGAATGGAGCGTTGCTTCTGGACTACTGCCCTGTCTCGTGGCAGTTACTGGACATCACCTCCATGTCCTGATCTACTCAGTGGGCAGGGTTCTGGTAGGTAAAGGGCTACAGTGGATAACAAAGCACGTGAAAAGTACCAGCGCAACGCCTGGCGAGAGTTAGTCGCCAAGCCATGCCAGCACTCTTTGCTGAGCCCATCTCCCCTTGGGCCTTTTCCCAATTAAAACTGTTCTTCACTTGGTCTAATTTGCCCACAGGCCCCAGGATGGCAAGGGGGCTGTTAGCACAGAGTTTGTTTACATGCATCGCATTACCGACATTTTCCAAGAAAAGTGTTCTCTTGCACTTGGGTATTTACTTACAAAATCCAAGCCTAGCCCAGGGAAAAATGATGCCTGTGGCTGGCGAGCTGCATCTTGACCCTAAAGCCTTTCCTCGTGGTTCAGCCCAGCATTTCTAGAATACGCTCCAAAGTAATCAAAAGCACAGGCAAACATCTAAAGAGAGACATGTGGTTGAACATGAAAAAAAACCTAAGCCCTGGATTGGAATCCCTTCTCGTCTACTAAATTAAAATGTGAACTTTGATCTGTGACCCAGGTCTTTGAGCCTCATAAAAGGGGAAAAAAATAAATAAGTGGAGAGGGTTATTGCTCGTCGCCCAGATGGTCAAGAGGCAAAGTCAAGGTTGTGCCTGTCCTATGTTCCCACCAGTTAAGTCCTCAAGACGGGGTCATTCTCTGCACCCTTTCTCCTGCTGACTAGGTCAAAGCCATGACAAAGAGGGAGCTAATGAAACCAGATAGTATCTGTTGTCCCATGCGATTTTGAAGCCACAAGCTCTCCAGCTATCAGATGGCAAATATTCAACAGCCACAAGCATTTATTCAACTTCCATAAAAGAAAGAATGTCCTGTTCATGGCTCCTGTCATAATGTTATTTTCATTGAAATCAAGTTTCAACCTTGAGCCACTGGGATTCTTCCCACTTCTAGAGATGACTGGTGAGCCAGATGCCGGGAATAGGGTGATAGGAGGCTGCGGGTTTGGCAGAAGCACCTGGTCTC
The DNA here is from genome assembly GCF_030435755.1 of Ochotona princeps. Taxonomy (NCBI): domain Eukaryota; kingdom Metazoa; phylum Chordata; class Mammalia; order Lagomorpha; family Ochotonidae; genus Ochotona; species Ochotona princeps. Next base: position 4,135,980 of record NC_080857.1, read on the forward strand.
AAGAAGGACGTGGGATGACTCACACGGGCTGTAGAGACTGACAGCCGAGGTAGACGGGGTCACATGGCTGGACACGGGGTCCCTGGGCAGCGGAACCAAACTGAGATGTGAGAATGATCTATCCCAACCCTACTACTGCTGCTGTATGGGACAAATCAAGCGTTTCACAGAAATTAAAACAGACTGGGAGCTTCCCAAGTGCTCTGTGTCGGGGACGTGGAAATTTATCTCTGAGTCCTGGGCCACATGGTTCTCAGGCCCCCGGCCCACAGAGACACGAGGGCACCTGCTGTCGCAGGAACCTTGAGTAGTGCTCACATCAGTAACCCTTGCTACACAGGTGACCTGTCCACTGGCAACATTCTCGTCAATGGCTCAGGCTATTTAGCCTAGCGCCTGGCCAGCGAGTGGCGACTACTTGTTCTGAGAATTAGTATTGCTTGTAAGGAATTCCACCCATATTTTATAAAGAATTTTTCCTGTAGCAACTGCTTCGTTAAGATCCTTCAAGCAAGAGTGGGCATCTGGCCTGACAGTTCAGACACCCACGTCCCATAGTGGAGAACCTGAGTTCACTTCCTAGCTCCAACTCCTGGCTCCAGTTCTTAGCTCTGGCACCTGGCTCCAGTTTCCAGCTTCCAGAGAAGTCAGCAGGGGCTAGAACCATGCCTCAACAGGCACAGCTGACCTCCACCGAAATACCATATGAGTGCTGGTTCATGTCTCAGCTGCTCCATTTCCCACTGAGCTCTCTGCCTATGGCCTGGGAAAGCAGAGGAGATTGTCCCAAAGTGCTTGGGACCCGGCACCCTAATGGGAGACCCAGAAGAAGCTCCTGGATCCTGCTCTCAGATTGTCTCTGCTCCAACACTCTCTCTCTCTCTCTCTCTTTCAACCTCTCTCTCTCTCTCTCTCTCTCCCTCTCCTTTTCATTCCTTCTGCCTCCACGCACACACACACACACACACACACACACACACACACAAAATAAAAAACACAGAAACAAACATTCTTCAGAGCCACTAGGTGCGAATGGTCATGAGTGAGGTGTCTGCTGCAGGCTTTTTCCCGCCCAACTATGAGAATGGTAAGGAGGAACATGAATATTCTGTGCCTCTGGCAGCTCCTTGTCCAGTGGGCTGTATTGTTGAGACCCTAGGCCGGGTAAAGTTCATGTGAGATCCATCTCTGAGGTCAGACTCAGCGCAATTCCCCCCGGGATTTGGGAAGCTCATCCTTTCAGGAATCCCAAGTGATGTGAAATTGTGCAAGGGTGAAGCTATTACAATCACAAACTTTATTCTCTATTATGAGTGGTTAACAGACACGTTACCACATAGAGTCTCACCCTGCTCACCAGAGTAGGACAATCAGACAGGTGCCTAAGTATGTGTGAACACAGGTAGAACAGAGATCACAGGCATTGTGAGTTTGGTAGGGGAAGGCTCAGTGGGGCACAGGGAAGTGTCTCAGGAAAGGAAGAGACAGGGTTGTGTGGACCATGCTGCTGTGGCCCCAAGTAGCTTGGAATGTTGAAGAGCAATGAGCTTTTAATGTGTGGGTGTTGGAAGAGAAGAGGGCATGTGAATTGGAAGCCACTGAGTATCGAGTGTCTCTGGTAGACTGGGACAGAACCACTTAGAAATGTAGACAGATAATCCCAGATAATCCCAGAGGAGAAGCATGAATGAAATTCGGAGTGACTGGAGAGCCACTGAACGTACAGCCCAGAGCTGTTCAGCTGAGGGTAGGAAAAGACCAAGTTGCAAGCCAGGAATCCAGGGCAGGTCTCCTACGTGGGTGCCAGGAACTCAGTGACCTGAGCAGTCACTGTGGCCTCGCAGCATGGGAAGCCGGGGCCAGCAACCAGCACCTGGGATTAGCCTCCCAGCTGGCGGCCTCGCCACCAGGCCCAAAAGCCTCCTCCACCAACCTTCACCTGTGCACCTGATTGCCCTGGTATGAAAACAGCACACAAAGTGAATGCCAAGCATCTAAAAATGAGATATTTTCCAAATATGCAGTGAGAGAAAATGAGGTATTTTTAGTTGAAAGTCATTATTACTTAAAAGCATTGTCAGAATTAGGGTTGGAAGACCCTGCTCAGCACACAGACAGGTTTACATGCGAGTTCTCTGTGAAAACGGAGGTGTCAGACTCCGAGAAGGTCACAGAATAGAACAGAAAAAGAAGCAGAAACTTCCTAAGACAAGCCAGGAATGCAGCACCAGAGACACCAGACTCAGCCCTCCACTGCTCCGTGCTGCTTCCTCTGTGCTTCCTGTTGAGCAGCTCCCCAGGGAAGGTCCAGACCCTGAGAATCCAGTGGCCCCATTGCACCCAGCTCCCTCACCTGCCAGCAGATTCCAGTTGCTGGCCTCTTGCTTAACCACACTACTTCAGGAGTTCTGTGTTGCCTGTGCAGATTCTAGATATCACATACCACTCAGTTCTGAGGACTTATCAGAGGCCCAAAAGCTGAGAAGGCAGACTGCTCTCTGTGTGACCTTCGTGCTTGGTAACCTTGTCCGGCTCCCCACAGATACCCGAGCTCCTGGAGAGAAAGCCCCTTGCATCTATGTTGTCATAGACACAACATAGACACTCATGTGGGGGAATCAATGCAGGAACTGCACAAGCTGTGTGAGAAAGGACAAGGGGTGCAACCCAGACCTCACCCAGGAGATGACGCCGGGAATGCCTTTGAAGGATGACGAGGAGTTTCTGTGTGAGTGATGCTGGAGCAGCTCTCGAGGGTCAGAGCGATGGGAGTGCAGTTCCCCAGATGGGGCCACATGGCCGTAGGTGAACAGCAACGAGAGATTCAGCCTCCTGGTGTGAGCTCACCTCGCCAGCCTCCTGCGTTGCCTCCGGGCTTTCCTCTGCCCATGTAGCTCCTTGCCCAGGAGGTTAGGGAGTCCGCCAACAAGCCTCCAAGATGTTTGTCAGACCAGCATAGAGAGGACTCCAATCAGAATGCAAGATATAGAGATGAGAGACGAAAAATGAACTGAAATGAAAGCTGGGCTCATCAGTCCCGGGTCAACTCCCAAACACACTGCTTGGTCTGGATTACCCTGGAGCAACCCACCCCCACCTTGGAGGTTCTCAGATGGGCCATGTAATATTTATATTCTTGGATGTCTATACTACCAATCATGATGGTGGTAATACTACAATGAGGTGAAGCTGCTGCTGTACACCAGGAGCTCGGCAGTGTGACTAGTTGATTTTCATGAGGCCGGGGTCTTTGGTTCTGAGCAACACTGTTACTGAGTCACACATCATGGGGTCATGGTGGCTTGGCTGATGAACTTGATGACCTTCAGATATTCTTTCCAGGTGGGGCTTGACCGTAAAGCTACAAGCATGTTTTCACCCTGTTAAGTAGGATCTTCCCACCTGGCTTGGTGACTTGAACCTCCCCAGGTGACTTGAACTCAGCATGTCCAGTCTCAGGCCCCAGCTTCCACTCCTTGTTAAGTCGTCTTGGGTGCCACCTGTCTCACCAAGGGACATCACCACCATCCTAAACTCTGACGGCCAAGTCTCTCCTTCACATCCCATGTCCATCACCAAAAGTACCTGGGATATGCTTTTGAGATTCCATCCCATCTGTCGTCCCAGGATCCACTCCCTCAGGCCAGGACTGTGTCCCCTTTCACTCAGCTTCTGGGCTTCCAGACTTGCTTCCCGCCATCTTTGGATGAACCACTCCCATCAACTGCTGGCATCCTTTGCCCCAAATTTGTCTTCAGCATGTATTCAGCTGCTCTCCAGATCTTTGCCCCAGGAGGTCTGTCAAGCCTGGATCTACTCTGCAGACACATACATTGGAAGGCAGGCTTGCATGCATACCCAAGCCCCAGCAACTCCCAGTGTGGAGCCAGGCATTTCAACTCATTCGGTCTCAGCTAAGTGAGAGGATTGTTGGAGCTTGTCTGCTAGATTGGTCAACAAAGCACGATTCCGTACAGAGGAAACTCTAGCAAGGGTACCTGTGACCAGGAGGGGTCAACTGCTGAATTCACATGGTCAGACAAGTGCCTGTGACCAGGAGGGATTCAAATGCTGAATTCATGTGGTCAGACACGCTGAGTTGCCTGGAACGTGTTCTTCATCGAGGGATTTCTTTCTCACAGGTCTTGCCCTCGTCCTTGGACTGAAAGACACAGAGCTTTGTACCAGATGCCTGACAGGCAGTGAATGTTTAAGAAAGACTAATTCCAGGCACTAAATCAAAAGACAGCTTCTAATAGAGAAGCCACAGAACAAAGACTAGAGGAAACATTTGAGAGATGCAGAATCTTCTCATAAAATAATAGTGTGTCTGGACCCATAAATAATAACATGTGCTGCAGGGGAGAAGTCACTTCTTCTTGATAGGTTTATAAAACCAGATGAAGGAAGCAGGGAAACATGCAAACCCTCATCCACAGGAACTGGCACTCGTCAGAGTAGCACAGCAACACCTGCCTGCCTATAATTTGGGTTGAGATGCATCCTAGGTGTAATAAAAAATGATGATGTTTAATTGTCCAGGAGTTTAGTTATTGGGACTCAGGATGGGGAGGGCCTGGGTCTCTGATTCTATAGCACCGTTAATGAGTCATGAGTGGGTTAATGAAGTCGCCAAGGCTATCCTAAAACGTAACTGCCTGGGAGCATGATCAAAGTGAGAGGCACAATGCACGGAACTCATTGAAGCTAGATCAGGATGAAGAAATAAGACACAGCTTGGGGAAAAAAATGCAAACGAACCTGTCTGGAGCAAAAAGGAAAAGATCAGAAACAACCAAGGAATGCAACTGGTGGGGTCCAGCAAGGAAAGAGGTGAAGACAGGCAGAGCGCCATGGGCTGCATGAGCAGGGCAAGATGGGAACAGTGGGCGTGCTGTGTCCAAAGTCAAGCACAGACGTCAGGAACCCCAGAAAGCACAGCTTACCTATTAGGCTCATCTCAGAGAGACAGAGGCGACCGTGAGAAGGTGTCGTAACTTGGACATGACCTGTCTCTGCCTCACTGATGGTAACCTGGACCCTCGAGTCGAACCTCTATGCCCTCATCTGCAGAGTGCAAACAGAACAGCAACCAAGCCCTTGCCCCAGGCTCTCGGCTAAACACTGCAAAGGGATCAGCAATGTCAGACACGATTGTGACAGGCTCACACAAGCTGATCTGGGAGGAAAGTTCTGTGGATTCTCTCACCTATCTTCCAAACAGAAAACCCAGAAGAGGAAAACTACTGACGTCTGGAGTTCTGTGGATATTGAGTGATTTAATATATGAGGGTAGTTCAAAAAGTTTGTGCAAAATGAAATTAAAAGTTGAATTGATGCGGGTGCAAAAGACTTGCCATCTATGCGTTTGTGAAAGTCACATAGCATGTTAGGCTTCCACAAGGGACATGGGCATCCCATAGGACCACCTGTCCAGGACCTGGGTGCTTCACTTCCAACCCAGCTCCCAGCTAACATGCCTGGGAAAGCAGTGGAGAATGGCCCAAGTGTTGGGGCCCCTGCACCTACGTGAAAGACCAAGAAGCTCCTGGCTTCTCACTTTGGCCTGACCCAGCACCGGCTCTCGCAGCCATCTGAGCAGTGAACCAGCAGATGGGACATTCTTTCTCTGTGTCTCCTCTTTCCCATTACTCATTCAAATAAATAATAAATAAATCACTATTTTAAAATATTTCAAACTCAGGGTGGTAGCCTGGTGGCTAAAGTCCTTGCCTGCATGCAGTGGGATCCCATATGGGCGCCGATTCATGCCCCATCCCGCTCCCTGCCTGTGGCCTGGGACAGCAGTCCAGGACGGCCCAAAGCCTTGGGACCCTGCACCTGCATGGGAGACCCGCAAGAAGCTCCTGCTTCCTGGTTTCAGATCAGCTCAGTTCTGGCTGTAGCAACCACTTGGGGGAATGAACCAGCCTGTGGAAGATCTTTCTGTTTCTCCTCTCTCTCTCTCTCTCTCTATTTTTCTAATAAAAATAAATAAACCTTTAAAAATAAAAATAAATAATATATATATATATTTGAGAAAACTTAAACTTTTGAAAAGCTTATTAAGGGAGGGTAGAGGGGAAGTATCATTGCATTTTTAAAACTGTATATATGAAACACATGAGATTTGGTTCCTATATGTAAATGAAATACACCTGTATTTCAATTTTTTTTCACTGAAGCAAGCGTTCTTCTTTATTCTACTTTCCCATAAACTTTTTGAAGTTCCCCTAAATGTGAAATATGTGCCATGTATTTTACATAATGTGTAATAGATACTCAGAAAAAAACCCTGGCAGCAGAAAAACATTCCATTCATGTAGTGACTTCTACCACCTCGCTGTGCTAAGGCACAGTACCTGATCTGCCACCTTGTCTCCCTGCCTGAAGGTGCAGGGGCAGCTTAACCAGGATCTGACTCCCAGTACAGAGTTCTCCGTTTGACCTACAGAGACAGTTGCTGGTTACAAGGGCAGCAATTACAGCCTAGCAGCTGAGGTTCATTAACGCCGCACTCTGACGGGAACTGCACTAGCTGCTACGTCTTCCATCATTTTGGTAATTAGAAAGTCTCATAGGTCAGTCCAGTTTCCTGAGGAGGAAACAGGTCCAGAGACAAAGGTATCATGAAATCCCCCAAATGCAAGCTGAGAGTGGGGCACAACTCAAGTTAAGGTCAAGGTCAGGATTTGGACAATATGACAGTGGGGGTCTTCTTCCACTTGTTGGCTCATTGCTCCAATGCCTGCAACAACCAGGGCTGGACCAGGTCAAAGCTAGCAGCTGGGAACTTCATCCAGGTCTCCCAATGAGCGGCAAGGACTCAAGTCCTCAGGCCAGCACCAGCTGCCTCCTAGGGCCTGCATATACAGGATGCTGGAGCCAAGAACAGGAGGTGGAAACCAAACCCAAGCACTCTGATAGGGGTGCACGCGTCTTTACCGCTGCTGAGTGCTACTCCTAGTCTGGGCTTCTCACTACTGCAAATGAATCAAAGATAGCAAGATGAACAAAGAAGTGAAGGCATGGCAACCATCACCATGCTGGAGCTGCTGCCTGTCTGGCAGGATTTGAGACTCTTCTTTGGGGAAGATGTACACTCCCAACCACCGGAGAGCAGCCAGGAAGAGACAGTGTACCCAGGCTGTGCAGGCCAGGCGTCACATGGCAGGGGAGAGTACAGCGTGTGGCCAGTGAACTCCCTGGATGCCCTCTCAAACCTCTGAGGTCTCAGTGGAATTTTTGACTTCTCAGCCTGCCCACTTTTTCCCTTGTCCTTTGGCAACCATGCTGGGCACATTTCCAAAGTGCCACTAAACTCCCTCTCCAGCCTCTCCAACCTGGCCCCAATAAGTGAGTTATTTCATTAGCAGGGCCTGAGTCAGCCTTGCCTGCTTGGGAGCTGTTCTAGCAGATGTTGAAGTGTAGGAGAATCAAATTAGAAAGAAAACTTTATGGGAGGATAGCAAGAATCACTTGGCACAAGGCAGCGCACAGCCTCAGAGCCTTCCCAGTACGGGACTCCTTAACACCACGTCCTGGTGACGCCAGCTCCACCTCCTACTCAGGCACCACACACAAGTGCCACCTCAGTCCCTGGGCTGGTTACTGACCCTCGTTGTCTTCATCTGGACACAAAAGCACATTTATTTCTCTATCATTTTAAGATTTGTTTGTACATGCACATATTCACCTCGAAGTACTGTGTAACAGAGATGGGCATACTGAGAAGTGAAGATACTTTGCTGTATGCTTATCTACTCCCAAATTAAAAAAGAATGCCAAGGAAACTGTTAAATATATGTTGACAATAGGATGCTGGACTTTCTCCCATTGTCTATACCTACAAAATGTCATGAGACACTTAGCAGAATGCTGTGTTTGTGACAGTTGCTGAAGGACTATACTATTGTAATAATATGGGGGAAACTGTAGGAGAAGGGGGAAATGGGGAGGATAGAAAGAAAAATTTCTGAGCCTATGGAGATGTATCAAGAAAAAAAGTTAAGAGATTTTTTTATTGGGGCCAGTGTTGTGGTGCAACAGAGTAAGATACCCCATGAGGCGTTGGCATCTCATGCTTGTCTGGATCTCAGCTGCTCCACTTCTGATCCAGCACCCTGCTAATGCACCTGGGAAGAGGGCAGAAGATGGCTCAAGCACTTAGATCCCTACCGTCTACATGGGAGACCTGAATAAAGTTCCAGAACCATGGCTTTGTCATGGGCAGCACAGTTGTTTTAGCCATTTGGAGAATGAGTCAGTGGGTAGGAGATTCTCTCTCTCTCTTCCCATCACACTGCCTTTCAAACAAGTAAATACAGGAGACTCAAGTGTTAGGACTATTTCCGGCTGCTTTCTCAGGGACATCAACAGGGAGCTGGATTGTAAACATAGCAGCAGGGACTCAAACCAGCATGCAGAATGCCAGGGTTGTAACACCTACCCCTTATCCTTTGATTTTGTTTTTCAAAGCACATTGTAAACTGAAACAGCCTGGGTCAAATTCTTCACTGGTTCGAGCTCTGACCCACACTGAAGCCTAGAATCCAGGTCTGATTTCCACTCCCTCCTCAGCCCAGAGTCTTGCTCTAACAAGCACACTTAGGCCCTACATGTGTCATCTGCTTCAGATTAAAAGTTTTTGGCTACTGCTGTTTCTGGTTGTCCAATGTTAACACCTCTCTAACTGCACCTCGTTAAACTTTTAATACCCTGCCATGGCCTCCCTACAGGGTGCTCATCTTTAGCTATGAAGCCTCAAAGACAGCGATTTTCATAGACTTACCACCTTGGAGGTGACCACACGTTGGCCGCTTAGTGATTTCTGCTCTCCCACGGCACCCTATGACCTACTACACCACACAGTTACCTCTTACAACTGATGCTCATTGCATGTGTAGCAGAAGCCACAAAGACTGTGGTTGGAGGCCCCTTCCTCACGCTCTTAGCTGTTTTCCCTGGAAGAAATGTGATCCAGTGAGACGTCCTGGGAGCTGCCTTGGCCCAGCAGGACCCGTGCCCGTTTGTTCCATCCTGCTGCTGCCCTGAGCTGGCTTAACGACCTGACCAACTCAGAAGTTATCGCCCCATGTGCTTCTGGGAGCTCTTTTCCATCACCTCCAGTTGCCACCCTTATCCTAAACCAGAGCCTGGGAGTTTATGTCTTTCCTCCAGCCCTGCTAGACAGTGAGCTGCCCTCACCCTCCTGAGGTCAGCTGTGAGCAGCAGTTATTTCTTGGGTCTTGGTACCTAATCAGTGCCTCAGGCCCCCAGAGGTGGTTGGTGCCCACCTGTGGGCCTCTACCTGCTGCCTAGACTCCTTGCCACATCACATTCTGTTACCTGCCTAGAGGTCACCCACCCTTGGCGGCCCCCCACTGCTGTCTGCCTCTGTCTGGGTTCCAATGATGGTCATCTGGGAGACCCTACATTCCTAGGACTCCAACAAGTCCTCTTCAAGACCCCAATCCCTTGGTCATGGCCATCTGTTGTCACTGGCTTGGGCCCCCTGTCACACACAACCGTTCACCCGGAGGGAGACCCTTCCTGGTTTCTTAACGATTCTGCCTTCAGTTGTCACCCTACCTGTGTATGTCCAGCCCCAGCCTCTGAACATCCTGCCTGCTGGACAACTTTCCAAATTTCCACCTAACAGGTATTTTACAAGAAAACCACCTCAAGGTGGGAATTCCCACCTGGTTTCTGTGAACGGCATCTGAAAGAAAGGCCCATTGCATATCTGAATGCGGAATGCACGCAGGCTACCAGCAGCTCACTGCTACACTGCTCACCCCCAACACCTTGGGCAAGGGAGGGAGACAGACAGCACCCCTCCCACCAGGCCATCGCAGGCTCTGATCCCTCATCCACATTTCCTCTCCATCGTGAAGAGATCATGCACAGCACCGTGCAAACACACCTGTGATTGAGCCATGGGGAACGCGCATCTGTAGCTGGCATGTGACTGCCCGAATATCCACGATGATCCATGCTGGAGTGGACCAAGGCCAGGAATCTGGGATCCATCTTCATCCCCCACATAGGTGAAGGTGCCCAAGCTTCTGGGGTGTCTTCTAGTGCTTATCCAGTGAGCTGGCAGGAAACAGGATCTAAAGCAGCATATCCAGGACTCAAAATGACACTCCTATGGGATGCTGGCGTTGCAGATGGCAGCTTAAGCAGCTATACCAAAACACTAGTCCTAGCATGATGTCTTTACCAGGACAGGGGTCAGGGAAGTATCTTAATGAGAATACTGAAAAATACAATTGCCAAGTGTTCAATGTCCTTGTTCCTTAACCAAAAAATAAGCAAGCACACAAACAAAACTGAGCAGCAGGAGAGGTGTTCCCTCAAACAGTGAGCACACCTTCTCTCTGGCTCCAGGACCCACAGCCTCATCATCACATGTGCGCATGCACCAGTTCACAAGCTGAATCAGCATTGTTGACTCTGAAGAGGGGACAGCAAACATGTGATGAGCAAATGAGCAAAATCCTCATGTTTCACTACCCAGGACTTCTCATGCCACCTTTACCAGGACTGGATCAAAGACAAACATGGGCAGTATGTCCTTTCAGAATAAATGCCTCCCGTGGGAGCCAGCATTTGGCCTCATAGTTAAGACCCCCATGGCCTATTTTGCAGCACCTGGGTTTGATTCTAGCTCCCATTCTGATGCCAGCTTCCTGCTGATGCATACCCTGGGAGGCAGTGATGATGGTCCGTTTGGAAAGCCTGGCTTGGGATTTTGAATCCTGGCTTCAGCCACACCTATCATGAGCATGTAGATAGCAATCTAGCAGATGAACGTATTTCTCTCTCTTTTTTTTTTTTCTCTCATGCTCTCTGCAATAAATAGTTAAAATTTTTTAAAGATACTGTAATTTATCTCTGTGTACATAGATCCTAATCTACCTGCAGTCACTCCATGTTTTATCTTTTCAATATTCATGTAGTGAACATGTATGGCTTGCATAGGCAAAAACCAAGGAGCCAATGTGATACGTTTGCAAGACACTGTCATGTTATAGAAACTCATCACTGTGACAGTCATAGAGGATGATAGCCTATCTCAAAGACCCTTTGAGTTCTTACAAATCAGAGTTGTCCCTATTTGTTGGTTTTCTAAAACACTGTGACAGCTAGGGAAGAAGGCATTGTGCAAAAATTCACCAAGATTCACTTATCAAGACATGCCCAGATGTGTGGGAGTGGCCACTGGCTGGAAATTAGGGATCTTGGCTACTTAGGAAAACCTTATGTGAAAGCAAAATGGCCGTCTTTTGGTAATAATGTACCCAACAACATTTCCTGCTGGCTCAAGGTTTGGACCTGAGCTTGAATCAGATCAGGCCTTCTGAAAGCTGTCTTGGCCTCAAGAGTGTCTCCTCTGGGTGGATTTTTCTGTGGCCCCAGGTTTGGGCATCTGTCTGCTTGTGGTGGCCACATAACACCCAGGCTTGGCATCTTTAGTGTTTATTGCCATCAGTGTAGTTGCATGTCCTCCCCATCCCGTATCAATTTTCTTGAGAACGAAACTCGTTCTCTTTCTATGGTCCCGGTATGGTCGGTGGTTGGAGGTCTGTTGAGGAGGTGGGGTGGGGAGGATTGCAGCCCACAGGGGGCTGAGGGACGTGGGGTCCAGTCGCCCCCAAGTGGACCTGCTCGGAGTGAGATAGCATGTGTCAAGGACTGCCCTCGTCATGAGAAACAGGCCGGGGCTGACCAAATTTCCAATACATATGGATTACGACTTCTCCAGTCAGAGTAATTAAGAGACCATGATAAATTAGAGGTTGATAAAAGGCTCTGGTCCAAGATTTATGGCTCTTGGAGAAGTCTTTCAAGTTCTCCCAAACACACAAGGACTGGCTGTCTCCTGCAGCTACAACATCTGACTCTAGTTAGCCCGTGCCTGGCACTGGGAGGGAGCCCCACCATGCGGTACACTCGCTGACCGGCCCTGGAGTGTGTGTGTTGGGAGGTGAGAGAGATGGGAAATGCTTAAATACTGGCCCCCACGTCCCTCAGCCCCCTATGGGCTGCAATCCTCCCCCCTCCCGCCACCTCCTCAGCAGACCTCCAATCACCAACCTGGCCAGTTGGGCTCAGCTTGGGGACAGTGCTGTGACACAGGGGGTAAAGCCACGGCCTGTGACTCCTGCATTCCTCATAGACACCTTAAGTTTGAGTCTTGACTTCTCTGCTTCCAAGTCAGCTCCATGCTAGTGACCTGGGAAAGTATCAGAAGATAGCTCAAGTGCTTGGGTCCCTCCCATCCATGTGGGAGGCCCAAAGGAAGCTCCTGGCTCCTGGCTTCTGCCTAACCAAGTCCTGGCATTTGCCATTGCCCTGGGATTTAACAAATGGATGGAATCTCTCTCACTTTGATTTTCAAATAATTAAACAATCATTTTAAAAAGAAATTTGAAGCTTGCCTATGACATTTATGGGTGCTTTCTGAGATCTGCAAGAACTTTCTCCTAACAGGAGAGCAAATTATTATGTGCAGGTGTTTGGGATCACTGACCTATACAAGACACACAGCATCTACCTTAGAGAAGCAAGAAAAGGATGGACAATAAAGCATTTGAGAACCAGGCTTGCCATAAATCTCTGTAATGTACAAATACTAGCATGGCCATTGTAATAGAGAGCCTTGACGAATTCTCTGTGTTGGGAGCTGTCCTAGTTAGCAGGATTGTACAGCCCTGTTTATGTTCCAGTGAGAGTGGGAAAAAAGCAAGGATTATCAAGCAAACACGATGGCAGGTGACTCCTGAGAGAAACAAGTGCTGGGAGAATGATGTGGTGGACGGTGACAAGTGACAGGGGCACAGCCAAAGGAGCTGGCCCCTTGAGGGCTGCTGCGGGGCATCTGAACCGAAGCCAAATGCCAAGGTGAGGGCAGTCCCAAGGAGATATCATAGAGAGGTGCCACAGGAAGAGAGGGGAGCAGAGGCAGCCCTGTTGATGGTGAGAATGACAGGAGGAAGGGAGGAAGCTGGCAGATGAGCCTGTACATGACCGTTCATTCATTCATTCGTCATTGTGGTTGAAGAAGCACACACGGAGCTCACTGACTCTGGTCTTTCAGCCAGTTTGTCCCAGTCAGACTGTTTCTCGTTCTTACAGACTTCATAAGGTCATGAGAAGCACCACACCCACACACGCAAGTCTCTGCTCTCCTCCTGGTTGCCCTCCTGGGGTCGCCGAGCTGCTATTCCGTCTGCACTGCAGCTCCTTTACCTCTGGCTGCTGCTGCTGTCCATGCACGTGGCCCGGTCTCTCTACTAACACTGCAGACAGCAAGAATATCACTCTTGGGCCAGTTTCACTCCTGAACTCAGGATGGGCCCTTGGGGGCAGGCAGGTGACACAGGAGCAAAATGAGCACTGCTCCCTCCCCTCCTCCTCGGCGTTACAGCCACCCCGTGTTTCCATGGATGCTGATGAAGAGCTGGCACAGTGCAAGGGAAGCTGTGTGGGTGACCAGCACACTCAAGCTTAGCACGGCCTGGGAGCTGGGATTGTTGTTCTTGGCTCTATGTGTCTGCAAAGATATCTGAGTCCAGGGGCTTACCCACAACCCCACAGCCAAGAGATGTTGCTGCCTGGTGTAAATGCAAGCTGTCTAGAACCCAAACTCAGGTTCTCTCCTCTAAGAGGAACTGCCAATTCTTTCTAGAAGCATCTGAAATACCATCAGACTTTTGCATTAGATCATTGTGCATTTACTAGGAGGAGCCCTGAAGGCTTCTACTTCCTTTTATATTCTCCAAAGTCCTCCCCCAAAGAACACCTCAGCATTCCCAGGCTCTAGCAAGTCTTGCCAATCCCTCCCGTGGCTACTGTAAGGAGATCCTTCTCCTGACTTGGCCCCGGCTGGGGCTCTTCTCAGGGATAGAGACCAGGGAAAAGACTTATTTGCTCAGGAGTTGATGAAGATGGTATGCTAGAAACTGAACCACCCCCAACCCATTAAAAAAAATCACGCCTTGGAGCCTTTAGGAGTTTCTGGTTCTGAATTCCCATCTTTGGGGACTCAGAACTAAGTCAAGTTCAAGTCAGGGACCTCCACGTCATGGGCCCTGTTCTGGACCTCTGATTTAGCCACCTTTCCAAATGGGGGAAAAAAAATACTTGCTTTGAGACTGGTCTCAGCAGCATGGGTGTCCAAGGAGAGGGAAAAAAAAAAAGGCCATTTAGACTGGTCTAGGACCCCCCGTAGGGAGCAGCTCGGGATCTCTCGATATTCGGATTCAAGCTGCTATCATTTCCATACACTTACGTAAAACACAGAAAGGTGGGCATGATTGAAATTTGCATTTAAATGGAAATGGTTCAAGGTAAAGGCCCAATGTTTAGAGAAATGAGAGTATCCATTTTTCTAAGAGGGAGGCCGAGTGTTATCGTACACTATTAAGGTGTCATTGAGCTGAAATATGTTTAGAAATATTAGACGCTGCTACCACACGCAGAGTGGCATTTGGAAATGACTCCACACAAGGAATGAATCCAAGCGAGCCCTGCATCAAGCACAACTGCTTGTAGTGGTGCCTAGCACCTTTCCTAATTCCGGGCCTGTTCACTAAACAGTGTTCTGTTAGACAGCTTTCTGCTACTCTCCAACTGTGATAAACACCAGAATGCAATCCCTAACATGCAACTGGCCAGCACTGACCATCTCCCACAGACTACAGGAACACAGACCTCAAAATGGGCTGGTGTCTTAGCAACAGTCTCACATGGATTTAATCCACATTACTTGGGCAGTTAATGGGCCACTGTAGCAAACTGGGAAGAATCATAGACTTGAGGTTATAGGAAGTGTGGCTGTCCCTAATCAGTCGGAATCAGCATATCTATTACTCCACAGTGACATGAAACCCTTCAAGGACCGTCACTCACAGCATCTCAGCTTTATGTCTTCATCATATTCTACATCTGCCATCGACTCACAGGGTTGATGAGACATGCCTGAGCCAAAGGAGACAGAGAACAGCAGAGTGGTCACCTGCAAATGAGTCCCTCGGCTGCAAGTGGCCCGTATTTCATCGGATCACTCTTCATTGGCCAAAACTAGTACACAGCTACCTAGACAGCCTGCCCCAGATCCAAAAGGTAGAGACTCAGACATACATGGTGAGCAGCATCTATGGCGATAGATCCTTCTCTCCACCAAGCTGTCCAGTGAGCAAGCTGAGAGGGCAGCTCCCCCAGACCCAACAAATGAAATTCCCCCTCTGTCCTATCTGGCTGCTGTGACATAATGCCACAGGCCGATGGCTTGCCAGCAGCAGGACCATGCTTCTCATGGCCCTGAAGGTTGGAAATCTGAAGGCAGGGTCTTAACAGATCCAGTGGCACTCCCTGGCTCATAGATGGCCACCTCCTGGCCATAGCTTCAAATGGCAGAGATCTCTTTTACTGAGACTTCCATCTCTTTCATGAAGGCTCTTTCTTCCAGACCTCACCCCCCTCTATTAAAGATCCCATCTTCATAGTGAGGATTAAGTCTGCAACACTTGAGACTTAAAACCAGCTCAGGGACCTCCACTGTCCCAAGCTGTGTTTCCAGTTAAGTTTCTGCTATTTCTCTGCTCTACTACTTTCTGTGTCACCAAGAATGTTGCTGATGCAGGAATTCTTAAAAGGATTAACAAATTAATTAAAGTCCGTGGTGCTGAGCAGTTAGCTTGACTTTGAATTACAGAAATTTAGCCTAGGATTTTGACTCCTTTTACAAATATCTCTAACTCAGCTGGTTCACACCCACACCATCATGTGGGGCCTAGGAGTTACAAAGGTGCTGTGCTGCTGTCTCCTGGTTGTCATGACCTGCCTGATCTTATCATTACAATGTTGGTCCCCAACACAAATACAAGTAGGCCTTAGCCAGTATACCATTAACTTCTCCTTGGAATGGAATGATGGAAGCATGCCCTGAGAGAATGCCCTGAAATTTGTAAGTGTTTATTTATTTATTTGAAAGTCAGAGTGACAATGGGAGGGGAGGAAGAAAGGCAGAGACAGTGTTTCCACCTGCTGGTCCACTTCCCAGATTCCTGCAGCAGCGGGGCTGGAAGCCACAAGCTTGGCCCTCCACCCAGCTCTCTCACTTGGTTTGCAGAAATCCAAGTACGAAATCTAGCACCTCGCAGGCACATTGGCATGGATATGGACTACACGCAGAGGCTGGACTTGACCTCAAGTGGTGATGTATCCAGCTGTACCACAACACCTACTTGTGGCCATCAACTTTAGGATGCATTCCAATTTTACATGTGCTGAAATGTGCTGCTTAAAACTGCTTAAAAGATGAAAAGAAATGGATAAACCTCTCCCTAAGTAGATGATTGGGTATTTGAAATACTCTGAATTCGGAATGAACATTTATCAAGGGTAGGGATTTAGACTGACCAGCTAAGATGCTGGTTGAAACACCTGCCTCCCACATCATAGCCCCCACCTCCAGCTCCTAACTGCAGCATCCTGCCAACACATGCATGCATGTTCTCAAAGGGACTGATGCCTCAAGTAGTCGGGTTTCAGCCATCCTTGAGGGAACCTTAGATTGGGTTGCCAGATTCTGGTATTAGCCAGATCTGGCCAAGGCTACTGTGGGTATTTAGCAAGTGAGTTAGCAAATGGGAGCAAGTGTGTGTGTGTGTGTGTGTGTGTGTGTGTGTGTGTGTGCCT
This sequence comes from Ochotona princeps, assembly GCF_030435755.1. NCBI lineage: Eukaryota > Metazoa > Chordata > Mammalia > Lagomorpha > Ochotonidae > Ochotona > Ochotona princeps. The sequence goes on from NC_080857.1 coordinate 4,152,690, forward strand.
TTGAAATTAAGAAGTCTTCTAAAAAGTATTTTATAACTTTATCCTACAGATCACAGAGAATCCTAACATTTTTAGAGTGAGAGTAGTTGGACTGTAGGGTGGTAGGGTGAGGTGTTGGTTTTAAAATCAAGAGCTACCCAGACCAAGAAGAACTCCTCCAAAATGGGCAATTTCATTTGCTGCACTGAAACATGGTAGTTAGCAGAGCTGGTACTCCACATCTTTCCCCAGGTGAGAGACACCTACAAGCAGGGCTGCATACATGGGCACTGCCAGGGATGATTGGCATCCTGTCCCCTGGGGGGCAGGGGACAAGTGATATTCCCCCTGCAGCTTCCTTCAAGCCCCTAGATTCTGCATTTCATAAGCAGTGCTGGATACTTCCAGACCAGAGGGCTGGGGCTTGCTAAAGGCTCCTGGGAGTGTGTAAGAAAATCCTCAGGACTTTCCCAGCCTGTCTGCAGCAACAGAGCCTCATGTTTATGGATGACGAGAGTGTGGCCTCAGTCCTGACACGAAGATCAACACCGTAACAGTGAGAGTCGGAATCAGGTTGTCTCCAAGTGGAGGAGATCTTTAGCTCCACAAACAGCTAGCTGGAGAAGACAGAACAGTGGGTGGCTCATGGGGGAGAGCTGGTGGTCAACAGGTTGATGCGTTCACCATGGATCAATGATTTATTAACTCTACATTCTTGTAGAAGGCATGTAGGGATTGTTTAATTAAACAGATGAGGAAACTGAGGCTGTGTATGCTGAGAAAGATTGGTTCTGGCCTGTGGTGATGGCTTGAAATGCATTCAGACGACTCCAGATCTGTAGTTTGACAAAGCACTTCACATGGATCTAGCTAGAACCCGCATGCTGAGTGTTTTCTGGTTCATCACTTATATGCAAGTTAGGGAGCATCCTGGGGCTCAGTTCCTCCATCTGCTTTAAGAACAGCCAAAAACATCCCAAACTTTTTATAAATCAAACTTTACTTTTTACATATTTGGAGGGCAGAAAGATAAGCATGGGCGATTGTTCCTGTCTGATGCTCTACTCTCCAAAGGCTAACAATGACCAGGGCTGGATTACGCCAAAGTCTGGAGCTAGGAACTCCATTTGGGTCTCACGTGGGTAGCAGGTTCCCAATCACTTGAGCCATCACCTGTTTCCTCATGAAGAGCACATCAGCAGGGAGCTGGAATTGGGCAAGCAGCCAGGACTCACATGGAGACTGCCATGCAAGGGGCAGGCATATGCAGCAGCAATATAATTGCTGAGCCACTTGCCCACCTCCACCTCTTCCTTTAATAGCTCTTTTTTGGAGTAGGATGTTGGAGCTACCCTCAAGACACCCACATACCATATCCAAATGCTCGTTAGAACCCAGCTGCTTATTAACACATTCCAGGACAGTGCTTGGATCCCTGGTACTCACATGGAGGACTCAAGTGGACTACTAGGCTCAGAGCTCTGCCTTCATCCAACCCTGGGCTTTCCTGGCATTTGTGGAGTGAGCCAGTAATTTAAGAGTTCTCTATCTTTCATTCTCTCATTACCAGCCCTTCTAGTCAATGAAAACACCTTTCTAAATAACTATCGCTAACTAAGGATGAGCCCAGAGCCTCCTTCTCTGCTCTACTCCAATCTAACGGTCTCAACTGGATCAGATGCTGCCTCTCGGAATTCTGAGCATGAAAGTGCTCTCACCATACAGGCCAAAATTCTAGTGCTCTCTAAATCATCTCTTTAGCAATGAGCCTGACCCCTTATGGCAATGTTGAATGGACGGTCCTATCCATCAGTGGCCATCAGGCTGCAACCAACAGGCCAGAATTAGTCGCTCCTGTTTTCACAGTCTACCAGTTAAAGATGGTGTGATGACTAGAAAAATCTACACAAGAATAGAACTTTATGACATCTGCAATACCATGAAGTTTAACTTTCTGTGCTCTTGGCATCCAGGTATGCCCCCCTTCGCATAATGTCCACTGGTGCCCGTGGCCTGCAGAGGCAGAGTCCAGCAATGGTCATGGTGAGTGGGTGACAATCCAAGGTTAAACTGTTCCCTGTCTAGTCCTTCACAGAGAAAGTTTACTGGCTGCTCCAGTTCAGACATGACCTGCCTCTAAATCACTTGAGACTCCATGCTCCAAAGTGTCATGTTGTTAGTTATACTAACAGGGTGCAAATGGCAGATGGGGCTTTGGGAAATGATTGGATTGGTTGGGTGGCTGTGGTGAGAGCCCAGGGTTAATTTCTAGCGGCTTCGGAATGAGAGACTTAGAGAGACATGTGGGCCTCCTCTTACCTCAATGATGTTCATGCACACTGAGACTCTGCCTGCAAGAGCAACATCACCAGAGTCCAAACCAGTGAGCCCCTTAGTTTGAACTGGGGGTCTCCAGGACCATGAGCACTGGTAAACCTTTTCTATTACCAAGTTGGCTGAGTCAGGGGCTTCATTATGCTACCTGGATCCTGGAAATCACTCCTACCTTTGTCCTGCTCAGCTGGAGCTAAGCCAGCAACAGAACTCAATCCTCTCCAGGCTCCCTAACTCTCCCTGCAGCTTTCCCCCCCATCAGCCTACTACTTAGTGTCTCCTGACTGGTGAGTAAACAAGTATTTTTCAGTTGCCTTTTGCTTTACACTCTAGTTTTCACCCATTGTATTTAATTGAATTGATTCATTGATTCATTCATCTCTTGTTTGATGCCTGATGGGTCTATGAGTCAGCAGGAGGCTCTGTGGAGCACCCACTCATTGTTGGGTGTTCCATTGCAATAAAAGTGTCATGCGTTGTTAACATCCTCCACATTGAAACACCATCTTCTCTCCTTGAACCAGCTTGGTTGAGATGAACTCAATCTTAAACTCAGTTTCCCAAAAGGATTTTGTAAGTTTCTTCCCTGGCTTTCCGCCCCTCTCCCTTAGCTGTGCTTTTTGAATCAAGGTGGGGGCAGGGAAAATACTGCAATAAGGCTCCCTGAAAAAGAAGATCCTGTAAGAAAGAATTCGCCAGAGTAAGGCATCTTTCGCCCTTTGTGCCTCTCTAAATTCCACATCTCTTTCAAAATATTGCTGGTGTCACTTCTCCCAGACATGAAAAGTAGCCCATATCACATGTAGAACATGGCCATTAAAGATTTCTTTGACGCCCACCTACAGAAATGATATTTTTTTTCACTTGGAACAGCTTCAATGGGTTGCACTGTTGGGGACCAAAAATAAGATTTTAATTGAAATACAGATAAGATAGGAGCCTTTAATTTACCTTCTCCCTAAGCAACAGGACTTTCCTGGCTGCATCTGATAGATGGCTTTCGCCCCCCCCCCCTTCCTTTCTCAGCCTAGGCTGGAGCAAAATTATCTTATCTTCAGATGAAATATTTTAGGGATTTGGGGATTTTGTGTGCCTCCGGGACAAAGGACAGTGTTTGTGAAAAGATCACTGTCCCTTTTTTTCGGAGGCAAATTCCATCCTCATTGAAATTCTGATGCTAGAAAAAGCTTGCCACCTCATTACCATGCCACATGCCACCCATCTCCCGCGCTCTCTGAGATGGGCCCTGCAATATGAGGGGCAAGAGAAAGAAGGAACACACGGAGGTTTCCTCCGCAATCATGTCAGAAGTGATATTTTCCTCCACCAACAAAAGAGTCCGTACAACATGCACTGCTATAAAAGTGAATTATGTGATTCTTCCCTAGGGCTCCAAGGGACAATGCATTCTGGACCACAGGATCACCATCATCACTTTCACAGTAAATAACCCAGATTCTTCTCAGCCTCCTGTCCATCAGCACCTCAGGTTCTCCTCCTCCAACCGAGCCTGGGCCACCACCCCCAGATCTGACTGAAGAGCAGGGACTGAGAGAGGAGGGACATATAGCACATGACACAGACATCCAAGGCCAAACATAAATGAATTACCTGGTTGTCTGCAGTGATGAATATAAGTCGTGGAAACAGGATGAATAGCCTGTTTTTACTGTGTCTCTGGCTGCCGTTCCAGCTTTTATTTTCCATACTGGCACCAAGTGGTTACAGCTCCACCGTATTGGCCATTTCCGGCCTGTAACCACTTGGGATGCAGCTTTGAACTTCCCTTGCATTTCATAGACACTGGATGATGGTTCATCGCTTCCATATGTGACATGAAGCTGCAGAGTGTTCCACTTGATGACTGCATGAATTATGCAGACTTTATTAGCTCTAAATTAACTCCGAAGGCAAATAATATCTGTTAATAATCTGTGTGCTTGTTTTCCTCTTGCATCCTTGTTGGCCAGAGAGAGTCCACATACTTTCATTTTGGCAGTTTCAGTTTTCATCTCTCTGCATACTTTGGGTGAGCTTTGTGCAAAGAATGAAACTTCAGTGTTGAAAACACTTTCAATCCTTGCTTCAGAGTGCAGAAAGTGAGCACATGAAAATATACCCTGGAGCAAGTTGTGATGTGTCAGAAAAGACAAGAGATTCGGTGTCAGAGCTCAACTGTGTTTGAGCCCCGGCGCTGGGAGCTCACACTGGCCACTTCTGCACTTCCCAAACAGCGGACTTCAAGCTCATCTGAGGAGCCAGAGAGGATGAGGAACTGACGTCATTCTCAGACAAACAGCTGGCACAAAGTCAAGTACAGGTGACTCACCAAAGAAGAAAATAATCTTTCCCACAACTGTGTTAACTAAACCAGAAATTACACCACTTCAATGGTAAACTCCTTTACTTTACCAAGTTACTCTCCACCCTAAAAGAATGGGGAGACTGGTGGGTCCATGGAGTGTAAGCTTTCACAGAGCAGTGAGTTACCAGCATCATCAAGCAAATGCTTTCCACCAGTAGACTATTGGCAGATAGACGTCTTCCAGTCAGTTCTGCTATAACATGATGCATATATTCCTGATAGTCACCTACTCTGCGTAAGAGAGCCATGAGCAGCACCGGGATGCAATAGTTGTAACAGTGGGTTATGCTCTTACTTTTGACACCAGCCTGCTGTATCAGAACTTACTGGGCCAGGTTCTGGTTGCTCCATTTGCTATCGCACCTGGGAAAGTAGCAGAAGATGACATAAGTTCTTGTCATCCCGTCACCCACATGGGAAACCAGGCTAAAGCCTGCCCCAGGCTTCAGAAGTGAACCAACAAAATAGAAAATACCGCCCTCTGCTTGCCTGTCAAAAATATATATCAATTTAAAAAAAATCCGTAGGGATGATGGCCAAAGCAGAGATTGGTGAAGACATTTAAACATCATCAGTGACATATTTAAAAAAAAAGGATAGGACCTACTTGGAAAGGCAGCACCATTTCTTCACACATGTTAAATGGTGAGGCTGTGTATTAAAAACTGCCATAAATGTGGCACTTCACCCAGAGAAAGGCCTGAAGCTTGCCTGTGAACTTGAGCAGGGCAAGAGATTAGCCTGTGAGTTGCCGTAAATGAAGGAAGAAGGATGGCAGAATCCAGGAGAAGGGCCATGGCCTCCCATTTGGTTTCCCCATTTTTTGTTTCCGATAGGGCACGTCTCATGTAGGAAAACATGGACTAGCAAATGCAAAATCTGTAGCACTCACATTGTGTCTTAATCCATCAGTCTGGTCATCTCATGGGTGCTCTTTACACACCAGCTGGTTCGCCCAGTCAAGATCACAAGCTTAGTGTCTCTGAGTTCTAGACCCTTCTGGGCCACTTCTCAGCACTTGACCTTGATTAAACAAGACAATCTCCCTTAACCTCAGTTCCTTCAACTTGAACACAAAGATCGATACAAGAACTGCTTTCTGTGGAGTGAGCTAGGAGAGTGTGTCAACAGAGAGCAGACAAGCGACTAGGACTTAAGCCCTTAGAGGCCAGCCAACTATCCTCATTACAGAAAGCCACCATTCGCTTTGCAGGAAAGAAGAGAAAATTCAAACTCTAATTGTTTATAGAAAACTTGATCCCACGTGCAAAAGGAGGAAGAAAGCCAATGTTTCCTTCCTCCTGCTGTTTCAAAGATAGCTGTTAATGTTTTTAAGGCTTTGAGATTGGTTTGAAGAACACACTTTTCTGAAAATCCTGTGGGAGTGATTTCCAGGAATTTAAGTTAATAAACTGTGAACTAACTTTTTTCCAGAGATTGGAAAAACAGCAAAAAAAACAAAGATAGAAATTCTAGGACCTTTGACATAATAATTGAAATATTTGTAAAATATCCAAGTGGTGGTTAGCAGACACTGGAAATATTAGTGCAGAAAATAAAAGAAACATAGAAACAGAGAACATTCTATCCATCAATTCTTTTTAAAGAATAATTATTCAAATGAATTACACACACACACACACACACACATTTCTCCTATTGATGGCAATAGCTTGGTTTGAATCCGGCCAAAGCCATGTAGACTATGATTCTATGTAGACAGTGGGAGCCCAAGAACTTGGGCAATATTCTGTTGTTCTTTCAGCTATACTAGCAGGGAGTTGGATGGGAAGTGAAGTAGCTGGGACTAAAACACCCACATGGAATGCTGTAGCTATACCAACTATGCCACATTGCTGGCCCCATGGCTGTTCCTTTTATTTGATTTTCTTTCTAGAATTTATAAGCCCATCCTACATTACAAGATGCTGGGTTTCTGGTGACATGGATCCACAAAGGCAATGCTTGAATTCCTGCCATTCCTGCCTTCTCCTAGCTTTCTCCTATTATCTTGTTCTGTCAGAAAGAATGTTCTAGAGTCTGCCGAGGAGCAAGGGAGAACTGAGCTTTTCTCTCTGTGATTTGCTGTGAAGAGCTGGTAGTCGTCACTGTTTGGCCAGTGTTTATCATGCACCAGGGCACAACACCACATACCATGGAACTCTTCCAGGAGGCTGGGGCATCAACCCTACTACCTAGGCTAACCATGAGCAAAGCGCAGCTCAGAAAAGCAAACTACCAATGACTGTTATGACGTAAGGCACTGGTGTTGTGGTGCAGCCTACAGTAATGGCATCCCTTATCAGAGTGCTGCTTCAAATCCTGACTACTCCACTTCCAGTTCCACCTCCACCTAACGTGCCATAGAAAGCAATAGGTGAGAGCTTGAGAACTTGTGCTTCTGCCATCCACTGCAGGAAGTAAGGGTGGAGGGTCAGGTTCCTATTTTCAGCTCAGACTTGGATATTGCTGCCACTTGGAGGGAGAGCCAAGAGTCTCTTTGTCTTTAACTCTCTATCAATCACTCTTAAATAAAAAGAAAGAAAGGAGGGAAGGAAGAAAGGAAAGAAGGAAGGAAGGAAACCAGGATTTTAAGGTAGGCCTCATATAGTTCCAAGACTATTCTTTTCTGTAATGGAGATCCTTGCCTGCCTTGCATCACGAACCTCAGTGAAATTGGATTATCCTCCTTCTATTAGCCAGAATTCTCCAGAGAAACTGAAACAATGGGATGTAGGATGTGACACTCTGTGTGTGTGTGAGCACAAGTGTTCACATACAGGGAGAGACTGAGCAAAGCAGCAGATCTGTTCTCAGGAATCGACTCTCAGACTGTGGAGGTTGGCCACACAGGGAAGAGCTGATGCCACTGGTCAGGTGCAGACTGTCCCCCAGCGGAATTCCTATGTTTCCAGGAGAGGTAGGCCTTGTGCTCTGTTTACTACCCACCCACACGATGGAAATGAGTTTACCTATTTACAAGGCCATTTCTTCCAAAACACTTTAGCAGAAATAACCAGAAGGATATTGGACCAAATAAAAGAGTGCTTTAACCCAAGTTGGCAAAAAATCCACTATCACCTGGACATTAGTAATCATGGATTCAGGATAACTAAGAGAAACGTCCCTAAGTTCAAGACACTTGCTGCATGGAAACCGCTAGGAATCTCATGTGGAGCTGTTGAGGATAAGGCCTGCTGTCCATGAGACGTGATAAAGACCCATGGAGCAAGAGTACAATAGTCCCAATGGCACATGTTTTACTAAAAAGGCAGTTACCATCAAGCCTACGGCACCCATGTTCAGCAAATCAATCCATTACAGGTTGGCCACACCAAAGGTTGACGTGACACTCAGTACGCTCTTTGCCTTGGTGCTTTCCTTCCTCTACTAAAAGCACACAACCAAGACCCAGTTAGCAAAGGCTTAGTGAACCCACACCGGGGACCAAGATTTAGCTGGCCTGTGCCACCACTGCTCCTTGCACAACTACTGCTGGAAACTTCAGCTCCCATCCTCCAACATAGGTCAGCATCATCACAATTGGAGCTATCATTGGAATAGCAAAGCAGAGAGCTGGATTTCTTAGGAACATACACCAGGATTGAACACCGTGCTTCTTTGCGCTTGGGTCTGTGCTCTCATTTCTAGGCTAAACTGCCTCTTTCATAATCTTTCTAGATATCTTTCAGTCTCTATGGCACTAGTTTCCTGTTTTTTTGTTTTGTTTTATTTTTAAACACCATGCTCTTGGATTTAAAAATGTATGCATTTATCAGAGATGAGCATTTGTTATAGCAATGAAGAGATTACCTGCCATACCCACGTCTCTTGTCTGAGTCTCTACATTTGAGTCTTGACTCCACTTTCCATCCAGCTTCCTGTTAACATACCCTCTGGAAAGTGGCCGATGATGACTCAAACACATGGGTCCCAGAACCTTTGTGGAAGACCAAAACTGAGTTCTGAGGCCTTTACTTCAGCCTAGCCCACCCCAGGACCAGTTGGTGTGAGCATTTGGGAGGTGAATCGGCAGATGGAAGATCAGTGTCTTGAAGGATTGAGAAGGTGTTTTCCTCTTAACCTAAAGAAAATGTCTTTAAAATACACACACACACACACACACACACACACACACACACACTTTGATTCATCAAATGATTCACAGCTGAGAATAAAGTCTCCACTTTTGAGATGCTGTTTCCTCTACATCGTGGTCCAGGTGGTGATCACCTGAGTGTGTGCCTTGGTGGAAATTTCTCAGCCTGCACACTGCAGGTGAACAAGCGTCTGTAGCATCATGGTTAAAAGTATTGAAGACTACAAGGGTGAATATGAAAAAGCAAGCCATCCAAACACCAAACAGAATAGACACAGGAGGAGCTATCAAGCGAGAATCCCAGCAGAATAAGCTGTCCCCACATTCCCATGGCACTGTCATTGCGTGTGTCTGGGCTCTCTCCTCATTGCACCTGACCCCAAGCTCCTCCAGGGCAGAGCCAGGCCTGTGGCCTCCCTTGACACAGGCTTGGAGTGTGAGTGAAAGGGTTTCTCACCCTCGGTGCATTTCATCTGCGCAACTTAGCCTGGTATGAGTCGACATGCTCATTTCACTCGCCAAGGGGCCCTTGGCAAACACGATGATTGCACACCTTAAACTGGCAAAGTTATCTCTTCTTCCATGGCTGAGCACTCACCTTAATCTTCCAGATCGCCGGCTTCTTACCCTGTTAAGTGCCCACTCACCTACAACACGCTGGGTAATGATGTTTATTACCCAACAATGAAAATATTGTTATTGATGGTTACAATCAGGATGTCATCAAGTAGGAATGCTCATATTCAGGGAGGGCCTTTCCACTGATTGTTTATGTAGATGGAAGTGTTCGCTCATCATCACATCCATCCTGGCAAGAAACAATCAGCCAGGCGGGTGTTTCTCCCTGGAATATCTCTTTAATATTCAGTTCACTCAAGACCAATCTACAACAAATGAAAAAAAAATATTAATGAATGTAAAACTGAATTTAAATCTACAGCAGAACATAAAGTGGCCCTGTTAGGGCACCCAGTACATGGGAGTCAGACATTCCTCACACATCCACTTCCCTGGCAAGCTCAGGCAGGCAGGGACACCCTTCAGGTAGACAGACTGTTATCCCATAGACAAATCTGACATGGCCCCAATTCTACCCATCTCTCATATCTCAAGCATTCCACGGTCACACACAAATCTTGGTTAACTTGCCTGAAAAGGGAACCTTTCACAACTCCCAAGTCACATGTCAGAGGAATGATTCTGTGTCTAACACCAGTGTGAATTAAGATTGAGGCTCTGAATTGCAATTCAAAGTGTGAGCAGGAGTGGAGATGCTGCGTCCCAGGAATGACACTCACTCTTTGGATGGCCACATCTCCCACCAGAGCATCAAGGTGAGTCCCAACCCCGGTGTGTCCCATCCAGCTTCCTGTTCTGAACCTGAACCAATTTCAAAGGCAATTGAAATTGGTGACTTGAGTAATTCGGTCCCTGTCACTGAGTTGGGAAACTCCACCGGGGCTCCTGGTTACAGTCTGGCCTAAGTGGGCTGCAGAGGAGTGAACCAGCAAGTGGAAGTGTTCTATCTTACTCCTTCGCTCTCTGGGTGTGTGTCTGTGACATTCAAATGAATTCATAAAGTCGAAAGGGAGCTTCATTGCCCTTTTCTCAGAGGGCTGCAATACCTTTTAAGTCAATAATCACAGACTATCTAGTTTGGACTTCTGTGGCCCCTTTGGTGTCTTGTGTCAAGTACGACCAGCTGCATGCCACTAAAACTTAATCTGCAGGAAGTGCTCTCAGGGCAGTTGAGGCAGTGGCTAAGACGCTGCGTGGGATGATACCTTCCCTTAGGAGACCCTGGGATGCAGAGATCAAGCACATGGCTCCACTCTACCCCAGGGGGAGACTGTGAGTGAGTTCCCAGCCTCAGGTTTCTCCCTGGCCCAGTTCCCACTGCGGTAGCACTGAGCACAGAGCAGAAGAGATCTCTGTGTCTCTTTCAACTACACAACTAAGTAAAAAAATTGACAGGAACTTGCTTTGTAGACCACTGCTTGCCTCCAGCCCCACCCCTGAAGTCGGATACAGGACCCTTAGCCAGAGAAGATTTTAAAAAAATGGTCTCAGGCCTGGCTCGGTGGCCTAGCAGTTAAAGTCCTCACCTTAAACATGCAGGGATCCCATATGGACCCCGGTTCTAATCCTGGCAGCCTTGCTTCCCATCCAACTCCCTGTTTATGAACTGGGAAAGCAGCCAAGGACAGCCCAAGGCCTTGGGACCCTGCACCCACGTGGGAGACCCGGAGGAATGTCCTGGCTCCTGGCTTCAGATCGGCCCAGCACCAGCCATTGCAGTCAGTGGGGAGTGAATCATCGGACAGAAGATCTTTCTCTCTGTCTCTCCTCCTCTCTGTATATCTGACTTTCCAATAAAAGTAAATAAATCTTTTTTTAAAAGTCTCTACAGAGCTGAATTGGGAAATTCTTCATATCTTGTTTCTCATGGACATCCATCATGTCGTGAAATACACCAGCAAGTCCTGGTGCAGAGAAACTGCTGACTCCAGAATATTCCTGAAGGGCCTTGACCTTCCTTTGAGCCCAGGTTTTGTGCCTTCCCCAAAGAACCCTTGCTTTAAGGCCCGTTGTGCTGAGGATACTTCTTCCAGCCAGGCCAGGGATGCTGAAAGTGAAAACTGGGCTTCGTTGAGTCTCAGCAAGGACCTAGGGTTGGGGTCTAGGAGATAAGGGAGGCGGTCATGCCTGCGCTTAGCTGGTTGAGATGCTTTGTGGAAATGGGCTCTCAGGCTGCTTGAGCTCACTCCTGGCATAGTGGAGGGAGCACCTTGGGAATGAACATGGAGCCCCTGGCAGCAGCCTTCATCTGAGTCAGTCCCATGATCCTGCAGTGTTGCTACACCTCTCTGGCCTTGAGCTGCCAAGTCACCGTCCCCTGCTGGGACATCTGGCATGTCCTCGAGGAAACCCCAGAGGAAAATGGCAACCTTCATTCCTCCATCTCCTAGAAGAGGTGGCAGTGTTGTCCGATGAGGAGGCACAAGTAAAAAACCGGCGCTGCTTGAACCGTGCATTCGCCTTCCCGACTTCCAGTTCTACAAAGGTGCGATTGACCCAATCTTGCTTCTGAGTTTAGAAACCCAGCAGTCAGAGCCCCAGGAGAAGGATGAGCAAAGCACTCAACAGCCCAGACACCAAGGTCTCACTGGTAGGCTTCGTCTGCCAGGGACCTGGTTCTCCTCCTGGCTTTGCTTCCCATTTTAACACTGGGGCCCAAGGTTCAAACAGTACTTTCATAAACAGAGCACAGCTCAGCTAATATCCTAGCTGTTGTCATAATTCGGGCTCCTCTATACAGAGCAAAAGAGGCAACACAAAATTGCATGTGAGGATTAACTATGTAATCCAGTTGACAAAACCAGCCACATAGCACAGCATCTTCTAACGCTTTGGAGTCTGCCCCCATCCCCAACTCATAGAGAACAACTTGTAAGGCCTCAAACACGATTCATTGTGTTTGACATGCCACTGCACTTCAAAACGGTGGTGATGATGTGACAAACAAGAAATGCCTCCTACACAGGGGAAAGAATGATGCTAAAAACGCCAGGGTAGTCTGTCCCACAAAGAGGTGAGAAGAAGTTGGTCTTGAATTCAGAAGTTTGCATGGGAGTTAAAAAAAAAAAAGTAAATATGAGTCGGCTGCCTTGATAGTGTATTCAATTGAATTTCCTTTCAAACGGGGACTGAATGATTCCTTCATTTCAGTTAGACTCAGGCTTCATAAATACCAGCTCTGCACAGTGTATTACGCACATCATTTATTCACCAGATATCATAATATATCCAGGACTGCTCTTGGGGAGAGAAATTTCAATATTAGATAAAAATAGTGAGATGGCAACAGGAACTGTGTTTGTCTGGTACACAGAGTAAATAGGATTGTTAGCGATTGCTAAAGGCTTTGGGAAAAGATAGGGAAACAAGGACAGCGTGAACGAGACCCTGAGGCCCACGGACGCAGAGGTTCTGGGGAGCGGGGCTACCCCACCACCCCGCTCTTCAAAACTGGCCCAGTGCCACTTTTTCTTTTCTGCTTCTCATAGCAAAAGCTGAACGTTATTCTAATTAGATGTGTGCATAGATTTAGAAATGGGCTGGTAGTTTCTGTGTTCCTTCATTCTTACTACCTCTCTCTCTCATTCTCTCTCTCACATTCACCAACATGTTCAGTGTCACAAAGAGGTATTTCTGGGCTCCATCACCCGCTTTGTGTAGATTCCCAAGCTCTCTGAATACATGTTGGCCAGGACTGGGCTGATCAATCCAGGACTCCTGGTTTTTGGCCCCTATACCTAGGAACCAACCTGTGCTGAGCATGAACAATGCCAGCTGGGCCTGGGTCTGAGCTTTCTGTGCCTCAGCTCGTATGATCCTCCTGAGACCCTGGGAGGTGGATCAAACTCAACTCTCCGTTTGTCGGAGGAGTGAAAGAAAAAGGCACCAAAAACCTGAGTCCAGCGTCCAAAGGCACATGCAGGAAGCGACCAAGTCAGATGTCAACCTGCTGGGGCTTCCATAGGAGTTGAGTGACTCCTCCCTCCAGGTTTCTGTGCAGGGTCCCCAGGCTGGTGCTGTCAGGAGGTGATGGACCTTGGTCTGATCTGGAGGCGGTTCTCCAAAGTACAATGCTATAAAAGCCAGAGCCCACCTGGCTCCCTCCCTGTCTCTGCTTCCTGGCTCTGGTGGCTCTAGGTAAGGTCAATTCCTCACACAGGCGCTCCAGCATTTGCACCCGCCATGAGCAGACACAGTGCACTCCCCAGAACTGAGACCATGCAAGTGTTATGCCCTTGACCCTCTCAAACCATGAGCAGAGCAAGTGCTCCTCTTCTCCCTAGGAAACCTGTGTCCGGCATCCCATTACAGTGATGAGCAGCTGACAGACACGCAGCCAACCCGCATGGTTCTGAAGGACAGAGGTTGGTGTACAGGAGGGGCGTGTTTTCATCTCAGTTAGACACACCATAGCACAGTCTTTCCTTTGAACACATCTACAGCTTTGTGCCTGGGCACCAGGTAATGCACACCTCGTTACTTGGTACCACACACAACTTCTAAGTGTCCTAAAGCTGGGTCAGAAGGACTGGCCCTGGAGAGGATTTGGTTAAGAAGAAATCGGTGTAGGAGGGAAAATGCAGCAGACACCAGAGAAGAAGGCAGCTGGCCAGTTTAGGAAGCCCTAAAGAAGGGTACACGGGCAGTGGATACTGAAGAATGAGGGTTGATCAGTCTCTGCCAAAGGGTGGAGACAAAAGACTCAACCTTGCTTTCCAATGAAGCCCAGTGCCAGAACAGTAGCTGCAATGTCTTTGGCAAGTCTGATTACATTTTGGCACAAAAGTTCTTGGGGAACCAAGAATAGCCAAGCCACTGGCTCTCCCACTATTGGTTCTGCTCACCTTGTCTTTAATCTTAGCGTGCAGCACCGGGGCAGTTAGGCGGTGTGTCAGCATGTGCTTGATGTGACGTGGGGCCCAGCGGGGAGGAGCCCCAGGAAGGCGTGGGAACCAGGCCCTCAGTGCTACTAGAACTTGCTCCAGCAGTCCTTGTTTTCGCCTCATTAAGAGCTTGCTTGTTCCTGCGCCCACCAGCAAGAGTTTTGTGTTGTTGTTTTCCCAAGCATCCTGATGATTTCAAAACCAAGAAGCATGACTCAATCCCGGTGGGGGCTCCGTTGGATTGTTGTCAATGAAGAGAACAAGATCACACAGGGATTTGTGTGCTGGTGTACCTGCAGAACCCAGGCCTTGATGGAAGCTCAGTGGGTGTCGGCGAGGCTCTTGGTTTGCCTCCCGGAGAGACAGGTGCGTGTTCTGGCGTGTCACTGGCTGCCTTGCCCCTGCTCTGCTTCTGCAAGACCTGCACAAAGTTGGAGTTCAAAGTTATTGCCCAAGAATATTTTTTTAAAAACCATAGAAAAATGGAATTTAAAAAGTCTGCATGGATGCATGAGGCTTTTGAAATCCACGTAGTTTTTCCACAATACCCATTTTCATGAACTTTCTCAAGACCCCTTGCATCCATGCTGAGAAACACAGGAAGTGGGGGGGAAAAGATTTAAATAAAAGTTCATCTTTCTCACCACAACACCCAGCTGGCTTCTCCACACGAAGGTGATGAGGAGTCCTGTATGGGAAGCTCCCTGCTCAGTTTCCTCGTCTGGAAGATTGGACTATGAAGACAGCACGGAAGTTGATGGGAAGAACGGACTCACCTATGGCTGAGACGCTGCCTGGGGTCAGGTGGGGTCCTCAAACACTAGTTGGACTTGCATGTGGATCCAGCAGAGTAGGGAGGGAAGGAAGCCTGCGGCCTGTTACTGGGCGTGGCTGATGGGGTGCAGGAAACTGACACTGTGCATGGCCCAGATTGATGGAAACTGTATGGGTGAGCTTCAGAGAGCTGGGTAGGTCCCACCCCCTTCTGGCCCCTTCCTCCTGCTGTTCTGACCCAATTATCTCTTTCCCCTCCTTCCTACAAACAATGGCTATGGAATGGAAACCCTCAGCCTTTCGAGTCCTTCTCTCTCTCTCTCTCTCTGTCTTCGATGAGCCTGGGAAAGTCGCTTGAATTCTCTCTCAGATTCAGCTTCTTCATCAAAGAAAGGCAAGGGTGTAAATTATCATAAGATTCCAAATTTCACTGTCCCTCCTCCTCTGAAGTCATTCATGCCTGGCACACAGAGGGATTGCAAACCCTCGGGCAGAGAGCCTGCCCGTGACTGTGGGCACCCTGTGCCCCCACTGGCCGTGGAACCCACAGTCTTTTGGCTGGGGCAGTAGGCTTCTGAGGCTTGATGCTTCTTGACTAACAGTGGCTAGCATTCTGTCCTGGCTTGAGTCTCCAAGCCAGACTGGCCTCATGGAAAGCCCGGAGAGCCACAGGAAGGGCAGGGATGGGGATGATGGAGGCCTTCCTCCCTGCCCTGCGCCTGCGCCTTCCCCACTACTCCTCAAGGAGAAGGTGCAAAGCCTGAGATCAAGAACCGCAAATAAAGGAGGCGACGATACTCTTTAAATATGAAATGGAAAGAAAGAGAGGCAGGGAAGTAAAGACCGAGGGACTGGGAGTAGGAGGCGAGATGGAAGGTGCAACAGAGAAAGACAGGGGACCAAGCAAGGAGGCAAGACAGCCCTGGAGGAGGAAGCGGTCTGAGCCGCTGTGCTTTGTTGTGCTGTAGTTGCCACTGCAATTCAACTGGAGCTTCTTATACATCATCTAGAAACCAGAGCGCCACACGTAACCTGCCACGGCACCACACACGCGTGGAATGAGGCTGCAGACAATCTGGGGGTAGTATCGCCTTCAGCGCTCACGACACCTGCATGCTTAGCTAACACAGCGTGGGCTTTGCTATCCATCTGGTCGGTTTGCACACTAGCTTTGGGACCAAAGTCTCAGTTTGCTCATATGCAAAATGGAGCAGATCAGAGCTACAGCATCCGGGGAAACGTACAACACTCTACACGCCCGGCAGAAGCTCAGGTACCAAGCGAGTGCGCTGAGTGCGTCCTACATGAATAAGATTTTTCCCTGGGTTTGAGTTGCTGTGATTTCCTCATCTGCATTTCCCACCCTTCTTCCATTCTTAATAAGTTGAGTAAGAGGGACAGCAAACCAGAAAGGGAAAACATGTCAAAATGCCGAGAATTCCGAAAATACATCTTTCCAAATTGTGCAGCTTGGGGGGCTGGCAAGAGGACAAGGACTCCTGCACCCCGGTGCAAACACAGCTCTGCAAACGCCCGCAGCTTGCGTGCGTGATGTGTGAGCCGTCCGTGCCAAGTGCTAAACCAGTGCTTTTAAACAAATGACAGCTCTGAGAAGACACTGGGAGGACCAGGCCAAGTGAATGGAAGCCTTTTCTGCATTCACATGCGGACACGGGCTTCCTCTCGCTCTTGCCCACGGGCCACTGCCAAGCCAGGCACCCCACAACACAGTATAGCCCCCTGTGCTTGGTGCCCTCTGCGCAGCAGCACCCTCCCAGGGACACTCCCCTGTGAGGAAGTACAGCGCCATTGTCTAGGTCAAGTCTGAGGGTTACAGACTGCGGAGCACCGGGAGGTTAAATTCAGAGACATCACAAATGATTTCATGCGCTGTGTGACAAACACACCACCAGCTCGGGCCAAGCTGGTCATAAAAATCCTGTGCCTTCTGAGGCCCCCGGAAAGAGGGAGACAGAATGGCGTAGTGGAAGGGGACACGCCGTGTTTCTTTTATGTGAAGATTCCATTTAAAAATAACCGACTAACCGTCTGCACTTTTCGGGGGGCTTGACGTTTTGAAACGCATTTAGATTGATGCGGGCTGGGGCCGCGGTTCCTGTGCTGAGTAAACAGTCAAGTGTTCTTAATAGAAAGTGCAGTTTCTCGACATCTGTTAGGGAAAAGGGAACGGCGCAACAACGATTTAGAGTGAGATTGGTTTTGTTAAATGCATTTAAATTCCAAGATTAGTGGTGTTCTTTCTTTTTCAATTAGCATTTACTTGTGGAAAGGTTACAGATGAAAGGGCTGAGCAAGAGATGGGTGGGTTTTTTCCCTTCACCGCCAGGGCACCCCAAAGCATAGTGAAGCTAAAATGGGAAGACAACATCAGACGTAAAGGAACTTAAAAAACGGTGCCAAGTCAAGGCTGCAGGAAGGCATTACAAAAATAACAATAAACTAAAGCGAGAAGCAAGCTGAAGCCGCGTTAGGTGATCCCGTCCTCTGAGCAGAACAACCAGAAATGGATTCGAGAAAATACAGAGATTTGTATTTTCCAAGCCAGTTACTAAGCAGAATTTGTGTTATTTCTTAAATCCATGCCGTGGTTCTGTTTGAGTGTGTAAAAAGCTATAACTAGCTCTTTTTTTTTCCTTGATGGAAGCATAAACAGAGACCAAAAATGTAGGGAATGTTTCACCTGTTTTACTGCCATTAAATAAACCTCATCTGCTACCAAGCTGTTTTGGGTGACATTTGTTAAATAAATACATTTTGTGGGAAAGCGGAACACTAAAGAGCAGAGACAGGCACCTAACTTTCTCAGATAAATTCTGTTTGCTTCCCACCTTCCTCCCCTTGCCCTGAGGGGAAAGCGAGGCAGTAAATTCAGGTTGTGGTTTTCACAGGGGTGTTTTCAGAGGTACACAGCTCCCACAGAAAGTGCCTCTGAGTGTTCCTGACGTCTGCCTGTGTTCCCTCGACTGCCCCGCTCCCCTCCTGTCCCCTTGCTTTCTCCCTCCCTCCACATAACATCTCTATTCTGTCTTGTTTTCATTAGAGGCAGGGCCAGCGTTTGTTTCCCACTTCTGTGGAGGTTCTAGTTGGTAAACCTCTGAGTGTGTGGATTCTATACCTGCCTGCTCAGTCCTCGGCATTATTTTTTGCAGGTGTCCAAGAAGCTCTAGGCTCCGCAGGAAGCTGGTTGGATCATTTCTAACTGAAAAGCTGATAAACTGACTGAAAGTCTATCAGGAATCTCCCTCTGGATGCTCCAAAAGGCACCGGATAGATCAGTTCCTGAAGAGGCTCCAAGTCGGGAGGGCCTTGGGGCCAACCGAGGAGGGGCAGTCGGGAACAGGGTGCCGGTTCTGGGCTGCCTGCACAGCTACACCCCGTACAGCCACAGGGTGCATTCCAGAGTAAGCACAGAGGGGCACATGCTTTTCTAGAACATTCTGCAACCAGACTTGAGGCACAAGGATGTCCTGGTGGGCAGGGTTCCCATGGTTTCTCTGCTGGCTTCCTCGGAGAAATTTCATCTGCCGATTCCTTTCAATTAGCTGTCGGTTAAAAAACGCAAATAGAAGCATGCCGTCACCACTGTGGTACTCACCAAGGCGGCCTTGCAAGCACACCCTGCCCCAAGTGAATGCAGTTCAATGTGCTCACATCCCTTTCTCAAGCGGACTTAATATTGCTGGGCAGCTTTTCGTCAGCTTCCAGGAACCCAGCGTGGAGAGAGGCAGAATTTTATTTTAGAAGCTCAGGTTGGTTTGCAAAATGTGCACTTAGCCCAACTCTTCCTTTGTTTCCTCTTCTTTGCCAGGCATTTTTTATCTGCCTTAAAAAGAATGACTTTCTCTGCATCTACCCACATATGCACAGACACACAATTTAGATCAAACCATGGGCACTGCTTAGGACGTTTTTAATTATTTTAAATAGTTATTCTATAAAACGAAAGTGAAAGGAAAAAGAAAAAACAGCCCCATGACCCACGACCAGACCAGAAGATAACCAATAAAAGACTTGATGGTTTCTTTCCATCTGTGCACACACGTTTTAGACAATGGAACTCATGCTGTTCCTATATTTCAGACTCTGTTTTAGCCTTATCAATAAGCATTTTCCTTACATCATTAACATTTCTGCATGACCCTGGTATGTACATGCAAAACCTTGCTCGATCATTGACCTGTTTGTTACCTATTTGTGAGCATTTTACAGTTACCTTTTTCAGTTCGTGGCTGCAGGTAATGCTTAAATAAACCAATTCAGGAAAAACAGCTAGCTAGGCTGGATTACTTGCTTACAATGGATTCTTGGAAGTGGGATTACAAAGTCGAAGGGTACCAACATATTTAGTGTTCCTCACACATATTGACAAATTGCCGTCCATAAAAATTATGTCAATTTACCCTCCTGCAAGTAGCATCTAAGAGTGCCAGCTTCACGGTAGCTCCCCTACTAAAGCTTTTTTTTAATATTCCACAAATTTTAAAAATAATTAAAAATGATGACTTTTGCTTGGAATGGTGTGTTAAAACATATACAGAGCAATTAATCTACTGCAAAGGTATTTTAATTGACAAGGAAATTGGAAGATTGGCTGCAAGGAGGTTCTGACCAACACATGCTGAAAGATCCTAACATCGTACCATGCATCGTAGATCGTTTGGGTTAGAAAGTTGGCTATGTTTTCAGACACCAGAGAAATCTTTCTGGTTCAGGAAATGTTTCACTAAAGCAGGGCCAGTGTTCAGCAACCGAACAGGATTGGATGAGGGCAGCTTTAGGAGAGGAATCTCGATGGCCTCAAATTAGGGGCTGGAGAAGATGGTTCCCAGGATACTTTGGAGCTCCAAGAGGGGAGCAGGGGGTGTTTCTGAGCCTGGTTTCAATCGCCTCTGGGATATGTAGCTGCAATGGAACGCTCAGCTGAATGACCAAGAAAGGCGATAGGGAACTGCTGAACTGCAATAATGCGAGAAAAACAGTAGCAAAATCTTTCCACACGGAAGGCTCCACTAGACACCCAAGCTGGTGGAATTGCAAGATGTGCTCTGATGGTACAAGGCTCAGCGGTGAGAAGTCCATACTTAAATGCTGCTTCTGTCTCCGCGTGTGCTCCTCCAGGGCTTCGTGCTTCCCCTCTGCCTTGGAACGCGCTGAGTGGCTCTCAAGCTCACCTCTAAGAGGCAGCCTGCAGCAAGCACCAAAGAATTCCAAGTAGCCAGAGTCGCTGGGTGTGCGGCTTGAAGGCAGGTGGGGAAAACCAGTCAGTCAACCAGTCAGTCAGTCCACGTGCACGGTCCTTCATCTTGGCCCTTGTCCTGCATCCCTGACTGGAAGTTGCAGCATTTAGCAAGTATGAACTCCTGTACCCTGATTACTCTAAACCAGAACAGAAAGGAAAGATGAGAAAGAAAGAGAAAGAAATCTAAACCCCATCAACTCAAAGAAGCACACCCCAATCCTTAACCCCCTGAACCATCAGATCCTTTTTTTTTTTAACTGAGTACACCTTCCAAGAGGTTGGTATTTTCATGGTAAGAATATCCCTCCCAGTGATCAGTTCACGCTTAATGAAGTGCTCCCTAAATTAAACCTACCCTTTGGAAAGGTTACTCCCCAAACAAAATGAACAAGAAAAGGCCTCTCGCCCATATAAATGTCATTCTGCCCTCCAGTAAATCTATTTTAATCACTATTTTTAAGGAAGCAGCCCAATAGAATAGCGGGAGAGACTCAATTACCCTGCATAGGCACACCACTGTAAGAGAGTCACAAACAGCCTGCAGAGGAGCCTTCCTCCGAGAGACGCCACGCATACTAGTTATACAGCAAGAGGTCCTTTTCCCTTTCCCTAAACAGAGGATGTCCATGCCCCATTGGTTTAAGAAAAAGGGGGTGCAGTGAGAGAGAGAGAGAGGGAGAGGGAGAAGGAAGCTGACACTGGTCAGAAATGCACAGTGCCAAAACTGAATCCTTACCCCTGGATCATCAGAGATCTCTTTGGCCTGCTTTTTACAGATTAACAGCAGGAAATGTTCAACACAAGGACCAGTGGCTAAATCCTTGCCTTGCATCACTGGGATCCCATGTGGGTGCCGGTTCTAATCCTGGCAGCTCCACTTCCCATCCAGCTCCCTGCTTGTGGCCTGGGAAAGCAGTAGAGGACGGCCCAAAGCCTTGAGACCCTGCATCCTTGTGGAAGACCCAGAATAAGTTCCTGGCTCCCGGCTTCGGATCGGCACAGCTCTGGCCATTGCGGTCACTTGTTGAGTGAATCATTGGATGGAATAGCTATCTCTCTGTATCTCCTTCTCTATAAATTTGCCTTTCCAATAAAAATAAGTAAATCTTTAAACAAGAAAGGAAAGTAATGTAGCTGGAATCCAGAGGAGTAAGCAAGCTTGTCTTTCAGGGATTTAGTCACCAGTGGGCCAGAAAAGGGAAAAGGAGGGGTTTGTCCCTGGTATCGTTTCAACAATTAGCTCAAAGAAGCACCAGGTCTACATTCACCTGAGCTCCCTAAGTCTGTTAAAATGAACTAGGTGTATGCACGCATGCGTCAGTCACAGAACACCTAACAGGAGAGCCGGGGCAAGCCAGCTCCCTAATACTTGGAAACAAGTCCTTCGGTAGCATTTCTGAGTATTGCAGGCTGCCAAGGAGCTAGGAGACCTGGCAGTTGGATGGAGCCTACAACTACCAGCCTAAAGTCCCCCTCCCCGCTGACTAGCACTGAGACACCAACCCAAGGTTGCTGCCCACCACCAGTCCAGAGGATAACAAACAGAAGGTAGCTCTGGGTGCTGGTTCCCAGTGAAGTGTGTGCCTCTGATGGGGTGCCTGCAAAGACACTCACTTGTATGTTTTGCAAAACTAATGTGCAGAGTCAGGCTTCAGTGCTTATGGTTTTTGGAATTAAGTTGCATGACTGTGCCTTGCTCTCGAAATGTGTAAATGTGTAAATTATGCTCAAACAGATTGCCAATGGAAGTTGAAGAAACGAAAAATATGGTGCACTCCGACAGTGAGGGTGCAAGGGACAAGGGTGTGGCTTGCACCCTCCAAGCTCTCCAGGGCTAGGGCTCTGCAAAGGATTGATAATCAAGAGATAGTGGGAAGTATTTAAAAAAAAAAGGAAAGAAAGATGGCTTTTTGAAGAGCCCAGTTTCAACTAAACACAATTGCTTTTACTGGCACAAAAGAAGTTAAGAAAATCTTGCATGTTACATAAGTTCTATTTCCAAGTCACACTGTATTTCCCCAACTCCCCGTATCCTCATAGAAACGCCACAGTCACATGCAAAATCTGGATCCCAAAGGTGCTTGAGGACAAAGGCAGGAAATTGTCCCACTGCCACAGTGGCTCACTGTCCCAGCAGACAGGGTGAGTGTTCATACATTCACCAACACGCATGCCAGTTGGGTCTTCCCGCGACTTGTTTTCATGAAGCTCTTGTTGACTGACATGAGAAGGTAAATCTTATTTACAAACGTGCATTGAACAGGTAAGGTGGCCTTGCTGTTGAAGAAAATGCAAAGCAGTACCTACATCAGTCATTATCAGCTATAAATTGAGAGAAACGATTCTGGCCACTCGTATAGCCTAAGATTCCATGACAAATTGAAGAAATGACATGAAAACAGTATTGGGCCAACAATGATTTTGATTTTGTAAGTCATAGGAACTTCCTGCTGCATATGAATGAACCCCAGAGGCCTATCCAGCCCCCATGGCGAGAACCCCAAGATTAATGCCGGCTTCCCCAGGTTGCACAGCCAGGAGCCTGGGGATACAGCCTGTCCCCTGCCAACTCCTTATCCTCGGTGCGTCTCAGAACAGGCTATTATTTGAAGAATTGAGAAAATTATTTTGCAGACTGAGTCTGACTATATTTCCTCAGCTTCCAAAGATGCTCCTGGAATGAGATTGGACTTTAATTTCAAATTAAGTGGATAATGAACCTGCTGAATTTACCTAAAGGTCACAAGTTGCAGTGTGCGAAGGAAGAAACTGAAACACTACCTTTAAACGTGTGTTTTTGCAGCTTCAGAGGTGGAAATGTGTTTCTGTGGCAGCTCACGGAAGCACACAGAGCAATTTAATTGGGAGGGACGTCTGAGCTAGAAATGTTGAAAGCAGTGATGTCTGCCTGTGGACACAGGTTGCGGTTGGTGTTAGGGCACCGTCCGGTCTCAGCTTCTCCTCCCCTGTTCCTCCCTCCCGTCCTGTTCCATTGTTCTCTCAGTTCCTTTTATGTGCCATGAGAAAGAGACAGGGTGCTGGAGGTGACAGCACCGAATCGGCAGGGCCCTAAAGATTTCTCCCCCCACCCCCATCTTAATAGGGAACACTGCCTCTAATGTGAAGAGTAATAATGGGTTCATGAAATTAATAACCGTTCCTGGTTCATGTTGGAAGAAGCACAACTTGGTCTGCACCCAGTACTCGGGTGTGGTGGGAGCAGCTTGTGTCTCCATGCCCCGTTCGTTTCTCTCAGGCATTGTGTGAAGCAAGACCTGTACCCCAATGTTTGGGTCAGAAGACAGCATTGTCTTGTTGGCACAGAGTCTAGGTTGGGGATGGCACGTGACCAGCCAAGCTAGAGGGGCCTGAAAACGAGCAGCATGATTCCCTGGGCCTTCCCCAAGGGTCCCACCCAATGCTGCCCCTCACTTTCTCACCTAACGATTCGCCACCAATGTTTTAAGACATTTTAAGACTCTGGGAGTTATCTGGAAGCCTTCAGAGGATCTCCAGGTGGATTTGAACTTCACTTACCATCTTTTATAAATAAATAAAATTATTGTAGGAAAATAATGTGCCTCTCCATCTGTTTAGCAGCTATTCTGTGAGTCTCTTGAGATCAAAGAGTATATATTTTTGTCCTTATTTCTTCTGAAATTTTACACATTCATCACCTAGCGTACTACCTATCATTTAATAATCATTTGGAAAATATTAGGTAAATGAATGAAATCACACATCAGCCAAATAGTAGGAGACTACCTCTCCTAGCACTCCGTGCTTAGGGCCTCCTGTAGTTTAAAAGAATTCACTGCTGGGTTCCTGTTCCTATCTTTTAAATGGATTTTGTATCTGTAAACCCTAAAAATGGCTCACTCCATTCAGCCTTCCCATTTAAATATCCAAATTAAATCTCAAAAGATTATCGTGGCCATTAATATATTTACCTAGGAGCGTCTCCCGTAGCTTCTTTTCGTATTTGTGTTTTGATGGAAGGCAGATAACTGTAAATAAGTTCTGCGAGTGATTTCTGAGGCTTCGGAGCACATGCTGTGCGGCAGATGTCATCCGGGGCACTTCCACGCGTGTCGCTGTATCATCCCCAGCTGTGCCGAGAATGTCAGCCGACTCCGCCTCCCCACATCTCACTCCGGCAGGAAGGACCACTGCCAAGGTCATTCAGATAGTGGCAGAGCGGGAGTCTGAATCCCCGGGTGTCACTCACCGTAGCCGCATACACATATAAAAATGAAATATTCTTTTAAAAATAACTCAGGATTCTTGAGGATCAATCATGAGAGCACGGTATTTACCCAGACGCTCTGTCAAAGAATGCCATTTGTCAGGAAACTACTTCACAAGAACTTTTAACGATTGAGTTTCCCAAGTGATTGATTTCAGAGTTGACTCTCATTAGATTCTTGCAGGCTATGTTTAGCAAAATGGATTATATAATCCATTTTTTGAACTGAATTTTTATGATCAAATATATTTTCTAGTCAACTAGTCATGATTGAACTTTTTGATGGCTCTAACTTCCAAGCTGCATCTTACATAACTTTCAACTCTGGCACTAAAAAAAAAAAAAAATATGCTGAGAAACATAAACTAGCATTTCTAGAGGGAGAACAACATGCCCCATCGCAGCGTTGTCTGGAAGAGTGGTGAGGGGTGGCTACCCTAGCCTGCGTCAGCACACAGTTGCACACAAGGCAGCTCCTCTCCCCAAGCCTCCATGAACTCGTCTGTAAATTGGGCAAAAGAAAAAGAGCAACTTTGCACAGACCTTGGCACATCTCTGTGAAGGCACGGAGGACATGGCCACAGGAGGGTCCTGGGAGGCCAAGGCGGCACTCGCAGCTCTCCCTTCTGGGCAGGCAAGGGCAAGAGCAGTAGCACCCACACTCAGGCAAGAGCCCAGGCACACCTGTCAGTGCTTTGGAAGATGCCAACTAATGCGATGCTTCCACCGATGAATTGTCTACTAGGAATCTGGGACTTATCAGCAAGTCAGACACTTTTCAACTCTTGGTCCTGCAAAGTTATGGAATCATTACTAAAAAATAAGTAAATAAATAAATAAATAAGAAGAAGAATGAAAAAAAAAAAGAAACTGCCAGCCTCTTAGTGACCAGGATGTGTCTACAAATCACAGTCTCACTCTGCCTTCCCTGGAACACAGTCTAAGCGGAAACCAGATCTACCTCATCGCTCGGACTGTCCTGCACACACTCTCTAGCTGGGTGGCAGCGTTCTGATATCCTGTCCTGTTCCCTGGAGAAGCCTACCCCTCTTTCTGTTCTCAGCCAACTGTGCAGTGTGGACTGGCAAACAGCCCCTGCTTCAGCACCCTGAGATGGCTGCTTCCACACGGGCTCCAGCAAAGGGTGGCTGGCTGATGCCACCACCAAGGCCTCAGAGGAAGCCAGGCTTCCGCTCTGCTTGGCTTTTGTCCTGGAACAAAAAGGAACACTGTCTCAAGCCTACTTGGTAGAGGCCCTCCTTGAGAGAGGGAAAAGCAATGGTATGTGAGTGTGTTTTAAGCTTAAATAATAATAATAATAATAGCAAAAGTTACCAGTGACACTAGGTCGTATACTTCCAGGTGTCATAGGTGCGATCAGGAATCCAACCATCCATTCTGTTACAGCGTTCACAGTTAGGGTGACCGTCCCCACCTTCTGACTAGTTTCTTATAAGATGCTGCAGAAATTGCTCAAGTTGGCATCACACTAGACCTTTTCCTGAAGACAGATGCCTCTTTGCATGAGCAGGTAGTTCTATTTACACGATGTTTAGTGACCGGGACGTACAGATGCTTGCAGTATCACGTGGGCCTTTCATAGCTCCTATGCACAAGATGAAACGTGACACCGGCTTTGTACACCGTCCAAGACCCGGACCCCCGACCAGAGGTTTCATATGTGTGCAATCAACTTTTATGAGTTCTTGAATTACACTCTGTGAATTACATTCCATTTGCCAATGCAAGCACAGCACAGGACTTGGGAGCGGCATTAATGAAGGACTATGTGGTTTGAACGCAGTGAAATGTATCTGAACTCTCTAAATTCTGATTTGAGCAAAAGCCAAGATTTTGAGAAAAGATTTCACAAAAAGTGAGCCTGACGTCAGAATTGGAATCTTTGTGGGCTAAAAGTGACCCAGCTTTCATTCACTCCTTCATTTTTCTGACTGTTTCCTATGTGAAAGACACGACGAGAGCCTGCAAGACCCAGATCTGTCCATCAGGGAACCCCCAGGAGTAACCCTCCACCCTTAGCTACTCAGGAAATTAGGGAACGTTATCATTGGCCAAAATATAAGGCATAGGATGACAGATGGGTATGTGTGTAAATCACAAACCTGTGTGCACATGGCCCCAAGCAGGCTGCCACTCACTTTGCACACTCAAGAACTGCTCAGGTTGGTGGAAAGTGTCCATAAGTGATGGCTTGACTCACACTAATCAAGCTCATGGCGACAGATACATCGCTGCCCAAACATCAGCTGAACTGGTTTCCATGAGAAATTGATCAGAGATGAATCACTTATTGAATCAAAACTCCCTTCCCACGAGTTGATTGTGTCACAGAGGCTTACTAATCACTTGGTGACTAGTGGGTGTGTGATCCTGACACCTGATGGGGGCAGTTTCAAAGACTGGTCCCCACCAGCAAACACACAGAACTCCATTCCCAACACTGCTGTGCGCGGGACACTCGTGAGGGCATTGTCACACCTGGAAGGTCAGATTTCTCTCGTCTTTCTTGCGCACTTCTCTGTCATTCCCCGCTGACAACAAAGTTCCTCCTGATCATGTCACAAACCTTAGCCCATGACTCTGCTTCCAGAGTAATAACCTCACTCAGGTTCTCATTTTCCAACATCCTTGTGATTCTCTAGCCTGGAATGTTAGCTTTAACCCAGCTTTAGGTTACCCTCACCAAGCGTTTTTTATTCTTTTAGAAATCAGGAACTGGAAAATAATTATTTAGCAAGGCATTTGTCTCCAGGTAAAGACGCCCACATCCACACGAGAGTTCTGGGTGTGAGAACCGGCTGTTTCGCTGTTCCTGCTTCCTGAGAGGCGCAGCCTTGGAGGCGGCAACGACAACTCAAGCAGCTGGATTCCTGCTATTCACACACAAGATGTGGATTACGATCCTGCTTCTTTGCATTAGCCTGGCCTAGACCTGCTCACTGTGGGCGCTGAGGAAGTGAATCAGTAGACGGATGTACTCTCTCTTTCTCCTCCTACTCTTCCTCTCAAATTAATTAGCTCACTGTAAATTGCAAAATAAATAATTCTTTCTAATGGGGTTGGTGCTTTGAGGGTCTTCAGCCATGTGTCTCGCTTGTTCTCACTGAGAGCTCCTTTGCCGAAGGGACAAGGTTGTGGCACCAGCAGCAGTGCCTCTCTGGACACTCAGCTCCTTGGTGTCACTTCTGGCCCAGACCCTGAGGACTCTTCTGGTCCCTCTCCATGGACCAAGAATGCATTGGTGGCACTGAGAACTATTGGGTGTGACTAGGAGCCAGAGATCAAACCACCCATGCAGGGTAGCTGCAGAGGGGATAGGAGGTAGACACAGGGGCCCTCAGAAAGCCAGAAGTCTGGCAGGTCTTTGAAAGCAGAGGTGGAAGATCATAAGGAATGGCTCATCCAGAAGACAACCCAGGCTTGTCTCCCCTCTGTTCCCTGGAAGCATCCATACGTGTTCACCGACTTGTAAATCACCGTCAAATTGTTGGGAAGTTTCTTGTGATGGGAAACTTGTTGGGCCAGGTACCCAAAGAGACCTCAACCACGTTGAACAAACTGAGCCTCAATTCCCTTACCTGCAAAATGGCCTTGTTTTAATAGCTTTGGTCCCATCTGCCTCACAAAGGCGGAGAACGGAGGTGCCGGTCGAGTACTTGCCGAGGTCCCCAAGTCCTCCACAGATGCGTGGCCTCGCTTATCCAGCACAGAGATCTTATTAAACATTGTCTCGCTCTGTTTGCTTCAGTGGTTCCGGAGGAAGTGTTTATCCTCATCTTGCATTCTGCGAGTTCACAGGAATTTTAAATCTAATTTGATTTCTCTGATTCTGGCTTTGCCTCAACTTCCTATTTCAAGAGGGAAACTAAAGGCAGACCTCCGTTTCTTTGCTTTCAGGTTCTAACAGCGGGCTTTTTGTGCATTCTGATTGCAAGCGCAGCCTAACAAAGCCATATTTAAACACAGGAAAATGTCACTTACATGTTAAAAAGCTCACAGAAGCAAGTCTGTCTCCATCGAGCCTTTGAAGCTGCTGCTTAATAAAACCAGGAGAGCTTGGTGACGCTGTCCAACAAAACCCCCCGCTATATTTGTACTGCGCATATTTTTGACGATCATGATAAAAGCGGAGAAAAAGCCGCGTGCGTCACAACAATCGTCCTTCATGACACTCAGATATCCTCAAGCTGTAGTGCCATGGAGTCCGTCAGAAGAGACTGGGCATTAATTATGGAAGTACACTTCAATTTATCAGCAGAGGATATCAAACAGGCCAAACGCCACAGCCTCTCATATAATTTATCTCCGCCTCGGAGGGAGGCAGGTAGCACCGATTTGCAAATTGCCTGCTCTGCGAAAAGCAGGGAGAAAGTACACACACACACACACACACACACACACACACAGAGAGAGAGAGAGAGAGAGAGAGCACAATTAAAAGCAGATAAGCATCAGGCGAGGTGTCACATTTTCAGTAGAATGCCCAAAGTGGAGGTCTTAATCTCCCGGGTTGGTTTGTTGCGAGTGTCCTCACTGAGCCTTCTCTTGATGCGACTACTTAACTCCTATTAAAATTAATAGGGGTCAGGCCCAATCATCCAGGGAGAAAGGGCCTCCTGGCGAGGGTAGGCCCCACGTAAGAAGGATTTGGTGATTACTGTATTATCTGTCCATTCATTTTCAGATTATCTTGTAAGTGTGCATGCTTTCTGATCTTTGGTCCAATTATAAAGAATAACATGTCACGTAGGATCTATTTTTATTAAAGCAGCCGGCTTCTCTTAAAAAGCATATAATTTCAGAGGGCATATTGACAGGGTTTTAAGGCACAGTGAGCTCAAAACTTTCTCATCTTTCCTCCAGATAGATAGTGACGTATTGGAAGCCAGGAGAATCACTGGGGATCAGTCAAGACCCCTGAAGATCTGAGGAGAGTCAACTCCTGGAAAAGCCTAACCCAAAAGCAATTGGGGCGCAATTCCCCAAAATAAGAGAACTGCACTTGGTATCCAACAATATATATATATATATGGAAAAAGAACACCCTCAGGCACAAATTCTTTGAGACTCGGTTTTCCCTTCTGTTGAATGGGGTCTTAGAAACAGTAGCATCAGTTGGTTCACGATGACAGTGTTGTGAGAGGAGGTGGGCCATCCAGCGTCCTTGCAGCACCCCGCACACTGCTCCATGCATGGGAGAGTACCAAGAAACAAAGGCAGACTCTGGAAATTGGTGAACTTTACAGACTTTGAGGAAAGCAGCAACCACCAACGTAGTACAGCAGAGCTCACATTCTGCAGGAAGAAAGACATCTTGAAGACACAGCGACAAGGGTGTTCCTGAGAAACACAGAAAGTCACTCTCACTAGCCCATGTTTCATCTCTCTAATCTTTCTCATTCGGCTGCTGAGTGGCGGGAACAAGCTCTCAAATCACCCATGCCCCATAACTAAGCATTCAGGAGTCCCTGAAACGGACCAGGGTGTACTGTTCCATACTTCCTCACTTAGGGTTGCTGTATCTTTCCAGAGAATGTGTATTATTGTTCTAACCACCACCTAATGAAATTCTTTTTGCTTAGCTTTGTCCTTTTGGCCTCAAAGTGTATGTTGTTTAATATCGATATTATGATTTCAACTTTCCTTTATGTTCCCTTGTGCAGTGTATTTTTAAAACTCCTACTTCTAAAATCTTTGTGCCTTTATCTGTGTTCATGTCCCTTGTAAACAGCATACAGATGAAAACTGTTACAACCGCAGTCACCTGCAGCTATAAAAAGTCACACACAGTAGCCTCATGCATTCACCACGCCGTCGTACCCAGGGTTAAAATCTGACGTAACTGTGGTTCAACATCACAGCCCAGATATTGGCAAGAGGACAGTCAAGATATGAAATTGTCCTGCTGACACGCTTAAGCACACCACTTCCCTTGAGCTCTCAGTACTCCCGAACCTCAGGCACGGCTGTCTCTTCTCCCTTTCCCGTCATTTTCTTATTTCAAGAACTTGCATAAAAAGGGGCTTGCCTTATGCAACGTTTCAGGATTGGCTTCTTTCCCTTGGGGTAACCGCTTGGCCTCCTCTGGGCCATGGCACGAAGCAATCATTCACTCCTCTTTGCTACTGCATAGCATTCTACCACATGGCCACACCAGTTTAATCAGTCGTTCATTGAACAATATCTGGACTGTTTCCAATGTGGGGCTATTATGAATAAAACTCTAACAAATATTTGTGGGCAGATTTTCTTGTGTGAATATAAGTCTTCATTTCCCTGGTATAAATTGCTCATTTATGTGGTATACATTTTTCACTAAACATGCAATTGCTGGATCATATAGTAATTGCATGTTTAGTGTTTACAAAACTGTCAGATCGTTGTCCAGAATGGCTGCACTGTTTTCACATCTCTACCAGAACCCCACAAGTTTTCTGTGTCATTATTTTTTTTGTACCTCTTACAAATAAATGCAGCTGGGGAGTATTTGTTATTGCTTTAATATACAGATATTTGTGAAAACTAAGCAAGTTTCGTGTATTGACATTCGTGACTAATGAATTTAACTTTACTCCGACCATCTTGCTTGTAATCTATCATGATTTCTTTCATTATTCCCCTTGAATTCTGCTACTGAATCCACTACATTACCTTTATTACTTTTTAAAGCTTTTATGTATTTATCTGAAAGACAGAAAGACATCACAGAGAATAAAACGAATGGAGAGGCAGCATGACAGAGAGCTGGCAACCACAGGTTCAGTCCCCAAATGCTCTCACCAGCCAGGTCCAGGCTGCATCCAGGTGCCCTGTGTAAGCGGCACAGACCCAACTAGTTGAGTCTTCCACCTCCCAGGGTGCACTTTAGCAGGAAGCTAGAATTGGGGATGAAACGGAAACCCAAGTACTCCTATTTCATTGCTTTTGAAACAATCTTTTTTATTGTTGTGATTTGCTTTGAATTTAACCTATCGAAGACCAATCAGCATGACTTTCCTGGACGTGACAATGACTGTGGAGCACTCTCCTATAGCTCACGGGGTTGCTGAGGAAGATTTTAACCTTCTCTCATTTCTAACCGTATTTAGCTTTGTGCTGGTGGCGATCACACGATGTCCTGTGGGTCTCATGCATCACCAGCCAATCCCTTCCCCTCTCTGTGTTGTTTGAACCGGTCCTCTTCTTCAGCGTCCCTCCTCCACCAGCCCAGCCTGGATGGTTCTCCCAGCCTACTGTGCTTTGCCTAGAAAGGCCACCTCACTCTTGGATCAGCATTTGCCAGGGTGGTGAGCCACGGTGAGATTCAGACTCCCTTTTCTTTGCGAGGATGTTATTCTGTTGTCTTCCAACTTGTGTGGAAGGCAGGAAGTCTGTGGCAGCCTGAATCTTGACCCTGCACAGATAACTTCACCTTTCCTCCTGCCCCACAGTCTGTGCAGGTTTCCTCACAGGTCTAGGTATGGCTTGCTTTTTTCATTTGTCATTACGCTCATTCTCACCATGCGCTGGCCAGAACTGAGTTTCCTGGACCACTGCTGTCCTCTCCAGGTACTTTGGAGTGCGCCCCATGAACCAGGTAAGAATAAACAAGGAAACTTTCTTGGACCTTGCTTAAATGAAGCACATTTGCATGCCCAAACCAAAGGCAGTCTGAAGCTTCCAAGTGCCTGAGACACAGGCTGTTCTGGGCAGAAGCAAAATATGCTGGAGAGAGTACCATGTGAGGCTGCCATCTGCAGGGACAGCTTCCCATGGGGGCACAGGTTCAGGTCCTGCCTTCCTCACTTCTGAGCCAACTCCAACTCCTTGACAATGTGCCTGGGAAGCCAGTGGAGGATGGGCCCTGCACCCATGTGAGAGACTGAGAGGGAGCTCCTGGCTCCTGGCTTGGGAGGTGCTCAACTCCAGCCATTGCCACCACATGGGGAGTGAATCAGAATATTGGAAGACGCCCCTCTCTTTCTCTCTGTATTTTTGACTTTCAAGTAATTTAACTTTAAAGAAAAGATAAGTAAACTAACTAAAAAAGAAATAGGTAAGGTATATTGTCAGCTGGCAGTGGAAGACAGCTCCTTGGTGGTTTCCCAAAGGGTCCACTCACTGGGGTGTTGAGCTCATTGCTCTGGCCGTTTGCAGAGGAGTCTGCCTTTGGCCATGGGTTCATCTCTTTCTCCACACTGAGGAAAGCAGACAAGATCATCCTCCAGCTCCTCACTTGGCTAACGTTCTATGACCCCTGTAAAAGCTCCAAGCCCTGACCAGGGCTCGGTGGATTGTTCTGGCTCTGCTCCGCAGTGAAACAAGAGGGGCAGGGGTGCAGTTGTTTACTTGGGGCCAACAGCAGAGCAGGCGAGACATCCACCGTGTTGGCCTTATCTCCTGTGTCTGGGTTCTGCCACCTCAGCCACCGTGCCTCCTCCCTCAACTGCCATCCAAAGAAAGGCCATGGGTCCGCATCTCATTTCCTTCACAAAAATGTCAACGGCATTATCTTATGCATGTGTTGTACAGATAAGGGGAAGTCACGTTCAACAATCTGCTCCACTCACTTTGGGCTTACTGGCTTACATCTTCATTTTGAATTCAGCGAAGCTGTGGCCTTTGTAGCAGAGGTGGTGGTGCAATCAACCTAAGTCACCAGTCCCAAGAGCGAACCAGTTGTCACGTGCCACTGGGTGCTGCCCAGGGTGTGCTTAAGGAGGCCCTGAGGGCTACTCCCTCCTGCCACAGAAAACATATCTTGTCAATTTTTGCACCAAAATTCCTTACAAAATAAGATGCCTCCAACACCAACTTGATGGGCATCTGGGGGATGAAGAACATGAGCTGGCTTTGTGGAGAGTTATGGACTACACCATGGGGTCTCGAGCTTTGGCTCCTATTTCAACAGAACAATGAAGGCTTGGGGGTGTGGGTCTGGCACTGTGGGGCAGCTGGTTAATCTCCTGCTTTCCACACCCACTTCCAGTTGCTCTGCTTGCAATTCAGCTTCCCATTAAGAGAGCTGAGAGGACAGCTGAGGATGGCCTAAGAGATTGTGTAGGAGTTCCTAGTCTCTGGCTTCTGCCTTGGCTGCGATGTCCGTTTGGGGAAGAGTGAACCAGTAGATGGAAGTTCTTGTGTGTGTGTGTGTGTGTGCACTGTGTCACTCTGCATGACAAATAGTCTCTGAATGAGGTTTTATTTTTTTTCAAAGATATGTTGGTAGTAGGCACAAAGACAAACTAACACTAGCTGAGTGTCTCCTACCGGTCAGACACAAGGCCACACCCTCCAGAAAGCACCTGCTTTGCAGCCTCACAACAGCCTGCCACACAGCTGCTGCTGCTGCATTTCCTATTTGTCGATCAGGAATCCCAACACAATTGACTCATCTCAAAAACTACCCCATGAGTGGGACTTTCCCTCCACATTTGTCCGAGTCCCAGTCCAAGTTTCCAGATTCCTCCACTTACCTCCTGGCTACAGCAGAGCAGCTGAAGTCGTCCCAGCAGGCTAAGTTGTGTGACCACACTTACTCCTTGTCAGGCATCTGGTTGACCAGTGTCAAAACTGAGCCACTGGCCTGAAGTACCCTGAAGAGATCCACCCCAGGACCTGGCACAGTAGCCTAGCGGCTGAAGTTCTCGCCTTGTATGCTCTGGGATCCCATTTGGGTGCCAACTCCAACCCCAGCAGCCCCTGTTCCCATCCAGCTCCCTGCCTGTGGCCTGAGAAAGCAGTCAAGGACAGCCCAAAGCCTTGGGACCATGCACCTGCCTGTGAGACCTGGAAGAGGCTCTTGGCTCCTGGCTTTGGATCGGCTCAGCTCTGGCCATTGCAGTCACTTGGGGAGTGAACATCAAATGCAAGATCTTCCTCTCTCTGCCTCCTCCTCTCTGTATATCTGATTTTCTAATGAAAATAAATAAATCTTTTTCAAAAAAGAGGTGGACTGCATTGCCTCAGACCCTGATACTCCTACCAGTGAAGAAGGTAATTTTCTCATGAAGGCATGGCAGGAAAAAAAAAAAAAAAGAGTTCACCTTTACGGCTCTTCAAGGAATGTTTTAAGATGTACAAGATTCTCTCCTCTTGTCACTTTGACCCAGAACGAAGTGAAAGGGACATTAGCAGAATTTTCTGCCAGGGAGGTGGTGGCATGCGCACAACCGGCAGTTCAGGAAGGTTTGCTGCTGTCTAAGCCTGGGCCAGCCTGGGCTCCGTGGCTTTGGGTTGGTCGCTGTCACCATCTGGGTGGGGAGTGAGCCAGCACTCTCTCACTCTCTCTCGCTCTCTCTCCCTCTCTCTCTATAAGAACCCGTCTTTCAAAATATATAAATGTAAGAAAACCAGTGACCTTGTGACTGTAACCACTGGAGTGCTCACATTAGGAATCTTTCATAACCGTGATGCAGAATGGTGAAGACCATGGCTCCAAGCAGTGTGAAAAATGAAGCCAACTGCTCATAGGCCCACGCAGCAAAATCGAGGAGAAACATCTGAGGGCAGAACAGGACTCTAGAGGGTCCTGGTTTCAGAAATCCCCAAGACCTCACCCATGAGCCACAAAGCAACTTTGGGTGTTGTGTGTAATTTTGAAAAACACTGATAAGCTGAATGGACATCAATAAATTAATGATGTGTCCACATGCTTTAGAATACCAGGCAACTAAAAATATAATCTTGACATGGAAAAAAGCTTGGCAAACTTCAGCGGCAGAGCAAAATGAATAGTTGAGTTCCAATTACATAAAAAGTTGAATCAAACGCGTGTGTAGTTGTAAACATACACACCCATAAATATCGATAATAAGTGGTCAAATATTCATACATATAGAGATAAAAATAGGAAAAAGCCTGAAGAGTCGCAAATCTGGTCTCCGGCTCCATCCCTGCAGTTTTACAGTGGACTCGGAAGAAAATCCCCCTGCTGGTCCTCTGTCCTCTGCTGCTCACACTGGTCTGGTGCCCTGTGATGCTCACACTGGTCCTCTGTCCTCTGCTGCTCACACTGGTCTGGTGCCCTGTGATGCTCACACTGGTCCTCTGTCCTCTGCTGCTCACACTGGTCTGGTGCCCTGTGATGCTCACACTGGTCCTCTGTCCTCTGCTGCTCACACTGGTCTGGTGCCCTGTGATGCTCACACTGGTCCTCTGTCCTCTGCTGCTCACACTGGTCTGGTGCCCTGTGATGCTCACACTGGTCCTCTGTCCTCTGCTGCTCACACTGGTCTGGTGCCCTGTGATGCACACACTGGTCCTTTGTCCTCTGCTGCTCACGCTGATCTGCTGTTTATGATTCAGCATCATTGGCTTTTGTGATAACCAGTCTTCCAAGGCATTTCTGTGTAATTAACAGTTCACACATTCAATTTCTAGAAAGTAAAAACACTGTAAAAACTGCACCAAAAGATTTGCATTACACATAAAGTCCAGCAAAGTTCACCTGTGGAAAGCCACAGAGTCATTTTATTTCACCACCCCCTGGCAAGATAACACTTAAGAGGAGGCACAGTCATCTACCATTGTCAGAAAAATAAGCCTTTAGTGAGCCAGCCAGCTGCTATAATCGTGGAGTTCCCTGAGTCACACTCACGTTGTCTGTACTTGGATTGAAGTTCCACTCGCAAAGTTTGGCCATTCAAGAACCATCTTTCTATTGCCAGGGCTGCTCAGGAACTGTTTTGCATCTCAATTACTCATGATTAATGTAATCAGATGGAATCAATTAATAAAGTCAAAATATACAGGAAGAATTAAAATAGCACA
The DNA here is from genome assembly GCF_030435755.1 of Ochotona princeps. Taxonomy (NCBI): domain Eukaryota; kingdom Metazoa; phylum Chordata; class Mammalia; order Lagomorpha; family Ochotonidae; genus Ochotona; species Ochotona princeps. The sequence goes on from NC_080857.1 coordinate 4,188,981, forward strand.
ACCAACACACACAGATACGCAGACACAAACAGAAGAGGAGGAATCAAGAGCATACCTCTAGAAAGGCACATGCGACAGTGATTTGAGAAGTAACTTTGTGAGGTTAATTACAGGTGCATTATGCAGCATTACAATTAATTTGTTGGGAGTGCAATATTTTATTTTAATAGGCATGTGGGACAACACCACAAAGTGGAGAAGGTGAATTCTCCATGGATTTGGCAAACCCTGGGCACAGGACTGACAGTTGATTCTGGGACATCGGCAGACATTCACTCCAGAGGTTGTCTGCAGATTCATCTGTGCTGCCTTCCAGGAAGTCCACATGGCCTCCTGCAACTGGTCTCGTATTTTGCTGTTCAGACAGAGTTTCCCCTCCATGTGGCCCATTACTGTCATGATGAATAGGAGCCAGGATTGGTGTTGCCTTCCAAGGACCCAAGTCTGGTGAGACAGGTTAATCAGACACCCAAGGGCACAAGAAAACCACAGAGTACCTCGCTTCCAGCTGAGAACTTGCTCAGGAGGAAAGAGATGCTTTTGCTCCAAAGTGGTGTTGGAACCTAGACTCATGAGTGAATATCAAAATAATACTTAGAAAATGGAAAAAATTGGAGAGGAATAGTAGGGAGATGGCAGGAAGGCAGTGGAGGCGGAAGGGTGGAGAAGGAGAATGAAGAATAAAGCTTCAGGCACAGAGAATGGAAATCAGAGTCCCTGAAAACTTAGCAAGATTTGCGTTTATTTATTTGTGGGTGGTTCTCACTGCTCTAAGGTGAGCAGTAACACTGAACCCGACCTCCCACAAAAGCGAGTGGTCAGCAGGCAGGAGTCATGCCAGTCCACATTCAGATGATAAGAAGTTAAGCTGCTGCTTAGGGTATCCACATCCCATTTCAGACTGTCTGAAGATTGGGCCTGAGCTCTGCTTCCATCCACAAGGGCTGTTACTGCATCTGGGAGGCAGCAGGTGGTGGCTCAGAGGGCTGGGAGACCTGGATGGAATTCCGGTCTCCTGGTTCAGCCCTAGCTATGGTGGCCATCTGGGGAGTAATTAGTAATGGAAAATTGCGTGTGTGTGTCTGTGTGTGTGTGTACGCTGCTCTGCTTCTCAAATAAATAAAATCAATGAATGAAAAACATTAAAAATTCAAATGGCATTTTATTTTGTGGCCAAGCCTAAACTAATATCTTCATGGACAATATTTAGATCACCTCTTCCGTGAAGTCCTCTGTGAATGCGGTCAGCTTGGCCAGTGGACTCTGCCCTGGATCCCTCACAGCTCTGCTGCTCACTGCATTGCATCAGCCCTGGAAGTGAGTCTCTGCTCTTTGCTTGGACCGTGAGCGTCTTATCTTAGGTTAGGTTTTACCTGATGTGTAATGTAATCCTTTATGCATTCTTGGGGAAAGAGGGAGTTTGAGAGCACACACACCCAGAGTGGGTGAAGGGCAGCCCAGCTGAGCCAGCTCCCCAGGCTCCAGACTTCGGACAAATCACCTGGCCACTGCACTCAGCTGAGCTGCTCTGTATAGCAGAAACATGGTGCTGCCTCGATTTGTATGACCAGAGTCCCTCCAAGACAACCAGTGCTTGACTGGGCAATCACAGGGGCTGCTCCACAGATGGGCAGTTCCCTGGAGGGCAGAACTGGGAGCCCCTGGCTGCAGCACGCCCACTCCCAGCACAGATGCTCTGCACCTCTGCCAACAGAAAGCCATCACCCCACCCCTTCCCCAACACCTTGCATTGTTTTCTTCTACACCTTTAAGCCAACCTTGGGGAAGCCGATTTGTCAAGCTGGAAGTAGGTTTCAGGGTCACTAGATACTCGTGGCAATGGATTCTCATAAAACAGAAAGAGTTACAGATCCTTTTAATCTGCCTCTCACCGGCATCTCTTTGCTGTGCAGTTCTGCAGGTATAGGCTGGGGTGCTGGAATTTAGGTCAATGACATTCATGCTGCCTCTTAGAACAAAATCTCTCTGCAGCAAGTGCATGATTTCCTGTTATGACTGTGAATCCTGCCAGCAGCGCTGACGAAGTGACTGTAAAGGCTTCCATCCTGTTTGTTTGTAATTCTTAACAATGGGCTTTTGGGGAAGGAAGGACGGGCGTGCAAGTGTGTTGATGAGGTGCACAGAGCATGCGATGCCGCCTGAATAATGCATGCGCACTTTGTGTGTGTACCCAATGCAGGCCGAGTGCAGGGGACGCCGACGGCTTTGAAGCACCTGTTCTGAACAGCTCGGATGACAGCCCAAGAGTCCAGATAAGATCTGAGCTCTGCCTCCGCCCTGCCACCCCACTCGCCACACTGCCCCATTTCCCTTTTTGCATTTAAAATAAGCTCTGAGACTAAGCCACCGAGAGATCCTGTCAAAGACAGCGCTTTTGTGAGGCTCCGTGTTTCTCCCCACCCGGCTGAGGACTGGCTCACAGCCTGTTTGGGGAAGGGAAGGGTAGCCATCCAAGTGGATGCCCCATCCATTCCCATTCTGACCTTACCACAGCATCTTCCACAAGGAGGGAGGTCAGTAGGTGTTTCCAAGAATAAAGTGGCCATTTGGGTTGATGTGGTCCCAAAGGTACCAGGCTCCCTCTCCTAAGTTTCAGGTCATGTGGACCCTCCTGAACTTGGTCCATTGCTATTGGCATGGTCTGCCACCTCTCTGCTCCCCCTTCCCACTCTAAAGCCCCATTCGTTCAGAAAGCCTTCCAGACACCCTGGGCCAAAGGCTGTCCCCTCTCTCACTCATCTCTGTGTGTATTCTTCAGTATTGGAAGAGTTTCCATCATCAGCAACATAGGCATTGTTTTTTCTGCTGCATTTGGAATATACAAAAATTTCTGTTTATGTATTACAGAAATCCATATCCAATCTCTCCAAATATATGTGTCAGCTATTAAAAAAAAGGCAAGACAGCAAATGCCCTGTGATCCAATTTCAGTAAGACTTAGAAACACAGTCCCATCTTAGCTCCTGCCTCTTTCTCCCGCCTTTCATATGACTTTATCATGTGCTCCATACCACTTTATTGCTACCTTACCACCTGTTAGAACTCCTGAAAATGATTGTCCGGTGTTGTACCATCCTGGACTTTGTATAAATGAGCTCTCTTGATAGCATGTGCTGTTTTGCAATTGTCGTTCCTTGTTTGTTTTCAACTTTGCGCTCGCTGTTGCTTCTGAGTTCTTCCACGCCGCTGCACGTGCCTGTGCTTCCTTTATTTCCACAGCTCAACAGTACTCCTTTGTGCGACTCTACCAGAATGTACTGACTGCCTCTATGGCTGGTGTGCGCTTGGGCTGCCTTCAGTGTTTTCTTACGCCACGTGTCTCCCCATTGATGGATCTGCACTTCTCCAGACGTGTGCACCTGAGACGCAGAGTGCTGAGACAACGGTTTTGTGCATTGGATCATGTGTTGCTGGATAATGACAAATTGTTTTCCAAAGTGGATGCTCCAATGTGTACCCTCTTGAGAAATATGAGTCTCCCTCTCTGCCTTTCATTGCCAAAACTCTTAACAGTCAAATGATACCATTTTTTCCATCTGGTTTTACGAAACAGCATCCCATCATGGTTTAATTTGCATTCCCCTGTTTATCAGTGACATCACTCTCTTATCTTCTGTCACTGGACATTTGAGTTCCCTTTTTGGTGGAGTGCCTGTTCAAGTCTTTTGCCCATTTTTTTTACAAAGTCACTTGTATTTTTAAAAATAGGTTGTAGAAGTTCTAGTTTTTTGTCTTCATCACACAAATTATCTTGTTCAGAAATATCATTATAAATCCCTTTTCCACTTTTGAAGTGTGTCTTTTCCTTTGTTTTGCTGTTTTTTCCTCTATGGAGTTTGCTTTCCTCACACATATTCACTCATATAAAATCCTGTGTTGCCTTTTCTTGCTTTTCACATGGAAGTCTCTTATAAAGTGGAATTTGTTTTGGGTACAGTGTGATGGAGAGATGGATTTTTTCAGTTGTGTGATAAACCACCCTAGGCTGAGGTTCAAATAACCCTCCTGTTGGTGGTTGTGATGCCATTTGTGTCCCCAAATCTCGCTCCCTCTCCCTCTCTCTCCCCCATCTCTCTCTCTCACACACACACACTTGTTCCAACTCTAACTCTGCTTTGTTGATCAGCTTGTGTGATCCAGGAGTGGTCTCAGTTACTGCCATTAAGATGATTAATGGATTTTTGCCAAGTGGGCCGGGCAAGCTTTCTCTCACTGAGGATGATTCCTCCTTTCCTGCTATTTGCAGTTCCACACAGGTAATTTCCACACAACCATCCATATGCTCATGATATCCACTGGAGCAAACTCTTAAGCTCGATTAACTAATAATTCAGTACGGAGAGAATGGCCATACACCTGGTGTTGGTCATCAATGCACACATTCATGTTGCTTCAATTTCAATAGCCCTTCACAGAAACCAACTGTTCTTTAAAAAAAAAGATTCATTTATTGTTATTGGAAAGTCACATATACAGAGAGGAGGAGAGACAGAGAGGAAGATCTTCCACCTGTTGATTTCATTCTGCAAGCGGCTAGAATGGCCAGAGCTGTGCTGATCCAAAGCCAGTAGCCCAGAGCCTCTTCTGGGTCTCCCATGTGGTTGCAGGGTTCCAAGGCTTTGGACCATCCTCGACTGCTTTCCCAGGCCACAAGCAGGGAGCTGGATGGGAAGCAGTCTGCCAGGATTAGAACCGGTGCCCATATGGGATCCTGGCGCATGCAAGGCGAGGACTTTAGCCTTTAGGCTACCACGCCAGTCTAATACCAATTGTTCTTTACAAATTTTCTGCATAAGGTACTTGAATATCTTTTGTTAGATATACTCCTATATGAGGTACATTTTAATTTCAGTAGAAATACTGAAACCATTTAAATTGTTACCCATCAGTTGAATCTCTGTGTATAAAAATATGATTAGTTTTGTAGAGACCTATCTCAGATCCAGAAAGCTTAAATTCTATAATTCAAATGATTTATCTGTATACTCACCTGGACTTCTAGCCGAAGGCCTTGCCCTCTTGACATCATTACTGATGTATTTTGCTAATTTTTTTTTAACTTCAAATCCATGTTGCAGCCTTGAATCTCACAGATGGTTCGGATGTCACTGTCACCATGCAAGCCCTTCTTCACTCTTGCTCAGAATTTCCAGATTTCCTTCTGGATTTCTTCAACTTTTGCTTGACTAACAACATGTAGAATGTTCTGGAGAGAAGGCATGGTAGTGGCTAACCTATCTCCATATTCACTTCCTAACATGTCTTCCTTCTTGGAGCGTCGTGCATGCTGTGGATAGCATCTTCAGTCCCTAGTTCTTCTTTGTCAGTGGGGATTTCCTTTGAGTACCTGGTAGAAATTTTTCTGAATCTTTCATCTTCCTTGCTGCTTGTAATAAGATAACTTACCGTTTTAGCGGTGACTCGCTTTCCTTTCCTCTAACGTGTTCTCTGTGTCTTTGGTGTTCTGCTTCTGACTGGCAGGTCTTTGGAACTATTTTTTCGAGCTGTTAGAAATTCAGCTGGCTCTCTGAAATTGCAGATCAGGGTCTTTTGTCACTAACAGGAAGTTTTCAGCTATTGCTCAAAAATAAATCCTCACTGGTATCCTCACAAACTTTTTAGACTTTTTGGTGTATTTTTTGATAATTCTTTCTAAGAATTGTCTAAAATGCATTCAGTACCATTTTTTTCAATCTATTTCCCAATTGATTAAACTGCTTTTGGTGTACCTAATCACTAATTATTATCCTATTATTATTTCATTCTTTGTTTTTTCTCTTTGGTTTTCCTGATACATCTGGTCATTCAACCTTTTTTGTTACTTGATGCTATTTCATATTTCTGATGTCTTCTTTTTCTTTGAAATACATTTTAAAATGATTTTTAAGTGTGTTTCTTGAGAGGTAAGAGCGCATGCTATAATTGCACAGGTGAGCCCCTGCTCTCCCCTCCTGCCCCCCGCCCCGGGCTGGCAACCCCTCCTCTGTTTTGGTCACCATAAACTGATGACTGGTAAGTATTTATTCTTCAGGTCCGATAAATTCCACCTCTGGTTTTTCCTATTTTGATTCTTCTGTTTGTTCTTTCTGTAGGCCTTATAATAGTGCTTTGTTTCTCTGTACAATAATATTTTTAAATGTGAGGGTCTTTTAAAATACTTAATCTGAGCAAAAGGATTGAGAAGTAATGTGAGTTTGTTTTTAAAGAAAACTTTAGCTACAGCAATTCCTTGGCATTGCTGTGGAAAACAGCTTCCACTGGAGAGGATTGGTGTTGCCTGGCTGAGGGTCTGACTGTCTCATCAGCCTAGAGCCACTTTAAGTGTCATTCGAACACATGCTTTCTCTTTTCTCCTCACTTACCTGGTTAAACGGGGCGATACCTGGTTCATCCCACGCTGAAGACAAGGGTATTTTGCAGTTTGGCTTGGACTAGCACATGATTGTGCATGTGCTGGTCACCTTGACCTTGTCTTCATCTTCCTGGGTCTGTGAGAACTGGACTCCCCTGGTCAGCAAAGGGCACTCAGGGTGAACAAGCCACCTGCTGCGTGTCTGCCCCGAGTTGCCCGCGTGACTGAAGCACCAGCATCGGTGTATTCGTCCCTTTCCTGCTGCTTTGCCACGCAGTGCAGTGGCGCTTGCTCTGCGTTAGCCTAGCCATACAGAAAGAAAGGGAAGTTGATTCTGCCTCTTTCACACATGCTATCCCACAACTAAAGCAGACACCCAGATACCTCTCTTCTTGTTTTTGTTTTGTTTTTGAGAGAAAGAGAGAGTGAGAGAGTGCTCCACCTACTGATTTATCCCCAATGTCTACAGTGGCCAAGGATGAGGGCTGGAGTTGTGGTGTAGTGAATTCAGCTACTGTCTGTGATGCTGACAATTCTTATAGACCAGGATTCTAGCCCCAAGCATTACACTTCAGACAGAGCTAATGTGTCTGGGGAAGTAGCAGAAGAGGGCCCCTTGCATCCTTGTGGGAGAGAGCCTGATGAAACTGCCAGCCCTGCCTACTTGGCCATTTGGGGAGTGAATCAGTGGATGGAAGAATGTGTGTGTGTGTGTGTGTGTGTGTGTGTGTGTTGGATCTTTCAAACAAATAAATAGATCATGAAAAAGCAAGCAAACAAACAAACAACAAAAATAGAGCAGCCAGGATTGAGACGGGGATTGTCGCTGGGAGCTGGGAACTCAATCCAGGTCTCCAAGGTGGGTGGTGGAAAAGGAATGTGCATCAGCAGAAAGTTGGAGTCAGGACCAAGGGGCAGATACCAAATCCAGGCTTTCTGATATTGAACTTGACGCGCTTTGGCCAAATAGTGGTGTAGAGTGCTGCTCTTCTGGCAAGTAATTTTCTGGAGCCCTGTGATCCAGAAGTTTACCATAGGACAAAACCCATTCCAGTGACGTCTCGCAGCTCTCTGCCTCAGCATTCCTGTTCTTTATTTCCCGTTTCTGAATTTATGCGACAGAATTTCTCCAAGTGTGCTTTGTTGTAACTTTCATATGGACAAGCATCCAGGATGGTAAAGAGGAAAGCATCAGTGTTCTCCACCCCCGCCCTTGGGCCGACGCACCCAGGGTCTTCCATGCTCTGTCATTTTTTCTATGAATATGAAAATATGAACCTTATTTCCTTCAGCCATAGGGCCATGCAACCTAGCATCTATTCTACAGTAGCTGATCCATCAGGGAAAGCAGCAGATCTAGTTCTGTGGCAACAAACAGGCCCTTCCTCTCAAGCTCATCACAAGAATAAAGATAATTCATAAGCATTGAGGTTCCACCAAAGGAGTCAAAATAAGGTAAGAATTTAACATATGCTCGGACCCTGCATGGTGGCCTAGTGGCTAAAGTCCTCACCTTACATGTGCCAGGATCCCATATGGGCTTGACTTCCCATTCAGTTCCCTGCTTGTGGCCTGGAAGAGCAGTTGAGGATGGCCCAAAGCCTTGGGACCCTGCACCCGCATGGGAGACCCGGAAGAGGCTCTGAGCTCCTGGCTTTAGTTCAGCTGAGCTCCAGCCATTGCAGCTGCTTGGGGAGTGAATCAACGTTTGGAAAATCTTCCTATCTGTCTTTTCTCCTCTCTGTATGTCTGACTTCCCAATAGAAATAAGTAAATCTTAAAAGCAAAAAAATTTAACATATACTGGTATATCCAGTCACCACAGTAGCTCTATTATTATCTCCAATCTCAGATGAGCAAGTGGAGAGTCAGAGAGGTGAGTTACTTCCTATAACCATCAAACCCTGCAGATAACAGATTCAAGATTCACACCTAGGAATATAACCCCAATGTGTATGGTTTCAATCTCTATATGAGTTCACTGCACTCCCTAATAGGATATCCACAAGCTGATTTTTGTTTAAGTGCTGTCTCATTTGAGTTGCTCTAGTTCTAAACTTATCTTAAAATCAGGCAGTTCTACTTGTATGCAGGATGTTTGCCAAGCATCTTTATTTTATATAGTCTAATCAAAACCTTGCCACAGATAGTTTAACAACCCCATTCACAAAGAGACTGGGATTTGAAGAGCACAGACAACTTGTCCAAATTTTAGAATCACAATTCAGTAAGTGCTCAGCAGACTTGGCCTGGCTGGCTCCCTGTACTGGACACTTAGTACTGTGACCAAGGAAAAGTCAAAGTGTTGTGAACATCTGGACACACAGAAATCCCTGGGGGAGAGGAGATCTAAGAAATCTCACCAGGCTAGTGGTCCCTGAGCCAAGTGCTGTATTCCTGAATTATAAAATGTTTGACTTGTCCACACACAGCTGGGGTGGGGGCTCCTTCCAATAGAAACCCTTTAGGATTCATTGCTACAGTTTTCTGAACCTCAGTTTCCCATGAGGACCAATAGTCCTGCCTCATAGGCATACGGTCAGATCACAGATTTCGTCATCGTCGTCCAGATAGACTGCTTAGCCCAAGGACTGGTGCAACGAACATTTTCCTGCTGGTAATAGGACTGAAATGAATGGAAAGGAAGGCGATGCCATGTTTATCCCTATTCAACACAGTTTCTGAAGGGGAAACTGAGCTTAGAAAATTGATGGTGATTACATACTGCCTTATGACTTTGGGGGCAAACATGGGATGCAGTCTATGAGTTAAAAGTTAACAGTGTCACAGGCTTCACCATGACGCTCTTAACTAGATAGCTTCCTCATCCTGTGTGCAGCACTTAATACTCTGAGTTGAACTTCTCTAGTTTGACACCAAGTGGGAATCTTGGGGCTATTTCAAAAGCGGAGCTCTTTACAGTTGGAAATGATGGAAAATGGGAGAAGCTTAGGCCAGTTCTCTCTGAAGCTCAAAGAAATTTATCTGGTTGCAAGAAACACATGGGATTGTGGCTTCATTCTGATACTTGGGATTTCTGAGAATAATTCCATCTGTATTTGATGTAAGTAGGTGGATGTATAAGGGACTGTCCTCTTAACAAGTGGAAAATTTAAAACCTAAAAGGCAGCTTTCTCCAATTTCATAACATGTGACTTCTAGTAAATTCCATCTAATAGAAGCTACTCCAGGTATAATTACTATTATGTGGGATTCCATAAACCTTTTTATATGGCATAGAGTTGACAATTATGAAAGCAATTGTAAAGCATTAATTAAAAGCATTCCTCTACTAATTATGTGCCCTGAGGTTGAAATACAAACTATATATTCTTAATAAATCACTCCCCCAAGAGGCTTCCTGTGCTGGTACCAAATTCATCAACTTTCATTTCTCTCTCAATTTTCAAACATGGAGAGATTCTAAGGCCATATCATCCTGTTAAAGAGGATACATGTCAGATTACACCTGGCTCTTCCTTACAGAGCCTGAAAGAAGAACAGGCTGATGTGTATTTCTGTGGCAGGAGCTCACATATCCTATCAACTTTGCCTGTGCTGCTGTTTCTACACAAAGCCTGGCAGGAGGATGGGCTAACTGTAATGGCATCACTGACACCTCCTTCCTTCTCCCATGCTTCCCAGAACAACGGGCCAGTGAGCCCCATCCCTTCACTTCTCCCTACGCAGTGACACACGTCCCACAACAAGTTTCACCCAGATCCTCACCATCTCAGTCATAGCTTTTGTCCCTGAGTCCCCCAGCCCTTCCATTTGTGTTCAACTCCCACCACATTGTCAGACTTACACCTATAAAGTCAACCTCGCTTAAATGAAAAGCACCACATCCTAGAAGTCTCAGGTCATTCAGATAGAGTTGGGTCCTCACTGGAGTCTGTTGAGTAAATGCAAATGGTAAGAATGGGTGACCTTCAGGAGAAGGAAACACAGAGAAAAGTCCAGCACTTCATCATTTACTAATTCTTTTACTCAACAGCAAGGTAATATTTTGTACTTGCTCGAGCCCAGCAACAACTACCCAACTCCATCAGCCAGAACAAATGAAAGCAAAATAAAACTCAACAGAGGTCTCCCCCACCTCTATTCTATTCTTTCCAATGATCCAGAGAGTTTTAATTTCCATTTGGAGGGAAAAATCTGTGTCTAGCTGGTTCAGCCTTCTGCCAACTTGCTCCCTGAAACCTTAGCTTAAGAAACAAACTCCCTGAAGGCAGAGCCTGTGTCCACTCGGACCTCCACTGCTTAAGGCCTCAGTGCCATCCATGGACTCCAGCATGTGGTACGTTCTCACTAAATATCCACCGAATGAATGGATGAGTTGATCCATGAAAGAAATGAAATGTACTTGTCCATATTTCAGCCTTTACTGTATTTTGAAAACGCTGATGGCAAATCTTACAAACCTTGCTCTCTTCATTCAGTTGCAGGGATGTTAGATCAACGTTATTTTAACAAATACTGATTGTACCACTTACTGAGCAAGCTGTGTGCCTGCAGGGATAATGGCTTCGGATCTCTGGTCCTAAACTAGGTGATTAGTGAGATGAGAGGACTGGCCACTGAAGCCCTGTGCTCTACATTCCCATTCTGTGGCACATGAAAGGATGTGGACATCGAAGAGCGAGCTGCTAGCCCCAGGCCATCAGCTCTCTCTGCTCTCATCTGGTGGTGAGACGAGGACCCCTGCCTCCGGCCTTTCCTGGCCTTGCTAGATGAGAGGACAAACAGAGCATGCCAGTGTCGGTGGCCCGTGTAGGTTGTGCTTAAGTCACACTAGTCAGCTTGCTCTATTGGAAGAAGTGTGGAGTGGAGTGGTCTCTGCATCCTTATCCATTTGCACTTGAGGAAAATACTGTGAAGTCCATGTGTCCTATACCACGAGAGCTGAGGGCTCCCTGAATTGATGCAACAACCTGCGACACGTAGTAGGCATGTGTGTTGGAGCTGCAGGTGTGAAGAAAAAGAACTCATGTTTTCTATGACTTAAGACATTCTCCTTATTTTTGTTCTAAGCATACACTGAAGCGTGAGAGATAAAGGGGAAGCAATTCAATCTTTTCTCCCAAAAATTTGTAGGGCGTCCATCCCATAGTTCTCTGCTTGAATATGGTTGTTTGAGATACAATTGTTGCTGTTTTGAAAGAGCTGGTAAGACTAGTGTGCATCATGTCCCAGTATCTATATTGGATGTCACTTTTCCAAAAGCTTGGCACACAGAAGATTCTCCAAAACTTGGAAATGCTGATTTCTTTAATGGGGCCCAGGTAAGGAGATGGGGGAAGAGGTGTAAGTAGCATCAATTAGCAACCCACTTCAGAATTCTACCCTGCCAGTAGACACCGTCCAAATGCTTTCCAAGAACCACAGGTGACACTGATGGTCCTCAATGCTGCAAACGTGGCGATGAACTGATTGCTCAAGAACAGACCACTGCTGTGAAGAAAGTATAAAAGGAGAGAGTGAATGAGCATGAGAGAGAGAGAGAGAGAGAGAGAGAGAGAGAGAGAACCTGTATGTTGATGAGGTTACTTTGAGCTGACATAACAGATTTTGAAGATGGGAGAGAATTGCAAAGAACAGCAATATGAGATACTCCCATAAGGCTCCAGGCAATGGAAGTTCCCAGCATGGGCAAGGAGGGATGGATACCACCCTGGGGCCCAAGTGAGAGAGATGGGAGCTGAAGATCCTGTAGCAGTGTCTAGGGATCAAACTGGATGATCTGTGCACCGTGTCAAAATGCTGGGACTATAATTTTAAGAAAAGGTTCTTGAATTCCATCATATTGTGTGATTTACTGGGTTCAGACCTCTGGCAAATTTGTGCTTCAATCATCAGCAATCATACCTTTGTAATCTTCTCTGTTGTGCCAACAGTCTGTGTACACATCGGGGATTTGGGACTCACACAGAAAATATTTCTTTAACCTCTGGGTGTTAGACAAACTTCATGCAGATGGAGACACATCTTCAGAATTCTTTATGAATAGTTTCAATCCACTAGCGCCCAAATCAGAGACTTATAAAAGTTAGATTAAACTGTGCAACTAACTAAGGGCTCTGAATATTGCCCAGGCATATGGAAATAACCTCCATCGCCCAGAAAGGTAAGACCAAGACAATCTAGGCCCAGTGCAGTGGCCTAGCAGCTAAACTCCTTGTCCTGAAAGTGCCAAGATTCCATATGGGTGACGGTTCTAAATGCTGCAGCCCCGCTTCCCATCCAGCTCCCCGCTTGTGGCCTGAGAAACCAGTTGAGGACAGCCCAAGGCCTTGGGATCATGCACCCACATGGGAGATCTGGAAGAGCTCCTGGCTCCTAGCTTCAGATTGGCTCAGTTCTGGCCATTTCAATCATTTGGGGAGTGAATCATCAGATAGAAGATCTTCTTCCCTGTCTCTCCTCCTCTCTATATATATCTGACTTTCCAATCAAAATAAATGAGACCAAGATGATCTAAGAGAGGAAATGCAAACTCAAATAGAATGAAGGTATTTCTATATAAGAAGCAGCTCCTAAGGACAAGAAGCTGGTGGATGGAGTGACGGGGTGAACAGACAGCAGTGACTGGGAGGCAGATGCTAACAGACTCCAATCGTTCAGTTCTGATTGGTGGAGCTTAGCTGCACTCATTAAATCTAACAAGTACCTTTACACATCATGGAGGCCACGTGATGCTTTCCTAAGTGGGTTCTGGATTAGACAAGGTCAACCAGGGGTCCCTGTGTGTTAGTGCCACAGGAGGTAACACACAAGAGGCAGGGGGTGTGAGAGGAACCACTAAGATTACACAGTAGTGCACATCCTGCCTCTCAGTAGGATCTCCCTCAAAAACAGCCCTGCTTACTCAAACTGAAATCTCTACCACTTCTCCGAGAGACAAGCAGGAGACTGCAGTGGAATGAGGTTGGAGATGACGCCTGATTTCTCTGCCAGGCTATTAGTGACTTACCCAGGAGTCCGCCAAAGGCAAGGTGTTCTTGGTCTCACGTTTCCCAAGTGACACCCAAAGCTCTGCTCTCAAGGTAACTACTATTGCCACACGTTCATGAACCACCCCAGCATGCGCGTGCACACACACACACACACACACACCCCGATTCTGAGCTAAAAATGGTGGCATAAATGTAATTAAGTGTATCTATTCGATTAAGATGTGGTTAGCAAAACCACTTGTAAGTGAAGCTTAAGAGCAAGTAGATCAATTACTGTTTCACCTACTCCTTTATCATTGAACTCCACCATGATTTGAATGCCTCCTTTGAAGCTCTTGTGGCAATAGAATTGCTATTGTAACTGTACCCAGAAACAGAACCTGTAGAAGGCAACTAACGCCTAAGTGTTATTGCCAGGGAAAGCTCCGGATGAGAGAGGGAAAGGCAAGCGCATTGTCTGTCTTGTGATCTCCAAAGATATCAGTACTGCCTCGAGACATCTGGCTGGTGCTCTAGGATGTCCAGTACCCAGACCTGCGAGCCACATACATCTATGCCCACTCCTTGGTATCCTAGGATACCTGCAACAAATGGAGCTGCAGCTCTACTCTTTCACTCACCCCTTCTCCACTGCTACATACTAAACTCATCCATTCACTCATCACTTTCTTATCCATCCACCATTTTCTCAAGCAGTTGCTCAATGGGGACTGAACATCGGGACTGGTTAATGTGCTGGGTTAGATATGAGGCAACAATGGTTTCAGCATTCAGAGGCTGAGGGTCAGTATTTGGGGCGGGCAGGGAATGGTCTCTAGCCCAGAAGCAACCATTCGGAGACTTGCTTAGATCACTGCACGAGAATCCAGAGAGAGAGAAATACAAAGGACCCAGGGAACCCCTTGCCCTTTTCTGCATTTAATGTAGTACTTTCAGAGAGTTCTAAAAAATTCAACAGTTATAAATTCAAGATCCTCAGGGGAGGAAAAGAAAGATCACAGGCACAAAATAAGGCTCAGCAAACAAAGAGATCTGGAGGAAACCTCTTCCTCCTCCCTAGCTGAGGGGCTGGAGCAGGGAGAGAGCAGGACCCAGGACCTTGGACTTGGTCCCCACCTCCGTTGGGAGTGACCAAGCTGTCAGGCTGTGGCGCCTCAGAGCAGGGACACTCTGCTGGGCCCAGTCCAGGCTGTTCTCATTGCCACTCTAACCCACAGGGGTTCCAATGCTTGCTGTTTGCTCTTGTTCATGGGACTTGGGGGTAATGTTTACCCTCCTGCATGAACACTCTGAACTCTCAAGGTATATAAAATCAGCCTTCTAGAAGAGAGCCACTTTGCTATTCTGGGTGAATACCCTGCCTGTACTTAACTGGTTAGAACCATCACTTGAATGCTCCACTGCCAAACAGGTCCATGGGCTTCTATCAAACAGAACTGTACAACATGAGTATGAGGGGTGACTGTGTGAGTCAGGTAAGTTATATAACCTCTCTGAGCCTCAACTGAGACATCCATTAAATAAGAAATGACTGTCTTCAGCCTAACGTGATGGTTTAATTGGTTAATCTTTACCACATAAGTGCTGGGATTCCATATGGGCACTGCTTCACTTCCCATCCAGTGTCCTGTTTATGGCCTGGGAAAGCTACAGAGCATGGCCCAAAATGTTTGGAGCATTTACCCACATGGCTCAGCCCCGGATGTTGTGGCCATTTGGGGAGCAAACTGGTGGAAGGAAGATCTTCCTGTTTATCCTTCTCTGTGTAAATCTGCCTTTCCAACAAAAATAAATAAATCTCTTTTAAAAAGGAGACATGACTGATTCATACTAAATCATCTAGCTTCGTGGATCCCTCACTGTGACCTAGCATTATAAGAAGCACATTGCATCATTTTCTACATGCATAAGGTGTCTCCAACAAAGTTCCTGGAAAGTGAGAATTGCAATGTAAGCTATGTGTGGATTCCAAAAGTTCATTTCATGAAAATAAACTTCTTCTTGAGCTTTTTAACTACTATCACAGTACTCAGCAGAACCTCAGAAGGAAGGCAGTGTGGTAGATTCAATTACTGCTCAGAAATACACCAGCCCATCCAACCTCCACTTTCAGAAAGCAGTCTCCTGCTCCATCGGATGACTTCCTGTTTGGTCAACTAGCCATCACCACTGTGAAGTGTAAGGACTGTGAGCACGCTTACTCTCAAGATGGAGCTCACTTCCTTGCACAACCATCATGGCCACAGAAAGAACATGCCTACCAGCCAGTGCAAGATGAAAGGCAGCACAGGACCGTTCCCAAAACCCACGGGCGTGCAGTGAGAATGAAATCCAAATCTGCAACTGAAGTGAGAGCCCAGACCCGGCCAAAATTCACTCCCACTGAGTTGCCTAGGCGAACACGGTCTAAGCTACTCAATTTCACTTTGGTAAGTTACCCTCCAAAACTAACAGCACAGTGTGATTACAACTGCTGCATCACAGACAGGTACACTGGAGAACAGTAAGAATGAACAAGATCGTGCAGCCAGTGAGTGGCTGAACCAGGCCTTTTTGTCTTTTGGTCCCTCTTCATGCTTTCCATTCTCTCTGCTTTGTTTCCTGCTTAGTAGGATCTACTCTGAGATTGTTATGAGCAAGAGAGATACTGGCGCAAAACTCCTTTCCTAGTACCTATTCAGACATGTAGTGTATACTAGTCACTGTGGGTGAAGAGTAATGATAAAATAAGAAATATAAGCCTCTCCAGTTACATGTGAGACAACATGAAACTTCTCTGTAGATGGCCATGGCCATCCCAGATGGACTCTGGAGGACAGTGAGTAGAGCGGCTGCGCCCCACGCTCTCTGTAGGACTGGCGCTCTTTCTGTGCCCAGCCCACCGGGGACTCTGAGAAACACTTTTTGCAAGAAGGCCTTTAGAGTTCACGGGATATTTGGGTGTTTCTTTGCATTTAACCGCTTTCCAGAAGGTTTGTGACAACAGTAAACTTCAGCAGCTTTCTAAGCTAAATTTTTGTCCCTCTTTTTTCATTCCCTTCTATTTAAGAAAGTATATATTGTTACTGTATTTTTTCTTGCCTATTTCATAGTCCCAGACACAGCCACACATACATACTATTTTGTCAAAACAGGCTCCACAATAACATACTGCACCTTGGCAAACTTGCCTCCTTGCTAAAATTATTCTGAGAAAAGTTTGTTGTTGGTTACATTTTTTAAAAAGACACAATATCCCATCTCATCCGCTTCAAGTTAGAAATCACTCTGAAACTTGGGCAGCAGCATATAGCACTGCGTGTGCACACACACGCACACAGTCTGTGGTTTGCACCTCATGGAGTTCTGTCATATCAGTTGCCAACACAGAAGGGGCACATGGCTGAGTGTCTGTGCTGCTCCTCATTACGCTGTGACAGGAACACTGGCATGCTCTGCCTGGGAGAGCGCGTGTTGTCTTTGTCCTGCGTGTGGGCAGGTCAATGTGTCCCACGCTCAGCCAAATAGCAGCTCAAGAAAGCCATGTCCTTGGCAGCACTGTAGCTTTGTCTGTCACACAAAGAGCAGGGACTGTGCTGTGGGTGAGTCCAACCGCCAGTGTGGATGAGCTGGCAGACAAGAACGCTGGTCAAAGCAGAGGTCACCGCCCCACTGTCCCAGGTGTTGAAGTCCATCTGCCAATGCGACTCTGTTGACATCGCTGTTTCTTCAGTTTATCACCAAAAAAGACAAAAGAAAAACTCTGGTATTTACAATGGAAATTTCACATCTCAATTTCAGCTCCTTGTAAAATGCTGGAAGATGAGCCAGCTAGTATTCACCGAGGCAGGAGCTGTGGACGCTTGAGGACACTCCCTCCACACCAGACACGACCTCAAGCCGCCGCTCACCTCCCGTCGGCAGTCTGTTGCAGCCTCTGGTTGTTATCACATTATCCCATGGATTGGTTTTTTATTTTTTCCCATGTCATAAGAGACTATTTCTCTTGGATGAGTCACTATCAAAAGCAAAACAGTAAAGGGCAAGCTAGAGTTTGGGAAAGCTGCACATGAACACCTTTCTCTGAGAAGTAAGCCATCTCTGAGCATCTTCCAGGTGCGAAGGCACCTCCCTACGTCCAGGGTCCTCAGGAACTTCATGGTGTTTTGGCGGTGAAGTGTTCTCCTACTCCTGTTTGAGAAGGAGCTGGGGGAGTGGGTAATGGCAAACGCAGCGGAAATCTCTCTGTGGCGTCACCATGCTCAGTCTGTGGAATGGTCCTTTGGCTCGGGAGCTTCCGTATTCCAATCAGTAAAGGGTAGAGATGGCCCATAGCTGGCTGAGTCGTCAAGAAGAGCCCATGAAAGCACAACTTGCCAAGCGAACCCACAGCAAACCCTCCATGACATCCTCACTCTCCTGCCAGAAATAAACCAAAAAGAAAGCAAAACAATCAAACAGTGAGACTTTGTGAAGTTCTTGCAAATCAACCAGTCTGTGCAGATGTGGTGCTTACAGATGTGGTGTTCCTGTTTATCATTTTTGTAAACTTGAATCAAACCTCCCTCTGCCAAAAATAATAATAATAATAATAACATCACACAGACGCTCAAACACACAGAGACAGGCAGACACGCACTTGCACAACCATGATGCGGCATGTAAGAACAGCCGGTCACCTAAGTTTGCATTCCTCCTTTCCCTGTACTCCTCCCTGTTTCCAAGTCTCTACACTGGTAGAGCAGAGCTGGCCAATGGAATGCATGGAGCGGAAGTGTGTCATTTCTGCTGAGTCATAAGGAAGGACTGAGGCTCAGACTGATTCCCAGAACTGAGAAGCACGCTGGACGTTTGGACGTTTGAGGTCTCCTTATAGCAGCAGTCTGATCCATGCTATGCTGCCAAGACTCACATACACACAGTGTAGGAGATATGGGGCCTCCCAGAGAACATTATGACCTCCCTTTGAAGAATATTTGCAAAATTGCAAAGACTTGTTGGCCATATGCAAGAACTATTGATGCAGAGTTTAAAGCTTGCAGCCACATTGAAGAAAAGGTTCTCATTACTCAGCCAATCAAAGCACAAAAATCAGGTCCTTATTTTACGCGGGTGGGAATTGGGTTACAGGGCTGCATTAGATACAAAAAAAAAAAAGAAAAGAAAAAGAAAAATCAATGCACTTCAAGTATTGACATTCTAGGAACAATAACCGAGCGTGTGTGATGGTCTAGTTTTGCTCTCCCCACATGCCTCTCCCCATTGCTTTCCACAGAAGCTGCATTCGATTCCACTAACATATTCAGGCCCTCCATGTGGAACTTGCTCTGGACCCTCCAGAAAGGAAGATGGTCAGAGATAATGTGTTGTGCGTTTGGGTGAACCCTCACTACATTCCTGCCCTTGGGCTTTCTCCTTTTTGTTGCAGAGCGGCGTCTCTCAGCCTCTTGTCACCAGACCTCAGCTACGCTATGGACGGCAGTTTAGGTCACTGAGGACAATCACAGATCTCAACAGCATGAGCAGACAGGCCAGCAGGGCCGTGAAGCTGCGGGCTCCTGGGACACTGTAGGTGTGGCACTGCGCCAGGGGCCTCTTGCACATTTGGGCTGGAGGGGTTCTCACAACATATCCAGACACCTCAGCCAGGAGAGGCCAGCTCCAACCACTCCACCAGGTGGTAGGCTGCTTCCTGCACACGCAGAGTGCTGATTGGGTGAGCCCTAGCCGTGACCTGTACTTGGCAGGTGGAGATCCAGCTACCTGCAACAGGTTCACAGAAACGGAGTCGATGGAGGAACAGTGTTGCGCACCAGTGCAAACCAGAATGCTAACAGTGGGAGATTGAGGCTAGCCTCAACAGTGATCTAAACGTCCAGTGTACCCTGCTGTTCTACTCAAAATCTTGCTCTCATTCTCCATCTTCTTCAGGGTTAGACCTAAGCCTTAACACAGCCTGTGATAAATACCATCTTCCGGCTTCCCCTGTTGCTCCCACAGGTGGTTCCTGCATCTGAAACTCGGTGACACATGTCATTTGCCAAATGCCCTCCACAGCATCAGCACTAACCCTTCGTCTAGTTGTCCCCTCTGCTGGGAGTACATGCCCTGCTCCCTGTCCCTCCCACTCCCTGTCCTTTGGCTCTCACTCTTCCTTTTCTGTAACCCCTAGCCCAGGTACCCGCATCTCTAGACTTTCTCTTCAGTTTAAGTTTTACTGTTCTCCCTCTGATACACAGGGTGTCATGCTTGTCATGTCATCTTGTGTCCTGAACTTAGAGAAGTTACCTGAGGACCCAGGACAGTGCCTGGACCACGTGGGTCAGTCCAGATTGATTTATTCATTCAGTCAACGGAGCCTCGCTGAGACCTTCAGGTCAGATCCTGCTCTTAGCAATGAGGCTCATTCAGTGCCAGCCACTTTGCATGTCCCTGGTGATATACCTTAACATCCAGACGAATGCGCGAAGGGTGATGCTGGTAGCAGTCCCAACTTACAGATGCAGACGCTAAGGTTTAGAATATATGAGTAAACACGGAATACTTCAACAGGAGAATAATTGAGCACTGTGGGCTGTTTGAGGGCAGAAATGGAATCTTGCCTCAGCTCTGTTTTCTCACGTGTGTAGCATGGCGCATACATGGGACAACCCTATATTACACTTGGTCTTGAGCAGTGCTTACATAACCAAATCTGTTATTGCAGTGTAGTTACAAGTCCTCGTGTATGTCCAGAATACCCAACGCATGCACACCTCCCAGGGTCACATTCAGGTTAATTCACAGCAACAGGAGATAAAATGAGGCTGCAGGGTGGGATCCTAACCAAGTAGAACTGGTGTCCCCATAGGAGCAGGAGGAGACTCCAAGGGCGTGTCCACACAGAGGAAATGCTACTGGAGGCACAAGGAGAAAGCAGGCATCTGCAACCCAGGAGGGAGGCTTCCAAAGAAATCAGTTCTATGTCCCCTTGGCCTTAGCCTGCCACCTCCAGCAGCGTGAAGCCTGGCTGCAGCTGAATCTCCCTGAGTGTCACTCCGTTCTGGCCACTCAAGGAGCCTAGGCCTACAGCTACAGCCCTGTGGCTACAGGGGCCGTCATGTGGAGAAGCCCAAGTCCGTCGCTGGGGTGGCACAGGCACAGCCTCGGAGACACTTTGTCCTTGCAAGGTGGAAAGCCCCCACCAGGGCTTGGCAGGGCATGGGTTGTGTCCCCGGCCATCCCAGCATCTCAGTTCCGGGACCTTGAGCCCGTGCTGGCCGGGGCCTCCAGACATGGCTTACACGTCTGTCAAAGCAAGCTCCTTTCTCTGAAAAGGACAAGTCCGAGCCATCTTTCCGGAGTTTTCTTCCCCTGACAGAAATCAGCAGGGTTAGAATAAACTGCATAAGTTATCAGCTCCTCAGGAAAGAACATGAAAAAGGCCCTTCTATCACTTAATGAAAAATAGCTTCTTTTTTGGACAGAACTTCATAGGCCTGCAATCAAGCCACGGCTCCCCTCTCCCTTCCCTGACGTGCCACGCAGGCAAAGCGAGGAGGCATCTATTAATAATATTTTCTCCTGCTCCTTTCATTTTTCTGCATGTCCTACCACTGTCAGGCCCTGTGATGCAGCCAAGCCTTTATCTCGTCCGAGTCTGGCCTGTCAGGGTGATAAACAATTCCAACAAGAATCAGAATAAAGATCTTCCCAGTAGACTCTGCTGAGAGATACAGGCTTTTCTCATTTTCTCGACGGAAAAAAAAAAAATTTAATCTAGCGGCTCCGGCTTTTTTCAAGCGTCACATTCAAAGAGATGCAAATTTGTCAGAGCCGAGACCCCAGCTGACTCCGAGCACGGCATGAATGTCAAAGGGAGGAGGCAGTGCCTTTGACATGGCTGCCTTTTTGGGGGTGCAGGGGTGGGGGTGAGGAGCTCTCCACCAAATGTTAAAATATATACACATAGAAAGCTTTGCTTTGTAGTGTGCATTTCAACAATTTTACAAGTTTTCTCTGGAAATAAAGAAACAGCCATTGATTGGAGAGGAAAAGAGAAGAGGAGAGGGTGGGATGGGATTTGACACAGAGGCAGAAAAACCCCTGAAACATGGCTCTGCAGAGGTGCCAGGCCCACGCCCACACGCAGTAACTGAGGGGGTCTTGAGGGTGGCATAGGCCCGAGTGCAGGTGTGAATGAGTTGGAATGAATGAACGCACACGCGCACGTCGTAGAGTGAGCTGCTCGGCTTTCTGTGAGGCTGGGAGATATTACCACACCTTCTCTTGGATGGGTCTTCCTCACTTTACCACTGGTGCGGAGCATCGGTGTTGCCTCGTCTTCTGCCCTGCTGGCTGCCTGAGCAGCACAGAGGGTCAGGTGGATAAAGTGGGATTTCCAGCAGGGAGTCCGGCAGGTGAGGCTGCTGCTGGATAGGGGAGAGACGGGGAGCTGGCCTGTACCATCCTCCTAGGGGCTCCAGGTGTGTGAGGGAGGTGTACCCTTGCAGAGCTGGGCTGAGCCTGATGTCCCCAAAGAGCCTTTTTGCTGGAATCAGGCCGCTCAGCCTCCAGCTCAACCTGGGCCCTTGACTCAGGGTCTGTGTTGTGTAGCAGGCTTGTCCTGCGCTCCTGAGACTCTGAGGCAGGGCATATGCTGTCTGTACACCCAGGAGCCTCTTTTGCCCCTCTATGACCAGCCATGGTTTTTCCATGGCCCCTCCTCCATCTCCAGCTTAGCTACAGCTCCGGACTGCTCCTCTGTCCCCCCCAGGAACCCTGCATGGCCCTCCCCAGAGCGACACATCATAGGTTCTTGTGTGAAACTGGCTTGAATTCAACACCATTGTTAAAAGATGATTGAACAAACAGAAGGCAGCCACACAGGGAAAGGAGCCATGAAGCAAAGTCAAAGCCGTCGCTGGTGTGTCTTCCATACCAGGGTCATAGGGCCTGGACTACCCAGGGGTCTGTCTGCTCCACAGTGTTTCACCTCCTTAACCAGACAGGGGACCTCTCAAAATAGTGGATCTTTTGCTTTGCAGAGAAACTGAATTCTTCCAGCTTCTCAAACTCTCCCAACTAGCCTGCCCCTGGCCACCTCTCTGGATTCGCTTTCTTAGAGGCCGAGTTTCTATGGGAAACTCCTGGGCCTCCTTCTCCTCTCTCACCTTGCTCCAGTCATCAGGAAGCTCAGTGGGTAGTTGGTGTGTGGGAACAGGTGCAAGCTGGCTGACCGGTTAAAAGATTATGGGAACTCACGGAACAGGTTGTATATACACTGAGGGAGCAATACCCTTGAGGTCCTTCTGCTAAAGCAGAGAGCTATAAGGCAGGACTGGCCTCATCTTGGTGTGCTTGGGGTACCCCTTCTCATAGCACAGCCTCCACCTGCTTCCTGCACCACACCACACAACAGCAAAACTGCATTCCTTCAAGATCCAGAAGACCGAATCATTCAATGCTGGGTGCTTACAACAAGAGCAGTTTTAGGTGCCCTTCTGGTGCCCAGCTATCGTCTCAAAAAACCCTCAATACTGCATTAGACAGCAGTCCTCCTGTGTGCACACAACTAACAGCCAATTTGGAAAGACAAGATTTCTCTTAAAAAATTAAAAAAGATTCATTTATAGTTCCAGAGAAAGGAACACCACACACACACACACACACACACACACACACACACAAACATCTTCCATCTGCTGATTCGCTGCTCAGAAGGGCCACAATGTCCAGGAATAGGCTATAACAAGGTCAAAAACTGGAAGCTTCATCCAGATCTTCTACGTGGGTGCTGGACCCAACACTTGGGCAATTCTCTGCTGCTTTCCCAAGCACATGAGCAAAGAGCTAACTGGAAAGTAGAGCAGCCAGGACTCAAACCATCACCTAAATGCGATGCCAGTTCTACAGGCACCACAGTACCAGTCCTAAGAATTTCTACCACCTTCAGGGATTTCAAATCTAAGGAAGGATGCTTACAACACATGGGGCTCTCTAGAGGGACATGACGCAGGGCTGTGCGCAGTGGCCGGCTGTTACCCAGGGACCACACTTGGTTCTGCAGCCTCCGAGAGCCCAGGAGGCAGAAACCAACACTCATTCCTCCTGCTCACTCCCTTAGGGATTGAGGAACTTATGCACAGGTGACAGTTTTGACTCTCAGGTCTAGCACTCTACTCAGAAATACATAATCGGGGATTATTCTTGAGGGCACAAATCAAAGACTGCAGAAGGATCCGGAGCCACCCATTGAACCGAAAAATATGCGGGACTGATCCCAGAGCAAGCTCAGAGCCCAGCTCCACAAGCAGTGATTCAAGGCCTCTCCCTGCTATTATCCCAGAGTGTTCAAGAGAAATTCATGGTGCTCTCATTTTATTCACTTAAAAAAGATGGATGTGGGGCCAGTATTGTGGCATAGCGGGTCTATGATGACAGCATTCCATATGGGCTCTTGTTTGTATCCTGGCTCATTTATGTCCACTGCAACTCCCTGCTAATGAACCCAAAGGAAGCAATCAAAAACAGCCAAGTGTCTGGACTCCTGCCACCCATACAGGAGACCCAGGTGAAGCTTCTGGCTCCCAGTTTTGGCTTGGCCCAACCCTGTCTTTTAAAATCACCTGAAAACTGGGCCTGGCGTGATAGCCTAGTAGCTAAAGTCCTCGCCTTAAATGTGCCGGGAACCCATATGCGCACCAGTTTAATCCTGGCAGCCCCATTTCCCATCTAGCTCCCTGTTTGTGGCCTGGAAAGCAGTCGATGACGGTCCAGAGTCTTGGAACCCTGCACCCATATGAAGCTCCTGGCTCCTGGCTTCAGATTGACTCAGCTCTGGCAGTTGTGGCCACTTAGAGAGTAAATCATTGGACAGAAGATCTTCCTCTCTGTCTCTGCTCCTCTCTGTATATCTGCCTTTCCGATAAAAAAAAAAATGCATCTTTTTTTTTTTTAAAAAAAATCACCTGAAAACTTGAAAAATGAACCAGCAAATGAAACACCCTCCCCCTTGCCCTGTGTGTGTGTGTATCTGGTATCTGTCTCTGCTTCTCTCTACTCGGCCTTTCAGGCAGATAAGTAAGTATTTGAAATATCAGGAGGACAGCAAGAACCCAGCTCTGGGAATCCTTATCCCACTGACTCACAGGAGGAGCATGACTAATAAGCAGTGGAATGTGCCCTCAGCGGATGGGGGATGTTGCCAATGCAGTTGCTTCCTCTGTATTGGCTGTCTTCCCTTTTTTAAACTCTCTTACAATTTCATCCCCCAAATCCAACAAAAGTGCTACCACTACCATAAGGCACCTTCTTTTCTTGTAGGAAATTTTCTTCTCTTTGACCTGTGCCTGCAAAGACAAAGAGCTGGGTCTGAGGCTGTCTCTTTCTGGAGGTAGAACATTCCTCTAAGACTCAGATATCTCCCCTTTCCCCATGGAGTCTGGCCCAGAGGAAGAGCTCCGGGAGAACAGGTGATTAAGAGAAAATCAACCTTTGTCAAGGACTGTTGGATGCAAACCCAGAAATCAGGTGAAGCAGCATCCCAAGAGGCTTTTCGTTTGATCCCATGTGCAGGAAAGGGGGTGACACCCACGACCCCTCACTGTGAGCCTTGGGGGACACTGTTCAGTGCTGAATGGGAGAGGTCACAGCAGTGTCAAGGGGATTTTTATGCATGGTTCCTTCAGAAAAATATCAACAATTGGCTTGAAAATATTTGATTGAACTTGAGCAAAGTCCCAGTTGCCCACCGTTCAGATGACAAAATAATCACTCATTCAATGCACAAGTGTAATTTGCAAACCTGCTACCTATGAGGCATGGAGTTGGTTACTGGGAAACACCTGGTAAACAAGGTAGACTGGAGTCCATCTGCAACTGCATGTGTTGAAATACGAAAACTGATTTTTTTTTTAAATAAAAAGAAGTCAGCAAAGTGACTGCATGGTGACTGTATGTTATGTTAAGTTCTAAGAAGAAAGTAATACTAGGGCAGAGGGAAATGGACAAAGGCTCTCCCTCTGAAGATAGCATTAAGCTCAGCTTGAAAAGTTGACGATGAGTTAGGAAACAAGCAGAAAAAGAAAGAATGTTCCAGAAAGACATATCAGCATGTAGAAGCATGTGAAGTTAAGGAAGAACTTGTGTACACGAGGCCAACGAAGCAACAGGGCAGACGGCGAACAGCAGTGGCAGGAGACGACTCTGAAGGCAAGTCCTTGAGTCGGATCGCCAGAGTCGGTCATGGGAACAGAGGGAATTGCATCCCAAGGGGAAGGAAGGACATCAGTAGAGTCGGTCATGGGAACAGAGGGAATTGCATCCCAAGGGGAGGGAAGGACATCAGTGATTCTCATCCAGTGTGATGTGGTCTGATGATGTTTCTAATCACTCCTTTTTAAAAACAGATTTATTTCATTTTTATTGGAAAGTCAGAAATACAGAGAGGAGAGACAGAGAGGAAGATTTCCTTTCATTGATTCACTCCCCAAGTGGTCACAATGACTGGGAGCTGAGCCAATCCGAAGCCAGGAGCCAGGAGCTTCTTCCAGGTCTCCCAGAAGGGTGCATGGTCTCAAGGCTTTGGGCCGTCCTCGACTGCTTCTCCAGGCCACAAGCAGGGAGCTGGTTGGGAAGCGGGAATGCCGGGATTAGAACCGGCGACCATACAGGATCCCCAGCACATTCAAGGCAAGGACTTTAGCCACTAGGCCACCGAGCTTGCTCCTCCAGTTACTGCTAATGCCTCAAATGCACCAGACAACTGGACATTTGCCAAGGAATGTGTGAACTCCGGATTCATCCATGTGCTTTGTGCGGACCCCATTTTCAGTATCACTCCTCTTTCAAGCCCTGTCTAAATCCCGGCTTCTTCCATGAGCAGCCTCCAACATCCTATGTGTGCAGGGACTGGCCGTGTCCTTAAAGAACCCGTCACTCTAACTGCCAAACTGTCAAGAGCCTGTCTAACAACGTAATCTCCACCCTACTTTAATCCCCAGGACACTGTGACTATTTGAAAGTGAAGAAGGACCCTGACCCTTCTCTGCACAATGCACATAGTGGGAGCACATAACATGGCATGCAAGATGCACATGATAGGACCACATCAGATGAGGTGAAATGCGGTAACGACTATTTGGGATGTACTTGAGAAATCAAAAAAAAATTATCTCAGTAAGTTTCCATGAGAGATACATTTGTGAAAGGCATGAGGTGTCTGCAGAAAGTCCATGGGAAAAACGTAATTTCACCGTAGCCGAATCAGGCACAAATGTTTTCTTTTAACCTAACAAAGCTATCTTTTAATTCCATTTTCCACAAACTTTCTGAAATCCTCCGGCAGGAGCTGGAATCTTGTTGAGAAAGACATTGAGTGCCAAGGTGAGGAGTGTTTGTGTGGAATAGGCAATGCTCAATCCTGGTAGATCTGAGGCACAACCATGGACTTCCAGGGCAGTCAGTACAGAAACACCGGAGCTCCTGGCATGGGGGACTTGCAAGAATCTGCCCACATGGTATATTACTTGAGAGGGTTTTGTTTCAAGAGCTGGATCAGAGTTAAGTATTTCCTCCCAAATAAAACAAAAAGGAGAGGAAGAAAGGTTGGGCAGTAGAAACGTACAATACAGCAAAGCTGGCAGGAAATATGCAGTCAGTCCTGACTGCTGAAGGGCTGCAGATGCCAAGCCAAGGTCAAAGGCACACTGCTGTTTCAAAGTGACCTTTGTTAGGCACGCAATTGTAATTAAGCAGAGAGACAACGGATAACACCAGCGTGTTGGAAGCAGGCACATTATGCCACAGTCATCTGACCCAGAGTTCGGCTTGATGATGGTGGTATTCCTGTCAATACAATTGCCATCTCAGAGCCATGTTTATTTTTAAATCCAATCTTTGTTTTGTGTTACCTGAAAGAGATGTCTTCATTTTCAACCTGGCTTCGATGAGAGAGGATGATTCAAAATTCTAAATTTAATGAGAAAAATATTTTTCCTGAGAAATCGCACCATTGGGGACTGGGGGGGCGGTAGTCTAAGTAAAGGAATAGCCCAGAAAGAATGCTACAAAAGGGCTCACATACACCATGATGTCCCGGAGGATACAGCCCAGGTCGCAGAGGGGCGGGGATGGCCAAGAGGCAGCATCATACACAGAAAACAGATGTGAGCCCAGCCCTGACCCTGTGCTTGGCAAAGCTATTGCTGCTTCCCAGTCCCAGGAGCACAGCCAGGCCATGCCCAGCACAGATAATACTCTCCCTCCCTAACCCAAAGCCCAGCACTGTTCAGATGAGCAGCTTGGAAATGTTCCTAAAACATGTCCTCCCGCTGAGCCTGCTGCTCTCGGGGACTGTCTGGCCCGGGAGTCTGCCCCCTATCGCAAAGGACATGGAAAGTCAGCTGTCGCAGATGTTGTATCCCAGACCCAGGAGGTCTCCGGGTGGTAGAGGTCAGAGCAGAGAGCCCCGAGTTCAGGGATTTGCTAGCTGTGAGACACAAGCCAGGTGAGCTGTTCTCTGGATCATCAGAGAGATCTTCCTGCAGTGAGTCTGAGAATTAAACCAAGTGTTCCACCCATCATGTCCCTGGCAAAGAGAAGTCAGTCTGGACTTCTCAGGAGGAGCAGGAGAGGACATGAGAGCTCATCAGCCGTTCACTCTGACTCTGGGATCGCCTCGTGCTTCTCTCTTCCTTCCCAGAAACTTCCTCTTCCATGTAAGTTTCCAATAGAACCCAGCCTGCAGCCTCCTCCAGTGGTGTTTGCTGACACCTGCGTGGCTCAGGTGCAATGCTGTAGAATGAGGTACAACAGATAATGTGGTATCTCTGGAGGTGAGGGTGACCTGAAACTTGATGAAGGGCAGAAATGGGGGATATGTTAAGAGAAGGGCACTTCAGAAGGACAAAATGGGTGTTCCTGGCACCAGAACTCCCCAACACTAGAATGAGCACTGCCAAACCCACCCCTCCAAGCTCATGGGAAGAGTTCCTCTCCTGGACCAAGGAGAAGGAATTTCTCACCTCCAGATGCTTGAGGAATTGGGGGTCCTTATATGACCAGCCACAAAACACTAGAGCCATGCTGGGTCTCATTTCATAACTCACAGGTGTCAGTGAATGGCTCTTACAGGAGATCAACTCTGCCCTACATGGGCAGCAAGTCATGATGATTAAACTTCCTGCATTTCCTTTGGATACAGCATTCTATTTTGAGTGTTTCCTCTAAATGAATTTCTGAATCTACAATTGAAGCCCATTATCAGTAAGTGTAAGCAAGAGCTATCCACGATTTATAAGAATAAAGGCTTGCATGAGAGCCTATATCCATGCTTGCTGCATTGTACAATATCCTGGTTAAAATCAGTTCAGAAGTTTCTCAAGAGGAAAGGACCTGGCAGATCACCTACCACCCTGCACACACCCCACTAGGAGATCAGGAGCCTAACCCCCAGACAGGGTGGGAAATGAGTAGCTGAGCCTTGGGTGTGGGTCATCAGGATCTGAGAGCAACTCAGAATCAAGGCTGACATACCAGTCCCAGCACTAGTCAGAAACAATGTTCCCAAACCCCTCACCTGAATTCTCTCCTCTTTCACATTGGACCCGATCTTGCCCAAAGCAGAAGAGACAGCAGCCTGTGGTCTACCTATGTGTGGGGCCTGGAGCTTCTCCGGCACTAGACGCCATGCCTGGTACACTAAATAAAGGGGATACTTGTGGAGGTCAGCGTCTGCCTTCCAGGACAAGTTGGCTTCAGCTTTTCTCTGTGGTTAGCTCTTCAAGTCCCTGGTGGTTTTGGTACACACACCTGGCTCTAGGGTCCTGCTATGTGAGAATCAAGATTTGGATTTTGAGTGTGGCCTGCACTTCTGGGTCCCCCCAGGTAGATGGGTCTCCCTTGGACCAAGTTTTCCACTGTCAGACTCTATCAGACCCTGCTTACACAGCTGGGCAGCTTGCCCAGTGCCATCTGGACGTTTGGTTGCAAACCACTGTCGACATCTCCAAATTAAACAGACTGTCTGTCCCGAACCATTCTTGTCTTCTCAGTAGATGAAACCACTGGTTATCTACACTATCCCAACCAAACCTGGACATGTTATTCCCTGCTCTGTCCTGTCTCTTGCTATGTATGCAGGTGCTGCCTTCAAAATGGTTCCTGAAATTTGCCCTTTGCTCTCACAGCCCTGGTCATTCTCTCTTATTTTCTGTTCCTCTTGCCTGAATTCCAAGAATATCCTCTCCTTCTGTCATCCTTATTCCGGCCTTTCACATTTTATGTACATTGTCCAAGTCAGAAAGGCTCCATCCCTGCTTAGCTTCCTTTCAGCATTCCTCTCTGGATTCCATCCCTTTGCCAGAGTCACAAAGGTGCTTGGTGGCTGAGCCTCAGTCAGGCAGTGAACGCCTGCACATGGTCTCTGAAATCAGAACCTCCAATGCCAAGGCTGACCTCTCCTGGGAAGTTCACTGGACACCTCTGAGCCTTACTGTGCTTGTATGCCAAAGAATAAAAAGAACATTGGTTTTGATTGGCTTAATACAAGAACTGAATTAGATAATCCATAATCAAGTAATTGGCTGCATTGCTTAAGACATGATACCTATTATAAATGAGTGTTGATAAGAAGAGTCAAGACTCATTGGCCTCTGTATGGCTCAGCAACTGTGCTGAGCTGCTTAAACACAGGACATCTTATGTAATTTACACAACACAACTTTTTGGCTTTAATGCAACTGGATTACTCTATTTGTCCAAGAAAACACTGGTCATAAGTTACAGACCTGAGACTCAAGCCCAGGTCTATTTATTGAAGTATTTAATGCTGTTTCAAGTCTACCATGGAATGTGGTTCAAATACCAAGATAAAAAACACTGCTTACTGGGCCCCAGCGCAGTGGCCTAGTGGCTAAAGTCCTCACCTTGAACGTGCTGGGATCCCACATGGGCGCTGGTTCTAATCCCAGCAGCCCTGTTTCCCATCCAACTCCCTGCTTGTGGCCTGGGAAAACAGTCAAGGACGGCCCAAAGCCTTGAGACCCTGCACCCTTGTGGGAGACCCAGAACAAGTTCCTGGCTCCTGGCTTCAGATCGGCAGAGCTCTGGCCATTGCGGTCACTTGTTGAGTGAATCATTGGGTTGAAGGTCTTCCTCCCTGTCTCTCTTCCTCTCTGTATATGTTACTTTCCAGTAAAAATGAAACAAATCTTAAAAAACATGTTGCTTGCTGTTTGGAAATAGAAGAAAATCTTGGAAGGAGAATAGGTCATTTCCATGCTGTCACAGCACGCGGTCTCCAGCGTGCACAGCTGACGAGGAGACACATTACACAGAATGTATGTTAGCGTATGTAGAGTGGAGCTCCCTGGTGGGGACCAGAGTGTTTGCTCAGAAAGAGACACCGAATTTCAGCAAGTGTCTTTTCTGCATCTAATTAGGTGATCTGACAGCATTTGCCCTTCAAACCGTGGTGGTGACAGACCTTCCTCACTGATTGGCCTCTGTTGAACCATCCTTGCATCCTGGGATGGATTCAGGGTGCACAATCCTCTTGACGTGCTGCACTTCTGCTGCTGTGTTTTCTTGTCTGGCTTCGTAACAGAATGATGCTGACCTTATAAGACTGAGTTTGGATCACTGTCTTCCTTTTCTATTTCTTGGCACAATTTAAAAAGAACTGGTATTTGTTTTTCTTTGACTGTTTGGTGTAAGTCAGTAGTGAAGCCATCTGGTTCTGGACAGTTCTTTGTTGGGAGACTTGTTGTGAGATTGCAGTGAGTAATCTCATTACTCATTGTTGGTCTGTTAGCGTCTTCTGTTTCTTCATGACTCAATCGCAGTGGGTACACGTGTCCAAGAATTTGTCCCTGTCTTCACTTAGCCCTTGCTTTGTGCACATGTCTTTTTTCTCAGCTCTCTAATGTATTTTCAAATATACTTTGCCTGTTATAAATGAAAGCTTTGTGGGCTTTCAGCAGATGGCTCAGGCAGAGTATATAACTCATAGCGCACTTAAAATTAGGAAAAATTCTTACTGAGATGAATTACGTCCCCTCAAAAATTGCGTGTTGACCTCCTGACCCTAAGGACATCAAAATGTGTCTGCATTCACTGATAGGAATCTCTCAGTAGAGAACTGAGATTAAACAAGATAATTAGGTTGGGTCCTAATCCAATCTGACTGTGTCCTTCTAAGAAAACACTAGGACACATTGTGTTTGAAAACAGACAGTGGCCAACAACAAGCCAACCATTGAAATGTTTCCAAAACTAAGAGAAGTGCATTTCTGTTAGAATCAATCATGTATTGTAGAACAGCAACTAACAGATTTCAGGAATCAAATGTGTTGTTTTAGTCATGATTCTAGAACATTCTGATTGTGTAACCTTGAGCAAACTATTTACCCTTTATAAATATGGAAAATAATAAGTCCCCAACCTATAGACTTATTTGTCTAATAAAACGCTAATATAAGCATTGTGATTAAAATGTTTCTTATCAATCAGACTCAGATTATATCAACATCATCGTTGCTACAAGTGATAAACACAAAGAAACAAACTTGTGTTTATTTAATATACTTACCAGTATCACCACACACAGATGTACAGATAAGACTTCAAGAAAATATCCTTGTTTGTTAATAATGGGTCTTGGACCTGCCCAATTATGTCTTATTTTCCCCTCTTATTTCTACATTTTCAAATTTCTCATGATTAATATGTGCCACCTTCATCAGAAAAAAAAAAACATTTTTCTGTGGGTTTAGACAAGGAATGTTTTCTAATGTCAAGGATTTTGTATATATATATATATAGACTCACCTTTGGTCATTAAATTCATTTAAACGCCCTGATCCATTTTTGATCATCTGAAATATGGTGACAAGCCCTACCATCAATCCCCACGTTCGAGGCTTGCAGGAGCATAAATTATTTTAGGAGTCATGTCAAGTAGAGTTTATTCCAAGGTTTGCTTGCAAATTTTAATCAGAAAACACAGAAGGTATATGCAGCTTAGATTGAAATACCCCTTCACCTTGTATTCGCAGGCAAGTTGACTTACTGTTACCCGGCTGATAGGAGCGGCAGAAGTTACAGCTTGTAGGACAGAACTGAGGGAAACACATAAAGAAACATTTATTTTAAAAAAGTAAATCAACCATAAAGATCCTCCCAGCAGACCTGAGAGATGGAAGCCTCTCTCTCATTTTCTCCTTGGCAAAATTTAATCTATCGCTGGGGTTTGTCAAGCGTCATATTCAAAGAGATGCAAATTTGTCAGAGCCGAGACCCCAGCTGACTCCGAGCACCTTGTGAATGTCAAAGGGGCTTAGAGGTTGGAGTGACTCTTCCTGCTTCCATCCTAATTCAGATGCTTGTGTGTGTGCAAGCGTGTGCACGGGTAGTTCCTGTGTGCGTGTGTGCCTGCATGCATGCGTGTGTAGAAGAAAAACTAAGACAAAGGCACATCCGCCTCTGAGTTCGGCATCTTCTTCGAACACATCCATTTGCAGTAAATCTGAAATTTAAACTGAAAATACCACACTGGGAAGCAAAAGTGCTATCAAAAAATCCAGCCTGTCCCTCAATTGCAGGGCTACAGAGACACATTGTTTTTCTTTTGCTCTGTTTCGAGATTTTTAAATAGCAATCATTGTATCCATTGGCTTGTTCACAATCCACTCCAATTAACTGGTTTAGGGATGATTGTTAATCCGTGAGTGATCTCTGCCCTCTGTACGGTTCACTGCGTGTAATTCCCTTAAGTAATATAAGTAATGTATTTACAATAAAAAATAAGAGATTTTAATTTATATTTTGTACACAGGCACAGTTTATGCGAGAGTGCTGCTCTGCAGAGGGACGGGCAAGATTGTTCTAATGTGGATTTCTCTGCTTAGTACAAACGAAGGATCTATGAATGAATGGCAGTTCTACAGCATGGAGAAAGATGAAGGGTCCCCCCGCTCCATAACAAAAGACCCCAGATGAAGCCGTACAGCTCAGAGTGTCTGTACAGAATGTGTCCTATCAGTCACCATTCAACAAACACCAAGCTCCTGGTAAGCACTGGGCCCTAACAGCACAGCTACATGTCTTACTCGGTGTCTACTCAGAACGAAACTTAGCTTTAAAAAGGAGAGTGTCTCGGTCATCTCACAAGGAGAGCTTCCTGCTTGTGGAACTTGGCAGCTTGCCTTCTCAGCTGCTTCCCCTGCTTGGCCTTGCCCACTCATCCGAAGGTGGACAGGTTGCTGGTTGGAACAGCTGAATGACTGGGTTGTGCCCTCATTTCCCAAGGGCACGGACACAGAAGGCGGCAAGCCCAATTCCATCAGTTCTCCACAAAGCTCCATTTGACTCACATCTGTTGATATCTTGATGGCAAAAGTCACCAGGATAGCTGAGTGGGATGATGCAACAATCTCAGCGAGCAGGCAGTGAGGACACGGGCAAGGAGAAAGCACGGAGCCTGTGTGCAAGCCCTGCCTCGCGTGGGCAGGAGCTCACAGCATTCATCATGTACAGTCAGGGAAGGAGCTCTGGGTCACTGAGGGCAGAGCGGTACACACAGCAAGGAGACGCAAGAAGGGCTTTCCGTGGAAGACAAGGCCAAAGCCGAGTCTGAAGCACCATCAGGGGCCCATCACGCAGATCAAGCAGACAGGAACTGCAGCCCAGGCTAAAGACCAGGGCCAAGGCATGAAGCAATAAAGTCACAGCCACCAGGCCTCCAGGTGCACAGGGAGGACGGTGGTGGGTCAGGCAGGAGGTGGCACGTGAGCCTGGGAAGTTAGCTGTGTGTCAGCGTCAGAAGGTAGAAAGTAGACCTGGGACTTCACGTTCACATTGCAAACTCATGAGTCTACATTAAGAAAGCAGTTTTACCAACATGTTTGTATGTGTGTGGTCAGCGGGACAGCAGGGACACCAGCTTGGCTGTCTCTTTCTCACAAGAGGACGCTGCTGCTGATGCAGAGACGCAGCAGCGCAGTCTCCCCTTACATCACTCTGAACTCTACCACGCGAAGAAGCCACTCTGTCACTGTGATGGAAAGGGACGAGTGTCTCTTTAAGAAAGTGGTTGGGGCAGTGCTTTGGTTTGGGAAGTCTGGAGACAGTGGCATCAGATTGATTAGGTGTGTACATGTTGGCTGAGAAAGCTGCAGGAAAGCGAAGAGAAGTGTTTGACAAGATGAAAGACTCTTCAGCAGGTTAGACAGCTGCTTGAGTAGGGAGATCCATAAAGGAGCAGCAAAATACCCTCACCGGGAAACAACACTTCACGGCCAGAGCAGCTAGCAGCGAGACCACGTTAGTGCCGTCTGCGTGACAGCTTCAGCCAACAGAAGTTGAAAGCAGACTTCCACGCACATGCCCTATAACTGATGGGCAGTGGCCCACATTTGGTGATGACCGGCATAAGGATCTCTCTGTGGGATTCAGTGGGAAAATGAGATCGTCCAGGAAAGCTACGGGGTGGGTGGGGCACAAAATAGGCTTTGAACCAGGTAGCTACCAGTGAGAATACTGGACCTAGGTTGCCCACACAGTAGCTTTGGACAAGGTTTTAATCCTCTGACTCCCAGTTTGTACTCAGGTGTAGAAGGAGTTAATAGTAAGAACTTCAATGAATCACAGTGTCCAGCAATAACAGGTGTCACACTCTGCTTAATTACATGGGTGCAGCTGTTTTCCACTGTATATGATCTAGAAGGCAACCTGAGTCTTAGGGAGCTGAAATTCAACTACTGGCAGAGCTGGTTCCCTTTCTGGGAGCTTCTAAGGCAGGAAACTCTCACTTTCTCCATCTCTTTGAGACTGTTCACATGCCCTCAGCCTTCCTCCGTCTTCAAAGTCACAGACATCCCATTTCTCAGACCACTCTTCCCTGGTCACATGTTTCCTTGACTTCACCGAGGAGTCACTCTTTACCTGCAGAGTCCAGGTCATCAGCTTGGTCCCTCCCAGATAAGCCGTGAGATGCACATCTCAAGACCCGCAGCAATGAAGCACCGCGAAGTGTGTTTGTGATGGAAGATACTGCATGGG
Organism: Ochotona princeps; assembly: GCF_030435755.1. NCBI lineage: Eukaryota > Metazoa > Chordata > Mammalia > Lagomorpha > Ochotonidae > Ochotona > Ochotona princeps. The sequence continues at coordinate 4,224,330 of NC_080857.1, forward strand.
CCATCTCGGGGGTTCAGGAGTTAGGTGAGAAGGAAAGTGTTTTTCTACAACACGGCATATCGGGAGCATCTGTGATTGTTCTGAGCTGTCCACACGGTCTGTCTACACAGTGTGCCTGGGAGCAAGATGCCTCGGGACCAACTAAGGAACATTTCCAAGGATGAGAACCCAAGTGCTGATGGCAACACAAACATCATGTCCTTGCAGGATCCTCCCTGATGGGTTAAATGAGAGCATCACTTCAGCTGGTGACCCTACAGCTGCCTGGAGCTTTTCTCCTGCACCGGGCACTCCAACTGGAGAAGTAGGAGTCACATCCACGCTTCCAACACAAGTGTTGGCAAACACTCGGCTGCTGCTCTGTGCTCACTGGTTGTCTGAGTCTGCCAATGCTCGCTGTCTCACTGGGGTCCAGGCACTTTCCTGATCGCTGGCAGACATGATATCTTTTCCTCCTCACAGGGAACATCAAGCTCATCCTTAACTTGTAGAAGGTGAAAACTGAGGCTCTGTGAAGAGGAACCGCATCTCTTCCCCAAATCACAGAGCTACAGCATGACGAGAGCCAAGCTTGCAGATGTAGGTCAGTAGGGTCCCATAGCCCACAGAATGGATCCAACCCGGGACCGAGAAGAAAAAGTCTTTCCCATTATACAACAAAATGGCCATGGCATCCTACCCAAGTGACAGCAATTAAAACAAGAAAAACAGCAGTAATAACAATGGCAACAATCAAACAAGCGTGGTGCTTCCCTGGATTGAGACCCTGTGAGCTAGTGTTTAACTTTCATTAACTCATTGAACCCAACCACAGCATCTGGCTGTTTCCAGGGATGAGGAAGCAGGCACCATCACGGCCTTTGATGCCTGTCTTTTGAGTCCCCTTGACTTATCCTGCTTGACTCACTTCTTTGGTGCTTAGACCAACCAAAGCCATGACTTAACCCAAGATTCAGAAAGCACTCGGGAAACAGATGAAGCTCACAGGAGGATGTTGTCAATTGTGGTGCTTGGATCCCAATGGGGCTGTGCTTAAGGCTTCAGCTATGGGCTCTGGGATTTGGAGATAGGACTCATGTTGCCAAGGCTCCCACCCTGGGACACAACTCCTTCTTCTTGCTCCCCAGAGGAGCGTCCCTGAGGGAGTGCATGGGTCAGTGGAGTAAAGGGGAATCACTCGCTTGTGTGCCTCTTGGGCTGACCAGGGCTCCCCAGAGCCAGAGCGCCAGCCACAGGAAACAACCAGAGCATAATACACATGCTGGCAGGTCTCGGGACAATGGGAGCCTGCCAGTCCCATCTCCAGGACAATAACAGAACAAACTCCTTCCAAGGTCTCTGGGCCCTGACACCCTCTGTTCCTCCCCTCCCTCTCCAATCTCATGCTACACTCCTCTCTCTAATTCTACTCACACTGGGCTTCCTTGTTTCAGCCTGGGGCCTTTGCATGCACAGTCCCCTTGATTGGAAGTGTGCCTCCTGACTTCCTCCCGTTTGCCTCCGTCTCTGCTCACTTGTCATTCCCTCTGAGAGCAGCCGTCCTCAAGCATCCCAAGCGATCAGCACACCAGAGTGAGGTTCTCGCTACTCACGCCATTTGACACTGAACCGTCTGCTCTGGCTCGTGCATTGTTGTTTGCTGCGATTTCTGCACTAGAATGCCAAGTTCATCACTGATGGCAGCCTCCAGTTCTGCGCTGCTGTGGCCCTCCAACCGGAAGCATTGGCCTCACTCAGGAATTTGCTGAGAATATTGAATATCCAAAGCTGCATTTAATACCCTTGGAGGCTTGGGTGTGCTTTATGATTTACAAATCAGTGTCCTAATAAGATGCCTGGAACATAAAGGTATAGGGGACCAGTGGTGTGGTAAAGCACACGAACCCACCTGTATCCCTTACGGGTCCTGCATTGAGTCGTGGCTCATCCACTTCCAATCCAGACCTCTGTTGATGCACCTGCTAAAGCAATTATAGATGGTCCAAGTGCTTGGAGCCCTGCATCCACACGGGAGATCAGAAAGACGATCTCGGCTCCTGGCTTCAGTCCTGGCAGTTAGAGACATTTGGGAAATAAACTTCTCTGTCTGTCTGTCTCTCTCCTTCTCTCTCTCTCTGCCCTACCCATCTCCGTAGTTCTGCCTTTCAAATACATTAAAATAAATTTTTAAGAAAAAGAGGCAAATTCCCCAAATCCAATCCAGTCATATTCTGCTGACACGCTCTTTCAAATCAATAAAAATAAATTCATAAATAAATATATTTTTAAAATAAGCACATATTAGATAAATGAAGGAGTGAATGAATGATGTTACCCTACATCTCAAAGACAGGAGCGGGGAGCATCCCCCATCCGCACACTCCCTGGACCAACTCCGTGGATACAGACCTTGTATGTACTCATCCCCTGCTGTTGGTCGGGTGTGCAGAAAGCCTGAGGCATGATCCCTTGGAGGCATGCAGAGTCTGGGTTTCATAACAGACAGGTGTCCAGTGTCCTATTAGAGTGGACAGGCATGTCGTAGCTGCAGGAAGACCCTTCCTGTCTCCTGACGCAGTCATAAAACGCACGTACACATCTCTAATTGGTAATTGCTTGAAGCTGAGCAGTATTCAATCATGACCATAAAACACCCTAACTACTGATTTAACGATCTTTCTAAAACACAAACGTGTGCTCATGCACACACCAAAACACAAGGCTCGGAATAAATAAAGCCTTTGCAGGCACCCATTTTAGGTTAATATAAAGTGAAAACAAACCAATGTAGACTCGAGTCTTTGCCCTGACCTTGTCTGTGTGCACATAGGCAGGAGCTGGCAAAGAACTATGATGGTGAAGGCCAGAAAATTTCTTGCAAAATTGTGTTTTCTTGTTTTTTATTCTTTCTACTGTTATTTCAAAATGTCTCTCAATAATCCATAAATAACACTTATTTATATATATATAATTTAATATAAAATATGTAATAAATATAATCAGAAATTGGTAGGTAGAAATAACAATAGTAACCCAAGGGTTACACTCAGTAGTTATAACAATTGTTGGTGCTGGATAAATTGAAGCCTCCCAGTCTTAGTGGGTTGGCATGCCACTGCGCACCACCCAGCTGCCTCATGGAGGCTTGGCTTATCTTAGGCTTGCAAGACCACAAGGCCTTGTGGAACAAGGACTTTAAAAAAAAAGAGAAAGAAAGAAAACCCCACCTTGCAGACTTGTTTCCTGTACAATTCTCAGCATGAGGCCGGGCTTCACAGTGCTCTTGCTCTGCTCCCTCTGCTCTCTGCTCCTCGGCAAGATCAGTGTCCAGGATCTGAAAGTCCTGCAGACACCAGGCCTCTCTGCAGGCTTCCGCAGGTGGGCAGCCATAAAGCCTGGTCCTCACGGTGTTACAGACCTGCGACCTCAAAGCTGGTGTATGCATCCCAATGCTTGCGGCACAAGATGCCCCGGGAACCCTGCCGTCTTGCCCACCTGCACGCGCAGTCCATCGTATCCTTTGATCTTGCCTCATGCGTCCAGCACATCTTTGCTACCTCCTCGGCGCCAGCATCATTCTAATCGCTTCATGTGCACAAGCCCATTCATCCCCACAGCCTTCCTGATTGGCCCTTGGTACAGAGGAAGACATCAAGGCTGTGGACAAAGCCCTGTTTGCTTTGGGCGTGGGCTGTCCCACCGTCCGACTCACCAGGTAGCTCAGAAGCTCCTGGGATGGTTTGTAACTGTCTGCACACATGGGGTGTGGGCCTCTGGGACTGCTTCTCCATGCAGTGCCTGGTACGGATGGGGTTTTCCAAGGGAGCTGGACCTCTTTGCTGCCCCAGGAGAGCAAGGAGGAAAAACTCCAAAGGGAACAGTGAGCTGGAGAAATCCAAATCGAAGTAGATTCTCAAGCTCCTCTCTGTTGTTTGCAGAACGGGTTCTGTGGAGCAGCAGCTGTAACAAGGCACCGGCTGTGGTTCTAGGGCACCCATCGTCGGGCTATGGAACTCTGTTCCAGTCACCTCCGCTCTCCAACCCTCCCTTTCCTCCCTGCTCAGTTCAGAAGCCCTTGACTTTTGCCTTGCTGGAAGGCTAATGGAAATCTAAGGGACAAGAGCTCGCAGCACACAGTAGGTGCTTAGCAAAACTGCTGGCTGAATTCCAGTTGCTAGTGGAAGTGATCGATGCACGCACAGAGGGTATCTGAAGAGCAGATTTGTTTTCCCGGAATTGGACTCCGCTAACAAATTGAAAAGCACTCCAGCAACCTGAGACATGCATAGTATGCAGGCTTTTGCACTGTTTGGTCCTGAATTTTTTATCTCCCAAGAATAATGACCTCAGCCCTGGGCATTTCCAGGGGATTAATGACCAGCGGAATTTAATGACCCCAGCTCCAGCCTAGAGCCATCCCACATTCCCTGGGTACTCATTAATCCCAGGTAGGCCAGCCAGCCTTTCTACTCGCTGCCACAATCATGCGCAAGTTCAGCCCTGCGCAAGTAGAGGGACCACTGGGACTCCACGCCTCAGTTTCTGTCCCCATCCTGCTCCAAGCTCCAGCCACTGGCTCATTTATTTACAGGCCCAGCCAGCCAGTAATTAAAATATGCTAAGGAATTCTGCGCTCCGGCAGCTGGATCCAATCATGAGCCGCTTCAAATACGGGCCTCCCTTCCCCCCCACCCCGTGAACACACACATATTAAGTTTTAGGGCAGCAGCTCGCAGGGCGCCACATTTTATGTAGAAGGATTTCATGAGATTTTAATGAGTTTGCACCACGGCGACAGGAAATTCACAAAGGATCCATGCAAATGGCTTTGTCTCGTGCAGTCGGCCGGGAATGGAGATGCGCTCCGCTACCTGGTTTACGCTGATGCAGGCACGCCGCTGCTTGCAGGACTGCAAAGCAAGACCGAGCTGCTGATTCCTGGGGGCAGGGCACAAAACCCCAGGCCAGATTTGCGTGTCTGACGTAATGACTGACACCAGCACCTAAGCCCCTCCCACTTGGATCCTCAGTCTTCTCATCTGTCTGGTGGGCAACAGACAGTAACTCCAGTTTCTCCAACATTGCTTGCAGCCAGAGCGAATTCTTAATTCCTGCCCAGGGACTGGCGGGTGCTTTAAGGACACCACCCTCCTTCAAGACCATCAGAGGAAAGGGGAGAGCCACACACTCCTGAAAGATTGGGAGATGGTGATTTGGGATATGGCCATGAGCTTGGAGCCCTCACCAACCAACAGGATCCAGCCCTTGTGAGAAACCTGAGACCGTATCCTTGCCTCGTTCCTGTACCAGGAAGGCATCATCAGGCACAGCGCCTGCCGGCACTTTATCCTTGGGCTTGCATGGGGAACTATAAGCAACACACCTCTGCAATTTGTAAATTACACAGTCTGTGTTAGAAAGCTCTCTGTGGACCCAGATAGGGGCCGATGGAAGTTTAGCTAAACCAGGTGATTTCCTGGATGTCCAACACCTGCACAATCCTAAATTCTTTGTTCTAGATGTCCTAAAGTCAGACTGTATTCTTTCTCCCACGATGTCAGCGCACAGCAGACAAACATTTCTTGCCTCTCTGCTTTCCCCTTTTTCCCTCTCTAGCATCCTCCAAAACAAAAAACAAACAAAACAAAAAACAGAGCCAATACTATAAACCTTTCTGGATACCTTAAAGCAATCACATCCAACAAGTGATTTTATGACAAGGGAGTGGGGTACAGGTTGGGGAGGTGGTCAGAAAAACACATTGTCTTGCAGCTGAGAAATCAGAGGCACCCCTTGAAGAGATCTCCTCAAAACTCCCTCAAAATCACTCTGAACACAGGCCCCTGGCCTTCCCCATTCTTGCATCATTTCTCTCCCTCTCTCTTATCCACCATGCTGTCATGAGCTTCTGGTCTTGCGCATTCGAAAGATGTGCACAGCCACAGATCATGTTTCCATTTGAAGCAAGTCTTTCGGTGAATTTCAGTCGATGTTTGAGATGCAGGCTGTCTTCTGTTGTCTCTGCAAAAGTTCTCGGTTGATTAAGCAACAATAACATGTATTATTGTACAAGTATCTTGGGATGGCTGCCTGCAAGGATGTCTGTCTGTGAATTCTATTGTGCCGCAGTCAATGAAGGCCCATTGTCTAGAAAAGTTCACCTGTCTCGCTCTGGGAAGAGCGGGATCACACGCACAAGAGCCAACATAGTTGTACAAATGGAAAGCCAACCCAGTAACTCGTTCAGTTTGCAAAGAGCAAACAGTCTGTTGGGAGGCCCCAAGTTGTGTGGGAACTTCAGCAGCCACCTGACTGCTGTGGGCCTCTGGCCGGGGACTTGGACCACAGAAGTTCAACCACCTCTGGAACTCAGTTGAGGAAGACAAAGAACCCTTCTCTGTCATTCTGGGCACAAACAAAAGAAACTTGTCATTCCAACTTCACAAGACAGTGCGTGGAAGACGTGGCGCTCAACTCCACTGGGACAGCCATTTTTTTTTTCTCTTTGCTGTTATTACAGAAGAAAATTATAACCATAAAAATGTCCAATTTAGAAAAAAAGGTGCCACTTTAGTGTCATTTGCATAAAAGCTGTTACACACAAATTGTTATAGAGACAAACGAGTAGTGCTCTTGCTGAAAATTGCTTATATCTTTGGTGCTTTCCCTTCAATGACATAAAGCCCTCTTCAAACGGAAATTCATTCTCAGGTAAATAAAGCTGAAAGCGAAATCTCACCCATTTGAGAGAACGTGAATGGTTTTCCACAGGGTTGTACGCAAGTTTTGAGAGCCCAGGCCTTCTCCTCCCACTGGGAGTACCCACTTTGAGTTGCCTGTGGCCTTGTTAAGCAGCTTCCTCCGAGGGAGATGTGATGTGAGCCGCGTGAACCCAACTCCTGTGCAAGGAGCAGCAGCGACACCTTGCAGGCAGAGGCCAACCAGGCTCGGAGGCTGACGGAGGTCTGAGAGGAGTGGCTGGTGACCGTGCTCCTCAGGAGTGAGCACTGGGAGGGGAGACTGCCAGCTCCTTAGCAAGGCCCAGCTGACTCCACAGCTGTATTCCAAGAGCTTCTCTGGCTGGATCTCTCTGCACGCCCCACTTTGCTCACTTAGCTCTCAGCAGCTCAGCTTCCCCTGAGCCACCCCTTCAGCCTAGAGCCAGCTTCTGACTATCTGAAGGGTCTCTGAAGTCCAAAGGAGCGAGTCCACTGAATGATTATTTATTTTTGCTGTATTGCCCCCCGAGCTGTTCCTTGTACCCTCCCCTCTGTATTGAGATATCTTTATTAATTACAACTTCGTTGATACTGGATAAGTAGGAATGGATATCTACTACAAACTTACAATGCCCGCTGTGACTCATCATCAAACAGCCACTTCTTCCTCAAGGTGATGCTATTTGAAGCCAAGACCTGGGCCTACCTGATGCCCATGTCCAAGGGCCAAGGCCATGCCTGCCACTCAGTCCATGCAAGAGAGTGAGTACAGGAAGTGCAATGGGGCCTCCAAAAGCTCATGGAACATCATGGAAAAACTAAGAGTATTTTGATGCCCAAAGCAATTTTTTAATAATCTACACATCTGGTGGGGGGTCCTCAAAAATTTTGCAGAAAATACATAAATTCCAGAAGTGTTTTGTATCAAAATGAGCTTCGATTTTAACTCCATTTTCCATGAACTCTTTGCAGCACCTGCATGGTGGGCTGTAGATGACACAAGTCCATGAATGTCCCTGTCTGCTCCAGCAGTGAAGCAACTGGAGAACTCTGTGAAATATCTCAGAAAAATGTCTTTGAGATTTTTTTGTTTTGTTTTGTTGTAGATTTTAATTTTGCCAGGGGGAGATGAGTCTTTTAATAATAAGTGAAAATAAAAGACATTCATCAGGAGTTTCCCTTGTTCTATCTCGCAACGGTCCTTCTCATTTTTGCACTCCTACAAACCAATAACTGGGTTTTTCTGAGCACCTGCTATACGCCAAGAACTGTGTTTCAGCAACACTCAAACCCATAAGACATAATAATGCTGATTGAGATGCAACAAGTTGGTCTCAGATACATCACTTGCCCAGTAATACAGAATCCAGAAATGGAAAATCTGGCTACCAGTTTCTCGAACATTCTCAGAAACATACAGCACAGCTGCAGGAACTCCATGCTGCATCTCTCCTGCCCGCTGCTCGTTGCACCTGTCCCAGGGCACAGGTCCCGTTGCTCTCCCTGGGGAGGTCTCTACAGAGTCACATAGGCGCAACATTGAACTGAGAGTCAGAAAATGTGTTATCAGGTCTCGAACTCTGCCTCCGGGGAGGCAACTCCTGCTCTGGAAGGTGCCAGCAGGGAGTCCTATTCAGTGTGTGGTGGTCCCACGGGCCTCCAGAAAACATATCCAGTGAAGGCAGCACCTCCGATGAGTCTCAAGAAGCAACAAGAAAGCATCAGCGCAGTTGAGCAAGTAGGAAATGAGAAAGGGGCCGTGGTGGTTCATGGCGGACACAGCCCGCAGTTGCCCAGGAGAGGGTCCATGGGGGAGCAGTAGGCGGTCAGCAGGGCTGGGTTGTGAGCACCAGGGAGAAGATTCTGTATGCAACCATTGCGTTTCAAAGTGTCCCATAAAGAATCGGTTAAAAGAATTATTAAGATCATTTATTTATTTGAGAGACAGAAAGGCAAAGAAGCAAAGTCTGAGAGGCAAAGATCTCTCATATTCTGGCACACTCCCAGATGCCCACAGCAGCTGGCCAGGGCTAGGCCAAGGGGAAAGAATTCAATCCAAGTGTCCCATGGGAGCAGCAGAGACCGGGGACTGCTTAAACCCATCAGCTGCTTCTTTCGGGGTGTGCAATAGCAGGAAGCTAGAACTAGGATTGGATCCAGGACTAAAACCCTGGTTCTCAGATACGGGATGGGGGTGCCTCAACCAGCACCTTAACCATGACTTGAAATGCCTACCCCAGTTACAGTGATTGTTACTGAGTAGTAACTATTTCAACTTGCTCCCAAATGGTTCACTTTCGCTTCGGCTGAGAGGAAAAACAAAAGCAGAATGGGGGACGTCTCGGGAGCTTACGGAGTTTCCCTGAGAAGTGGGAGGCAAGCTCTGAACTGATAAATAGCTTTCAGAGAGGTGGTTATCAGACGCCTGCCCAGACTCTGGGACCCGCAGAGGCAGAAGAGAGAAGCTTCCAGATATCTGAGCAGAAGGAGCCACAGAAGCACACGGAGATGCACTGGCTTTCTAAGCCACAGCCAGTGTTTCCTGAGTGGACACTGGCATTTTACACACCACGTGGCACTCCACAAACACCTGCAATGTCAGCCAAACAGTGTCTCAGAGATGCTTCTGCATGGACATCACTGAGGCAGCTTCAAGGCATTTTCCCTTCCCATAAAAGAATACATCTTTTAACATGTACACCCTTCTCAAACAGCTAGTGGGAAGCAAAATATTAGCAAGACGTGTTACTGTTGCAGAAGACCAGGCGTAGGCTTATAAATAAAAAGCCCGAAGGAAAAAAAAATAGCAAATAGCTAGGTAGACATCTTGATAAACCTGGGTTATGAAAGTATTCCACACCTAAATATTTTCAAAATGAAGTTAGAGGGGGCCAGGCGCAATGGCATAGTGGTTTAAGTCCTTGTCTTGCACACCCAGGATCCATGCGGGCACCGCTTCCAGTTCTGGCAGCTCCACTTCCCATCCAGCTCCCTACTTGTGGCCTGGGAAAGCAGTCGAGGACAGCCCAAAGCTTTGGGACCCTGCACCCACGTAGGAGACCTAAAAGAAGCTCCTGGCTCCTGGTTTCGGATTGGCTCAGCTCCAGCTGTTGCGACCACTTATTGAGTGAATCATCAGACAGAAGATCTTCCTTTCTGTCTCTCCTCCTCTCTGTATATCTGCCTTTCTAATAAAAATAAATAATTCTTAAAAAAAAGAAGTTAGAGAAAGAAATGTTCGATTTGAAGCTTTTAGAATGTGGGTTTCCTTGTCATTATGTCCTAAGTGTTACTGCAAGAACTTTGTCAATGCAGCAGGAATTACAACTCAGACTTTCTACCTTCAAGATTACGAATAAGAAGCTGAACCACTCTGCTTGTGTATCCATGCAGATTTCTGCTGGATTGTTCACCCTTGGCTTGTGTCTGACCAAATGTCCCTTGGGAAAAGCATCGCTTGAGCCACCTGGATGATGGAGGGACGAGGGCGTCCAGGACCCCCTTGGGGAAGGAGCAGCTCCAGTCCTGGGGCTGCAATACACGCCCTCCCCTACATCAGAGCAGGACGAAAGACGCATTCAGAGGACAATGTGATTATTTTAGAGGTCATGGGTCCCGATGAGATAAGGCTCAAGTGGTGGCGATGTAAGCAGGGAAGAATTGGATTAGGGGACGATTTTGTTCAGGCCAATTCATCAAGGCTTGTCTAGATTAGACATTCACGAAACCGCTGCTGGTGAGTCTGAAAAGCAAACAGCTACAACAAAGACGATTAGGTAGCTCCTTCGAGCCCTGTGCGCAATGTAGGTGTCATCGGTGACATTCGCCTATCTGTGACTATGTTGAGCCCGAGCACGCAGGTGTGGAAGCACTGGGGGGCAGAAACTGTGAGATCCCCACACAGCAACCAGATGCAGCTTCCGGGGGTGAAGTGGAGCCCAAAGAGGAGCACGCTTTCCCCTGTGAGACTTCGAGACATATTGAGATGGCAGCTAGCATCAGCACATGGAAGGCAGAAGACACCGCAGTCACTCATGAAATGGCGTGTGGGGAAAGAAGCACGCACGTGCAGATGTGTGGCTTCCCTACACTTGCCTCGCTGAATGGGGTAACTGCAGACACCACTTTGGGGAGACACCTGATGCTGTAGAAATGGAAACATCCAGGAACAAGCTGAACTTCTGTTCTTTTGGCACAGACAACTTCCAATCTAAAAAAATATGATCCCAGCAACCTAAGATGCCCCTTCCAAAATGTATGATCAATGGTATACCACATCTTCCCCAAGAACAGCAAGGAAAGGAAAAAAAGGGTCTGGCTATGTTTTGTTAGTAGAGTCCTCCCACCTTAGGAGAGGAGAAGCAGGACCCCTCAGCAACAGCTTGACACTGGGCCACGAGCTCTGCCCAGAAAGCAAATATAGGTGAGTCCCAGCACCTTGGTGAAGTCCATCTCCAGCTCTGAATATAGGCAGACCACTGAGAGGACACCAGGTAGAGCAGGATCCTGGGCAGAGTGATTAGGAGGACTGGGCACAGTTACCCTGACAACATGAGTCCAAACCATCCAGCATGCCTCAAGTCTTCTCAAGCAGAGTGGAGGGAGTTGACTCCTCTGGAATTCCAGCTTAGGGAACTAGAGCAATGGGAGACAAACCTCAGCTCAACATGAGGACAAGTGCCTTAGCAGGTGAAGATGGGTGTGCCCAGTGGCACGAGCACCTTGGGCAGCAGTGAGGACCAGGCAGTGAAAGGGAGTCAGCAGACGTTCAGGGTCCCTGTGGAAGGGTTTCCTGCTCAGGGTGGGAGAGTGAGCCGCATGGTTCTGCAGTTCTCTGGGAAGCTGTATCTTGACATGTGGGTACTTCCCTAAGAGATGCTGTGGAGGATATTGGTGACTCCTGGGTAAAAAACTGAATGGTGATGCATGCCCAGTTCTGGACACGCACAGAGTGTCCAGAAGGCAGAAACCGCTTACACATTTTGGTGTGATCTAATCACCCAGTAATTCTGTGGTGATTCATGACACCCTGGTCAAAGTGATGGGTGATGGGAAGACTGTGTATCATTTACTGTTCCGGGTAGCTTTTTGCAGCTGCAAATGATTTCAAGCACCCCACCACCCTGAAAGGCAAGATGACCTCATGCTATCAGGGCCATGCTCCAGCAAGAGGGGTCAGGAGCATCTGCCTGTTTGCACACCCAGTAGGTGGTGGCAACAGGAGTTACAAAAACACAACCTGACTCTGGAACCTGGGCTGTCAGCCGCTGTGTGGAGTTGCCCAAGCCTCAAACCAGGTTCCTCTAAAGACCTGAGACCATCAGATGTTACCCTCTCTCCAAGGAAGCTGCTTCTCTTTTCACACTTCTCTGCTGCTCCAACACTGAGTTTCAAGGGCTTCCCTGCAAAAGTTCTTGGACTGTTTGCCCATCTGCCTGGGGGCTTCTCGGGGTTGCTAGGCAGAGCTGAAAACAACCATTTAGTAAATGTTGATTGAGAAAGTAAGTCAACCTGTTAGCTCTGCATATACCACTCTGATATATTCTTTAGGCAAATACAAATATTATTCTTTAAATTTTTTAAACATGTATTTGAGAGAGAGAGAGAGTGGAAGAGAAAGAGAGAACACATTTCCATGCACTGGTTCACTCTCCAAGCGACAAAGCCACGAGCCAAGAATTAGATCCTGGTCTTGAGCATAGGTGCAGGAACTCAGTCACTCGCATGATCACTGCCTCTCAGGGCCTGTGTTAGCCGAAAGCTGTCATCAGGGGCTGGACTTAAACCCATCCCTCATTCCACTGCAGGGCACAGACATTCCAGCTCGCATCTCAACCACTAAGCCAAATGAACCCCAGCAGCACAGGTGTTCTCAAGTGAAGAGCCATGGAGGGTGTAGAGCAGAGGTTTGGAAGACCTTGAATTCTGGCTGGTGCATTAGCCCAAGTCTTCTGAGAAGCAGGTGTCCAGACACAATGAGAAATGCAGAAAACTGTAAGAGACACCCCTGGGCCGGAGGGAATGGAGAGACAGGCAGAGAAGGCTGGAAGAGCAGCCACACTGTGAAATGGGTTCCAGAAGGAGAAAGGGGAGCGGGCGGGGGGCATGGCAGGACTGTCACAGTTCAAAGCACCATCCAAGGGAAGGCAGGAAGGCCCTTGGGGAGTTTCCAAGCCAAGCAGGCAGGTGACAGAGGTCTGGGCTTCCCAGGAATAGGCCCATTGTTTAGCCCTTGGCTGGATACAGCTGGTGAGATGTGTGGCCTGAGCACTGCACGGTGATTGACGGGTTCAGAGCAGCAGCTGTGGCCCAGATTGACTGTGCTCTAGAATCTGGGGGTGTGGGCTTTTCTGGACAGCTTGACTTGAGTAAACCCCAGGAGAGTGAGAAAGCCACACATGTTGGCAGGGCCAGGCCAGGTCTTGGTGGCTCCCACCCGTTGCATGGTACTGACTTACACCATCACCCAGAGCCAGCTGCATTGTCACTATAAGTCATGGTTTCTCCAGTGTAATATGAAATGTGGAAGGGAAAGTACCTGGCTTGCTACCCAGCCCTGAGCCCACTGAGATATGAGCACACAGGCCTGGGGAAGAGCCGGGGATGCTTACCAGGGTTGGAGAGCTACACGGTATCATGGCCACCAACAATGATCATCTCCACCAGCAGCTGTTGGTGCCTACAGCAGCCTCGAACCATCCTGGTCACTGCAGGTACTAGATCAGTTCCCAGGCACTGTTCTTGCCTCAGTTTATAGCTGAGAAAACTGAGATGCAGGAGCTTAATGTACACTGCCCAAAGCCACTCTACAAATGAGCTGCGGAGTTGAGATTCACTCTAGATTGGGACCACACCCCACATTCTGCCCAAGGACCAAAAGGTCTACAGGAGGCAACCTGGGAAGATGATGTCATCCGGACATAGAGAGCATCTAACTTCCACTTGGGCAATCTGTCCATCTGATGGCAGAAGCTCTTGTTCTAGCAGCAACAGAGGAGGCCCCAGCCAGACCTCTCCATGGTCCAGCCGACTCTTGGCTTTTCTCTGTATCTTCTTAACAGGTCTTCATCCAATGACCTCACATGGTATTTGGTAAAATTCTCATCTTTACCACATCCATAGCAACCTTAACATTTCTCTGTGTGTGTGCATGCATGCATATGTATGTTTCTGCTTGTATATCTACAGCTTATTTTCTCTATGCTTATATTAAGACCACTTGCAAGACGCAACCCAGGAGTGGCACGTAGAGTAGCTCCAAAGGGCTCCTGTCGAGGAATGCCAATGATATACACTCTGTCTAGTGACTCAGGCCCTGCAAGACATGTGTCCCAGTCATCATCCTGTTGGAAGAGCAAAGTGTGAACTACATCCTGATTTCCAGAGACTTCAGTCATCATGGAGCCTTGTAGAGGAGGAAGGCAAGGGAGGTCCCACTTCATTCACTCGTGAGTCCTGGCTGTGTTGGACGCTGAGCCAGACTGAGTGAAACATCAAATGACAGATGAGCACACAGCAATGTCTGAGAGAGACCAAATTCAATGGGAGGGGACATCGGGAGCAGAAGCGTGTCACCTGCCGTGGCACTGTAAGTGGCATTCAGTAGGGAGCTGACTGAGGGAGGACAAGGCAGAATTGGATAGGGTTTGGGAAAGACATGTGGCACAGGCTGTGGAAAGAGAAATCAGGGCATGGAGGACAAAGAGGAAACATGGTGGACCTGAAGCAGGAGGCCCAAGGCAGGCAGGTCACCACAGGCAGTCATGGAGGGCTGGGAGACCGTGGTTTGCATCAGAAAGATCCTTAGCTGTAGAATTTCTTTGTCTTAATTAACAGACTCTATTTTTAAGAGAGAAGTTTCATAGGAACAGAAAAATGAAGAGAAGAGTCCAGACTTGCCATATGTCCTCTTTCTCTTCTACCAAGTTTCCACTAAGATTAACACCTTGAGTTGGGATACCACATTTGCTGTAATGGATGAGCCAATATTGGTGATGTCATTACCAATGAAAATCCCTCATCTGTTGGGGTGTCCTCACTGTGCTGCATTGTGCGGGGTGATGTCATGTATCCACAACACTGTTCTGTGAGATAGCTCACTTGCCCTCCCCACTCAACTCTTCCCCTAAATGAGGATTGCAGGTCTCATCTTCTCCCTGGACTCCCGCTCTTCATACTGCCGGTGACTTGGCTTTTCCCAGGTTGCTGAATGTTTGGAATCATTCACTCGCTGGCCTTCCACAATCAGCTTCTTTCACTTAGCAACATGCATTTTAGTGTCTGCCATGCCATGTTGGCCTATTTCTCTGGATCAACCACTGAGTTCCATAGTGTGGCTACTGCAGTGTGTTGACAGTACTCACCACTGCAAACACATCTGGGCTGCTGCTAGTTCTGGGCATGGTGAGTAAGCTCATGCAGACACTCAGGTACAGGTGTCTATGGAGACCTTGGGTTTTTATTCATTTGGGTAAATGCTTAGGAACATGGCTGCAGAATTGTCTGACGGGACTAAGCTGAGCCTTGTAAGAAACTGCCAAACCCTCTTGCAGAGATGTGAGTCGGTTCTGGGGAGGGGCAGAATTCAGAAATCTTCTGGAGAAGAGGGTGCTAGGAAGCCATCCTGACTCTGCAGATGCTCACCCTGGCCAGGAGACAATGCCAGGAGACTGAGCAGCAGGGCCGGGGACGGTGGAAAGGGCCAACTTTGAGAACTCCATCAGTTCACCAAGACCAACCCATGCAGGACCGTGTTTGTGCAAAGGTGTCGTATTCGGCAAGGACCTCTGGGGTCCCCCTGCCCTCAGGGAGCTTTAGATGATACGCACCTTGGCTTCCAAGGGCCAGCCACAGGTTCCCAGCGATCCACCTCTCTTCCTGCCATTCAGCATTCAGTAAGATTGTCCTGTGTAGTAATTACGTGATGATCAATGTCTCTGGCTCAACTAAATACACGTTCTCTCTGCAATTGTTTTTATTGTTATGAACCTGGGCGAGTGAGGTGCTGCTTCATATTTAGCAACATATAATTTACTTCTTGTACATCTTCCTCTAAACTTGCGGTTACCTTGTCTCAAGGTAAAGGGCGGCAAACAATGAATTATTGTCATTATCTTATAATCAAGCCCTGAGCCACCAACAATGCATGTCATTACGCCCTAATGGGAGAATAAGCAACCGAAGCCGCCGTGGTCATTACAGCAGTGAAATTTAATAATGCGCCGACTGCTTCTCCCTTCTTATTTGCAGCACCAATTAAAACTGTTTTCAAGGGTTTCTTCCTGCATTGTCTGAGTCGCAGTTAGCAGAATGATTGTTTGGCAAACACAATCTGGCAGCAGGAACTGAGGGATTCTTCTCCTTCAGACTACAGGCAGGTTAAAGGCAGCACCGTCTTTACTCTCTGAAAAGTGCGCTCGCCTGAGGGGGCTGGACGTGGGGTGGAGGGAGCAGAAGAATCTGTGGATTGGAAAGTGAGAACTGTAGAATCCTGTTACAAGCACTACAACTCACCATTCCCTACGCAGCCTCCAAATACTGTTAACAAGACTTACTCATTTATTCATTTGAATAACTGAATGAGAGAGAGAGATCCCTCATCTCCTAACACTCCTCAAATGACCACAATGACCAGGACTAGACCAAGCCAAAGCCAAGCCCTCTAACTCCAATTGGCTCTCCCGCATGGGAGACAGGGACCTGAGTACGGAAACTCGTTAGAAGGCAATGCAGTTAGGACCGTTCCAATATGAGAGGTGGGTAGAGCACGCAATGGCTTCATCCACTATACCACAACAGCTGTCCCAAGCATTTGCGGCATCAATTCACAGATGAGAAACTGATGACTTACACGGATGAGATAACATCACAAGGAAACTTTGTTACCAAGACCTGTCTACCTAGGGTGGACCCCGGAGCCCATACTCTCTCCCACAAGCTACATCTGCCTTTGCAACAGGTGACAGCTCGAGTGCTTGGGTCCCTGTCATTCACATGGGAACCTAGATTGACTTTGGGCTTGCAACTTCAGTCCAACCAGAGCCATGTAAGCATTTGAGGAGTGAACCAGCATGTGAAAGATGTCTCTGAGTCTCTCCCTCTGTCTCTATATTTCAAACAAAAGGAAAGTAAATCGCTGAGGTACGTACGTGTGTTGATCTGAATCTCACATGTAGTCGGGTGTCCTGGTTGTTGTCCCACAAGTCTTCACATGGGCTCTCCCCAGATCCCAGCTGTGTGGCAGGGCCTCCATTCCCAGTTGGGTGCACCCTTAGCCTGCAGGTCAGATTTCAACTCCTGCATGCCAACATCTTGTGAGGCACAAACTTCTCTCTTACGAGAAAGAATAATGTCTCTTGACCCACACCCCATGCCCTAAGCCCACCCAGTCCTGATAAGATGCAGGCAAAGCACCTTAGCATTAGCTCCTCTGGATTCCGTATTGGGAGCTGAGCCTGCCGAGTGCTGGTGTATACCACATTTGCTAGTGAGGCTGAGCTGGGGCAGTGCAAGGTCACAGGCAGGTTCCAAAAGTCATGCCACCAGTGTGTTTGCTGGTCGCAGGAGTCGGGGTGCCTCGGTCCCCAGCGTGATGCTTCCTTTGTTTCTGGGGTGCCTGCTACACCGCACTGCCCATCTCCTCCCTCTTCCTCCCCTGGAAGCTGCCAGATGGCTGAGCATCCTCAGAGGAGGACTACTGATGCGGAAAGCTGGGGAGAGGATGAACCATTCTGCCCGTGCATCCATGGAAACGCTTCTCCAGTGCCTGGTACCCCAGGGCCTGGGATCTGCCTTGGCTAGGCCCCCTGTGTCCACTGCCCCAGAGGTAGGAGGCCAGCCAGCCTCATCAGCGACTGTCTTCCTTGCAGTGAGCTTCCCCAGCCGGCCCTGTGACAGATTCTTGCAGATCCCCGCTTCAGAGCTGTTCAGCACTGCCTGGATCCCACTTGCCTGATGAATGCCAATGAGTTGAGGGTGGTGCTTGACAGTCAAGGTCAGCAACAGGCATCAGTTAAACCGGATGAATGGGATGGTCTATGCGGAAGCAACTCGACTCCAGGGACATTTTTCTAATTCCTGACACCCTGTCTGGGTGACAAGATAGCTGATACCTCCCAGGTGTCCATAAATATTTGATCCATGAATAAGCAAGATGCACAAATGAACCTGCTTAGAAATGATCTGGTTTCACAGTTTTGCAGTTGTTAAATGTCTGCAGCCACAGGTCTCTGGAAATCTCATACAATCTGCAGGTACACAGGTGACGTGTCCGTGTTCCTCACATCTGCATGTGACTGGTGGGCTCAGCTCGCTCGCTCTCTCTCTCTCTCTCTCAATCTCTCTGGAGCAAGGAGTGAGCTCACAGGTCCCCAGGGACATCCCCTGTGCTCACTCACCCCTTTCAGCACTTGGTGTCGAAAATCAGACTCTGGGGCTGGTGCCAGAATGCAGCAAGTTAAGTTGCTGCCCGTGATGCCAACATCCCAAGAGGGCTCCAGTTTGTGTTCCAGTCGCTAACACACCTGGGCGACAACAGAGGAGGTTCCAGTCGCTCCAATTCTGATCCAGTTCCTTGTTAACACACCTGGGCGGCAACAGAGGAGGCTCTAGGGCCTGGGTCCTTGTGCCCATGTCAGGGTACTTGGAAGGAGCTGCGGGCTCTCAGCTTTGGCACCTGATCCAGCTCTGACAAAGTCGTTGGGGAGTGAATCAGCAGACGGAAGACTTGTCTGTCTCTCCTTCTTTCTCTTTTTTTGTCTCTCCCTTCTCTCTCTCACTGTAACTCTGCCTTTCAAATAAATAAAATAAATATATTTGTTAAAATATCAGCCCTGGGGGACTCAGGGGATTGCACCAAGGTTTTGCTCCCAAGCGTTGTAGAAGCACTGGAATCTTGCTTGCCATGTTGCTTCTGTTCGCACCTACACCCCTCCCCTCATCGCTCACCTGACAACTTTGTCCAGCACTTCCTAAACTAATCACCAGCCACTCAGTTTGACAAGGCGGTTGAACAGGTATTCAACTTACAGTAAAAGTTCCGATCTTTTAATTTTTCTAATATTCCCATTAATAACGTCTGTTTAAGCCATCAGCCGTTTCCCCAATGTTAAAATGTCTTTGAAACAGAAAATGAATGCAAATAATTAGAGGAGAAAAAAATGTGGGAAAAGCTATCCATTTGTCAGGTTTGGCATTAAAATGTCCTGAAATGCAGGGTTTGGGAGCATGAAATATATGAAGCATTTTTTTAATAAATGAATTCCAATAATAATCATGTCAGTGGATGCAAATCCCATCCTTCTTTCTGAGAATGCCATGATACATCTTCCGTGTGCACAGAAAGCACAGCTGAGTGTCTTCTCCAGGTGGAAATGCAGCTTGGGCAGGCACTGAGCGGCACAAAGCGGAGTGAGAGGGGTTTCCGCAAGGGACACAGGAAGACCAAGCTGCTGACAGCTGGGCAGCGCAATGCCCGCCTCGCCCCATTCTGCTACCACCCCTGCCCCCGGGGCTGGGCATTCTGGGCATCTTGTAAGTGGTGTCTGTTGCCCGGGGGGATGTGGACATGTGGAAATTGCTGGGTTCAGGGAGAGCACTGAGGGTGGGTCTGGTCCCCTCTCCGGCCCTGTGTGAGACACGGTGAGCTGAGTCAAGAACATGCATCTGCCACACTGCTTTAGAGAGGGACTCACGGCAGCAGGGGCTTGCCAAGGACAGCCCAGTGAGGAGCTGAACCAGACAGCGCGGCAGCAGAATGAGGCCCAGGTCCAGACGGGCTGGAGAATGTTGGTGCCCATCCCAGGGTCGGGCCTCAGCTGGGATGGCCGAGCCTAAGACTCCACAGGAAAGATGGTAGTGTGAATCCAGATTTTGTCCCGAGCCAGGTGTGTCCTCCAGACCTGTCAAAAGATGATGGACCGTCAACAAACTGTCAGTTGTTTGCTTTTCATATTTTAAACCTTACTATTTATCTCATTACAATTTATTTTAAAAAATGAAGTTAAAAAAATGGAAATTTAAAAGGAGCTCACCTCAACTGAGAAAATTAGAGCCAGAAAACAGAGTGTACTGTTTCCAGGAGCCGTGTCCAACAAACACCAAGGAGGAGGCTAATAGTTTTTCTTTTTTTAAAAAAAATAAAGCAAAATGCATGTTAATATGCCATTCCAGTTATGCAAGCAAAATACATACAAATTTAAACAAAGTGTGAAGAACTTTGGAAACATGCAGCTTGTGAGACTAGCTGAGCCTGGTTTTGTTTTGGTTTGCTTTGCTTTAGTTTGCTTCATTTCTGAAGGGCCGAAGTATGGCTCCAGCCAGCAGGTGCAGCCCCTTGCATCCGCTGTCAGGGTCTACTGCTTCAGCCCCTAGGCCCCTTCTGCTGTGGCTCTCATTTCCTCCGGCCCAGGGACATCTGGTGGAGTCTAGAAGCAGGTCGGCTGCGTGTCCGAAATCTAGGACACTGGTCAGAGATGCTGCTAGGCACCCACGATGCAATCCATAGGGCGCCCCCCCCCAAAGATCAGCCATGCCTTCATCCTGCAGGAAGAGAGCTGAGCGGATCCCCCACCCTAACCTTATAGCACATACAAATCTGTCTATACCAGTACACCTCTTTTTTAATATTTATTTTATTTTGATTGGAAAGTCAGATATACAGAGAGGAGGAGAGACAGAGAGGAAGATCTTCCACTCATTGATTTACAGCTGGAGCTTAGCCAATCCGAAGCCAGGAACCAGGAGCCTGCTCCAGGTCTCCCACATGGGTGCATGATCCCAAGGCTTTGGGCCGTCGTTGACTGCTTTCCCAGGCCACAAGCAGGGAGCTGGATGGGAAGTGGAGCTGCCAAGATTAGAACTGGCGAAGACTTTAGCCATTAGGCTACTGCAATGGGACCAGTAAGCTCTTAATTTTCTCCTCTCAGTTTTGCCTGCAGCTCCTCAGGACCCCACCGAATGAGCACTCAGCCCTCCTCCGTTGGACCAGTTCGTTTTCCTGATCCTGACTGCATCTCCCTTCCGTTGTGCGCTAGGAGGCCTCTGCCTGTCTCCCCCCGTTCCAGGTCTCCCCCTGTTCCAGGTCTCCCTCGTTCCAGGTCTCCCCCCGTTCCAGGTCTCCCCGACCCCTGCCTCAGCGTCACACAGTCACATGCTGTCACACGTGCACATGTGCTCTTGCACACACACCCACTCAACACAGGCTAGTGCTCCTGTGCCCACGTACCTTCTCATGCATGCTTACACACATGTTCACATTGGTGCATGGATACAAAAAACACACCAACGCAGGTGCATATTCACATGCATACAAGGTGCACTAACACTCTTATTTTACACACAATCAAAACTGCACACATAATTACCACTCACACACACACACACACACACACACACATGCTCATTTCTGATGCTTACTGCTAATCTCCTCTTCCACACACCTTTCTGTGTCGGTCCCTAACCGCCTCCCCAGCAGCTGACTGTCTCTTCTTTGCATCCTTCCCTACGTAGGATGCATTTCAGTGCATCCCAGATTTCCTTACCTGGCCATCTGTCTCTCTTACCAAACTCCACCTTCCTTGAGATCAAGCTCTGTCCGGCAGTGATTAATAGGAAGGAGTCAGTGAGCCGCTGATTATGCCGGCAATAGAGCAGCAGGGTCATGGTCACAGCCATTGACTATAGTCACGGTAGGGGACTAGATGCTTGGGGGCCACTGGGCCAACCAAGTAGCAATTTCATTTACACAGAGAGTTGGCTGGTCAGTTTCCAAGAAAGCCTAGGCCACAGAAACCCCTTGGCTTGGAACCTACTGGAATGGAGCCCGGCGTTGGGTGGGGACACTTGGTGTGACCTAGAGGGTCCTCCTTTGCAAGGAGAGATGCCAGGGGACCCTTCCAGTTCCACCTTTTGGTTCCAGTTGGCCTCTGCTTCCGTAGTCCTCGAAACCCCTGCTTCCAAGGCTGCCCCTTCCATTGCAGAGAAAAACAGAATCTTTGTGCCCAGGGACCCGTGAGAGGCTCGGGTTAACCAGAAACCCAGCATTAGCAGGCTGAAACGTCTAAGGGTGCTTGCTTTCTTCTTTCCTTTTTTTTTTTTTTTTGTCTCTTGCCTTCACATTTGCATGGAACAAGCAGAGCTTTTAGTCTCGGTGGTTCAGACAAATGCATTAAAAAGATGAACATTTTAGTTAATGTTCTAAGATTTCCAAAAGCAGTTTTGATTGTGTACTATTAGCATTAATTAATTTCCAGACTGGGACCAGCCGCTCTATTAGGGGAAGGCATATTTTAATCAATTTCTCTGTGCTGCTCGGTGCTAGCTAAAGGTAGTTTGGTGGGCTGCGCCTGCCCCGTTGTTTCCATTTAACTCAATGCAGCGTAGAAACCCAAAGGTTTGTGCACACAGAGTGCAGAGGCAAAGCTGACGGCTGGTCAAGGAGTCACATAGAAATGACTGCTCGCCACCAATGCCTTTCTGCTAGGGTCGAACACCAGCTGCAGGCTGGGCTCAGGAAGAGGTGCCACAGGCAGTCTGTGCCTGAACTGCTCTAGCCCAGGAGGGAGCGTGCTACAAATTAGATGAGAAAACAAAAGTCCCTTTTTCTCAAGCAGTTCAGCCCCATGGCTACAAGAGCCAAGGGCAGACTTGATATTGATCTAGGGCTCATGTACAGTGAATGTCCTATTCAAGTGCCTGTGACAGCCTTGGTTATTGAACAAGGTTGTCACTCTTGATTTCCAACAGAACGCTGGCCTGGGAGACCCCGAAGACCCTTGCCCCCAGGTGGATGTCTATGTAAAGCTTTGTGACATGCTTCATGTTGGTTTTAGTGGGTTTGAAGTGGTCATGAGGACATGTTTCTCCTCCCTTGAAAAGTACAAATTCCTTCCAAATTAACACTTGCATCCAGCCTCTCTCAGCCTACCCAGTGCAGTCTCACACAGACAGTGGGCAAGCTCTAACTCCCAGGGATCACTGGTGTTTCTGCTTTAACATCAATTCTGTCTCGGCAGTCCTCCGTGCACCCTCCTTTCCTTTAGTCTGTGTCCAAGAAGGCTACAGATGTGTGCGCACACACTTCTGTCTATCCATGTGTGCAAACTAACATGTAGACAGACATGCTTTTGAGGAAGAGGTACAATGCAATGTGAGTGTAGGCGTGCACATTTGGGCACGTCTGTGATATCTGTATCTGTACAAAGTGATATCCATATAAGCACACTCCTGAATTTCTATAGGCCCATGTACGCATGTGCACCTAGATGAAGATGGGCATGTTTTTGTGTGTACTTAGTGTGTCTCTGTATGTATTCGTGTGTATTCATGGATGAGACATCTGGCATCAGAGGGTGCCATGTCGTGTTTCTCAGGAGCTGATATCTGTAGGCAGTGCGCCGTCTCTTGTGTATAAGTGTCTCTTTCTTGCCCTTCCAAGAGAAGGCATTGGCTTCTCCGTGTGACCCGTCATCGTGGGCACTAGATGAGCAAGCTCTCAGGTGGCTTCCTCGGTGTCTTCTGCTCAATCTCGGCAGAGCCCAGAGTCAGCTCACGAAAGTGGGAAAAGCAGAGGAGCAAGAGCGGAGTGGGCGTGGGGGACCAGCTCGAGGACCGTCTCACCATCCCCCACCTCTGCTGCAGAGCCCGTGACTCAGGCTACCCATCCGTTATTGAACAAGCTACGTAGGAAAGACCAGGCAAGTGAGGCCAAATTGCCTCACGGGCTTTATGTGAGATCGTAAGCAAATTGAGTTCTTGGAAAGCTTGCAGGTTGGGTGCCAGAGACTGAGAGCCCTTCATCTTCAGCATACAAAAAATAAGCAAATAAAAATTTAAAAATAAAAAGGAAACTGCAAGCAAAGCCAGTGACAAGCGGCACCTCTTGCCACCAACAACCTCAGGATCTGATCATCTGAGTGAACCTGGTGACCCCATGGGGTCACTTAGCTCACACCACTGCTTCCCCACCTCAGCTGGTCAAAAACAAATTCTGCACAAACAAAAACTTTTCTTCAGTGTGAGGGTTAGTTTTACAAATCAGCATGGCTAGGCCATTATGCCCAGAGAGTTGGTCAAGTCTTATTTTGGATATTTGGGTAAAGGTGTTCTTCAGATGGGACTAACGCATACGCGGAGTTGAACCCAATCTAATCAGCCCAAGACCTAAAGAGAGCCAACACAGCTTTCGCCAAGCAAGCTGGGCTCTATTGGCAAAGCATCCTTGAACTTGAACTGTAACTCTCCTCTGTTTCCACATACACTTCCTATTCATTTGGCTGCTCTGGAGAACCCTGACTAACACACCTGGAGACCAAGAGCTGATCAGAAACAGAAAGGATTAGCAAAAACTTTTGAAGAAGTTCAGAAATATCTCTTTTTATGGCTCAGATTGCCAATATATCGCACATCAATTTGATCTTTACTAAGAGGGGGCCCTTGTGATTTTTAACCTGGTTACAATGTGTAGACCACTCCTCTTCATTAACTCAAATAAAATAGGACAAATCTCTCCATTAAGGTTGCCATGTGACTGCCTGGCATAGTTACTTAGAACCACCAAGTATATCAAAGGATTGATCTATGAATGGAAGTAGGGAGCAGACATGTACATATGAAGAAATTAGATTTGGTTAAGAATGTTCTAGTAATTTGAGGCTTAAATGTTCAGACAAGATATCCCAGATGGCTATGTTTTTGTTGAAGACTCTGCACACATGGACATATGGTAGGGCAGGTCTGTGTCCCTACACTAGGATGTCCATAGACCTACTTCCAAAGAACATCTTCCTGGTAGCTAGTTTGAGATGAAACAACTCTAATGTTTATGGGCACTTACTATAGGACACACACACACACTCTAAACACATTAATTGCCACTCAAATTTATTTTACAAAGGAGAAATTCAAGGCTCAGTGAGTTGACTCGTGAGCAAATTCCAAATGCCAGAAATGCCTTCGTGTTCACCCTCCATGCCATGCTGTCTCTGTAAAGACCTGTCCCCTCCCACATACAGAAGAGTGAAACTGAAATAACCCCTAACAATAATACCGCAGGCCTCAGAGTCAGAGAACAGGATGGCAAGGCCTGGCATGGCCTGGCCCCTGAGAACTGTCTGCTTGTGGGAAGCAGACAACAATGGCCGTGATTTATTCAGTGCTTGATATTGCAACACTCTCTTTTCAGCATTATGCGTGTCATAAATCATTCTCTTGGTGGCAACCTTCCATATTGTCCTCATCTCACAGAGGCAGAGACTGAGACACGTCATGACCTAGTGCAAAGCAACTCGTTGGCGTTAACTGTGAACTTCTTAGGGATTTTGCAACGTAGCTGTTAAACTGACTTTGTCAAAAACCATCCCATGCTGTCATTAAACAATGATTATTAAAAACAAAGGTGATAGGTACTCCAAGTTCACTGCCACCTTCTGATTATTTTCGTATGGTTCCCTGATACCTCTATGCTTCCTGTTGCTTCTATTGTGTCTAACATACTGCTATCCACCTCAGTCCAGCTCTCACTCAGTAATACCACTTTGATAGCCATGATGGGAACATTTACACCAAAGAAAGAAATCAGCAATTGTTACCCTACCCATTAGGGGCACCTTTTTTTTTTTTTTTGAAAGGCAGTCATTAGCTACCACACCTCTGAGATGTAAGAACCACTCAAGGTCAGCTTCATAGATACATTATGTCAGTTTGACTAATTCAAGGGAGATGGACATCCCTCAGGTCAAATCAGTGGAAGAAAATTTGCTAGGAATATGTACAGAGAAACGAAGGTGAAGTAAATGATAATAATTAAAGAAGATAGTAGTGATTATTCTTAATAAAGCGAAAGCAATGCTTGTGACCACTTTTTCAGCCTGTGTGTTGATGCAACACAAATCCTACATTTCTTTCCTCATAGTTAAAAGCATTGTATTTCTCATCCCAAAAATCGGCCTCTTCCAGCAAAGGAGAGGCTGTGCCCTCTCTCCTCCTGCAGCCCTTTCTCTTGGGGGGACCATGGTGCTTACCATTTACGTGTGTTAAAGAGGTAAGGCCGTCGGCCATTCCCTCCATGTTTTCATGCTGAAATGGTGAAAGCCCAGTCACACACAACACCAGGCATGGTAGTGCAGATACTACTAATTCTATATGATCATACTCTTCCCGTTGTAGCTGCAGCAGCTAATGCTGCTGGTCGGTTCCATCGTGGTCTGTGTGAAGCACCACATGCTACACGCACAAGGCAAGGTGGAGCGGATGGAAGCTCTCTATTCAAGCTTGCATGAAGGGAGCCCATGCGTGGTCAAGCCCATCTCCCAGGAACGTCAACTTTTAGGAATTCATTTGCTGCTCAACTCTCATTAAGAAAGGTTTTGTGTAATGATCTTTTAAAGCATTTGGCATGGACGTGGTGACCAGGCACAGTGCCAATGCATTGTGGGACCAGTCAGTAAGGAGGATGTTTGTAAGCACGGCACCGGGTGATGGAGCACAGCTGATGAGGCAATGACAGGTCCAGGTGCATTATCTGTCAGCCCAGTCCAAGACAGCTACCTCACTCAGTAACGGATCTGAACGCTTAGGTCTTCACCTTCTGTTTCAAGTTAATGTTCCTCATGTGCCACCCTTTTAGGAAACCACAACGCCAAAGTTGCAAGAAACATGCAATAATGGAAGACGCACTGGTTTGGAATCTGAAGGTATGTCTCTGGCACCATCTTACTGCTAATGAACTAAAGGAATTCATCCTTTACTCCTTTCTTTCTCTAGGCAGGTTTCCTCATTGGCAAAAAAAAAAAAAAAAAGTTATGAAATGCAAAACCTGTCAAGCTATTTTCTTTTTATATTTATTTTCATTGGAAAGGCAGATTTGCAGAGAGAAAGAGAAACAAAGAGAAAAGTCTTCTATTCTGGTTTACTCCCCAAGTGATCGCAAAGGGTGAGCAAATCCAAAGCCAGGAGCATCTTTGCATTCTCCCATACAGGTGCTGGCTCCCAAGGCTTTGAGTTATCCTCTGCTGCTTTTCCAGGCCATAAGCAGAGACTTGGATGGGAAGAGAAGCAGCCAGGAAATGATCCAGTACCCACATGAGATCCCAGAGCTTGCAAGAAGAGTATTAGTCCTTTTATGCAACTAAGCTCTCTATTGGGATAAGTTTGCCACAATAAACTGAAATACCAGATGCAGCAAAGACATCTAGGAGGTCCTTTATTCCAGCAGTGTAGGAGCCACAGGATGGAAATGGAGGCAGAGGGAGAGAGAGGGAAAGGGGAGGGTCTCCTGCCCCCATGGTTGCAGGAGAGGACTGCAGGGGAAGAGGGAGACAGGAGAGCAAGAGAAATGAGGAGCAAGGAAGAGCCAGGTGGGGGCAGGGGCACACACCTGAGGGAGTGTGCCTGTTTTGTGGCGGGGCAGGCATCGCAGGGCCGTGAGGGTTTGCTGGAGCCACAGGGGAATGGTGGGTGCAGTGGAGTATAGTGGGAGAAGCCACGAGGGGTGGGAAAGAGTTGTCAGGTATAGCACCGTGAGTTTACAGCAGATTGGTGGGAACAGGATTATGACGCTATAGCAAAGTGGTAAACAACAAAATTTGAGCCTGAAGAGTGAACAACATCCTAAGGAAGCCGACTTAGGGGAAGCAGATACTTAAAATAGTAACAAGTCCAAAATGGCGGAGGCCTTCAGGGCCAACATCACTCCTCACAGGGAGGATTAGCCAACTGAGCTGATGCTCCAGGCCCAAGATACTTTCATTCTTGACAGACTAGCATAAAGACCCGTGACTATGTACAAGACGTCTGTCTCCCAAAAACAAGATGGAGATTTGAGCTTTTCTTCCTTTTTTTTTTTTTTTGTTAAGATTTATTTACTTTTATTCTAAAGGAAGATTCACACAGAAAAGGAGAGACAGAGAGAAGGATCTTCAGTCGGCTGGTTGACTCATCAAGTGGCTGAGTCAATCCAAAGCCAAGAGCCAGGAGGTTTTTCTTAGTCTCCCACACAGGTGCAGGGTCCCAAGGCTTTGGGCCGGCCTCTACTGATTTCCCAGGCCACAAGCAGGGAGCTGGATGGGAAATGAAATAGCCAGGATACGAACCGACACCCATATGGGCTCCTGGCACATGCAAGGCAAGGACTTTGGCCACTAGGCCACCACACTGAGCCCACAGATGAGCTTTTCAATGAAACATTTATCTCAGTGGTTACTGAGAAGTGATGTCATCCACGATTGTAAGAGTTTAATGAAGATCATTATTATGAATGAGATGCTCTACGAACTAAGTCAGTCAAGAGTTTATTCACCAGTCTCAGTTGTCACACTTTTGTTTCCTAAAACATGTTTGGAAGCATTGGATCAGCTCAAAACAATAACTGTTTTCTGAGAGTTCCCTCCTACGCAGCATACATGAGAAAGAACACTCCAGCAAGCCTCTGCATCAATAACCTCTGATCCAGGAGTGAACACCTGACCTGAATGTGTGGATTATCTCTTCTGAGAATGGCAACTGTGTCTTGTGTTCATCTCTAAGCCAAGATGAAGTACTCTGATTGTCTATTACTAGGACACAAGCCCTCATTGGCAACCATAGTGACAAAAGAAGCCAAGATTAGCACCCCAAAAGCAGACATTAAGGTGTTGAAAATGGGGATTCTTTGCAAGGAAAAAGCATAAATGCAGAAATGTATGAGTTTTCTAAATCTTTTTTATAATGAACCTATTGCCAAGGACAACTACCATGAACCAAGTCGTAGGACTTCATTGCCATTTTAGATGGGAATTATTATTTTTCTATATTGATTTTTAAACTTTTCATTATAATTTTATGTTAAAGGCAGAGACACAGGGAATGAATTTCCCACTCATTCCCCTGATGGTTTCAGCAGCCAGGACTGGACCAGGCTGAAGCCAGGAGAGCCCAGAGCTCATGCCAGGGTTCCCACAAGAGTGGTAGGGCCCCAGTGACTTGTGTTGCTTGCTGCCTTCCTGGATGTGCGTTAGCAAGAAAATGGATCAGAAGTCGAGGAATCAGACTCTTTGTTACAACCACAGCAAGCAGCTGCCTCGTCACTGCTCCTTGGGTGTAAACTTCGTGCTTGTTTTTTCTTTTTCTTTTTTTTTTTTAAGATTTTATTATTATTATTGGAAAGCCGGATATACAGAGAGGAGGAGAGACAGAGAGGAAGATCTTCCGTCCGATGTTTCACTCCCCAAGTGAACCACAACGGGCCGGTGCTGCGCCGATCCAATGCCAGTGTTTGTGAAGATGGATTCGGAAGCAGGACCGCAGGTAGAAAACTACACATGCAAGGACTGAAGGGCAGGCAAGAGCCAAATCAGTGAAGTGGAGTTTCCCAGAAATAACCCGCAGAGCTCCAAGACCCCAAACATGAGTGGTCTGAGGGTTCTAGCCTGACCAATAGGGCAGTGGGCAACACTCCTCCATCAAGGAGGAAGTAGCTGGTGAGGAGAGGATATCCGCTAGTCCCTCCAGAGTAACCCCTTTGTAGTTGCCCCCATGGAAGTCTCCATCCCTTTGATCCTGCCTCTGTCTTCCCCCTTCCCTATCACCAGGGAATTCCTACACATGTGTTCTACCCCCAGTGTCACCATCAGACTCTGAGAACGCGTCCTTGCCTCTGTGCAACTTCTTTGGTCTGTGGTCTGCCCACCTTCCTCTGATATTTCTGTGAGCTAGTCAGTTGATGTAAGGCACTGTCCTCCAGCAGAAGGGCTGGCTGTCCTCGCGATGAACCACTGAACTGCCGCTGGTCAGCCACCACCTGTGGCTGTGATGGGGGTAAGGGAGTCGGGGTCTCTGCTCCACACAATGATGGGTAGCCAGGGTCTCTCCAAAGGGCTCAGCCTTAATGCAATACACTTGCTCTCTAGAATGGAAGGTTGGAGGTAGGCTAGATAAACAAAGTCCTCCAGGATGCATCTTTATCTGATTGCAGATATGCAAAGTTGGCCAGGGGATCTGGCTCTGTGTTGTGAGATAGCAGCTTTTGATGGAAAATGAAAGCCACATCAAAGGGGGGGGGTTATTTTACAGCATCTGGATACCTGGGCTAAATGTTTATACCTTCAAGTTTATCAGTCAGTCAAAGAATCACCATGTGTCTTAGGAGAGTCTGATTTTTAATACGAAATGTCTAATGTTTGATTGCCTAGATGATACGTGCTTATCGGATGCACACATCGATGAGAAAGTGCCATGGAGAAGCGCGCTCCCGTGGTGTTTCTGAAATCCTAAGATTTGGCTTCTTTCTTAATTGTTAAGGAGGAGCATTGGGGAAGAAGGCCTTCTTGGGAAACAGGGAGAGGCCTAACAGAATCCTGAGCTGCCTTGGAGGCAGAGGCAAGTGTGGCTGTATCTTGGCCAACATGATGCAAAACATTTAATATCATCTCTGAGCTCGTCTCAAGAGTTCTGAATGGGATCCCAGAACTTCTTAGCTCCCTTTCCGGAAACGCAGAAGTCTGGGGCTCAGGAAAGCCTACACACCATAGGGTTGGCATCTTTAAGCTTCCTCTACTTTGGGAAGGAAACTGTTGCTTCCGCCACCTGGACGTTCGGGGAAAGATGCTCCCGAGGCAGCTTTGCTTCCTGAATCTCAGCCCACCTGAACCTGGGGGAAGATTTCCAGTGGTTGAGTCAACACAGAAGCATTGCTCCCAAACCTTGAATGGCTCCCACCCAGAAACGACTTTCAATGGAGAGGTCAGAGAGATCACTCGCCCACCTCCTCCCCAGGCAATACAGAGCCACTGCATCCTCCAAGTGCAACATCCCCCTCTCAGACTGCCAGGGGGCAGGGTGAGGGCACCTAGCTCTCAACCTCCAAGTGCAACATCCCCCTCTCAGACTGCCAGGAGGCGGGGTGAGGGCACCTAGTTCTCAACCTCCAAGTGCAACATCCCCATCTCAGACTGCCAGGGGGCGAGGTGAGGGCACCTATCTCTCAGCCTCCTGGTTGTGAATGCCTCCTCTAATGAGAACAGAAATAGGTAGAGTGGCTGCCCTCTGCTCCAGTGATCATTCCTTACAATCCCATCTGTAGTAGGGAGTACACTGTGTCTGTTCTAAAGAGGAGGTGGGTGAGCCTGAAGAAGCCATACCTGCAATGAGGAATGATGAGGGCAGAGGGATTATGGGAAACTCAAAAGAGAAAAGAAGATGTTGCCATCAGACCATGTACAAAAAGCTCATACATTTTACTAGGCAACAGAATTACCTGTCTCCATGATACCTGAAGTAAGTTCATGTCCATCAAGAGCAGTCTGATTGAAATAAGCTTTGGTGGATCTACACAATGGAGCATTCTGGAGCTTTGGAAACAGAACAGTTTTATTTCCACAAGTGGGGGTGTTGTCGAAGACAGATGCATCAGTAACTGGAGATTCTTTGTTGAAAAAAATAAAGAGGAAGGTGAAAGCCAATGACTCGTCATTGTCCATCCTACACTTTGCATTTCTATGTTTGTACTTGCTACATGTGTTAATTTGTCCATCCATTATTTAACTGGCAGCAGGCCCCCCCACGAACTCTGATTCCGAAAGCATGGCCCTGACCGTGCTGTCTCACATGTGGCAAAGGTACTGCTCTGGATCACTGTGAGGAGAGGGTTGCTACTGGCTGATTTTATATACTGAGGCCCGAACCACCAAGGTGGGCTGTGTTTGGAGGAAGGCAAAAATTAAGGGGAGTGAGACTATGAGAGCGGAAGTCTGACCCTGTGAGATTATTGTGTTGTCCTTGTAAGAAATCCCTGAGATGCAGCTCCTCCCCATTCGTTGCACTTTGTAAGGACACGGTGCAATGGCTGCAAGTATGGAAGCCAGCCCTCATCAGAAACAAGCAGTCCAGGCTGGCCTTGGGCCTCTTGGGCTCTCAAGCTGTGATATGGGGAAGACTGAAACAGGGCTGAGGAAGAGGTTGGCATCCGCTTGGGCTAACGTAGCCACCTCCAGGCAGTCAGGTAATGCTTTATATTCAGGTGTGGGGAAAAAGGAGAGACAGCAGGACCTGAGGCACAGGGCACCCCTGGTACCCACTGACTGGCTTCAGGCATACCAGGCTTGGGAGAGGGCTCCCTTTGGCCACTTTCCAACATCCAGCCGAGGCTTGCATTACCAGAGGTCACTGCTGCATTCACAGTCTGCAGGTGGCCGTCCTGACTGGTGTGTCCAGTCATTCATCCCGGGGGGCTGAGAGGAGGCAGTTCTACTGTAGCAACACCTGCTGCTGTTATGGTCTCCCTGAACTGGGACAGCTTTTTGAATGTTCTTTATCCAGCTGTGCCAAAGTACCCTCCATGAAGCCTTCACCCTGAGCGCTGACCACACCAACTTCCAAGTCCACATCTGGTCCCATCACAACAGGGAGCCCTACCAGAACTATTGCGTTTGTGTCTGAACAGCCTCACTTTACCCCCACTCCCTGCACAGAAGAATGACCATAAATGTTCGCTGAGCAAACAAATGAATAAGAGTAGATAAGAGGAGGGAAAGATGGAAGCAGGAAGAAGGGCAGGTTTAAATCAGGTAATGCATTCTCTTAAAAAATGCTCCTTGAAAAACTAAAGAAGTAAAACAGGGGCCAGCACAACAGGTCAACTAAACTTCCACCTTGCAGTGCTGCCATTCCGTACAGGGGTTCACGCCCTGGCTGCTCCACTTCCCATCCAGCTCCCCGATTGTGGCCTAGGAGAGCAGCAAAAGATGGCCTTAAGTCTTGGCATGTCCCAGCATTAAATCACAAAAGTAAGGGAACTCCCTGTTGTTTGATATATGTGCTCTCAGGGTGCAAAGCCAAGTCAAAAGTTTTGCTTTTCTGGACTTTTTCTTCTCTCTCATACTGCTGCCCACTCAAAGTTCAGAATTGCCCACTTGTTGAAATCTAAACTTTCAGAGTAAGATGTCTTCAGAAAAGCCAGGATTGCACGTGCTAGCCTGACCTTAATCTAGCCACCCGGCCTTTCTGCATTCATGTCTGCATTTGTAGAATGTCAGGTGGTTCTTGGCACCTTCACTGGATTATTTTTTGTGAGACTATTCCAGGATGCCTCATGTGACAGTCAGTGTTTTCATCCCTGTGTCTCCAAAACCTCAGAGAAGTCAGCATAGGCTGGGTCCTTGGCCAGAGCCTGGTGGTCAGAACTGGGCACTCAGTGCGTGTCTGGGTGTGCAGGCCCCCTGACACGGACACAGATAGTCATTAAGGCAGACACAGAAGTGAGCAACTTTCTCATGGCTACTTCACATTCGTGAGGTGACAGGTGCACTTTCCTGGCAAGGTATGCAGCGTTAGATTCTCCCATGATGTGAGTAGAGCGATAACTTGCCCTGCAGTGTCTTCAGGTGATATTCTGTAGCTTTAGAACGTTGGTGCCTCCCTGCTGGCCACCGCTGTCCTCGGAATCCCTGCACTATGTGCAATCCCCTTGTGTTTTGGTCATGGCTGCCCTCTAAATTCTAATGTGAGAGACCAAACCAAGCAACCAGCGTCTCTCAGAGCCCCCCTCTCCTCTTCCCACTTGGATCCATCTCCAAATCGGAGCATGCATATGAACAAAGTTGAATTCTGCCCATTAATGTGAAACCATCTGGAAGGAGAGAATGGTTCAACCCTGCCAAGACAGTTTCTATTTCTGAGTGATTTTGTATTCCAAATTCTCCAAGCTGGCCTACTCCTTGCAATCCCAGGCTCGGCTTCTGTGGAGTACTGCAGACTGCATATGGTCCCGAAGGAGCTTGGCTTTCCTCACAACTTCCCAGAGAACTCTGGCGGTACCAGCCACGTCTCCTTCCGCTCAGCAGCTGATGTCTTCTGGATCACTGTGCTCTAAATCCGATCCTAGTATTCTCGTCTGGAGTTGGCGTCACCATGGGGGAGGAGGGACAGAAAGAAACCCGAAAAAACTGGGAGCAGTATTCACGGCCAAGTGGGTGTTCTTCCTGATGCCTGCTCACATCTTGACCTGCGACGTCGGAAGTGAATGGGAAGTGCCGTGGGAGAGGAGACTGCCCACAGGAGGCCCTTGGCTAAACTCCAGAAGAGGGTCTGTACTGGCCTCCTCCGCACAGAGGCCGAGGACTAGGCTGCTCCTAAGGGGCAGCATCTTGAAGACTCCCAGGGCACAAACATAGAACTCCTGCCTTGGAAAAAAGCAGGGTGAGAAGCTTTCATTGC
The DNA here is from genome assembly GCF_030435755.1 of Ochotona princeps. Classification (NCBI taxonomy): domain Eukaryota; kingdom Metazoa; phylum Chordata; class Mammalia; order Lagomorpha; family Ochotonidae; genus Ochotona; species Ochotona princeps. Next base: position 4,258,214 of record NC_080857.1, read on the forward strand.
AGCAAAGCCTTTATGGCAAGGAGACAAGGGGCCATATCCTGGGTCAGTCATAGTTTCCCTACATGTCGCCCTCCAGCAACCTGTCAGCCCACCCTTGGCCCCTTTAGGCAGGCAGGCTTGCCACCCAACTCTGTGATATTCCACTGGCTCCCCTGATCTTCTGCTGCCTCTGCCTGTTCTCAGAGTCTGTCATCATGTTGGCACTTGTGCGTCAGATTGAATGACAAGGATTTTGTCATCCAAATCAGTAAAATTCTGAAAGTCAGATGCTACTCATAATTACTCCATGATAGCAAGCAAAAAAAAAAAAAACCCTCTTTAGGACAAATATAAAACTATACGAATAAAATACAAATTTGGGGGAGACACAGCCATTTAGACCAAAGCAGATAGCCTTCCTCCAGAGCTAGTGATAACCTGATATGAGAGATGGGATCGGGACACCACCCCGCGGAATCAGCAGGCCCGGTAACAAGCCAGAGGGGCAGCAAGAAATGGAACAGAACAGAGAGCATGCAGAAACTATAGCTGGTGGAGTTGATACTCAGGGCTGGGGAGAATGCAACCCAGTTCCTGAATCTCTGTTTCTCACTTTTGAGAGAAAACTGCCATATTCCATCAAGCATTGAGCCCAGTTCTAAAGGCAAAGTTGAGATCTGGCAGGACAGATCGCAGGCTCTGAGCCACAGGGTGTAAAATGAGCTCGTCCTTCCTGAGCATTCATCAAATCTCTCCAAGAGCGTTTGTGGACACTTTTCCCACCCCATCCCAGAGATATTCGGTAGTAACATCAGAAGGGGCTGTAGGTTGCCACAACTGGGAAGGTGAAGTGGCCGCACCCTTGCGCATGGAAAGCAGGGACATTGCTGCATCCCACAATGCGTAGGACTGCCCCGCCACAACACACACAGATCCAGTCAGAACATATCCAGCCACACGATGGAGTGAATGGCTGTGTCCTCCCAAAATGCGGACCTGGAAATTCCATGCTCTAAATGGCACGGCATCAGGAAGTGGGACCTTGGAGGGTAACTGATCAGACCAGAAGGGGTCTGATCAACATGCATCAACATGCATCAACACTAAGAAGGGGGAGTAAGGACGTCCCCCTCCAGCAATGACAGGGCAGCCAGCTGCAAACCAGGAAGTCAGCCCTCCCCAGATGCCTGTCCTACCAGCACCTGGACCACCCAACCTCCAAAGCTGTGAGCAAACATGTGTTTGCTGGGGAAGCCCTGCAGTCTGATAGAGCAGCCCAAACAGAACTAAAGCAAGCTGCAGACATTTACAATGCCAAGGACAAGACATTAGAGATGTTTCTATACCATGTAACTTGAAGCAGGGATTTGACTTAGTCCCTGGTCTCTATAGGCACATGTGTGTATAATCTTAACATGAAGCCTCAGACACAACTGTAGAATCATCCACTGAAGACTGATAGAGCTCCTGCTACTTGCCCTGTGTCGTCCCAGCTGGAAACAGGGCAAACGGGTTCCAAGATCAAGACACAACCACATTTGGTCATAAGAATAGGAGGATTTGGGAGCCAGAACAACAATATAGCAAGCTAATCCTCCCTCCAGCTGTAGCATGACATCCCACCACTCCTGATCCAGCTCCCTGTTAACAGACTTGGAAAAAAGTGGAAGGTGACCCGAATCCTTGGGACCCTGCACCCATGTGGGAGACCTGGAAGAATGACCCTCTGGCTTTAGACCAGTTCAGCTCTGGCAGTAGAAGGAATGAACCAACAGATGGAAGATTTCTCTGTCTCTCCCTTGCTCTCTCAGTGGTTATGACTGTCATATAAAATAAATATTTTGAAAACATAAAAATAATAGGAATTTTGATCCCACAGTGAGTAATGACAGCCAGCTTGCCACCGGCAATGCTGTTGGCTCTGTGAGTCAGTTGCACTTGCTAGGGTGCTGGCTGGAATGATGAATCCACCCTCCAGGGGACTAATCTCCTTGGGCTTGGTTCCCATCTGGGACCCACCCCAGCCCAATCAAAGGGCCGCCTCTATCAGTTCTGCCCCGTGCCTATGCAGGGTGGGGACGGGTGTGGTGTAGAACACCCGAGGTATCTGGCCCCTTCCAAGGTGCAAGGCCAACAAGACAAGAGCAGACTGGGAACCTTGTGGGAGCCCTGGGCAAGATGGGCTCAGCTGTAGCTCCGGACGATGCCAACCTGTGTGGGCAAGTCTGGGCCAGGAATTGGCAGAGCTCCTGCCTCCCAGGAGTGAAACTGACACTCTGGTTGCCTCAGCTGCCTTCTGTGCACCAGGGTCCTCCACAGTGCTCACACCAGGGTCCTCCCCAGTGCTCGTACCAGGGTCCTCCACGGTGCTCACACCAGGGTCCTCCCCAGTGCTCGTACCAGGGTCCTCCACAGTGCTCACACCAGGGTCCTCCACAGTGCTCGTACCAGGGTCCTCCACAGTGCTCACACCAGGGTCCTCCCCAGTGCTCGCACAGGCCAGGGAGGGCTCAACCCAGCCCTCTCCCAGGGCTGACGCTTGGATCCTGCCACCTCGGGCAAGGCAAGGCTTGGAGGAATAAGCCACAAGGCCTGCCTGGGACACTGTTTAGCACAGATATCCTGCCAAGTGCTCCTCCTGCTGGGTAGTGACTTGAGAAAGTACAAACAGGCCCCTCATAAACCCTTGATTCAAGACAAATATTTATGGCCCTCCTTTAATATGGGCATTCTGCTGGATTGTGGGACATAGAAATTAATGAAGTAGATCCATTCCCTGCTATCATGGAGTCAAAACTCCATGAGCCACAAAACAAATCCATAACTCCAAGAGCTATTCATTATTTGCCAGGCCTATGCTTCCTGCCATTGACAAATCCGATCATCACAGCCATTGGAGATGTCACCACCCTATATGAGAAGCGAGGAAAGAGAATTTCAGAAAGTTGGGAACCACCCTTTGCTCTCACATGTGCCTCCAGCTGGTTGTAGACCTAGGATTTGATCCTAGGTTTGTGGCTGTTCCTGTTCATCCCGGTGTCTCTCCTGACCCACTACCAGCAGCTCTCTCTGCTGTGCTCAAATGGAATCTCTTCTTGTGCTGGAGAAGACAATGGAGACCTAGAGTGTGGTTGTCTTCTGTGTGAAGCAAACCCATCTTTGCTTTCACGCAACACTTGTTTGGTTGCTTACCAAGAGCTGCAGGGAATGCCTGGATGAGTTTTCAGGTCCCTTGTTCCACGGATACCCACAGTCTTCTTCAAAAATGGACACCTCCTGGAGGTGGGGGCAGACAGAGGTGGTCGTGTACTCAGGTGGAAACAAGTATGGACCCAGGGGCCATCAGTGGGGGGCTTCAGAAAGGAGGTAGCCTGGGAGCCAAAAGAGGGGCTGAGTGGAGCACATTGGAAGGGACATGGCTGGTCCCTATGCCAGCTTGCAACATCTCTGTAGGCCCCCGACACAGATCAGTTGGGCATTCACAGGCCATCTCAGCTCTGTGACTGCTGTGAGCTACTGTGCAATGCACACACAATACAAAACAGCCACGAGGCGCTCGTGAGAACAGAGTGAAGAGGCAAGTTTATTGCAGTGCCCAAAATAAGAGTTTTCACTAAGATCATGAAAATACACAATATGAGAAAACTATGCTTCCATATCAAGAGTGTTTTGCTCCCAAATAGACTTAAATTTCCATTTCCATAAAGGTTTATGAAGCTCCCTGGCATCTGCTTCAGTTAGGGGAGCTGAGGCTTCTCCGTGTATGTTTCCTGTACCCATCTAAGGTTCTGCCAACGCTGTGAACTTGGGGTGGGGCAGGGACCCAATGACTCCTACACCTACTGATAAAGGGGTTGGTGAGGCAGGTTGGGGTCCTGACCTTCAACACACTGAGCACCACTCAAGACAGATGACGCCTCTTAGGCCTCCAGGAGATGGGATATTCTGCTGAAGGGTGCCAGCCAAGAGCAGGGACAGAGAGGGCCCAGTGCGTTCCCAGGTGTGCACTGTAGCCCAATGGCCTACTCTCCCAGGGACATGAATCCGTGTGCAGGAGCCAGGCTGGCTGGTGGGGCTGGCTCAGCACTCGGTTCCCGGCCCACACCTGCCGCACCCTCTGGCCCTGCCGGCCGGACCAGCCTGCCTGCAGGGTTTCTCAGGATGTATGAGCTCAACGGAGAGCAGAGAACTGAGACTGGTGAACCGCACAGCACTCCCTGGCTCAGTTGACTTCATTGCTCTGCATCCAAACGCTCGCAGGCAGACAGGCCTGGCTGCCTCTTCATAAACAGAAAGTTCTTAGAGAATCTTCCCTAGTCATCCCCTCGGGCCCCTGATGCAACGCCCACCTCCAGATGCAGAACTCATGATCGGGTCTTGCAAGTAGATGAGACCTACGTCCCAGAGCCATGGGCTTTTAGCTGTAGCCCACCACCAGTTCTGTAAAGCCCGGTTTACAGGAAACAGAGACACCAATGTTCGTTCATACAGTTTCAGGTTGGTTTACACCACAGCAGCCAAGTGCAGAATCTGTACGGGCTACAAAACCTAAAATATTTACTGTCCGGCCCTTTGTAGACTGTTGGCCAGTCTTTCCCCCAAAAGGTACATGGGACCTAAAGCTTTTTCCCCATTTAGTATGGAATCCTTCATTCAATGATTTGTTACCAGTTTCTGTCTAGACTGGCAGCAATTTGAAAGTAACACATCTGGTCCTCTCTGAGCCCTTTTTGTTGACCACAGAACCTGGAAAGACCATGGGAAACATGCAATGGAGGGATACATGCAGGAAAGAAGGGAGGACACTTAGTCTCTGTCCTCAGGGAGTTCCATCTAGTCTCCATCTGGTAGGAGAGATCCACCTGAGCACAAAACAAAGGTGGCAGCAGGGCAGGGTTGAGCCACGCACAGGAAAACTTTCCAGAGGAAAGGATGTCTGCCTATCTTAACACGTGGGGTGTTCAGAGCCCCAGCTAGCTCTAAGCTTCAGAGGTTCTAGCATCACAGGCATTCAAAGCTGAACGAAGCCTGAGGAGATCAAGTGAACTCACCCATCCCCCATGGGTGCACCTGCTACAGTGTCAGCCGTGAGGCAGGAGATGGGGTCTAATGGTGGACTAGATGGCTTGAGCCTGTGATCCTGACGAGATCCCCTGGCAGCTGGGTGATGTGAGGAACAGTCCCGTCTTCTACCATCATTCTCTGTGTCAGCAGTAAGGGGCTCCAACCGCATGCCCACCCTGGGGAGAGTCCAGCACTGCGCGGTAGGGTGGAAAACAGACAGACACACGGCCCGACAGTCAGACAGGGCTGTGTATCTCCCCCGACACTGACTACAGCCACAAGCCTTGCCGTGCCTCCTGGTCATCGTGTGTGAGACAACGGTAACGGCTTTCTGTAGGGAGACCGGGTGAGCAGCTCCTCCCCCGCGTTTTGCAGGGGCCACCTCCCAATCAAGCAGGCTCCTGCACCGTGTAGATTGTGTAGAGCTCGCAGCAGCAAAGCAGCAGCTGGCCTCCTCGCCTGACCCAGTTCTAGTGTCCTGCACAGGCAAGCCTCTCCATCCCCCAAGGCCTCCTCCTCTTGGCCGCTGAGCTGTAAACACTGTGGCCTGCTTTCCCAGGCACCTGCCCACCCAGGGCCCCCTGTGGGGCCAGGGAGGAAACCCAGTTTGTCCTGCAGAACGAGGCTGTTTTATCTAGAGACATCTCCGGTGCAAATTGCATAGACAAGCACACCACACCTTGGGCAGCGAGTTGGCTTTGCTGTGGGGAGCAGGACGTTCCTCTTCCCCTTCTTTTCCGTCCTGCTGGTCCTGCTGGAGGAACACGGGAGTGACAGCAGCATTTAGGGGCAATGAACGCAGCAGCAGCAGCAGCAGCAGAAGCTCCGTCTTAAAGATTCCCGCATGACGTTCAGGGCATTGCTGTCATCCTTCACTTCCCATCTCTCGCTGCCCTTCCTCTCCTCCTGTTTCTCATTCTCTTTCTCCCCTCCTTTCTCAGCACAAAAAAAGTTGAGAGGGAAGAAGTTGCAAAGTGGCAGGTATGACAACTGCCAGGAAATTCTCGCGCCATACATCTTATCAAAACACTCCGTGCATGTGAAGTCTGCGGAATCCGCAGCTCTCCCAGACTCACATTCCAGGTCTTTTTTTTTCTATTTAAGTTTCACTGTATTTCCTTTTCTAGCCTCTCCTGCAGGTCTTATATATAGGACAAAACAGGCACACACAGCTCACTTCCCCACTTCAGTCATTTAAAGAATGAAGAAACCAGCAAAGAGAAATCTATCTTGAGCCGTTTCTTGTTGGAATGCCTTTTGCCATCACGATGGGGGGAAAGCAGATTTCGAAGAAAGGCATGATGGACAATGGACATTAGGCCTGGGCCGCGGTACTGTCCCTCAGCACCAGGCCTGTCATGTCCTGTGTTCTGCTGTAACTGCTGTGTGAGGACCCACAAGGTGAAGGCCAAGGCACCTCCTGGGAGCATTTTCAGACATTTAAGAAACACAAATAGACATCCAGTCCTGCCCTGGTCCAGAGATGACAGAAGGAACCTGAGGGAGGGACTTCCAAAACCCAACAGCGCTTGGCCCTGGGAGAATAAGGCCTGATCCTATCAACCACCACTTGCTTCCCATGGCCTCCGTGACCTGAAAATCAAGTCCAAACACTGCGACTTGACTCTCACCAAAGTTACAAATACTGTAGGTATCTTTAGAAGCAGCTGCAAAGTGGTTTCACTGCTGACAAGACGGGTGTTAATTACCAGCCAGGACTTCAGTATAATACTATTTAAATCATTTTAAATTATCCCTCTCAAAAATTAATTTTTCATCAAAGATTACACACAAAAAATCATGATATCATCTCTGCAGCTGCGATTTAGTAATAATTTCATCTATTATTACCAATGTCAGTTGGATAAAAGGAAAACTGGCACCCCACCGTGCCGATTCCAGCACAGGCCATATATAGAAATTTTTAACTATCACTTATAATCGCTTTGATGAGCTTAAACCTCCTCTCAATTAACACCCTAAATGACACTGAGACATCTTAATGGGGGATGTAAGTAAGGAAGAGACTTTAATCAAAGAATAAAGAGAGAGTGCCAGGAGAACAGAGTGGGCTGCACACCTCTTCCTGTCCCAGCCCACAGCTGTCCTTCAGCCCCCTGGAACCTGCTGTCATTTCAGATCCAGGAGCAAGGCAAGTGGCGGCAGCGGCTGGCTCCACTCTCTCTGGGAAAATAAAGACTCTTTCTAGAGTCCCTAGCAGGACACGAGGCTCGTGGACAGGAGCCGCCTCGTGAGATTGTCGCTTGAACAAGTGCAATAAAGGGAAACAGAAAAGAGAAAAGCATCGTCCCCATGGAGTCTCATCAGAGCATCCCAGGGTGGCAGTTTTGGGGCTCCAAGTCACTCCCGTGGAGGCACCCCAACTGCATCTCTACAGGGCCCGACGCCGCAATGGGTCCCTGAAGGCACATCCAAGTTACACAAACTCACACAGCTATGCGGATGTCACAGAAGGACGTTTCGCAGGCCATTATTTTTTATCGGGAACTGCTGTTCCCAGGCTTTGGGAGAATTGGAAATAAAATAAAACAAAATCCAAATGAAAACTGACCGGCACAGTTTACTTTTTTTTAAAGCGTGCTTGTGGTCTCCATGGTGATCTTTGCTTCCAATTAAGATGTCCTAATGAACATGTGTGCATACCAGAGTTCTCCTCCCCAGAAACAAGCCGGGCAATTAAGGGCCCTGCAGGAGTCCGATCCCTCAAGCCCCATACACTTATGGGGTCAGAAAATCAACAGTTTGAAAAGTATTGGAAATGGCATGTTTTAAAAATCAGATGCAGGGCCCAGCGCGATAGTGTAGTGGTTTAGGTCCTCGCCTTGCACACGCCAGGATCCCATAGGTCGCTGGTTCTAATCCCGGCAGCCCTGCTTCCCGTCCAGCTCTCTGCTTGTGGCCTGGGAAGGCAGTCGAGGACGGCCCGAGGCTTTGGGACCCTGCACCTGTGTAGGAGACCCAGAAGAGCTCCTGGCTCCTGGCTTCGGATTGGCTCAGCTCCAGCCGTTGTAGTCACTTGGGGAGTGAACCATCGGATGGAAGATCTTCCTCTCTGCCTCTCCTCTCTGTATATCTGCCTTTCCAATAAAAATAAATACAAATCTTTTTTAAAAATCAGATGCAAAGAACTTGGCTTTCAGATCTGCTTACCCCAGTCCTCCATTGCCTGATCCACCCAAAACAAGAAGAGGGTCCTGCTGTGGACCGTTTTAGGTGCCAAGGTGGAAGAGAAACCAAGGATGAAAGAGAAAAATGGTTTCCTGCCTGTTCCCGAAAAGGGTCAGCATCCATGCAGGGTGTCAGGACTGCCGTCCAGGAAAAGCCACAGTCCCAGGCCACAATCCCACACGGAGCCTAACCCAGCTTCTTCATCCAGGCTGTGTCGATGAGAAACTGAGACACAAAAGTAGAATGCTGGGCTGGTATGTCTGGCCTCGTGTGTTGGGTATTCAGCGCAGTGGATAGGCGCGCCTTAGGATGCTTACCTGTGCCATCTCAAGGCCTGGCCTGGAGTCCAGACTCCACTCTGATGCACTGGGCGGAAGAAGGCAATGGGTCAAGTGCCTCCCTGGCACCTATGTCGGGGGCATGGATGGAATTCCTGGCTCCCAGTTTTGGCCTAGCCAAGCCCTGACTGTTGCAGGCATTTTCAGAGTGAATCAGTAATTGGACCACCCCCTTGCCTTCTCTCCATCTTTCAAATAGATTCAAATTAAAGGCAATTTTTTAAAAAGAAAAGAAAAGACTGCTTTGTGGGCAAGTGTTTGACCAAGCAGTTAGTGTGCATGCATCCCATGCCAGAGGAGTAACTGGGTTCAAGTCCCGGTCCCACCCTTGGCTCCAACTAAGCCACCCCCACACTGCAGGAGGCAGCAGCCATGGCTCTAGGACCCATGTGGGTGACGTGGATTGAGTTCCCAGCTGCCCAGCTTTGGTCTGGCCCAGCCCTGATCACTGTGGAAATACGAAGAGTGGCTCAGTAGAGAAGCACTGTGCTTCTCTCTCTACCTATCAAACATACACATAATAGGCTTTTAAAAATTCTTTGAAAGATGTGTTGGCTCATAAACCTTCTGGGGTCTTACACAAATAAAAGTAGTATTAATTTGCTTTTGTATTAAAAGAGAGTTTAGTTTAACATAAAATATGGATTAAGATCTATTTCTATCAGCACTTAAAAACCAATTCTCAACTCTTGGTTCAGGACTGCTACTCTGGAAATAGATTTTCGTCTGAGCATTGCTTCTGCATGACTCATCTAACTTTATGGCTGGGAACGAGTTACTTTTTGTGCTTTTTTGTCATTGTTTTTAATAAAATCAGAGATGCTCCTCAGTTTACAATGAATTACATACCGATGGCCCCTTGCAGACTGAAAAGATCATCGAACAAAAAGACTGCTGAAAATCACAGCTTCTCAACACAACACACTGTAGAAAATCAATTGTTTCTCCTTGTGGCCCGTGATGATTGCAAGTCGCATACATGCCTGCTGCCCAGCACTGCGAGAATGAGCGGGACTCCATTTCGCTAGTCCAAGAGAAATCCAAATTCAAACATCAGGTTGCAAATCCTACTCGGTACGTAGCACAAAGCTTAAAAAAAAAAAAAGCATCTTCAATTAAACAGTTATAAGTTAGGGGCTATTGGTATGTTGCCTAAGCATGATTTTTCTCTTACATGTTCTATTTAAGAGATCTGTAAGAACTCTTATTTTAAATACCCATCGCCGGTTCACTCCCCTCGTGCCTGCAGCAGTCAGGCCTGGGTGGCAGGGACCACGAGTCCTCCAAGCATTGCTTCCCAAGGAGCACATCAGCAGGAAGCTGGACGTGTCAGCATGACCAAGCCCTGGAACCCAGGGACCCCAACATGGGGTTTGCACGTGACAAGAGCCGGGTGAACGTCCATTCCCACAAGAACGCTTCCTACGAAATTTCTTCTCTTTCTTTGTTTCATCCTTCTTTGTTTTCTAAATGTGATCTCTCCTTTCCAGTTTTTTTTTTCTTTCCCATAATGACCTATTACAGTTACATCAATCGGTCTGTTTTTTTTTTTCCTGATGTCCACAGGGGACAAAGGGGGCCGCTGTTTCTTGTTACCAAATTACATCAGCACCCAGGGAAGGGGTGACACCCTGGAGACCCTGAGGTGCAGAAGAGTGTTCTGACAATGCTGCTTGAGTGGTTTTCATAGTTCTGAAAATTTGGTGGTCTCATTGCTGCAGATTTGAGAAAACCTTTCCAAGGTCTACTGGTTGACAAAATTCATGTTAGTGCATCCACAAAGTCAGAATCATGCTGCAAAGCTTGGCCAGGAGAATTGTCCAACCTGTTCTGCTTTTCATCCTCTGGTGAGGCACTCGATGGCCCCTGCTGCCTCGATGACTGGCGTGCTGTCCTCTGCACAGGCATCAGTAACTAAGGAGGCCAGTCCAAAGGGTGCTCCGCTTACTTTAATTCTTCTTTTATACTTGTCATCTCTATTTCTGTTCCCTGCCATCTCAGATAATTTTTCATACTGATCTTCTAGCTCATTAATTTAGTCTTAAACTGTACATGTTGTGTTTATTACTCTACCTCCTAAATTCTTTATTTCCAGGGTCATGCATTTTATAATGTTTTCATGGGATTCTGCCTTGGAACCACATATTTCTATTTCAAGTTCTCAATATCCCTTAATGCCAGGGTTGGGTGCCTTTGCCGTGAATGTGCCCTTAATGCCCCTGCTTCTTAAGAGTTCAGGGAGTGAGTGGAGGCCATTTAGCACAGTAGTTAAGCCCCTGCTTATTTCAGGTACTTAGATCCACATCCCATATTAGAGTGCATGGAGCTGAGTCCCACCCCCACTTTCCACCCAGCTACTTGTTCATGTGAACCCTGGGAGGCAGCAGGTGAGCACTCAAGTACTTTGGTCTTAACCACTCATGTGGGCAACTCAGGGTTCTGGACTTCTGGCTTCAGCCAGGCCTGGACTGGCCTGGCACCTGCTACTATCCAACAGAGATCCTCCCTCTCTCAAATTCTAACTCTTTCAAACAGATAAAATTAAGTAAGTAGAATTTAACAAATAAACAAAAAAGGCATTTAAGAAGTGAGATTCATATCCTAGGAGATAGTGTCATGGCCACCCTCTTTACTTCATTACCCAAAATCTAAGAAAAGTTTTCTTTCCATGTTGCCAGGTCCAGCTCTCCCGAGAGCCTGGCCACCTCTTGCCATGCTCTAACAGCAAAGAAGGATGTAGACCTGGTTGTGTTCAGCTGCTGGGCTCTCACCCACACAGCTGATGACTGCATTGAAGATGTTTAGATGCAGACATCAAAAACGTCAACCCACTGTGGCTGGCTTGACAAAGATTCATGGAGGAAAAAATGGAGGGTTAAATGTGTAAGTTCCTTGGGCCTGGCATGATAATGCAGCCAGCTTAACCTCTTCCTGCAGCATCAGTATCCCATGATGCCAATTCCTGCCTCAGTTGCTCCATTTCCAAAACAGCTCCCTGCTGATGGTCTGGGAAAGCAGCTAAAATTGGCCCAAATACTTGGACCCCTGAACTCATTCAGAAGAACCATGGCTCCAAATTTTAGATCAGTCCAGCTCTGTCTGTTGCAGCCATTTGGGGAGAGAACCAACGAAGGAAGATTTCTGTGTGTCTCTCCCTCTCTTTGTAACTCTGATTTCAAGTAAGATAAATCTTTAAAAACAAATGCACAAGCTCTCCTCTTGAACCCACCCCACCGATAATGGCCTGCGTGTGTCCTCTGCTTTACACCAAATCACAGCTGTCACTGGCCTCCTAAAGTTGCTGGTATGGCCTGTGTCATTTCTTCCAGCCCATTCACTCATCTCTCAAAGTTGTGGCCTCTCTGGTACTGGCCCCAGGGGAGGGGCCCAGCAACCCACACTATGCATTTTTCCAGACCTACAGAAACAAGTCCAAACTGTAGGATTGTCAGAGTAGAGTGTTCAAGAACAAGCAACTCTGACAGAGAGACCAGCAAGGTCAAAGCCAAGAGAAATGCAAAACATAGCAGATACTTCTGGGTTTTGTTGTTTGCTTGTTTGTTTTAAAGACTTCTGCATTATTTGAAAGTCAGAGTTACAGAGGGAGACAGAGGGAAGGAGATCTTCCATCCACTGGTTAACTCCCCAGTTGGCCACAAAGGCCAGTGCTAGGAACCACGAGGTTCATCTGAGTCTCCCACCAGAGTACAGGGTCCCAAACACTTGGACCATTTTCTGCTGCATTCCCACACGCATTATCATGGAGCTGGGTCCTAAGTGGAGCAGCCAGTCCCACACTAGAGCCCATATGGAATTCTGCTGTCCCGTCCAGCAGAACAGCCAACGGGGGGTTGCAACCAACCTAGAAGAGAATGAAGGGACAAGAGACACAAAGAATGGACAGCAAGACAGTAGGTCTGATAAAGCTGTCACTCTATTATTTTCAATTGAGGATTTTTATATTCTTCAGTAACTAAGGTTCTGGGAGGGAAGGAGAAACTGGGACGCAAGCCATGGTCTCAAGACCGATTGTTCTTGATCAGCCACCACATCAACAATAGTAACCAACATATCAGCAATAGTGTAGGTAACCAGTAACAATATGTTGGCAGGTACAGCATAAATCACATTCTGAAACAGTTGCTAGAAACAATTGAAACTAAGGGTGTGTTTAGTTTCATAACCTCTTTCCCAAGCATCTAGCCACCCGGGGGTTTTCCACTGGCCCATAGGTCTATATTCAAAATGGCTTCAGTGTGGCTATAGTAATGGCTCCTGACATTCTGCCAGTGCAGGCAGTGTGCTAAGTCACCATATCATCTCCTGTTAGCTTGTTTTAATCTGAGAAACAGTAGAACCCACTGGAATACTGGGGAATTGGGAGCACAAGGAGTGTGGCAGAATACACATTCTAAACTAAAAATGAGATGGACAAGCAGGTTTTCGCATTGCTCTTTCAATTCGGGAATTGAGGGTAGGAAATGCCTGGCATGGATGTCACACAAGGATAAATCATTCCCTGTAACCTGCTCAGCTGCCGTGAAGTTGGATCTGCCATCTCTCTCGTAATTGAGCTCAATCCTGATCTTGGGCAACTTGACTCATTTTTGTTTTATTTCACATTGACTCTGCTGTCGCTAGGGTTATCTACTAATCAGTGTGTTCAGATAGCTAATCTAGGTTTGGCACCCCAAGAGCAATGGAGCGGATCCAGTGAGGATCGTGTTGGTGATCACCTGGCTGGGTTTACCCAGGCACTGAGTGGATCTCATCAGCAGCCACCCAAAATCCCTTTCTTTTGGCTTAACCCATTTCTTTCCAATAACCACGATCCAAGACACAATGAGACCTGGTAGAGACAGTCCCACTAGAACCACCAAGCTCATTAATGCATTACCAGGCTGTACCCTGAGCTCCTCGGGCCATTGCGCACTCTCTTGAATGATCAACAGAACGTAGTCCACGTTCTCCAAAAGGGACAATCAAGACTAAGGTTCATGTGAAACAGAAGAGCAAGTCTTAGAAGCACAGGACCACAATCAGCTTCTCTGCTCATAGTACACCCAACGGGCAAACAAGATTATTCCCATTCATGGCTCAAGTCCGGCCGACTGCAGCTGCTATGTCTCAGGCTTCAAGTTTATCTTCAAACAGCAGAGAACCTACATTCCACTGATGGTAACCAGCACCCTAGATATAACTGTGTGATTTACATTGACTAAGATGTGAAATCCAAGAAGGAGGAAGAAAGAAAAAAGGAAAGCAAGGTTATTTTGAAATACACGCTCAGGCATTTAATCTGGAATATGGGACCAGGGAAACCAGGATGGAAGACAGTGTAGGCATCCAGCAGTTGAGCCACCTGCCAGCCCCTTATCTAAATCACTGCCTCTCCACCTGTTGGGAGAACTTGCTCCCATAACTAAACTGATAGCTGTAGACTGCTCCTTCTCTGACAACTAAATGAACATTGAGACTTTGACGCCAGAACCACCAAAGGAGCATTTTCTATTCGTCAGATGACATCTCCTTCCTGCAACTCTGGACTCTGAGTCAGAAGGCGGAGTTCAAGATGTGACTCCACTGGTCATCTCCAAGCCAGCATTTCTCCACCTGCCTGCAAAGCCAACCGGAGCTCCAGCTACAGGGCTGGCTGTTGCTGTGTGTGTGGGGGGGAACATCTGTCAACCTCCCTGAGGTTGTTTCTATCCTGGACAACGTCCACTCCTTGCACTGTGCCTCACAAGATGGACCTATCTCAGACACCTCCTCACAGCTAAGCAAGACTCCACAGTCACCAGCCTCTGGTCTCCTGAGGCAGATGAGTCAGCTCTGCAGGATCCACCACTGCAAGCCAGCTAGAAATGAACACTGCAGTTTCTCATCTCATTGTCCCTCTGGCCTCCGAAACATCCAGTGTGCTGGATGCCTGCAGTGGGTTGTGTGGGCACTGATGTTCCAGTGACCAAGCTGCCCAGTCTGCTTGACATGGACCCGTGCAAGCAAGCAGACACAAGCCAGGGCTGTGCTCCATGTCAGCTGAGCCCTCTCCAAGCATCAGCCCAAAGGAGGGCATCTAAATCAGCCCCAGCATGTGTGCCCAGAACACCCCATCCACTTCTAAAATGAAGGGCTCTTTAAACATGTGAAGTGCTGGATTTGGAAAGGATTGAAGCTGTGGGCATGCACAGTGCAGAACAATTGAACATTATGGGAGCTCTTCAACTCTTTTTTTTTTTTTAATATATACAAGCACTTCAATTTGGAAGTAACTCAACTAATGCTCTACTACTACATGGAACACACTGCTGACTTGAAAAATGCGATCACTCTCAACATTAGAGAATTAATCTCCCCCCAAAGTCTCCAAGCTGGGGCATGGGATGGGTGTGGGAAAAATGCAGTACTCCATCCTCCTTATCCATGAAGCATCTTCACCAGTTAAAGAAAGAACATTCTGAGTGTGTTCTAAGACCATCATCTCTGAAAGTGCTTGATGCATTGAAAGAAAGGGCCCCATGGATCAGACATCCTCAAAGAGGGGCAAAGCAGAAGCAGGAGACCAATGCGTCGGACCCTTGAGAGTTGAAATATTATCTTAGACACAACGCCAGGTCCTGGATGAACTGCACCCAGACAGGGCGTGTCAGAGCCACAGCAAAGTCAGGCCACCACAGGCTCAGCCTGCTTCCCCGCATGGACGCAGATGTGTTCACTCCTCTGAACTTTTCCAAGGTACATGTTCTTTTCTGTTCCTAAAGTCTCTTTTTCCCCTTGTATCTTTCCATTCCTTCTTCTGTCCCATTGTTTAAGCAATCCCTGTTAGCCATTTTGGAACTCTGCCTCAAAACCCATATGCAGCAACTCTAACCCCAGGATTGCATAATGCGACTGTATTTGCAGATGGGGTCTTGAAAGAGCCATTCAAATTAAAACAAATTATGGTTGCTGTCTTCATAAGGAGAACCTTGCACACACAAAGATATGTCAGGGATGTATGTGCATGGGAAAGACCATGCGAGGTCCCAGGCTCTGGGAGACACCTGCAACAAGACGGAAGGCTATGGAGAAACCAGGTCTGCCAAAACCTTGATCTCAGACATCAGCTTCTAGAACTATGAGAGAGGAAATTTCTACTGTGCCAGACACCTTGTCTATGGTATTTTGCAATGGCAGCCCTTACCAACTCCTTTTGCGCATCCCTGACCTACATAACCATGGCACTCACAAATGCCCTATGCCCTTAAACTTGACCTTGCATTTCCATGACTCTGCTGGCAAGGTGGTATTGTGGAGCACGTCTCCTCCCTGACCTTGTCTAGTCTGCGTTCCATTGGAAGAGGGTGCACTGCAATGACCTCAGCATAGACCTCGCTGTTCACTGGCTCCACAGATCTTGCGAATCCTAGGAGACTAATCTGCCCTGCTCTGCAGAAATTACCAGCAGAGCGGCTGATCCGATTTGCCAGACCATCCATATTCCCTGCATCCAATGTGCACGTGGGGCATCTTCAGGGGTATAAAAAAATATATCAGAAAATTTATTATTTTGAAGTAAAGGAGAGGATAAGACTAGCAAAACCCTGAAGATTTCATTTCTATGTGGTGTAAAATGTTTGTAAATATTTAACAGAAACACCCAGCAATAAACCCAAATTATTGCCAAGTGCAGAAAAGAACTAGAGGGCAATTTATCAACGAAAAGGGAGGGATGGAGAGTGTATTTTATCAGGGCACACACATTCTGACATACTAATGGGGATCATGTCAGTTAAATGTTGACATGTACCAAATCATGGCCCAGTCTAAATGCCTTAGTCATGGCAGGGGGTTAGAAAAGAGAATATTTGAGAATAATGTGAATTAAAAAGGCAAGTTAGTTTAAATTTCTGTTTGGTAGGCCCCCAGGCCTACAAGTCCAGTGGGAATACACTGTAGCTAGGGCTTGATGAGTGGCCTTAATGAAGTTGGACAACTTGGAATACATGCATAAAATGATTTTAAATATTGATACGATGTCATTGTATGTCTGAAGATATTGAAATGTTCATTCTCTGAGAAAGACAGATTCCATGTAATTTATTAAAGGTGGAAATGATTATTTACATTTGAAAATAGAATGTGTACCCAGATGGAAGTCCAGGCAATAAAATAATTACTTTTAGGGAAACCGATACAGTTCACCTTCTGGAAGGGAAGGAATCCAAATATGTCTTCATACTGATGTCTCAGGGTCTGTGGTGGCTGCGAGAAAACAATGGCAGCTTGCTCTAAGGCGTGCGTTTCAGGTTCCTGCAGTAAGTACACAGATCTTCGAAGGATACTTAATGATGCTTAATCTGCACACGTGGAGAAGGCGAGATGGAACGCCCTCCTGGCACGATGGGGGCCACCCCTCTCTCCCCCGATGTATCTATTAGGACATTTCCATGACACTGCCTGGCGTTTGCAACCTGCTCTACGTTGCTCACTGATGGGAGGAAGTGGCATGGCCTGATAGTGGGAAGCTGAGCTCTATTGTGATATGAGAGTTTCTAGGGAGAATGCCTCCGGGCAGCTGTCTGCCGCGTGTGTTAGACATTAGGGCTGTGTAGCAAGCCAGAGTCGAAGTGTATTAAAGCTAGCAGGCCGTGCAGAGTCAGCTGTAGCTTAGGATGTGCTAACTAGGCCGAGCAATCAAGGGCGGACCCAGGTATAAAAATAAAATCACCACAAGCCTATTTCATTTCCTGCCCATGCACTTGGTTTGGAGAGCTAATTGCACTTCACTGGATGTGAAGCTTCTGCTAGTGGAAAGTTGTGTAAGTGCTCGCCTCACTATCCTATTATTTCCTATTAATCTCCCATCATTTTCACTATGGCTGTGCGTGTGTGACAGGTAGGCCACACTGAAGCAGCAGCAGCTTCCATCCTAACTTCCCCCATCTCCACTGCTACATGGCAGCCTAGCCAAACTGCACAGCACCTAAAGCAGTGCCAAGAGCTCCCAGAGGGGCCATGGCCAGGGCCAACAAGTCAGTGTCTGGGCAAGCCATGCAGGCGTCCATTCTACATGACTGTGGGTGCAATCCCTCACTGTGACACAGGCAGGAGGATGGCAACAAATCATACGCATGTCGTATAGGATTCAATATGCCAGTGTGTGGAAAGCTCACAGCACACTGTCTAGCTCACAGCAGGTGCCCAGTCCACCTTGCTGTGACTTCTGTTGCTGCTCTTGTCTGTCAGGCACTGTCTTGGGCACTGAACTAGACACATAACAGCAGTCCCTCCCGTGGACTGAGCGCCACACATTAGGCACTGTGCCAGAGACAGATGCAATTGACCATGTCTATTTCTCCCTTCGGGCTTGGAATCACTATTTTCTGCGAGGAAATCCAGCAATGAAGATGGCATTGGGTGCCTGAACATGCAGCAGGACCAAGAACCCCAAGTTTCCCTCCACTCTGGGACGCACTGGATCTCAGAATCCCCAAGAGCAGCTTGCCATTTAGAAGAGCCAGATCTGACGGTGGTCCTTGCCCCGCACACTCAGGGGTCTCTTCTTGGGGTCCAATGACTTAAGCACCACGTGTGAGAATTCTCAGCAACCAGAACAGGGGACAACAGCACTGATGGATTATCTCTCTAAGTAGAAGGTTGAGGTCTGAACGTTCTTCCCAGTTAAGGCCAGCACTTGGGTAGAATAACTTCTAGGCACAATGCTCAGGCTGTTGAACAGAGCCTCCTGCCCGCTGTCTTGGGTGCTAACAAAGCACTCTGTCTCACTACCTGTGCTGAGGTCAGAGGGCAAGAGCCTTTTTGCATAGAGAGCTCTCTTGACCCACACTAGAGATAGCAGGATGCAATCGTCTAGACTGTGTCCATTCTCTGACCCCTCTGGGCTTCCAAGTCTCTACATTAATTGTGCTCTAAATAAATAGGTCTCAAAAGCAACCCATGGAAATACTAGAAAAAATGATTACGGTAGAAATTACAGTGAATTATTAATAATCATCATTCCAAAATAAATACTGAAATGTCTCTGATGAGGTTGGTTTTCCAGCTATTGTCCCGTCTTAACCCTCTCCTGGGCTTGGAGCACACACACACACACACACACACACACCACACATACCACCATTTTATCAGTGACGAAACTAAGTCTCTTATGTTTTGAGATTATCCAGTTCTGCTGGGATGGAATTTTTAACTCAACCTGCATGGCCCCAAATAGTTGTGCTTATAGGGTCCAAGGCTTTCAGACATGAGTCCGAATCCTATAGTGAAGGGACAGGGTAAACTGGGGACAGTGCATTCTTCCCTGGACTTTATTTTTCCCCAGGTGCAATTAGTGGGTTGATCTGTTATCTAGTCACCATTCCAACCGGAAAAACGCAAGCTGATACACACTAAAACGGACCCACTGAGACTCGATGGTTAGGGAGCTGACCTTGAAAGTTTGCCCGCCACATTACTTTCAAAAAGTCATTTCCTATCTCTAAGCCTAGTTTGCCTCCTCAAGATAGTGGAGATAATAGGATTGCCTGTTTTATCCAGTTGGGATGAAGGTTAAACAAGATAATGCCTTTTAACAATGCTGAATGAGAGGAGAGTTCAATGAAGAGATGCTATTATAACTAAATAGCTGCTATGTATGACTGAATGCTCAAAAATATTTCTGGGACAATCGTTGAATACAGAGTTTCACTTCCAGTCTGTCTACTTTGAGCCCTTCTGTATATTCCTCTCAAACATGGAGTTGTCCTACTAATAAATGAGATGCATTTGATGCTTCAATTATTTCTGCAATATTTATTTCAGATGTTCACAATTATTTGTGTGATTCATATTGCTTTCTTCCTTGGTAATGTGCAAAAGTGCTTCTTCCATTCAAGAAGTGAAAACAACTCAGATTGACAAAAAAAAAAAATTCTTTTCTGGCACCTTCTGGCATGCAGACCCACATACAAAGCCTTCAAAACTCCAATCAAAAATGAAAGATTATAATTTTAAAAGGGGGTGTTTTTTTTTAAAATGCACAGGAAAGAGGATAGCATTGTTTTTAAACAAAGGGTCTTAGCATTGCTTTAAGTTGCCTTGGGTATGCACCAGAAAGCGCACCCTTCTCCACACCACGTATGGATACTCCCTCTTAAGGAAGACGGAGATAAGGAACTTGACTCAGGCCTCCTGGTCACCTGCTCTCACTTAGTAACCACACTTAAATACATCTGGTCAACCCGAACCGACTCTTGAATCAGGAAGCAATTCTTCAAATAACCTCTTCCTTCAATCATCGTCTCCAGAGCATCTGTTTCATGCTACATGTTGCACCCAGGCTCCCTGGGGAAGGAGAAGTACTGGGCCGCCAGTTTCTCACAGCAGCGATACAGAAAACCTGGCATGCTGACCCCCGCACCAAGCCTTGCACGAATCCTCATCACTCCAAAGTACCCTAGCATGTGAAATAGGGCCGCGAATATCTGTCTTACCGGACCGTTGAGAAGTCGGTCAGAAACCATACGCAAAGGCCTTTGAACCTAACAGATGTGCAAAAGCTCATCCCTCTTTCCCATTCTCCGTACATCATTTTTGACCTTTAAGCCACTCATCGCTTTACCCCTTGTTTTCGAACTTAATGGGTTCCTCTCTTGTGTTTAGACAAGACTAAGACTCCTTGAGGACCATGTGGTAGCCGTTAGAGCTGCCTACCAGACACAGCCAGCTCTCCTGTCTCCCAGCATGCTGCAAGAGAGCACTTCTCCGCCTCCTTGGGCTTGAGTGAGGCTAATTCTGGCCCTAAAATGAGTGGAAGTCATATGTGTCCTTTTCCATTGCTGGGGTCGCATTCATTATTTTAGGTTGATTGGTCGATTGGATTTTTATGCATTTTAATTGAAAAGACAGATTTACAGACAGAAGGAGACACAGAATGATCATCCATCTGCTGCTTCACTCCCCAAATGGCCAGAGATGAGCCAACCCGAAGTCAGGATCCTGGAGCCCAGATGAAGAGAAAGTAGAAAGACGTGTGAGGGAAGCTTCAGAATATAACCAACTTCATGGTCCCAACACACCGGCATTAAAACCAGATAGAAAGATGGTGACCTCACCACGTTCCAGGCACAGTCCTGGCTACTAGGAACACAGTCCGAAAGAAGATCTATCCTTTAGCAGTGAAAATCAAGTTGCACAAAGAGTGGGAACATGTAAAGCAGTACCGAAACACACACCCAGGTTAAGAAGACAACATCAGTGAGCCTTGGCTCTGCGCCTGCTGCACTGTCTGTCACTGCAGTGTGCGGCTGCTTTAAGCAGCAGATCATCCCCCTGGAGGAAAGGGCAGTCCACCAAGAGATTCTGTGATGATGACATTGCCCTTCACACAGAGGAAAGGCGGGCCCAGCAGCAGAACCGTGTGCTTTCAAGTGACACTGCCAGGTCTGGGATGGAAGTAGATTTGGGAGGTTGCTGAGTCTGACACCAAAGCTATGTGCCAATTTCTGTTTGTGTAGCTTCTAAAGAAGGCATGTACAATGACCTCACTCACCTTGTCAGCATGGCCCTGGGAGACAAGGCAGTGGAGCCAGAACAGAGGACTTGTTGCGTTCAAATCTTGGTCCCTACTGGTTGTAGTCCTTAGTCTGGTCCCTACTTGGTCTCCTACTTGTCGTGGGATGTTGGGCTGGTTCCCGACTTGCACATGCCTCAGCCCTTCAGCTGTGAAGCGGTGACAGTAATAACTAATACCAGCGGTGGGGAAAGGATGCAAGGATTCACTGTTGAACGCATGGAAGACACTCAGATATCAGGTGGGCAGTTGAGTGCTGGGCAGATGTTAGCTGCCAGTGGAATTATCACTTCTGTGGTCATTATTGGGAGTGGTGATGGTGCTGACATTATCATTACTGTGGGCGTTGTTGGGGGTAGCAGTGGCGGTGGTGCTGACATCATCATTTCCTAACGAAACAACTAAGAAAACTCACAGACAACAGGAAGTCCAAGCTCTCTGTCCTCCTGACCAGTACATGGAGGGAACTGAGCCACAGCCCAGGAACCACCAACTGACCCTGAAGGCAGGGCACCATTGTCAAGACCAGCAGTTAGGAGGCAGCTGAAGATCATGGCTTTTACTCTCAGCCAGCGAAGCTCTTCATTCCTCCTGCCTCGTTGCTCCTGACTAACCACGGAGAGAGCGCTGGGTACACTGACTGTCAGGCTCATCACAGACTCTGCTCTGATTGAGGCACCACAAGGCGGCCATAAGAGCTCAATTTCTGTTCGGAACTTCATTGATTGTATGCGGTAACTGACGAGCTAACAAGGAGAGGGAGATTGTTTGGGGTGTGCTTCTCTCTTTTCTCTCTCCTTAAGTGATTGCAAGTAAATGAAAGAAAAGCTACCTGCTCCACATCACACACATTGGCTTGCAAGTACCTGTCTGACGCTGCCACTGGAGACCAGGAAGCTACACGGATTGGTGAGAATCCAGGCAAGGATTTCTGAGAGCACGCTGTTAATGTGAAGATCGTTCTGATTCGCAATTGCCAAAGAAGCAAAAGTTTACCGAGGGAAGTTGAAAAGTTTCCTCATTGACTTACCTAATACACCATTTTCCTATTGACATAAAAAAAAAAAAGAAAGGTAGTTTCATTGATCACTTCCTAGTGATTTGACTAGGGGATTATACTCAGTGCAAACCATTGATTGTAATGGCAATTCTTATCGACTTAAAGAGGAGTTCTGCTCTGATTGGGGTCCCACCAGATGAGCAGGCATCCACCTCCAATCATCTACAAATCAATGCTCAGGCACCGCCCTCTGAAAACCCCAAGCAATCACTTGGCACCAAACTCCAAACTTTCCATGGAGCCTTTTGAAGCCGCGGTAGTAGTAACATGCAAGGTCGGTGTCTGCTCACAGAAACCCCATTGCCTGGGATCAGCTTTTGCTTTGTCCCCCACAGAACTTCTTAGAGGCTCAGAGTCCAGTAAGCACAGCTGGGTAAGACCCATTTGCCATCGGCCAGAAGACTCCAGGTACTCTCCACCAATAGCTTTCCCTGCAGCCCTTCTGTCAGCACTGTCACGTTGTTGCGTTCAATGTGTGGCGTATGGCAGGCACACACGGTGAGTGTTGGGGATACATTTTGGAGAAGAGTGCTAGTGCAGGCGTACATCCAGCCCAGAGAGACATGCAGAACCAGGAAGTGAGCAAAGGGGTGAGAAATAGGCTTCATACGGTAATGAGCCTCATCAAAAGCAAAATAGCATTCTGAGTCAGGGAAGTAGACTGCAAAGCAGAATTCTGCTGCCCTCCCCAACCCCACTTTTAACCAGTTCCTCCTGCTACCTGTACCCTCTAACCGCACCACCATGGGCTGAGAGATAACAAAGGTATGTTAACGACATCTGAGACAGAAAAGACGGAGGAGAAGTTAGGAGGCGCAGAGAGGGTTGAGGAGACAGGAACGTGAGCCCAGATGAGTGCGCATGCTGCCTTCCCTTGCAGCGTGAACGTGACACACTGGACTGCGTGCCCTTTTATCTGCCCTTCTACATCCAAGTTGTTTTAAAGTTATCTTTTATTTCTCTATAATGAAGATTTTTCTTTCTTCTTCTGCCAAAAATGACCTCCATCCACAAGAAAGGTGTATGAGGCCGCACGAGGCCCCCGGGGATTGGCAGAATCCAAGCTCCACTGACATAGGGGTGGAGCTCTACCCCCGGAGGCTTGTGTGTCATGTGTTGGCACAGACACTGGCCTCGGAGCAAGGGGGTGCTGCTTTCAGTGTGCACGGACAGTATACAAGGACCAGGAGTTCGTTAACATTGATGAACTTACTTACTTTCATTTATTTGGAAGGCTGGTAGAGACTTGCTGCTCCAATGCCTGCCACAGCTGGCCAGGAGGCTGCAACTCCACTGAGGCCCCTCTACCTCTACCTGTGCGAAAGGGCCCAGAAGCTTGAGGCAGTACCTGCTGTCCCTAGGTGTGCACCTTAGCTGGAAGCTGGCACTGGAAGCAGAGGCAGGACTCGCACGCAGGCACGGTGATGCAGGATGAAAGCCTTTGCCAGCATCTCCTGACAGCCGCACCAAGCACCTCGCCCGTGAACATGACTCTACTCCAGATAAAATCTGGGTTCCATTTCCAACACCAGCCCTCAGGAGTGACAGTGTGACACTGAACACTTTGCCTCTCCGGCTTCGTCATGTTTCAGACTGGGACGATCAGGCCTTGTCTCCAGGCTTTTTGTGGGGGCTGCAAAAACAGCATGAGAAACCTGGATAAGCCAGGGAATGGGGTGGTCAATCACGGCAGTGAATATTCTTATTAGCATCGTGCAGCTCTTTTCACCTCTCTATCCTAACGTCTTCCTGTGGAAAATGGCAGGAGACGGAGAAGTTCAAATAGATGCGTTTTGTCAAGTCTAATGTTTGCTAGCAGATAATAACTCTATTTCCTGCTTTTACATTTTCTTCTTTATTCTTGTCTGCATATTGTATGCATAAGCTCATCGGTGCCAAGGTAGTTGGCTTTTGATCAAGGTTGTTGGGGAGTCCAGTGAGCCAAGTTGTTAATTCATGAACTAATGGTTAACCAGCCCATGCTGGGCAGTGGTTTCAGTGAGGCTTCTGAAGGAATAAACACTGGTAGGATGGGAGGCTAGAAGGCCAGATGTGCTCTGGTTTCTATCCGCCATATGTTTCCTGTGGAGCAGCAGAAATACCCTCTGCACAATTAGTAGGTGGGAGAGAGTCCCCAAGCCCTTGGGAGGAAGGTGAACAAATCTGGGCGATACTAACAGAGATCACTGTCCACTGTGGGATCACAGATAATCTGCAAAACCTTGAACCTCAGCATGACTGGAGCCCAGGATCCAACACTCAAAGCATGATGTCTTGGTACGCTGCCTTGTGCAGACTGAGGGACGCCAGCCGGGCCTCAGGAAAGAGTTCTTCCTCCAACTTTCTCCTGTCTCCCTGTCTCCCTGTCTGCAATTCACCCAAGCCAGAATTCCTCTCTTTTCCACCCAAGGTGGGTTACAGGAGCTACAAATACCACTCTAACCCTCCCCTAGCCTGTCTGTGCAGCTGTTGACCAGGAAGGAATTGCCCTGCCTGCCTTATCGGATGGCAGGTCATCCATTCAGCAGGTGTCCTTGCCCTGAGCCTGGGAGGACCCTAACTCCACACTGACAGGCAGATGGTCAGGCTGAGCAGCCTGAGCAGAGCTGGAGGGGAGAGGAAAGGGAGGCTGAGGGAAGTTCCAGCAGAGCAAATACCCTGCAGAAAGAAAGCTTGAGACTTGAGGGCAACTTAACCAGTCAGGGAGAAAAGAGAAGACTGTGAGGTTGGAAGGCGCTCTTAGGGTTCGACGATGGAGAGCCCTGGGCCCTGGATCAGGGAAAGACACACAGCCTGCCCACCCAGACAGAGCTGGCACCATGCAGGTTAGGGGCACACCCTCTGCTCCCAGGAGCTCAGGCCTAGAAGCTGCAGTCTTCCCCTGTCAAAGGGAGGTACTACGCCATGGTGTCACAGCCTAAACCTCACTCTGTGGTGCAGGAATGCCATGTGGGAGTGAATCAAGACCCAGCTGCAGCATTTCCAATCCAGTTGCCTGTTAATGCCCTGGGGAAAACAGCGGAGATGGCTCAAGAGTGCTTGGGCCCCTGCACCCACGCTGGAGATCTGGAAGATGCTCCTGGATCCTAGCTTCTGATCAGCGCAACTCTGGTTGTTAGTGCCACTTGGAAAGCCAGCCAGTGCATACAACATCTGTGTCCCTTTCTGTCGATCTTTTCAACTCAAATTTTTTTAAATGTTAAAAAAAAAGAGGACTAGATTTTAACTCATAGATGCAGCTAAGTGGTTAATGAAAGGATGCAAGCAAAAATGTAGAAGAGTACCCTGTGTCCTAGGTGGCAGCTATTGCAGCAGGCATGGGAATGTCGGTGGGCTACGGGGCAGGCATGGGAACGCTGGTGGGCTATAGGGTAGCATGGGAATGTCGGTGGGCTACAGGGCAGGCATGGGAATATCGGTGGGCTACAGGGCAGACATGGGAATGTCGGTGGGCTACGGGGCAGGCATGGGAGCAGTGGGAGCAGTGGTGGGCTATTGGCTGTATGGAGCAGGCATGGGAACGCTGGTGGGCTACGGAGCAGGCGTGGGAGCAGTGGTGGGCTATCGAGAATGTTGATGGAGCTAGCTTGATGAGAACTAGACTCTGAGATGCAAGTTAATAGACAAAATCAACACAGAGAAAACCAGCACCCAGAGAGACGGGAAGAAACATCCCAAATGCTGTCCCTTGAGCAGCTGGTTCCGACTGTCCCTGAGGCCAGCCTATGCTCGCATTAAGTCCATGTGAGCAGATGGACTCTGCTGCTCATTCCCCACCTCTTTCACAGAGACACAGTGTCAGTTCTCAACTTGGGTCTTGAATGTAACTCACTCACCAGAACTGATGACCCCCAAACTGATAGGAGAGAAACCTTGGGGATGGGAATGCTCATGAGGGCCACGGGATTGGAGCACTTAGGCCTACATTGGCTGTTTCCTCCATGAAAGATACTAAAAGTCACAGGTTAGACCTTATAATTGCATCAGATTAAGGACACATAAACACCCACCCCTGGCTCATTACTAAGTAGTTGTAGTTATATCTTTTCTGATTATCAAAGAAATTAAAATTAATCCAATGTTTGGATCCCTAGAAGTATTCCTAGCTGTGCCCAGTGAGAAGATCATCTCTCTGAGGATTTCCACGAGGCCCAACTGAAGGGGGAGACCCAGCTGCTGGCATCAACCTCAACTGCTACAATCCACTGCACCTGCATCCAGTTTCTGAGCACAAAATTCTTGGTAAATTACCCAACATCCTTTTCCCACCATCCACAAGGGGGTCTGGGTGGTTCCCCCACTTCTGCCCTTCACCAGCAGTGTGGCCCCTGGCTCTACTGAAACATGATATTCTGACTACTCATTTATATCAACTGTGAATCCAATGAATGAAGCTACACCCATTTTCTTTTTTTAAAAGCTTATTTCTTTGTATTGGAAAGGCAGAGTTGGAGAGATCTCCCATCTGCTGGTTCATTCCCCAAATGGCCTCAGTGGCTGCTCTAAACCAGTCTGACCCACATGGGTGCAGGGACCCAAGGACTTGGGCCATGTTTCAATGCTTTCCCAAACTATAAGCAGGGTGCTGGATTGGAAGTAGAGCAGCCAGGACTCAAACTAGAATCCATTTAGGGTGTTGCTGCCACAGGCAGATGCTCAGCATCATACTCCACCCTGCTGGCGCCCCAGGCACATCTGTTGCTAAGATCTCTTCCTAGTGCTAAAGAGTTAAATAATGGGAGTTTTCAGGAAATGCTGGTGGGATATGTATTATGAATGTTCTAAGTTTGGATTTCAAACTTTCTTGTAGCAGAATAAGCTTAATTTTAATTCCATTTTTCTCTGAACTTTTTGAAATGCTCTTACACCCCAATCTTGTCCTACACCCATTGTAACATAACAGGATCCCTGAAACATAGTTATCTACCTGACACTCCCTGCTCACCCCACCTCCCTCCCTGCTCCACAAGACAAACCCATGTCCCTGTGCCTTTCTCAGGTTTGCAAATGACCAGAGAAGAAACCAGAAGGCCAGCAAAACAGCTAGGAAAGCAACTGCCTCCAGGGACCGAAACACTCCACGGAAGAGCCGTCCAGGGCTTTCCATCGCACAGGCGCCGTGTTTAAACAGTAATTCCCCCGGGCCAGCCGCTTCTGTGCAATTTCCAGAGCGCCTTCTGAACAGTCAGTCATCAGGAAATGCCGAGTAATCAGGAGTGTGCGTGGATTTATTGAGGGTCACTCCGACACTGGGCATCGTTAACTTTGCAGTCCTTGAGAGTCACACCTCTTTGCTCAAATGCTTGCACTGATACGCCCTGCTGGCACGGAAGCCCGCCCCCTGCACATTACCGTTATTATTATTTTGTGTTTCCCTAATACTTTCATTGAGAGATGATCATGTTATGAATATTAACTTTTATCGGCTGCATTTGTAACTGCTTAAGTGTAAAGAAGCAGCACTTTCTGAAAGCAAAATGACACTAATAATTTAGTCAATTTACTTCCTCCCATCTCCATGTTTACAGTCGTGTTATTTTTTACTGCACGGTCTGAATGTTGATACAGCCATCCTGGCAACGAGCCTCTTGTTCTTCATAGAGAATCATCCACCACCCACCACAGCAGTCAACGTAAATATGTCCGTTCAGTAACTATGCCTTGAGCCCTGCTAGGTGCGGATTCTGAGGGCAAGATGGACGCTGCTTGGAAAAACTCGCAGGGGACAGCGAGAAGGGTGCACTTACAACCCTCAATTTCACACATTAGAAACAGTGCTTGGAGAGCATTTGGGGTATTCCGAGTAGAGACATCCAGCCCATTGTCAGGATTGAGGACATATTTTCTGAGCTTTCATTATTTTTTGAGAGGGAAGGGAGACAGCACGACAGAGAAAGCCTCATTCACTGATTTATTCCCCAGTGCCTGCCATGGTAGGGGCTGGGCCAGGCTGCAGGCAGGAGTTAGGAAGCAGGAGCTCAATCCAGATCTCTGCCAGGGGTGGCAGGTGTTCACACCCTCACCGGCTGCCTCCTGGAGGCGTCTCATCAGGAACCTTGGGTCAGGAGTGATGACCCAAGTATGAGACGTCTCAAGTGTGAGATGCAACCTCACGACCCGCATCTTCTTAACCACTAGGATAAATTATCACCCCCTCATTCTTAAAATTTAAGGAACAAGAAGTTGGAAAAGAAAAACAAATAAACGGAAGAAAGGATTCATCATCACCCCCATATTCGTCCAGTTTCAGACAACTTTCACTGTCATCAATCAGATTCATCATCATAAACATAGTGATAACAAAAATAATCACCAAAAAAAATGAAAATGAGAAATGTTATCCAGGCTATGGAGGATTTAAGCCTGTCCCACAATGCTGGCGGGCCTGTGAGCTGGCACTCTCAGAGCATTGCACACAGAGTCATTGTGTGATACAAAAACTCCACTTTGGAATCTTTCAAGAAAAAACAAAACCGGAACTCAAGTCCATGCGCTCGCTCACGTTGGTAACAGCCTTGTCCACGACAAACAGCATGGTAACAGCCTTGTCCACGACAAACAGCATGGTAACAGCCTTGTCCACGACAAACAGCATGGTAACAGCCTTGTCCACGACAAACAGCATGGTAACAGCCTTGTCCACGACAAACAGCATGGTAACAGCCTTGTCCACGACAAACAGCATGGTAACAGCCTTGTCCACGACAAACAGCAGAGGCAGCCCGCGGGGCCTGCCGGCGGATGAGCTGACACACAGAGTGCCTCGCCTCACCTAACTGAATCCTGCTCAGCCTCCACCATAAGCAGAATCCAACCTAGTCTGCAACACCAGACAGAACCTACCGACGTGCTCCAGGCGAAACAAACCAGGACAAAAGACTCTAAGTATAAAAGAAGCCTAGAGCCGTCAGAGCAGTCAGGCAGAAGGTCAGACGGTCAGCAGGCGTGTGATGCGGGGGTGACATTGATGCTTGGGCAACTCTCATCTCAGTGCAAGCTCTTGCTCCTCAGGTCCCCATCCAGCTTCCTGCTAATGCACTCCCTGCGAGGTAACAGGTGATAATGTCTCAAGCATATGGAACACCCAGATCAAATTCTGTAATCCTAGCTTCAGCCTGCCCAGCCTGAGCTGTTGCAAGCATTTGGGAAATGAACTAATAGAAGGAAGCTCTGTCTCCATCTATTTGTCTGTTAGTACGTTCTCTTTCACTTGCGTGCTCTCTCCCTTTCTCAAATAAAATAAAAATAAAGAAAGAAAATTTTAAAACTAAAGTGGAAGGATGCTTATCTGGGAGGAGGTGGAAGTGGGGAGGGAGTTTGGTGGACACGGCTTTAGTTTAAAGAGCTGAAAAAGTTTTGACAATAGCTGGTGGAAATAGTTACAGAAATTTACTAATGTAGTTAATGCCACTGAACTTCGTACTTAAAAATGGCAAACGTTATGCTACCTGTAGCTTACCACAACGGAAATCATAATACAAGATACAGAAAGCCTTATCACCCCTCCCAGCTCTGAGCCGCTCCCAGCCGGGTTTCCACACCCCGTCCGACTTCCCGCCCATTTTCCAAACTGCTGTCTTCCTGGGAGCGGCTGCTGTTCATAAGCCACTTTATTTGTAAATACAATTAAGAACCCAACCACAAAACACCATCATCCAAGGGGTGAATGTTGGCGGGCTCGGCAGCAGAGTGCTGTCATCCCCATTAACAGTAATGAGAGTCCCGTGGCTAAACCGCCACGCGTCTTGCTCAAAATGTACCCCCTAGAGTCTGCAGATGGAAAAAAAAAAATTATCTTGCACACAAACAGAAAACAGAAAATAAAGCCAGAAATGGGATTCTGGCCATGGAGATGCCACAGGGTGATTCACAGGCAACCTTGAGGAGAATGGCTTCAAAGAGAACTAATGGGGCTTCTGGCCGGCCCCAACTCCAGCATTCCTGGCACTTGGGAGCAGTTAGGGGCTGGGGACACCGGTGGCCCCAAGTCAGCAACCCACAAAATGCCCTCAAGGCAGAGAGAAACAGACTCACCATTCTTGGCCATCTAAAAGTTCTCGAGTTTTTGGCTTCAAGTGGATTTCAAAGGAGGTTTTGAGCATCCTGGGGCATTCTCATAATTAAAGAGCTCAAGTTTTTATTTCCCTCTTGATTTTGTCAGAATCTCCCCTGGAGCCTTGTCCTGCTCTCAGCTGCTAGGGAATGCAATTGAATTAACACAAGGACAAGGCGCCTTATTGGAAGTCGATTTCTCTCCATCCCTGTGCTACTGGCTCTCCCCTCCCTCTGCCTCATCTCCCTTTTTCTACTTCTCTCTCTCTCCCCCCATCCTTCTCTCCCTCTTTCCCTCTCTCATCTCATCCCTCTGAGCATTCACCACTCCCTCTCCCTTCCTCTCTCCTCCGTGGCAATCACAGGCTGGCATCCCTACCCCACTCCACCATGCATCATCTTCCAAATTCTACCTGCAGCAGTGTAACAGCTTCCTTTACTTCCCTGGCCACAGTTAGATGAACCACTCTCACTAACTATGTCCCCATTGCCATTTCCAATGCCACAACTTCCTGACTAGGTCCTTACTGTCATTGATTCAGACAGACAGCTGACAGGTGGATCACCACTTTGCCAATGCAATGGATGCTTTCCAGCAAAGTTCTCATCCTCCCTTGCATATGCTATGATGAGAGTTTGGGGCAAAAGAAGAAATCAGAGAGCCTGCTACCTATATCTGAGATTTGACATACCCGTTCTCGGAGTTTCCAAGACCAACCTGAGAATTGGGCAGCTGAAGCAAGTCTATGAGCAGGGTGTAGGAGCATAGCAGGAAAACCACGACGACATCTAGACTTACCCTTAGAACAGCAGCTCACAATCAAGAGGCTGCCATGGTGTCTACAGGGTCAAGTACTCCCGCAGTAACATGAACCTGTGATTTTCCACTTGACTCCCTGCTGGGATTGGCACCAATGGTGCAAAAAGCACCTTGGCCCCAACTCTTCTGGTAGCCACCGAATTCCCCAAGGCTGCACACCTGAAGTTAGAACAAATGATGCCCCTTTCATGTAAGAATGCTGTGGTGAAGCAGTAGAAATTGCAAGCTAGCTCCCTCAGCCATGTGTGCCTGGGTCAGCGCTTGAGTCTCTGTGTCTCACTCTCCTCTGTGGGATGATCGTAATGCTAGGACTTACCTATCTTTTATTCCAGGAATCAAGTAAAATAGATCAAACGTGAGTCCGGTTCTGTGACACTGGTGCCCCATGTAGACATTGAGTCCTGGCTGCAACTTCTGACCCACCTCCCTGCCAATGTGCCTGGAAAAGCAGTAGAAGATAAACCAAGGACATTGAACTCTTCACACATGTGGAACACCCGGAAGAAGCTCCTGGCTCCCGGCTTTGCACAGTCTCAGCTCTGTCTTTGCAGCCATTTAGGGAGTGAACCAATGGATGAAAGATTCTCTCTCCTCTCTCTCTCTCTCTCTCTGCCTTTCAAACAAATAAGTACATCCTTGAAAAATTATCAAACTCATAGAATGTAAGAATTAAATATTACTTGGATTAGTAGAGAATCAGATGCTTTTTTATTCCCAGAAACCAGCGATTCTGATTGTAGAAATAAAAGCAGAATTTGGTGCCTTAGATTGGCCTTGGTCCCTTGCTCTAGCTCCTGCCTGCAGCTGCCCATCACCTCAGGCCAGAGCAGGCCGTGGAGATAACTCAAGTGGTTGGGTTCCGTGGGAAACCTGCCTCCAGTTTCTGGTTATAGCTTGACTGAGCTGTAGTTATAGCAGCTCTCTGAGGAGTGAACCAGAAGATGAGAAACATTTGTGCCTCTACCTTTCAAATTAAATAAATAAATAGGCACTTTAAAGTGATTAATTTGAAACAAAGATCAAGAAAGACTACATTCATCCACTAGTTTTATACCGCAAATACCCAGAACAGCCGGGGATGGGCTAAGCGAATATTTGTCTTTAACATGGGTGGCAATGACCTAAGTAGTTCAACCTTTCCCTTGCTGCCTCACAGCAGGCACCACCAGCAAGTTAGTTGGACAACAGACTAGCCAGCATTCTGATATGGGGTGACACATGTCATAACCAGAAGAGGCGGCAGCAAGGACAACGGGAACTCTTGTACCCTCTTTGCAACTTGTTTGTAAAACCTTTTCAAGTTGAAAGTTAGGTGTAAGAAGGAAAACTACCTTCCCCTTGAACTCAGAGGAAAAGCCAAAGACCCTGTTACAAAGTGTCCCATGTGTTCTGCCCCTGCCCTTTCCCCTTTGACCTCCTAGGATCCTCGTTCAGTAGCCTCTGTAACGCCCTCACACTGACAGCTTCATGCTATGCAGCCAGCTGTGGCTCAGGGCTCTTCTGCCTGGGATGCTCTCCCTCAGCCATCCCCGCAGCCTATAACTGCTTCGTTCCGGTCCTGCTCACAGGTAAACTTGCAGAAAGGGCTTACCTCATTATCCCATTTAGGTCATTGCTGCCTGCGCCTCTGCATGATCCAGTTCTTTGCTCTGCATTTCCCCATTCTGCCTTGTCAAGTGTCACCTCCCAAAGCGCCCCGTGTCAAGCCCTCACTTGTTACGGTTCTTGTTTATCCTGCCTTCAGTTCCGTGAGGGTGGTCTTGCTTCTGGCGTCGATCAGCCCTGGAACCTGGGCCTCAGCCAACACTGTCCCCTGGATGAGCTTCTCCAGGTCCTTGCTAAACTTCCCCTTCACTTGCTTAGTGTCCATGCACCTGTGCCCAGGTGAGGTCTCACCTGCAACGAGGACAAGGGCAAAAGACCTCAATGGGTTTCCTCAAATGGGTACTAAGAGCCAACAGGACTCCTTCCCTGCCGCCTACACAGATGGTGCCTAGAAAGGCAGAGATGGAGCAGAAAGCCTACATTTCAGGCAATATGTAAGCCAAGTTGAAAGTTATGAAAGATTTAGGTGAGTTCCTTTCTAAGCACCTTTAAAATTCCCAGAGGGATTTTCTTACGTGGTAGGTATTAGAATGAAAAAAGACCCAGACATGACAAGAGACACATGGGTAAAGACAGCTATTAAAGCAAGAATGATTGATTTCATAACATTCCAAGGGAGTACTCCTTAACTCTGGATACAGCCACCCCTCAATGGCGGCCTCCCTAATTTGCATAGGTAATTGACAGCTTGTTAACAGCTCATTAGGAACACTGAAAGCCATGTGACAACCACAAACATGTGTGTAAAAAGGGACAGAATCCATGAATTGCACGATATTGAGAACTCAATCAGATCTCAGACTACAGGTCAGAAAACCAAATGAGAAAGCAAGGACACCACCCAATTTTTTTTTTTTTTTCAGAACTTAATCCAACAGGTCTTTGATCCAAGGGTAGCAAATGCTAACCCGGGCTCATGATTATTTTCAGGATTCCGAGCTAAGTTCCAATTTAATGTAAATACATATCATTTTCCGTTTCTGAAAACACCCATTAAACTGCTTATGCAGTTTTAAGTTTTGTTCTTAAAATTCACCTTTTTCATAAACACAAGTCATTTGGACTCCACAACCTAATATTCTGCAAGGAAGAAAAATGGGAAGTGTAATTGGATGTCAGCCTATAAAAAGCAGATCAGTTTCCTGATTTGCACACAGTTATGATCGGTAAATTTGGAGGCTGCCTTTTTTAAAAGAACATTTGAATATAAATAGTGCAAATAATTGTTACATCAGCAAATCTGTTCTGAGCATTAGATGCCCATGTAGAACTCGTCTCTGGCAAACTGCTTCCATCGGGTGGAATAATGAATTTACAGAGTGTATGTGGCTCTGAGTTAAATGAACTCAGCTCCAACCCAGTGTCACCTGTCACTGTGCCCAAGGGCACACAACCCCTCATGCTACTGACCTTGCAGATTTCTATGCTTTCACTGTCTGCACGGTTCTACAGTAGGCACCGGATACAGGTGTGAACTGTTCAGTCCTTGCATTCTGATATGGTTCCAGAGGCATAGTCCAATTTGTCTTACCATGGACAACCCAGACAAACCTGCTCTAAACTCCTCCTTGTTTACTGGAAAGTCAGATAGACAGAGAGGAGGAGAGACAGAGAGGAAGATCTTCCATCTGATGATTCACTCCTCAAATGGCCGCAACAGTCAAGTTGGAGCCCATCCATGGCCAAGAGCCAGAGCCTCTTTCAGGTCTCCTACATGAGTGCAGGGTCCCAAGTCTTTGGGCTACTCTCAACTACTTTCTCAAGCCACAAGCAAGGAGCTGGATGGGAAGCGGGGCTGCCGGGATTAGAACTGGTGCCCATATGGGATTCCAGGGCGAGCAAGGCGAGGACTTTAGCTGCTAGGCTACAACGCCAGGTCCTAAACTCCTCCTTTTTCCTGTACCTGGTTTCCTCCAACTCGAGTGGATTTCTCACCTGAATTCCCCTCCCGTCCTCTGTCCTTTCACATGGCACTGTCGCCTCACCCTGTCAGACCTGGCCTGAAGGATGGTCAGGTCAGTGAAGCCAAGTGGACAGAAACAGCAGGAAGTTAGAATGTAGGGAAAGTCCCAGGATACACATCTAACCTTGGCTTCAACGTTCCCTGGCAAAGTGGTTCCTCTCAGGCTAGATATTGGCACTAGGAAGGTCTCAGTTTCTTATCCTATAAAGCAATTCCTTCAAAAGTGGGAATTCTACTACATACTTGGAAACCTGGAGGTGCCAGCTAACTGAGACAGACTCCAGCAGGAATCCATTTCTATCACAAAGGCTTTGCTATGAAGGTCGTAGCAGAGACAGGTTGACTGGATCAGGTTGGTTCCTTGGACGCAGTGCGACTCAATGCAGAAATCCAGAAGGAATCTGACTCGGAGCCTAACAAGTGCAGATGAACTCTGTCAAGTTCCGAGTCCCCTTTCCAGACTGTGGCTGGAAGGAATCCCTGCTCCAGCAGGTGTGTCTGCACGACTGTGTCTTTTACAGGACCGAATTCATCTTCCTCGTAGATTTGGATTAGTTTGGTTTTTTTAAACCCATTAGAATGTGTCCCTAAAGAATAACTCTAAGATCGTGTTCCTAGCTTCTTGACTTGGGATTTTCACAAATACGATGGAAACTTGGACTGCACTTCCATGCATTGTACAGGCCAAGCTTGTAGATTTGATTTTTACTGAGAGCTTTGTATTCGTCCCTACCCAGTGGCCAAGGTGAAGGGAAAGGAATTTTCTTATTTGTTTTTTTGGGTGGTTTTTTTGCTCCATCTCTTACTCTATCAAATTAGTTACAGATTTGCACTTCATGTTGGGGATCTAGTTCTATGTTCCAAAGTACGTAGGATAAAAGCTATGAAGATTTTCCAGAAATGCCTGAAATTACAGAATGAAAGATAATTTTATGGAGCCTGTGTTGTGGCACAACAAGATAAGCTGTCACCTGCAATGCAGGCATCTCACAGGAGAGAGCCAGGTCAAGCTGCAGCCTCTCAGCTTCCGATCCAGCTCCTTGCTAACGCTCATGGGAAAACAACATAGGATGGTCCACAGGACCCTCAGCCTCTGAGACGTTTGTGGCCAATCGAGGGGTGAACCAGCTGATGGAAAACTTTCTCTGTCTTCTTCCACCCCATCACTCTGCCTTTTCAATAAATAAAATAAATCTCTCAACAATATAGTTTATTTTTGTACAAAAATTAAAATCCATGTCTAGTCCTTTTCATAACACTTATTTTCCAAAAACTCACTCATGTGTCTCCTGTTCCATTACGGGTAATAAATAACAGGCTGAGGGTCTAAAATCAATGCCTCTGAAGGACAGTAGGATACTACCAAGCTAAACCTTCCTTCTCTTCCTTTTCAGGTCACGTATGCATCAGTAAATATTGTAATTCAATGTCCCCACATATTTGTACCAGGAAGAAGATGCCTGACTACTATGTTGTTAAGTCCAGAAGCCTAAAAAATTGTTCATGCAACCAAAAAGCAAGAAACTCTTAATTCTTTCCCATCTACTCAGGGGCTGCTGGCAACCAAACAACAGAGGAACGGAGAATTTATAAATTTGGATCGATAAGATGTAAAGAGCCACGGCTACAATTTTGCAGAGATATCCAAAACAACTCAGACCAAGTAAAGCACGAGGGAGACAACCCCAATGTGGTCCTAGCTTCTGCAATTATAATCAATCATTCATGATAATCGATCAATAGCTATTGCTGCCTAACAATCTACCCCCCAAACTTTGTGGCTTTAAACAGCAATCACATCTTGTAATTCCGTAGCCAGGAATTTGCGCAGGGCCAGCTGGGTGGTTCTGCCCCACATGATGCTAACACGAACCACTCAATGGTGTTCAGCTGGAAAAGAGCTAATCTGAAGAACCAAGACTGCCTCATTTTTTTTGTTTATATCTGAAACACCACACGATCTGCATAGTTGGGATTGTTAGCCAGTGCCAACAAGTGACCACTCTAGTGTGTGGTCACAGAAGTAGACTACCTACACAGCTCAGGCCGTCCAGAGAAAGGTCCAAGAGATAGGACGGGATGCTACCCTGAGTATCACTTCTGTCCTCATTTATTTTCCATCAAGTTGTCACAAAGCCAATGTGTGGTTTGGAGTGAAGGGACTCTTGGCAGGAGAAGCAGCTAAGGGTTTGTGGCCACCTTTCATCTGTAGCACAAAGCATTGACTCTAAAGCTGGGAGGGAATTTGAAGAAACCGATGTTCTTCAAAGTTCACTGCTCTTTGTTCCGTCCAATACATTCTCCGATCATTTGTCTTCCTTATCCACAAAAGGGGAATATCCATGTGAAATCAGACTGAAACATTGTCATCTACAAGTAATGGAAAACCTGCTTTATACTTATTTAAGCCAAGGCAGTTCTCTTTCTCATGTAGAAGACTTGAGAAGTCCTGAATGGGGGCAGTGGCGTAACAGGACAGTATACAACATGATACCTTCTTTCTTTTCACTGCACCTCTAGTGGGATATTCATTCGTCATTTAATGATCGCAAGATATGCTTTTCCCAGCATTGTGGTTGTATTCTGTGCAGAAAGAAGGGATGGCCTGTCTTTTCTAGATTGATCCTCTCTTATCAGGAAAAAAAAGTCTTTGCATGAACTCCAAGCAGATTTCTTGTGTCTCCCTGGCTAGGATCTTGTCACTTGACCAAGACACCAACAAAGGAGCCTGGAAATTGGGTCTTGAACTACATACCTGGCTACCATTGCAAAACTGGCTCCCCCTGGCAAGGAGAGAGCAGGTACAGAATAAGGAGAAGAAAATTCATGTAAAAGACATGCCATGAGCCAAGGATCGAGCCTAATGCTCTCACTACTTACTGCCATGCAGTGAGGTCAGCAGACAGTCCATGATGACGATGGCAATGGTGGTTTTTTGGAGCTTATCTTGGTCCGTCAAGAACATGAGGTAATTCATCGCAAAAACCAACTAGACAAAATAATGGCAGCTGCATGGGAGGACAAGAAGAACTGGAAGAAAGCAATCTCCTTTGTAGATATTTGAAGGAAAATACTTTACTTCTGGGTTGATGATTACAGACAGAAGGGCATTCTGCTCATGAAGATCTGGCTGAAGGAAAATGCAGTTATCCAAACACAGACTAACATGCAGTGTTGCTAGTTTTGTTTTTAACAGACGCCAGCATTCGGCCTAGATGCTGAAGAGATATTACCTAATAATACATCTGAATTCTCGGGTTCGATGCCTTGCTCCTCGGCCAAGCAGCTCCTGGAAGCAGCTGCTCTCCAGTGTCCACTCTGGGAGGCGGTGAGGAGGGCTGACGCCCATGGTGGAGCCATGGATGGAGCTTCGAATTCTCCCTTGCATTTAAGGGCTGGACCAGCGAATGTTCTCTCTCTCTCTCTCTCTCTCTCTCTCTCTCTCTCTCTCTCTCTTCTCCCTCTCTCTCTTCTCTCTCTCCTGCATTACTCCCTCCCTTCCTGCCAAGTAAGTGAATAAATACTATTTAAAAGAAACAAACAGACTGTTAATGAAAAATGAAAGAAGGCCTGGAACATTGGGCTTAGATCATGAAGGCGGTAAGATGGTGTTATAAGTCAAACTCGTAATCTCGTGACATAGAGAGAATTATGCTTAAATTAAGCACACAAGAAATTCTAAATTCTGAAAAAACCATTCTGTGGGTTTCTTCCACCACACCTGATTTTTGCTTGTGGCATTCAGTGCAGCCTGTTCTTAGGACGCACTTCAGCTGCCTTGCAATGATAAGGTGAGTCTCCTTGCATGTTAATCATGGCCATACTGCTAGCGGGGAGGGTTAGCAGGCCATTTTTTTTTTTTTTACTGAGTCTTAGAGATGCTATGGGGGACACATCTGGCCGAGAAGGGCTCATTTGGACCCAGGACAGATTCTCACACAAGGGCATCCTTCTCATGCCCACAGGAGGGGAAGGGGGTGTGCTCTCCTCTTCCTGGGCCACCCCATTCTTTCTGCCCCGAAGGACCTAACGCAGGTATGGGATTTTTCAACAAAGACATGATGGAAAGATAATCCTTCCAGAAGTATTTTACAGAGGCAAAAGCAAGATCACAGCAGAGACAGCCAAATTCCCCCATGCTGCCCGTCCCACAGATCTCCTTCCTGCTAGGAGAAGAAACCGCCAGGGCGTGGGGCACTGTCACTGCCCGACTCCCTAGGCTTCCTGGTCACTGTGTCAGAAGTGAACTTCTTACCAAAAGGGTGTCTTCAGAGTCACCCTCATCCATTCACGTCTAAAAGCTGCTCTGTCGTCACTTCCTAGACAAAAGCTAGTCACTTGTAACCTGGAGAAACACAGCTGATTCTCTACACACATTCCGGCACAGAGTCTTCCAGCACACAGCCCCAACAGGGCACAGGCAAACAAAAGACATCACACACCAAAGTCTGAAACCACATTTGGAAGAACTTGATGTTTGAAAACACAGCAGTTGTGTCACTGGACATGGCTGCTGCAATGGTCATGAGCTAGTTCTAGACTGAAACGGCATTACAAGGA
The DNA here is from genome assembly GCF_030435755.1 of Ochotona princeps. Classification (NCBI taxonomy): domain Eukaryota; kingdom Metazoa; phylum Chordata; class Mammalia; order Lagomorpha; family Ochotonidae; genus Ochotona; species Ochotona princeps. Next base: position 4,297,397 of record NC_080857.1, read on the forward strand.
GACCTGCTGATTTTTCACGCTGAAGATCACCACCCTGGAGGCCCCAGAGGCAAAGACACCCATGCTGAGACACCCACACCTTGCCTTCTTCCCCCTCTCCCTTCCCGGCTCGGTGGCCGCTCCAGGCAGAGGGCCGGCCCTCCACCCTGGGCACCCTAGGCTTCGCAGGAAGCCAATCAATGCCTGGGAAAGGCGGGAAGGGGCCTCCTGGAACCGGCGTCCTCTGCGTGCTGTGGCCATCTCCGCAGTCCCGTGCAGCCTGCACCTGCGCAGTGAGTCTCAAGGTGCGGAGATCCCCCACGGGGCATCGCAGCAGCGGCCCGCACACAAGCAGGCCTGGCACACGCATGCGCGCGCTGCCTGCCTCTCCCCCTGGACAACTCCCAGCTTTATTAGGATTATTATTCTCCTAAGTGGCACATGTACTACCACTTCCTGCTCCACCGGGCCCCGCCGAAAGCGACGGAAGCTCGCTCTGCTCGCGGTGACATCTGTCTTGGTGGCAGCCTCCTCAGGCGGTGCTCTTGGCAGCCTGAGCGCGCTGCCACCAGGCCTGTCGCGTGGCTCCGCGTGACGCGCTGTCACCGCCGCCTCGTCTTGTGGGCTGCCATTCGCTCTTGACTTACCTTTGATTTACAGGCATTTGCATGCTTTCATCACCTGGTGGACCAAGTCCTGGCGAGGCCTCCATGGCTGCCTTCCGCACGGCTGTGGGGACTGAGCTGACTTTGCTTTGAGGTGTAAATGGGACCTGGCTGGCCTCGCCAGCGAGTGTAGACTGTCACTTCCCGCCTCCCCAAGAGATGCTACTTTGTGCCTCCTTTCCTGTGACCCCCGTGTCAATTAGTTTCTTAATCAGCTGGCTAGACAACGTGGGAAGCCTGTAACTCCGGAGGTGCAAGGCAGCAGGCTGTCCCTTGGCTGGCTGGGCGCAAGCTCTCATTAAGGCACCTCGAGGCCTCTCCAGAAAACTCTTTCTTTGCCTGTGTGCACACCCCAAGGAGACCATCCCTGGCGCCAGCGCCTCCTACCCGGCGCAATCGCCAGCCAGGACAGGGTTAAATTGCTAATGGAGGCTCAGCGAGGTCTGCCAGAGCCGAGCCTCCAACACTTACATCTGTTCAACAATTATTACAGCATTTTTGTCATAAAAAATTCAACACCCTGAGTGTCATGCTAGCAAAACCTGAAAATTTATGCAGTGAATAGAATAGCTAATTTCTCTGAGGAAATGCAGGGGGAAAATTACAGATTTGACTTAAATTCCAAACACCAGAGTGCACGCATCTGATGCCTTCCTTGGGATTTTTGTCACACAGCCGGGCCAAACGAGGACTTCCCGGCCACCAGAACGCAGGGTCAGCCCTCCTCCACGCCGGCATCCACCTGCCCATCCCCGGGGGTCTCCATGTGTGACCTCGGCCCCAGTTATATGCAGGCACGCTGTGCAGTCCGATTTTCATCCCAGACCCAGGCTGGCCTGGCTATTGGCTTGCATTCGACCACTCCCTTTTTCCAGTTTGCCCCCACGCCTTTCAAACAAGTCCTGGGAGAGAACAGGGGCGCTGGAGAAGGCCCCGACAGCTCTGAGGGCCTTTAATCTCCTTAATTCATTCTAATGCTGTTTGATGCTCGCAACGGCAGCATTGGAGTTTGTCTCTCTGCTCCGTAAAGGTCTAGAATATGGATTTTATGCTAAAACTAAAGCTGCCTAGTTAGGATGCCAGCAGAGTGGAACAATATGCTACAGGCGATCGCCGGCTCATCTCCAGGGCCAGAGACTGACTCCCCGGTGGAGTGTTAGATGCTGTGATTATCACTGCAGCCACGATGAGCTGGAATTCTTGCACCATCACTACCAAGGTGGCACAACACACGTTCCCCAAGTCCTTGCTGTGAAGAGAGGGGACAGTTACTTGTCTCTCTTAATGGTTGTTCTGGGTCTCTGATTTTATTTTCCTGGACAAGGATGGTCACAAGGACCCCATGTCCTATGCCCCTTCCCAGTCCCTCTGATTGTTCGAGTTCAGGCACAGTGAGTATTTTTGCTGCACTTTTATAATACTGTTTCCTCAACCCAGAGCTGAGGGGCAAAACGCACCATTTGGTGGGGAAGCTAGGGGAAGGGTCCCGCACTGTCATTGTCTCTCAAAGCAGAAACAGTATTCAGATAAAAGCAGAAGCTGTGCAGGTGGATTTGGGGGTGGACCACCCTCTCGTCTCCTCTGGCCTCTCCTGCTCCTTGGCGCTGCAGTGTCCAGGGGGGTTCACAGATGCAGACTCAATCACCAAGCCTGTGTGATCAATTCGTGGTGACTGGGTGCAGGGTCCCCTCACCACCCCCTAGCCTGGATGTGCCTGGGGCACAGAGCACCCACTGGGAAGAGTGCCAGCCCTGCCTGGCTCCCTGCCAAAATCTCTCTGGAGGCCATATCCCCAGGTGTTGGTGTCATAGCCCAGGAATTGCCTCTAGCTATGTCACTGGCACCAGGCTCCCAGTGGGTCACAGCATAGTCCTCTTCCTTGACATCCCCCGTGGGTCTGTCCTGAGGCTGAAGAGCTCCGAGGGGGAGCCCAAGAGGCCAGCCATCAGCAGCCAGCGCACACCTGAGCAACCCCATATCCATCCTGACCTGCTCGCATGTGGAGACAATGGAGACAGAGCCAGGAGCCACCGCCACACCGCTGTCCGTACAGAGCAGCTCCCTAATCCAGTCTCTGGCCCATTTTCCAAGTCAGTATCCTTGTACACAACCTGGGACTCAAACGTGGAAGCAAATTCCCCACACTTATCCAGAAAGTGACCATGAGGAACACGACCAGATCCCAAGTGACTGGGACACGTGGGTCCTTGTTGCTGCTTTCCAGTGGAGATGGGAGCTCAGTGCCCAGTATGCAAGAAAAACGGTGCTCCAGGGTTGGCCCTTTGAATCAGGAGAGATGTGCCCAAGGGGAAGGTCTCACCAGTCCCAGATATCATTTTTAGGGAAGAGGTCCCAGGCAGCTCCGAATGTTCTGGAAGGGAGCAGGGATGGAGAGGGCTGGCCTGATGGACTGCACTTTCCCAAAGGCAGAGCTCATCAGTCTGCTTCCCTCCAGCAGAGCTGTGAATCCAGCTTCACGACTCATGGGGGTACAGGAAGTGGTTGAAAAGCTCTGGGGTCCCCCCATTAATCACAAGGATGTGCTGGGACTCACCTGGCATGCTACACCCTGAAGTCCAGGTGTTGAGAACATCCCTTTGGGGAAACTCCCTTTCCCTGGCACCAGCTGTCTACCAGGGCCACCTGCCTCCCACAAAGGTCTCAGAGCTACCCTGGCCCGCGGCTGTCCCCACACATGAACAAGAGAGGCTGTATGGGAGCAGGACAGGGGTCCCAGTCCGTCATGGCCCAGTCTCCGAAGCACAGCCTCCTCACAGATGAGCCATGGGTGTGAGCCAGGTCTCACACAGAACAGGTTCATTCTGCAGAATCAGACACAGAGTTTCCTAGCTGAGGATTCATTACTGCTGGAACCGTCTTTGCAATGGGAAGGAGCAGGAGTTCCTTACATCCTCAACACAACCCACACCATCCGCATGGTCCCAGCTCTCTCCCAGAGGCTTCCTGTGCATGGACAGCAGGAGGCAGGAATTACTGGGAATCATAGTACACCCAGAGTATTGCACAGGTCGACCCATCCTGGCAGGTACACAGAACCACAAGACCAGGACATTGACTGCCAGCGGGGCCCCTGGTTGGCTCCTAGTACCAGGCATCAAAACTTTCCTCTATTCTCACAGCCCCTGCCCTTACAGGAGGGCATCATTCCCTGATGCTAAGCCCAGGCCACAGATAACACTCTGAACTGGAGCGTTGAATGCTTTATCTCATCCACTGCCCAGAGCAAGCCAACCTGGTGGCATTGGGTAAGAAGGTGCAAACTGAGGCTCACAACTGAATGCAGCATCCTGGGACCATTTGTGCAGCGTGTCCCGAAGCAGCCTTGTCCATTCAGCTGACTTTCAGAAATACATCTGCAAATTCATGCCAGAGAAATTATGCCTTCCTCCCTGGCCTTCGCCACAGCCTCCCCTTCAACATGCTATGCACATGGAATGCAGGCCCAGGGAAGCCCTGCGTTCTGGATTTTCAAGTGAGGAATGCCACTCTTCTGTCTATTCAATACAGCACATGGCAAGAGGTGAAGAAGGAGCAAGCTTGAAGCAACTCCAGAGGCAAGTGTTGGAAGCCACAGGCTACAGACTGGTTCTGTCTGTTTCCACCAAGAGCAGGCAGTGTCACAGGCTTCTCCATCCCAGAACAAACGGAGGGACCAAGGATGGAAGAGTGCAGAGCAGAGGCTGAGCAGAACATTGAGCTGTGCTGTACCTTGGAAATGTCAACATGCTTTTACCATCACTCTGGCCCCATCCCTGGGATCCAAGAGGACTATTTTGGAAATAGTAGAAATAACAGCAGAAAGAAACTCAATCTTTATCCAAATCCTACTAAACGTAAGACAAAACAAGCCAGGCCCAAGGAAAGCATAAGAAGTGGAAACCAGTGTTGTAAGACGGCAATTGAAAAGGATTTACTACAGGAAACTGAAGAAATCTTAGAATGTACCAAATGTATGTCCTCTTTAAATACAGCAAGTTTGAGGAATACAATTAAATAGTTTGTTTTTAACATAGCAGGTTTGGGTGAAATCTGAGAGTTTAAAAGAGATTTGAAAGAGACTGAAAAAATCAATAGTAAATGATTTTTGCTAAAAGTGTTCAATGTCCCGGACGTGGTTCTGGGCATTTCACATGCATGCCATCCATCATTACCTCTAAGTCCCAAGGTCGGCTCTTCTGTGAAGAGAGCTAAACATCTTGTCTAGCTCGAAAAACTTCTGAATGAAAGACCTGACATTTAAACTCAAGAAATCTAAACCTGTGCACTCCGTCATCATATGGTACTCACAGGAAACAGGACAGAATCTGCATATCAGAACATGCGATCTGTGAATAGAAGGAAACCTCAAGAAGACGTCTGCCGTCAGGAACAGAAATCAGAGTAGTTGGACAGTGCTTAGGCCGAAGTCTTTTGTTTTTGCATATAAAGTTCTATTAGAATATAGCTCTATTTCATCGTTCATGGCAGGTTTTGTGTTTCCAACGGCAGAGAAGAATCGGAATGACCTAAGAGCTGAAAACATTTGTTGATCTGCCTTCATGCACTCATGGCTGACTTAAAGAAGACAGACACAAGTGATGAAGATACGGGTGATGCCACAGAGCCCGGGACCAGGCCAGAGCAGTGTGTGGTTAATACCGTCTGTAAGGGAGAAGGAGACTGCTCTAGCTCACTTTGTCCTCCGAAGAGCTCACTCGAAACAGCCTTCTCCAAAGAAGTTCATATCTTAGACTTCAGATCCCTGGAGAATTTTTTTTTTCTTTCAAACTTAAAGAGATAGTTTGCGTCATAAGCAGGCTAGACAGGGCTTGCATGCCTTCATCCCAAATGAGTGCTGCCTTAAGTGTCAGCTGCTCAAATTTGGCTAGTCTTCGGTTGAGAACGTTTTCACACCAAGAGAAAGATGAAATGGAGTGTAATGAATTTTCAGAAGGAAATGGTATGACTTGAGAATTTTATACCCAACCAAGTAGTCATTAGCAGAGGACAAAGAAACCTCCCAATAATACAAAAAAAAAAAAACCACCCCCATTGCCCTCATCCTGAAGAATACAAACTGAAAATATGCTTGAAGGGCCTGGGTAACAAATAAAAATTAATAACCCAAGAATAGCAGAAATATGTGTGTTTCAATAATGTTAACTACTAAGCACATAGCATTATATTTAAATCAGTTTAATATGTCTAGTCAGAAAGATTAGAAGGTGAAAATTAAGAAGTCATACCGAAACAAAGCATGTGGTTTAAACATAATAATAATCACACAGAGAAGAAATCTAAGAACAAAAATAGCTAGGGAATAAAAACAATAAAATTAATCACAGAAGGAGATAATAGCATTAATAAATAAACAAGAACTGCTATTTAGAAAGACACAATAAAATAGGTAAGCTATTATTAAATTCAAATTAATAAGCAAACAAAATATGTAGAATTGAACATGTTTTAGGTGAGACTTAAAAATCATATATAGGATGCATAAGACTAGATTATTTGAAAATTTCAGACATTCACAGTCAAAATGAAAATAATGTGGAAAAAGGAATTTGACTGTAATTCTGAGACCCTAGTCCAATGGACTTTGCTAACTCATCGCAATCGAAGGGAGTGGATCATTGTGATTCACTTGACTCGACCCAGATCACACATAATCATGAAGGCATCATAGATTCGTTTCTAAAGACACTTCACAACCCCAATAAAGGTCACAAAAGAAGATACAAGAAAGAAAGTCAGCTGTGCAGCTGGGTTATGAGAAGGCAGGCAGTATCCCAAGTCAAACTTCAGCTAAATGGATTCTGGCCCAGTGCAATGGCTCAGCTAGCTAATCCTCCACCTCCAAACATTGGGCTCCCATATGGGCTCTGGCTTATGTCCTGGCTGCTCCACTCCACCTCTGAACATTGGGATCCCATACAGGCTCTGGCTTATGTCCTGGCTGCTCCACAGCCCATCCTTGTAACCTAGGAAACACCGGAGGATGGCCCAAAGTCTTGGGACCCTGCACTCAAATAGGAGACATGGAAGAAGCTCTCGGCTCCTGGCTTCCCTGTCTTCTAATCAGATTGGTTCCAGCTGTTGGGGCCATTTTGAAAGTGAACCAGCAGATGGAAGATCTTTCTCTCTGGCTCTCCTTCTCTCCATAAACCTGCCCTTCAGATAAAAATAAATAAATCTTTAGGACAAAAATTCCTAGTATGTGGCCAGCATTGTGGCATAATGGGATAACCTTCCACTTGTGGGTCAGCATACCCTATGTGAATTGATTTGTGTCCCAGATGCTCCCCTTCTGATTCAGCTCCCTGCTGATGTGCCTGGGACAGCAGCAAGGGGTGGCCCAGGAGCTTGAGCTCCTGCATTCATATGGGAGACCTGGAAGAAGTGCCTGGCTTCAGATCTTCTTACTCCCAGCCATTGGAGCCATTTGGGGAACAAACCAGCAGATGAAAGATGTGTGTGTGCGTGCGTGTGTGTGTGTGTGGTGTGTGTGTAAAACTCTACCTTTAAATAAAAATAAAATGAATCTTAAAAAAAATAGAGCTAGAGCTAGAAGTGGTAGTCAGGATTTGAACCCCGGCCCTCTGATTGAAGACATAGGCGCTACCAGCATGTTCACAGTGAAGTCAAATGGATTAAACAGGTGTAAGACAGGCAACGTGGACAAAGCCAAGTTCGTGAAGTCATCTTAGTGTGAGTCATGTTCAGGAGAAAAACAAATAAAACATTCAGAAACTGAAAAATGCTTCATCAATACTGAGCAGGGCATCCACTATTGTGCCTCAAAAATGCTAGTTTTGTGTTATGAAATGTAAACAGAAGACATCCTTCAAGCTTTTGCCAGGCCTCTCTCATCCCAGCGTTCCATCAGTTTATCCCATGCAGCTGCAGCCCCAGCTCTCTGGTTAGAATTCTTCAACAAGACCCCTCCACTTACTCAGAAGTCTACGTCTACCTTGGTTTTGGATGTAAAAGAAAATTACCCTATTCTTTCCAAATTAACATATATATGGAATGCAATTCCTTTCCAAATCTCCTTATCTATATTTTTTGGAGGGGAAGAGACAGAAGAATTTAAATTTTGTTACGAAATTTTCAGGGAAAATTTCTAAGAAGTTTTTAGAAAAGCAAAAGCAAAGGTTCTGTGCTTTATAGTGGCTCTGTGATGCTATCGTGGTAACATGACACTAGTACTTTGCATGTAACAGGTTGGAATAACTAACTCCAAAGCAGACTTGTGCACGTGGGTACATGTGTGTATAAGCACAGCATATAAGAAAGGAGTACCACTTAATTATAAAGAGATAGATGATCCAATACATGAAGTTAGAAGAATGATGGATTTTACAAAGGAAGCTAAAGCTCAACTCATTTTAGGTAAATTACATTTAAATTGTTTTACGAAAAAAAAAAAGCCAGAGATGAAGAGACTCTCTGGAAATCATGGGTGAACACTGCAGTGAGTGTACGGGCGAGAAGAGTCCCCAGACACCAAATCCATGGCCAAACCTTCTAACACCTGCATGTTTCTGGCCTAGCAAAAACCTGCTGAAGTGTTCAGGCTCCACAGTGAAGCTCTTAGAAAATGGGGCTTTGTGGGGGGTGTGGCGGGAGAACAGGTCATGGCCGGGCACTTGTGAAGAGATCCAGACCAAAGAAGATTTCCTGGGTGTTCCCACCATTTGAGGTGGAGGGAGAGGGTCAATGGGGTACAAGCTAACCCACCTCCTGTGGTGCCGGAATCTCGTACAGGCACCAGTTCATATCCCGCATACTCCACTTCCTATCCAGCTTCCTACTAATGGCTTGGAAAAACATCAGAGGATAGCTTAAACCCTTGGGTCCCTACACCCTTACGGGAGACTTGGAAGAGGCTCCTAGTTCCTGGCTTTGAACTGGTCCAGCTCTGGCTGTTGCATCCATTTGGGGAGTGAACTGTAGAAGATGGAAGATTTCTCGTTCTCTCTATATTTTTCCCTCTCACTTTCTGTAACTCAAATGTTCAAATAAAATAAATAAATCTTTTAAAAATAATCTTCCAGGTGCTGGGTCCTTGAGCCCCAGGGACTGGGGTTCCTACAGGACCCAGGTTGCCTGGTCCAGGTCTTTGGGGCCTCCCTGAGTGGTGGGTGCTGGACACATGAACCCTGGGGGGAAGGGCTCTAGCAGGGTCCAGATCACCTGGCCTGGGACCTTGAGCCCACCTGCATGGTTTGTGCCAGATCTATGAGTCGTGGGAGTCCAGTGGAGCCCAGGGATCCTGGCCTGGGTCCTTAGGCTCGCTTGTGCGGTGGGTATCAGATCCATGAGCACCAGGGTGCACCTATGAGAACCAGTCCTCCTCAATGGAAAAGACGGGGCAGTGGATGGCAGGGCCTGATACACATGGAGCACATGGCAGCCCATGGGGGCCTGCAGAGGACATCTGGTACCATAGTACAGGAAGGAGAACAGAACAAATTGGAACAGCAAAAATGTGGGCAAATGGAGACTCTAAGGCTGACTATGTCAGCCAATTGGCATTGGAGGGGTTTCTTCACCCTTGGATCAGGGAGACTGACAACATTTCAGAACTATTGAAAGCACCTGTGCAGAACCCTTGGCGCATGCACCACATTTGGGACCCTAGGTTGATATCTGGTGGCTGTTCCCCATCCCCGAGTAATGAGGTGGTTAGGAAGCTATGTATGGCTCATCCCTTTATCTCCTCCCTTCCCCCAGAAACAGGAAAAAGAAATAGAAAATTTGGAAACAATGGTCATACCCAATTTTCCTTAACCCTTGATCCTTCCCACCCTGATCAACTATGTAAACATCATCTAAAATGAAGTTTTTAAAAAATCCTCCAAACACATGATTAGGTAAAAGTCTGGAGCCTTTGCTATTACTTTTTTAAATATTTATTTATTTGTATTGGAAAGTCAGATATACAGAGAGGAGGAGAGACAGAGAGGAAGATCTTCCGTCCACTGGTTCACTCCCCAAATGGCCACAATGGCCATAGCTAAGCTGATCTGAAGCCAGGAGCCAGCAGAGTCCTCTGGGTTCCCCATGCAGGTGCAGGGTCCCAAGGCTTTGGGACATCCTCAACTGCTTTCTCAGGCCACGAGCATGGAGCTGGTTGGGAAGATGGGCCGCTGGGACACGAACCAGCACCCATATGGGATCCCGGAACATGCAAGGTGAGGACTTTAGCCATTAGGATATCGCACAGGGCCCCTGCTATCATTTAATAGCAGAAAAATAATTGCTGTTATTTAATGGTATTTACCATCACAAATAAAATCAAAGTGCAATGCAAAAGACTTCCACAAATATATCAGAAACAATGTTAATATCCTTTAGACATAAAAATATCCAACAAGTTAAACACACACGCAAGTTTTGTTCCAAAGGGAAAAAATAGATACACAGGTAACTTGAAATAAGAAGTATATGTAAAAAAAATACATATATATATATATATGCAAATCAATGAATGAGACTCTTTGTAACACTGACCTAGAGTAGGTGTCTGTCAGTGACTCTGGAGAGTAAGTGAGGACAGGAAGCTTCCATCACTGTCACCGGTACCAGGCTGGGCTGCACCCTCTGTGAGGGAAAGCCCCTGCCTGACCACATACCATCTCCCGATCCGTGGCTGATATTTGCAGATGAGACAAGAATGATTAAAATCCTGAAAAGTAAGGCTTTCAAGAAGCTTAAAATACTTACCCATTTTCTTCTCAATAATTTCACTCCTAAAGAGGTGTCTGCAGGAAATAAGCGTTCTGATTAAAACCAGTTACCATAGCAATATACATCACCTAAATAAACAGAAATTAGGGTACACTTATCGATCCAATCTATTCATGGAATGATGCTGGATGGTTTATTAAAATGCTTTTGCTCTCACGATCGTATAAGAAAAACGGAGCTAATATGCTACAGAAAACGTGCTGTGTGCACACACATGTGCGTGCTGCACGTGTACACAGTAAGAAAGAATCAACTTCATGGAAAGAACGTGGGTGAACCTCCACGTGAAAAAATCAACCTGTTGGTTTGTTTCCTATCCATCCGGGTCCAATTTAGTCCCTCAGAGAGCACTGGACATTCACAGCTCAATTCCTTTATTCCTGGATCATTGTAGAGCTTGGAGCCAAAAGAACATCAAGGTCAGCTTGTTTGATTTACATATGAAGTAGCTGAACTTCAATTAATGGACAGGATGGCCTTCTGAGTTTGAATGTTGGATACACACGGAATAATTTTTGAGTAGCACTGTACACACGTGAGGCAGTTAACATGTTGTTTGAGAGACCCACATCCCACCCGCATAAGAACACTGGGATTCAAGTCCCAGCTCCAAACCAGATTCCAGCTATCTGCTGAGGCATTACCTGGGGATCAGCAGACGACGGCACTGCTTGGATCTTTGCCACCCATTTGGAGAGCTAGATTGAGGTCCCTGGCATTGGCTCCACCCAGCACTAGCTGTTGTGGCATTTGGGGAGTGGGTTAGGGAATAGAAGATACCACTCTCTCTTTCTGTCTTTCAAAATAAGTGCAATCTAAAGAAGAAGAATGACCTTGAGTCTAAGTATGTATATCACAAATGTTCAATGAAGTACGCTACAAAAAGGGACTCATACAAAAAAATTGCATCTAAGGCTCAAATACAATTGAACATTCTTTGTATCAAGTGGCCTTGCCAGGACACCCTGAAACAGAGTGACGGTCAAAGGATGGGGGTCTCCAGCCCCGTTTGCTTGTGGCGGGGTAGATGGTGGAAGGCACGGGTAGGGCAGGAGTAGGGTAGAGAAGGCATGATTGGTGCAGGGGGCAGGGAGGGGGTACACAGTGGAAGCACAGGGGCAGGCAGGACAGGAATAGGGTAGGGTAGAGAAGGTGCAGGGAGGGGACCTGGAAGAGACAGCAGGCGGAACCAGTAAAGGCTTCCCTGGCCCGTGAAATGCCAAGGACCTAGAAATGCAGATGAAGCGGTCCCAGGGTCCAGGGGGAGATGTGCTGAATGAGGTTGGCCTGGGGTGAGTTTGCTCCATCTGCATTTGCGTATTTCTCCCATGCTGGCCAGTCTAATTTGTAAAGACACACTACGTTACAAAGTAGACAACCTGTTTTGTCAATGGACCTCATTTGCAAAAGTTGCCTCATCATGCTCAAAGTTTGTCTGCTCTGCCAGGTGCAGAGCAGCTGGGGGTGAGGGGGACTCCTTCCTGCCATCCTGGCTCAAGATGGCCCATGCCCCCGGAAAGATTGATTAATCTGCCAGTCTGGATCCAGGTCTGAGTCTCTGAGGGTTGGTGAGAAGAAAGAGGTCACCGCAGTTGGGTCAGCAGAATCCCAAGCTGTCCCTGCAGATGGCCATGCCCTGTTTCAGACGCTTGCAGAGGAGGAGTCCAAAGACAGCTACCCCAGACCAGCCCTCGGCCAGTCCCTCTACCCTTGCTCCCCCATGAACCGCTGCAGCTCCTCACAGGGTGACCTCATCCCACTCACTCTCCCACTGCAAGAAACGAAGGGGAAACTGAACACACGCAACAGTCCCAAGCCAACGCCTGGCTTGCATCACCTCACTGGTTCTTCCCAACAGCCTGACGGCAGCTTCAAAAGTCACCCTCCAACACTGCAGGCTGGAGAACTGCCCCTGTCAGTGAGCTCATGGAATACAGGAGCTGAGGTTCAAACCACACCCTGAAGGACACCCGTGCCGAGTTCCCTGCCAGCTCAAGGTCCTGGCAGGCAGTTGTTGGATGAAAGCATCAAACCGTAAGTTCCAGACTAAAGATGGCAACAGGTATGATCGGCAGCCACACTGGATGCGTCTTATTACACACCTTTCGGGCTTCCCAAACAAAGTTTCCTTGTAAACATTTGGACAGTGTGCTTCCTGAGCCAATGTCCAAACTTCTTTTGGAAGCGTCCTTGGGGGAAAGAGTGTTGCCAGCACTCCACACTTTTCTGTGGTCCATCATTGATCTTCATGCCCCATCTCTGCCTCCACCTCCTAGGGTGACAACTCCTTGACAGCAACTAAACCCATTTTATTTTCCTCTTATTCCTTTTTGTTTCTGCCCCCACGAAATGTATCCTTTCCAGGGTTCCCTGCCATCTCTTGTCTATGCGTCTGTTCAGCCTTTTGCCTCACCAGTGGAACCTGCCTGGCCGCCTCCGCTAGAGGGTCATTGTTCCTGTGTCCCATCCCCATGTCACATCCTCCCAGGACATCCACACAATAAAACTGTTCGATCTGGAGGAGCTAGTGTGTGACAATGGTTTCTTCAGCATTTCATCTTCATCCAAATGCATGAGCTTCAGACAGGAGTCACCACCAAGCCAGGCTCATGTCTGACCTAAGCCATTTTCACTGGACCTGTTGCCCACAGACAACAGTTTTGTGCTGAGTAAATGGCTCAGGGTGTGGGCCAGTCTGGGTTCAGGAGACCAACTCCTACTTGACCACCACAAGACCAAGTGTAGCAAGGTGCCTCAGGGCTTAGTGTATAATGGATGCCCCCAGATGCCACCCTAATCTCCCACATGGGATGCAAGGACCCAACTCCTTGAGCCTTCACTCGCTGCCTCCCAGGATGCATTTGCAGGGAAGCAAGAGTCAGGAGCAGAACTGGGACTTAAACCCACCAAGGAACACAGGACCTCTAGCCAGAATCCCAACTGCTAGATTAAATACCTGTTCCATCCCCTCAAACCTGAAGCAGCACCTGAGGGGCATGGAGCCTTTCCTTGCTATAAAACAAGGCTGGGAAACAGCCCCCAGGACACTGTGTGGTGCATCCTGCTGGGGTTCCTCTGGCGGGGAGCTGCCACCAGGCGTAGCAGTACCACCCTGGCACAAAGTCCACTCAGACCTACTCACACCTGCTTGTTCCTGAGCCAAGTCCTCAGAGGCGGGGATGAGATCAGCTGCCTTGGCACAGGCATGCCCCCTTGACAGAGGAGTAGCTAGAATCCTGGAAAGCCACTTGAGGCAAACGCACATCTTTCTGTTCCTCCTGGTAAGAAATCTCTCCAGCCATAATTCAAGTGAAGGTGGCAAAGGGGCAGTCATCTCAGGGAATCTGAGAGAAGATAGTTTAATCCCATTTAGGGACACTTTGAACAATGACTTATAGATAATGAGAGATTTAAAATTCCTTGGTCAGGCCCTAGGTAAAGGCTTTTTACGCGGAAAGGAATGAGTAATTCAGTGCCGGCAATCCAGCCTTTCATAAGCTTTTATTAGTGATTTGTTGGACATGGATAACATAAATTTTGCAACCAATCTATTCACAACTTAAATTGGAACTTGGTCCCCTTGCTCCTCACAAAGCATTTCAGAAACATGTATAATGACCTGAGATCAATAACTCCTATGTGGCGTCGTATCCAAGCGAAGGGGACATGACTGTGGTATTTCTGTTTATTGAATATCATGTCAACACATCCCCATTTCAAAGATAATACAACAAATGCTGTCAAGTCTCTTTATCCATACAAGGGGTACACAACATAGTTCACTTATTTTTTTTTAAAAGTGCTAACATTCTTTATCTAAATAATCCATGTTTTGATCTACTCTGCCAAGTAAAAATAATTCTACATCGAATGTGTCAGTTGTCAAGACACACTGTGTCCCATAAAAAAAGATGATAACTTTGGAAGGAAACACATCCCAGTGGGTTCTTCTTTCTCCCCCCACAGCTCATTGAGGAAACCACGAGGCTGGTTTAATTAGTGGCGTTAATGTAAACTTGGACTTTTTTTAAAGAAAAATATGGGTAGGAGGAAACAAAGGGCACATTTTCAGAAGAGGCAGAAAATCGGCTGTGGAATATTTCCAACCTGTAGTTTTCCAACACAGCATGAAATCTGAAAAAAAAAATGAAATTTTAGTCGTTAGAACCTGACAGCTTCCAGTCATAATATGCTGACACGCGTAGCAGGGATTAAGCAAGTCTCCCAGCAGCAGGAATGGCAGAGATTTCTTCCCAGGTCAATCACTTCCTTCAGCTCCATGAATCACAGCCCAGCAGTGGGTCACCAGACACGGCCAATGGCAGATACGGTTTCCTCGGGCCTTGAGTTCTTCCTGAACTAGATTCTACTTTGTGACATGAGTTACAGGCCAGAGGACTGCTTTCCAGAACAGGGAATAGGGTCCCAAGGCTACATAGACTTGCTGAAAGCAAAGGGGTTTGGCCATTTGATACCCTCTAAGATGACTTCATAGTCTCGCCGTCTCATCCTTCCAGGGGTTTCCTCCGGTGTCAGCAAATACTTCCTGGGTGACCCCTATGCTAGACTTTGGCTCAGCTATGGGAGCAGCAAGAGATCTGACAAGCAGTGGATCCCATCTCTTTCCTCCTAGGTCTGGGAGTAGATATATACCAAACACTTGGTGCTGACACAGTAGGTCGGGGACCACCAAACTCTAGGGACCCACCCCTGGGTTACCAGCATCTCCACGGGAGCATCCTGTGTCCCTGCCCAAGGAGCTTGACCTTGGCCTGCCTTCTCTTGTCAGATGGTGGGAGTCGCAGTGGTGGGATCTGCTGAGAGCATGGGGACATGTGACGTGTCTCTGCACACAAGGACTTCTCGGGTGATGGTGCCTGTTTAAACTTGGAGTTGATGCTGAAGCAGGTAAGATCTGGGGCACAAGGACCAGGCAGATGTAGTCTGTGGGTAGCAAGGACACGAGCGAGCCTAGAGACTGAAGCATTGCGGGCTGGTGTATATGTTCGTCCATCCCAGCTAGTTCATACTCTCAAGCCCTCACTTCCAATGCCTCAGCATCCAGCTGCGGATAAAGATGGATCATGACAAAGGTCACCAGTTTATACGATGTTATTGGAATAGACCCTCAGCCAATAGGTGAGAGAAGAGGGGATGCGGATACACAGAGGGAAGACCAGGTGAATGCATGGGGCAGGGAGGTGCAGGGGAAACAGCGCCCGCAAGCCTAGGAGAGACCAGCCCTGACGACAGCCCAGTGGCACTTCTCAGCAATGCGAGGCAATGACCTTGTGCTGTATGCACCTGTCCGCTACCCCAGGTACCACCCCAGGTGTGTCAAACTTGGGACCGCAGCCTGAGCCAGATAATACAGGTGTGAGATGACTCGACAGTCCCAAATCACCACACAGCAATTGGCAGGAAAGCGGAGAGACCTGTCCAGGGCAGAAACCACCACCTGTTCAGGTCACGATGCCAGACAGGCACACCGAGTCTCAGCTTCCTCCTCTCAACATGGAGGTATTAGACCCCAGGGCCCACTCACTGAGTGCCCACCAGGGGCTTTCTTTGATGTAAGTCACAGACCATGCGCTTTGTGCCTTCAGTGGGACTGAGAACAAAAGTCAACATTCACACGGGAAGCCTCTACAAGGGATGGAGCCTCTGAGACACAGTTTAAACCCTAAGCCACAAACCAGGCTCCTGGAGCTGCCATGGGCCTCCAGGTAGCATTTGTGAAAATTGTTATAAATGTGTCTATTTCCAGCTTTTTAAAAAGTGCTTGTTCTATAGGGCACTTCCAGGATTGGATCCTGTGTCTGTCCTCCCCCCTTGCCAGAAGCAGGTACATGGTGTCCTGCCTTAGACATCAGCATTTGGGGACGGAATTAAACTTTGGGGGATCCTTGACCTGATGTTTCACAAATAACCCCCGAAACAGGTGTTTGGCTCTGCAGTTAAGATGTCATTCTGCCTAGCTTTCAAATAAAATAAAATAAAAGGAATTTTTGTTTTAAATTGCAAAATAACAAAAGGCTCTAGAGTTTGAGAATCCACAAGTCGTAAGACCAGAGAATCAAGGAGCGAAGACTCCAGCTTGTGTGTGTGTGTGTGTGTGTGTGTGTGTGTGTAGGGAAAAGGGTTACATCAGTGTCTTAGGACAAAACGAGGAAATGAGAGTCCAGGTATTGTGGATGCTGGTCTGAGTTACTTCATTTGCATTCTTACTTTCAATCTCCACCAGGAAGCCCTGAGAGGCGGGTTAAGTCATTACAGGGTGATTAATTTTCTTGCAAAGGATGTAGGCCTATTCCCGAAGGCCTCGCGTAATTCAAAACTAGCACAATTCAAGATCAATTCTCTGGAGGAGGAAATGTGAAGTAGGGTTTGCATTAGTTCAAATCTGTGCATAAACGAGGACTATTAATACATTATGTATCACAATTTCAGATTTGTTTTATTCAGATTTGAAAAAAAAGCCACAGCTACACCCTTTACTTATCCTGGGGTAGGGGCTGATTAACAGGTGCAAAGATGAACTATTCCTCATTAATGGGATCTGGTACCAGCATACTCAAAGCCAGAAAGACCACCTTCTTGGGGAACTTTCTAGCAGCACTGCCAGTCCTGGGATGCTCAACTCTCCTTGTGTCAGGCTTACCTGTACTGGGACAACACAACTTACTGGACAAGAGTTTCATGTCTAATTCTGGAGAACCATGAGTTCCGGTCCTGGTTGAGCTTAGGCAGCCGATTTCGTCTTTCACACTCCCAGCAATAAAGTCAGACACACCAAGCCTGGTAATGTCAGTTCCCAACAAGCTCTAGCTGGTGTCTCCATGCGTTTGGATTTTCGCTTCCTGCACTTGTTCTCCTCCCTACACATGATACAACGAAGCTCACTGTACAAGGTATCTTCAAAACATTCGTGCCAAACAGAATGAAAAGGTAGGCATTTGGCCAACCACGGAAGATGCCAAGCATGATGGCTGCATCTTGCATCAGAGGACTTGTCCATGCCTCGTGCTCCTGACTCCTGCTGCCTGCAGACCCTGGAGGCAGGGATGAGTGCTCCAGTAACTGAGCTCACGCCGCCCCGTGGGAGGGCTGGACTGAGTTCCTGACACCCAGTCTCAGCCTGTCTCAGGCTCAGATGTTGCATATATTTGGGAACTGGACCAGTGGATAGAAGTATTCCCTCTCCCTCTCTTTCTGTCACTCTGTCTTTCTGCCTCTCAAAAATAAATACTTTTTAAAGTGGTAAATTCTTTTTGGTGTGCAACAATTTTGAAATTCATGCATAAGTTTTCTAAGAACTTTAGGAAAACTCCCTGTTCTTATTATCCTCATTTTATGAGATAGAAGCAAGGGTGTTCATGGATTATTCTGGGGCGTTTTTCAGTATGATCTATTTATTTTTATTGGAAATGCGGATTTATAGAAAAGAAGGAAAGACAGACAGATCTTCCATTTGCTGGCTCACTCCCCAGGTGGCAGCAACAGCCAGAGATGAGCTGATCCGAAGCCAGGACCCAAGAGCTTCTTCTTGGTCTCCCACACGGATGCAGGGTCCCAAGGCTTTGAACCATCCTCCACTGATTTTCCAGGCCACAAGCAGAGAGCTGGATGGGAAGTGGAATAGCCGGGACATAAACTGGCACCCATGTGAAATCTTAGCTCCACAAGGCAGAGGATTAGCCTGTTGAGCCACTGTGCCAGCCCCCAAGATTATTTGGTTTTTGTAACTTGTTAGATGACAAAGAGACAGAAACTTGAGCTGCATGCATGGCTTCCACTCCAACTTGCTCCTGTTTGGAGAAGACCAGGCACAGACACCCTATCCCAGCCACCGTAAGCCACGGAGTGGGATCAGCTCCCAGCCACAGTGCTTTATTCAAGGTGTTGCCACTGGTGTGACCAGTGAGCTGAGATGGGCTTCCGGGCTTCTGCTGGCATTTCAACAATGCCAGGACATTATGCGCTATAAAAACAGAACATCATTGCTTACCAGGGGCTTATAAAAATAATTGCGATCCAGCCTGGCCTCTGTCACTAGTAATCTATCGCATTGGTCTTCCTTTTGTTAATGCAGTTTACTCGAGTCAAATGCATTATATGTAAATTAGGAAGCACATTAGACTCAGAGTCGAGATGTGATGTGCCTAGGTGTGAATAAGATATTTTCAATTCTTACCAATCCCAGATGAAGGCAGGTGACATATTCATGATGTGCTGGGTGGGAAGGGAGGACAGCTCCCTGAATGCGCAGCCACGAGACAGAGCCAGATGGAGTCCCTGCCGGCACGTAACTCCTGTGTGAGCTGCTGCTGCCAGGACCCAGGGTCCAGCACCATTGATCCCTGCTGCCCCTCACTGCAGCCAAACACCAAATTCTACTCAACGAATCCCTGCCTCGCTTCCTGACTTCTCATGACCTGTTCTACAGTGGAGTGCCCAACACACGAGAGCTGGATCTGCTACAATGGCCTGCTGCCCCCCCTTGCCCACGGCCTGTGAGTCCTTCTAAACCACAAGCCGCTGAGATCTGTCAGAGCTCCCACACCACTGAGGTGCCTCTCCTTCCTGTTGATAGTTATGTTTCAGCCCCAGTGGCTGGGAGTTTCTGCAGTGGCCGCTCACTCACTCGGTTGCTCATTGATGAGTAATCCTTGAACTCCTCCGCTTTCCTCTACACTTCATAGATGTTTCCCAAGCCCTGATTCACCTCTTCACTCCCTGTGTGCTAAATGAAGTGCTATGTCGTCAGAAGGAAGGAAAGCACAGAGCAGACAACTGGCCACACTCAGCCCCGCTGGACGCTCCGCTTGTGGCCATGCACCAGAGAGAGCGCCTTGCAGTGTGATCTCTCCGTGAAGTCACCCTTCTGGGCATCTGCTGCCCACATCTGAGGGCCTGATTCCTGTCCCAGCTCCTCTGCCCCCAACCTGCCCCTAACCAGCTCCTAACTGCCGCTAACCTGCCCCTAACCTGTTCCTAACCTGCCCCTAACTGCCCCAACTGCTCCTCTGCTCCCAATCTGCCCCTAACTGCCCCTAACCTGCCCCTAACCTGTTCCTAACCTGCCACTAACCTGCTCCTAACCTGCTCCTAGTCTAGCTAATGTGCATCCCAGGAGGCAGAGAAGTTGATGGCTCAGGTTCTTGGGCCCCTGCCATCAGATTGAGCGTCAGGTGCCTGGCTTCACTCTGGCCCACTTCTGCCTGTTGTGGATCTTCAGGAGTAAACCAGGAGATGGAAAACTTTCTCTCTCTCTCTCTCTCTCTCTCTCTCTCTTTCTCTCCCTGTTTCTGCATATCAAATAAAAAAATTATCAAATTTTAAATGCAGCTAAAAATATATTTTTATTAAAAAGAATGAAGAATGTGAAGAATTGCTTTTGTCTTTTGCTCAACAAGTTGAGGGTCAGCAACAATGATCAACTTGAGCCCATACAGCCCAGATGCCACCCTTGAACAGCACCATGATGGATCCTTCATAAAATCCCATTGAGCTTTTGCAATAGGCAAATTAAGTGAAGGAACGACGAGCTGCACACCTACTCTGCAGTCTGAATGAAAGGTTACCTGGTGCCCACACAGGAAGCAGGAAGCACCAGCACTGCGCAAACGATGCAGGGCAACAGTAGCTAAACAATTGGGCCAACCAACTATCAACCAGGTGTTAGGATGTAGCACACGTAACTGAGGGTCTCCAGGATGTGGGCCAATTTAACAAGACTGAGACTGACTGGCTGCCCCCACGTGCCTCTGGGTCTCCAGAAACCCCAGTGAGCTTCTGCGCACAGCTGGGACTCCAGCACAGGACGGGATTCCACTGGGGCGCCATTAGCTTGTCAACAATCAGACTTGAGCCCAACTGTAGACAACTGCCTAGGTCACCTTGTACCCAGGCAAGTGTTACACTGCTGGAGAAAACCAGGCAAGGCCAACATGCATTCTAGGCCTGGTTAATGCCAAATTTATCTTAACTACACCAGTGTGGCAGCATAGTTGCCTATCTTTTTTCTTTTTTAAGATATATGGGAAAGGCAGGGAACATTGGGCCAGGACATGCCACCCAGGCTGCTAGGCAGGGAAGCTGCAGATTGCCCAGGAAAGGGGTTCTGAATTATACCGGAGTGGGAGCAGCTGAGGGCACGTTTGGCAGGGGAGGAATGACCCAACCACTGCAGTTTCAGGTAGGCTAGAGAGCTGAGATAGAATGGTGTAGAGGGTGGAAGCTGGAGGTTATGTCTGGGTCAGGCCATGGCACTCATCTGCATGGGAGACCTGGGCTAGCTAAGCTGAATACATCACCTGCCACCTACTGGTACATGCAAAAGCTGGGGCTGGCAGCATACTTGGTTGGGTTAGGTCACAGTAGCCACCTGTGAGTGTCAGAGTAGGCTATACCACCCACCAGTGAGAGCCAGAATGGGTCTGGGCCACTTGGGTTAGGCCACCGTACCCACGGGTGAGTGTCAGGACTAGGGCAGGCCATGTCAGGCTGGGCTGCAATACCCACCTACATGTGCGAGAATCAGGCCTGGGAATGGGCTTGGTGGGGAACTTGGGGAACTTACCTGCTTGGCAACTCCTGCTGTAAAAATGGGAACCAGGACTGGCAGCAGGCCAGGCTGGGCTAGGCCCCAGCACACAATGGCACAATCAAGAACCAAGACATGGTGCAGGCCAGGCCAGGTTGGACTGCAACACCCATAAATTCACATGAGGGCTGGGTGTGGACCAGTCTGGGCTAGGCTGCTGCACTCACTGGGTAAAGCTGGGACAGGAGGAGGGCTGGGCTGAGCCAGGCTGTAGCACCTGCTGATGAATGACAAGACTGAGGGCAGGTTATCTCAGACTGGGCTGCAGCACCTGCTAGCATGCACACAACTCAAGGCTTGGAGTAGGCTGGTAAGGAAACTGAGCACCCCTCTACTACGCTGCAGCTCCCACTGGTGAGCACAAGAGCCAGGGCTGGTGGTAGACCAAGCTGAACAAGGCAACAGCACCTCTCCAAAAGAAGTCATCAGGATAGTTTACTACCTGCAAGTGTTTTGCCTTCGATGCTTTAGTGAAATTATTGTCATTTAAAATGATTGTCCCAGTAAATGGAATGCTGCCTCAGCCTGCTTCCCACTGAAAGTTCCCTGAGGTGCCCGGCTCATTAAAAGAATCAGAGTAAAGAAAGCGGCTTCAAGGAGATGCTCATTCATGTTCTCCTTTTGTACTTGGGCCAGGCCCTTGGAGGGCTCCCAGAAGAAACAGCCCAGCGATCTGTTTCTTCACCCAAGCTTTTGGACAAGCATCCACATTGAGAGAGACATGACGGGCTGGACTGGTGGGAGAATCATAGAAAGTCTAGCAGAAAATGGCATTGTGGCTGGACCTCCAAGGAAATGCCCCAGAACTGACCAAAGGGAAGAGGCACAGAAAGGATAAGTTCCTTTCCAATTATCTCATTTTCCCATGCACGCAACAAACATTTGCCACGTCGCTCCATCTCTGCTCCTGTGGTCACCAGACAAATGAGACAGAAGACTATATCAATAGTAAGCAAAGAAAGTACAACATCCAGAGAATGCCCAGCTGACTATGTGCAAGGATTGACCATTAAATCAATAGAATATTAAAGAAACTCCTGTGAGATTAGTAGATTATGAGCAAAAGCTTCAGTGAGTAGCTGGGAGGAGATGTGGCCTTTCCATAGAGTGATCCAAGATATTATCTTCCAAACTTGGGTATTTTGAGCCAGAAAGACGGTACCTTTGATCATGATTAACCTTAGAGGAGATTTCTTTAATCTGCCTCAGGCAAACTTGAGTAACAGTCACTTGAAGTTCAAGGACTGGTGGTTAGATCGGACCTCATAGGCAGCAAGAATCATGTGACTGATCTGAAGCCTAAATGATCAGTTGTAAATTATTGTAGCAATTAATCCAAATACTTCAGTGTGGTTAAAACTGGACTGATTCTAAAATATGTGCTTGACAAAGATTTGTAAAAGGAAGACAAGACTGGAAGGCCAGTGTGCCAACAGGAAGCATCCCTTTTGGAAAATCGTTGACTTCCGTGAAAATCCTTCCAGACGGTGATAGTTCTCCAGCTGCTTGACCTTGATGTGGTGTCTTCATTGGCCTTCGTTCATAAGCACAAGTACCTCAGGTATTTTGGAGGATGGGATGGGGTCAAGTACGAAGGCTTGGCTCCTGGTCTGGAGCCACTTTTCCGTTATTTATTAAGTTTCAGGACCTCAGTCTCCTCCAACATAGAATTGCTGGGCCTGCCTCAGAAGACAATGTGCAGCTTGGGTAAAACGGTATTTAAACACTCCCAAGAGGTCCAGGACACACACTCAGCATATCTCACTTTCTCTCGTCAAAAACTTGAGGCCCAGAGTATACTGAAAAACCTCCGCTATAACCTTAATTCCCACCTAAATTCAAAACAGCTTCCTTATAAATGTTGGAGACTTTTACAAGGAAAACCCGACCAGACGCACAGACACACAGTCCAGGAGTGGCCTGTGTCAGCCTGAGGGGCCTGGAGACACAGCAAGCCTCAGAGCGCTGGGAACCCACTCTGATGAGCGCGTTTGCATCCATGAATGGAGAACTTAATAGATTCTTAAAAGAAAGTTGGATAATTTGCCCATTTGTACAACCAAGTCTGGTAGATTTTAATGGCATTTTAAGCCTCAGAAAATAAGGTTCCTTAATGTAGATGCTGACAGACTCTTGCTATAGCGAGACATCCATCGACACAGTAATAGCTTTAAGAGGACGAGTAAAACACCTATTTACATTTTGAGTACAAGCCTATTCCCTAAGCACACACACGTTTGAGTCAGACAAAAGGCCGAAATGCCACCTTAAGCTGACTGACACATGTCATTGAGGCAGGAGAATGAACTGGAATCTAATACCACTATTAGTGACCATCCCCATTTATGACCCCAGTGCTGTCATGACCGAATGCTATCCGCTGACCACTTGGACCATTGTCAGCTTGATCCTCTGCAAGCATTTTTCTGGGATGAACCTGTTGAAGACTGACCCAAGCCCTTGGTTCCGAGCCAGTAAGCCATAGCACACCAGGTGGGTGGTGTGTGTGTCCACTGGCTTTGCAGCAAGTACCATGGTTAACATAAAGGAAACGCACATCCAATATTGTTTCAAAAAGCAGAATGGAAGTAAGACAGGGAGACAAGAAGACAGGCCAGGAGGAACGAGGGAAGGAAGGAGAAAGAGGCAACCTAGGACATGCCTAGGATTTTAAACAACAACCTGGATTGCCACACGTCCATCTCAGCAAGCAGCTGGTTTCAGCCAGAACCTGGCCTCTTCGGCTGAGCTTCACCTCCTTTCTCACTTCCATATGTGACACGGGGGGTTATCAGTGGTGAAGGAGGGGGTCGTGGCCCCACTCTCAAAGGAGTTGGGGTGATGTTTCACTCCCCGCCCGTCTAAAGACAGCTACTGCTCTATCCCACTCTTTCACCTTTGGCCAGAGTTTTGGCATAGCCTAGCTAGTCTCCTCTCTCCTCAAATTCATCCCCATCACAACTGTGGGTCTCTCCATCCAGCCCTTCCCAGCTCCTGAACCCAATGCTGGCATCACTGCACCAGCCCATGTTCTGCCACTGTCTTGGGAAGTACCGTTCTTCATCCCAAATGTGCCAGCCTGATTACCATTGTCAACAGACTTCTTAATGAAGCTGCCAATACTGTCAATGGCATCTTTTCATGACACTTCACAAGGAGGAAGAATTCTACAACTCGCTGTGTCACTGCTGTTCGGTTCCTTTGCTTTATGTCAGAGGCAGAATGTTCTCTGGATGACGACAATGACAGCAGCCAACGGAGATAGCAATACCGGCTGTACGTGCCAGATTCTCCTCCCACACCAGGTACCATGCTAAGCACCTTATACAAATGATGGAAAAATGATTCAAATAAGCAGAAATATAAGACACTTCCAAACAGATAATTCTGGGTTTACCAGCCAGTGTTAGATTCTCAGTGCTGGATTCTGATATGGTTAGTACATTCTGGTACCTACACCATAACACAAACTACAGACACCATATTTCTAACCCCTGGTGCCAGGCAATAGATGATTAGACCCTGTTCTCCCAGATCCATAAAGGTACATAAGAATGAAGAGGTATAGGCAGAACACATCACATTCTACAGTGAGCCAACTGGTAGACCACGGTCAGCATCAGAACTGGAACTCAGGTCCAGCAGTTTCCAAGCTTGCACTCTGCCCCACTTCAGGGGATGCAATAATGGCCAGAGAAGTCAGGCACATGCTTACCTCTTGACTCCAAGACAGATGATAACGAGGATAGGATCATATTTCAAACAAAGCAGATGATGTCAATGACAGTCTCATCTGGAATGACGGAGAAACCATGACACAAATGATCTTTTCCACTCTCTGCTTTTGCTAACGCCTCAGAACAGGGCAGTCCAGGAGAGTCTGCTGGCTTTCCTGGAGTTCTGGCCAAGCTTCAATTACTGTGAATATTTGAAGTCAAGCAGCAGACGGAAGATCTCTGAGTATCTCTGTGTCTCTCTACCTTTAAAATACAACGAAAAATGAATCGACGGAAGAATGAAGTGCTCACGGGATCTTCTCACTTCCTAGTTCTTGGTCTTGGCTTTGGAGCAGGTATTCTATTGCATCTGCACTTCTTGCATCCTTTGCCAAATAACAGGTTCTCTTGCAAAATCATATATTTTATTTAATGAAATTGGAAGACAGACTTGAGCAGCTTGGTGAACGCTCTCCCAATCTACCACCAGCCCCCATCATTTAATCCAAAATAGACCAACTGACTGAACACCAATGATAGATTATGCCCAATGAGCACACTGCATACCCCTTCTCAGTGGAACCAATCCAAAACCAGGAGCCAGAAGCTTCCTCTGGGTGTCCCATGTGGGTTCCGGGGCCAAGGACTTGAACCATCCTTGGCTACTTTTCCAGGCCATAAGCAGGGAGCTGAATTAGAAGTGGAGCAGCTGGGTCACAAACAGGTCCGTCTATGGGGTACCTGTGCCACAGGCAAAGGCTCAGCCTACTACTCCATGGTGCCATCCCAGAGGTGATGCCCTTGTTAATTACTGAGGTCTGACCTATCCAAGATGAAGGCATACATCAAGGCATCACACTGCACATGATAAAAACACTCAGCGTTATCTCTCCATTTCAAAGGAAACCAATCAAGGACCTGGAGTGATAGCTCAGTAGTTAAATCCTCACCTTGCAAGTGTTGGAATCCTGTATGGGTGCTGTTTCATGTCCCGCTGTACCACTTCCCATGCAGCTCCCTCTTGATGTCCTAAGAAAGCAGTAGAGGATGGCCCAAAACCCTGGGACCCTGCACAAAGTGTGTGTGGGACCCAGAAGAAGCTCCTGGCTCCTGACTCCTAGCTTTGGTTCAGCTCAGCTCTGGCCATTGTGACCATTTGGGGAGCGAGCCAGCAGACGGAAGAACATTCTCTTTGTCTCTCCCTCCTTCGTAAATTTTATCTGTCTCTCCAATAAGAATTTAAAAAAACGTTCAAAAAAACAAAGTAAATTAATCAATACAAAGGAATACATGTTTTCCTTCTAGCCAAGCATAAACCTTCATTGGTTTCTCTCAAATAACACTACTGGGAAAAAGAAGGCTTGGTCAAAAAAGGTTTTAATGACAGGGGAGTTGGAGGGGGAAGAAATGACAGATGGGCAGGGTGGGGGCGGGGCCCACTGTCCTCCCAGCCATCTCCTCCCCTGCTGTTTCACTCCTGTTTTTTTTTTTTTTCTAGTTTTTCTGCTCCTGTGTCTTCTGGAAGGTCGCTGGAAGGAGCACAGTGTCCTCTGGCGTGTTACCGTCTCTGGCGAGGAAAGCAGGGATGGCCCGTGCTCATGGTTTTCAGGTAATGGTACTGAGGCAAGAGGAGAACCACGAGCTCAGAGCCACCCACTTCCAGCACCTGCAGCTGGCACCAATGCGCCCATTCTGCTCTCAGCTCACACCTTTAGGTTGGAAACACCACTCACTCTCAGGTCTACTCTGAGCTGTACAATGGTAACGGGAACACAAGTGGTCCAAAACACACAGGGCTGTCCCAGAGGGAGGCAGCAGGTGCAGTGCTGGGTAGAATGGCGAGAAAGCGTGCCCCCGAGCCTCAGCAGCCTCTGAAGAGGCATGGTTCAGTGAGCATCCTCTGCTTTCTTTGCTACCTTACAGAACAGCCAAGGATGGGGTCAGACACGGTAAGTGAGTTGGTTAGAAAGTCCCTTCTCTCTTGCTCCATGGATTTCCAAGGAGTTTCATTTTGAATTAACTGAAAAGTTCAACAAACTGTGTTTTCCAGACCAATTGGTTCAGGACTTTCAAAGTACCTACTGTATTCTTCGACCAAGGCCACGCACCAGAGGAGTCTATAGGAGCATCTTTCCCATGATAACAGAGCTGGGGTGGGGAGGGGATGCCACTACACAAAGCCTTTCACAGAACAACAGACAATGATGCAAGATAACACACCATGGAGTGTCCTGTGAGTACCACGCTGCAGCATTCCCACAGCACAGGTCAGTCCACCTTGCCAGCAGCCTGTGATCCCCCAGCCACTGGGTCAGGTCCAGAGGCAAAGCCAGGCGGGGGTTCTTGGAACCCTCCATGTTCCACACACGCGTCCCAGGCTGTCACTTCAGAATGCCACGATGCTCCCACTCCCCTTCCCAGTTCTCTAGCCACATTGTACTAATAAGTAGTGATTTTGGAGTCTTTAAATGTTAGACTGTATAATGAAAAAGGGCAGGGAAGTGTGCTTAAATACCAATGAATTCCAGCATCTCAGGCTGCTAGAAGTCTGGTCTCTACCTCCGCTTACCAGCCCCAGCACATGTCGGTGGCTGATGAGTAGAGATGAGCCCTCCTGGCTTTCTGCTTAGAGGCCCCAGGATCCCAGGTGCAGGGGTGGCTGTCAGCTGTGAGAGCAGGCCCTGATGCAAGGTGGGGGCCCTGGCTCCGTGACCGCTCCACCACCTCCCTTCATGGGTGCTGCCAAGAACTCGCACCCAAAGCTCAAAATCGTCTCTCCCCTGAAAGAAGCCACCACTTGATGAAGCACAAGTGCCCACTCTGTGTCTTTAGCATTCCTCTTCAGGCTAGCTGTGCAGACCAGACGCGTGTTGTGTGGGCCCAGGAGGGCTGCAGAGGCCAGCTCCCTGCCAAGCACCACCTCTGGCTGTGTGGTCATCTTGGGCAGAGAGGCAGTCTGGCACTGACTCACTGCTCACTCCAGGGACTATATCTAGGGCTCCTCCATCCAAGCTGGGAAGACTGACTTATAACCCAGGCATCCAGGTGTGAGAGGGCCCTGGTGAGAGCCAATGAGCATCAGGGGAGGCGGCTGCAGACAAACGTAGGCTGTGGACCATGAAGAGGGCCCAGCTGCAGAGAGGAAGTGATGTCACTGGGAGACTACGTGACAGGAGCCCCGTTCTGACTCATCTGGGTCCCTAACCTGCGTGACACCGGATGCAGGATGAGGCCTGCAGCACACAGCTGAAGCAGCACAGGAAAGAATCCGTGCGATCCGGTGGCAGTCCCACCCCACGGCTGACATTCCCTCACTTTCTGCTCATGTGAGCCAGCTTTGGCTATCCCAAGAATGGAGCCCACCAGGGCCAGAGTCCAGCCAAGCTGACCGGGACTGCCAGGTCCCAGGAGGTGTTCTGCCTCTGGGGTGCTCAGCAGTGCAACAGGACACGAACCAGCAAGAAACTCATTTCTCTCCAAGGGGAGCAAGCCACTGCAGTTCTCTGCTAACTAACTAGACGGATTCAATTAACGGCGCTAAATACAGTTCCCACTTGAAAATAACTTCAGTTTACTGCTTCCACCAACCTCATTACATTTGATTAGACAGACTAGATAGTAATAGCCATCAGATGCTGCAAACTGGGGGCCATGGCCCATTGAGTAGAGGCCTGCAGGGCTCAGCAGGGAGCGGGGTGGAGAGGGTGGGGGTCTTGGCGTGGGACGGATCTGGTTGGGAGCTCAGCTCTGCCTCCCAGCACCTCTAGGAACCCAACACCTGCTCCCTGACCTTTGTGGAAAGTCGGCTAAGTAGAAGAGAGCTCTTACCTCCAAGGGTTTCCTTCAAGAGGAAATTCTGGGTGTGAGTGAGTGTGTGTGTGGTTATGAGACAGTATCTGCCCTAGTGGTTAAGGCACTGGTTAGGATTATTGCTTCCCATAGCAGGTGTCTAGGGTCAAGCCGTGGCTCCGCTCCCAAGTCCGGCTCCTGCCGGGGCAAACCTTGAACGGCAGCAGTGACAGCTCAAATGTTTGTGTCCCTGCCACCCAAGCTCCTTCTCCAGCTACAGTCACAGACTGAGGTATGGGGGCGAGACCTTAACTCTATGAATTTGGGGAAAACCCCACTCTGATTCAAACCCCGTGGCACCTCATGAGCCTGACTTTCCCCACCCCAAATGGCTGCCCTGGAACCAAGGAAACCACCGCAGTCCCCAGCAGCGGCTGCAGCAGAATGCGGGTCGCCTCTGCCATCTAACTCTTGCAACTCAAGATGTGCGGGCTTAGCCTCTCAGAACTACAGCTTCCCTATTCCCCGACATGATCTCTGTCCTGTCTGGAGAAACCCTGGAACCTCTTACAAGAAGTCCTCCTTACACTGCCATGTCCTTCCAGGCCAGCTTAGCCACTTTCCAAAGCTCTTGTTCGTTCCCTCCCACTGTCAAGGCCCAGGCTGTTCCATTGTGACATTCTGCGTTCTTCTCAGCTACCTCTATTGTTCGTTTGTTTTATGTCTGTTTATTTTGAGAAACTGAGCGATATGGAAAAGAGAACAGTTTGATTGACTGGCTCAATCTCCAAATGCTTGCAGTGCTTGGCGCTGGGCTGGGACCAACACTGAGCACCAGGAGCCCAGTCCAAGCCTGCCAAATGGGTCACCTCATCTGAACACATGAGCCTTCCTGGCTGCCACCCATGATCTGCACTAGCTAGGAGCTGGAGTCAGGACTGGGAGCCAGGCCTCTGGTGTGGGATGAGCACAACCTAGCTAACATCTGAAGAGTTGGGCCCACACCTGCCACATTTCCCCTGTCTTAAATTCAGGGATTACACCTCACTGCCACCAGGCCTCACGACCCAGCCTTTGTGCTGAGGACCCAGCACACTGCCTGAGTGAATGAATGAATGAATGAATGCACCCTCCTCCCCTCGTTCTTCAGAAGCAGCACCGAGCTGAGCAGAGGCACGTGCCTGCCGGCCCGGTGTCCTGGACCGCCCTGGGACTGCCATAGGGCAGCAGCACTACAGCCAGGGATGTCGCTCCTGTGCCTAACATGTCTGGTTGAATCTGTTGTAAACTGTTTTCCATCATGACCCTGAATCAGCCATGACTGTTCAAAACTGAAACTGAAGGCCAGCGTTGTGACAAGAGGGTAAAGCCACCTCTTGTGAAGTTAGCATCCCATATGGGCACGAGTTCATGGCCCAGCTGCTCCACTTCAGATCTGACTCCCGGCTAATGCTTCTGGGAAAGCAACAAAAGATGGACCATGTGCTTGGGCCCCTGCCACCCAAACAGAAGACAAGAGCGAAGTTTCTGGCATCTGCCCAGCTCACACCTCACAGCTATGTCACCTCTCTCCACCTCATCTCTCTCTCTCTCTCTCTCTCTGTAGCTCTGGCTTTCAGATTAAATACATAAATCCTTTAAAAATAAATCAATAAAAATCAAAATGAAACTCGGGCAGAATGAGCCTTGCATTGGAGCCAAGATGGCTGGGGTTCCACTCCAGGAACCCCTCCCGGCAGCTCTGTGATCCTCACCTAGGTTCCAAACCCTTCCCTTCTCCACATGCAGACTGTAAAGGAGGCAGCATTCCCATGACTTCCAAGCCAGCTTGGGGTGACCGCTCCACATGTAGCCGCCATTTAACAAATGCCAATCCCCCCTCCTTGCTGCTTTATTCTACCACCCTCACACGGCCAATAAATTTTAGAATTTTGTACAATAGGGAATGCTAATTAGAAAACAGAGAAAGCTTTGGGTATAGGGTGTTGTGACTCCCTGCACTGTGGGGATCTGAATGTGTCTGGAGTGGATTGCCATTTAGTACAGAACATTCCCCAGGAACTTCAGAGAGTAGGAACAACCCAGGGAAGATTCTAGCCGTCAAGGATGGCTGGTAGTGTGCTTGTGCCCCTTCCATGTCTTGATGAAAATGTCCCAGTCTCCCTGCTTGGAATCCAAACATTGCCCCTACAAATGGGAGGTGTGAACGGTCAGGTACAGGCTTGTCTGTGGTTCTGATGGCGGTCCCGTGTATAGATTTTTTTTGGTTTCCCGAATGTTTACTGCCACTCTTGACACAGGAAAACCTGACGGATTCTGATGCATGGTTCCCGCAAAAGCCCCCACCCTCGCTGGCTCCTGGACTGAGACAGCCAAACCTCACCACTCAGTCGTGGTTTCTGTTAGCAGCATCCGTAATCACTACAAGGCAGACACTCACCCTACTTCCACGGGGAGCCGTGCTATCGTGATTAATGCCTGGCAATGATATCTAATTAAAGCTTATTTACTTTGTAAGTACTTTCGGAGTATTTTTCCTGCAGTGTCCCAAGCATTCATGTTGCAAGCAGATCTAGCACATCACAGGTAAAGACAAGGATTACAACAACAAGCCACGCACGTGCACACCGAGCAAGCCGGAACCAGGTTGTGTTTTTCAATAAAGAATATTTGCAGTGAGCAGATTTGGAAACAATTTGAATCTCAGGTCTACAGTGTTACCTCTCTCTCTCCCTCTCTCTCTCTCCATATATGTCATAGACACAGACATGCACTCAAAAAGTGTGTACATTTTTGAGTCTTCTGTTTGTTTTGTAAAAGCTTTCACCTTCTCCAGCCTGGCTGTAGGCTTCTAACAGAATTAACCTTGAAACTTTCAGCCACGTTATGTCCCTGCTCAGAAATCCACACAGAATCAGTACTGAGAGCTCCAGCACAAACTTCTACAGTTGCTTCCAGGTGTCGATCTGAGACTGAAGATCCCAGTGTGGAATTCAACTCAGGAAAACACATCTGAGATCTGTCCTGTTCTCCCCGACGATCCCAACGCCTCCAGTCTAATCTCGCAAGATCAGGAAATAAGCTCTCACCCAGCTGAAATCAGAACTGGAGCTGACTGACACAATGTCCGTGCCGGGCCTGGCCGTCCGTCCATGCACCTGCGAAGTTGCCCCGACTTAGGCTGTGAAACATCCACTATTCTGTTTCTGGAATTCTCCGAGAGTTGCTGAAGTCGGGAAGGCCTAGCTATAACTGTGGGGAGCTAGAGCAGTGGTTCCTCGCTCTGGTTCAGAGCCCTCCCTCCCGATAAACTCTTTTTCATGCCAGACTCACCTCTCATGTCGGATTCTGACGAAAGACAGCAGACGTGTCCCTTTCCCAGATGAACGAGTAGTACAACAAGGACGTCTTCATAGTGTCCACTTTTCTTGACAGCTTCAAAACCCTCCGTTGCTTCACATCTCTGTATATAGATATAAATATAGCTGCAGATACAGATATTTCTGATCTCATTTCAAATGAAGACATAGAGAGACTTATTTATATTTTATGCAAAGCTACTTAAATTCACGCAATTCAAAATGGGCCTAGCTACCTCCTGGCGCCTGTGTTACTAGCCTCATTAAGCAGATGAGCTGGGTCCTCTGCCTGTGGCTACGGGGATCCTGCACAGTCCCTCAGCCCAGGGCTTCCTGCTGCAAACTGGCTGCCTCCTTGAGTGTGTTCAGAACTCACAGCCAGAGGTGGGCATTTGGCACAGCAGTTAGCACAGCATTTGAGTCTCCCAGCATCCCGCGTCCCAGTGCCTGGGTTTGAGTCCAGCTTCCTGCTCATGCGCTTCCCCGGGAGCAGCAGCTACAACCTGCCTTGAGTCCCAGCCTCCTGGCCCATCCCTGGCTGGCTGTTAACAGCTATTTGGGAATTAAACCAGCCTCTAGCTCTCTTTCTCCCAGTCTGTCTCTCTCCATCTTTCTCTCAAATATATAAAAAGTACGAATTTTATTTTAAAACAAAGCAAATAAATAACCCATGGCCATATCTGAGACGCTTCTCTGTGCAACAGAAATGAAACCATGAAAGTTTCTTCAGTGTGCCCACACTTGGCCACAGCCAGGCTGTGTTCGGCTATCACTGTTGGCAGAGACATCCACCAGGGGAACACTGACCACGGGAAGCAAAGACTTCGCAGCTTTCCATCTTAGACAGTAGTTTGAAGAGAATTAAATTGTCTTGATCCAGTCTCTAATTCATGAAAACAAAGCCCTTCACTCTAAATCAGCTGCTGTCCCAAACAGAGTGTGTTGCTATTCTTTCTCGTTACGAGGACGGAGGTGTATTTTAGAACAAGGCTCTCCACTGCTTTTCACTTATTCATCTTACATGTGTACATAAATGGTAAATGAGCTGCAGAGACATTAAAGCCAATTTCAATGCTTTTAAAACCAAAGGTGACATCAATTTAGGTTGCCTTTCTAATAAATTCTGTTTTTTTTTTCACTTGAGGAAAAATACGTAATTACTAAGTTTATGCAATTTAACAAGGTATTTTTAGACTCAGAATAATAAACTGCTCTTAAATTGATAGTCTTTGTACTTATTACAAAGAGTTAATGATATAAGGCAGGGGAATATAAGTGCAGTTATTAAATACTTTATTGATAAGTTGAGACCAAGAGTTATACCAACAGAGCAACTGTGAGGGGGGAGAATGGTGATGAAGTTAAAATATAAACAAATCTATAATGCCACTTTGCAGGATTAAGTGCACTGTCGAAAAGAAAAATTTAAGGAAATAATTTAAATAAATGGTATAATAAGATCCTTTTAAGAGACAGCTGTTGGGATCCATATTTAGATTCATGTTCCTTTATCCATTCTATGAATAACAACGAGCTTTTGTTATTTCCTTACATGAAACCATTTTTACAATACATTCCAAATGGTATAAATCACTGGGAATGTGCAGACCCCTAATTCGTGCCGTTTATTGCCACTAAGAAAATCATCATTCTCTCTCACGTGGGATCTCGATCTCTCTCCCAGTGCACTTCTGGATTGCAGGAACAGGACAGTTAGAAGATGTTGCTGCTGTCTGAGTTTATGGTCAGGAGCCCACTACTTCAAATAAAACCCAAAATGTTTTCAGATTTTTAGCAGGGAAGGGAGAGAGAGATAGTATCCTTGGTCAGTTTTTCTCACAAAGCCTGAGTTAGGTGAGCTGATAGAGAGGTAAACATCTGTACACTCCCATGGCTTATTTATATAAATTTACAAAGACTTAGAGAGTTTTCCTTTTTCCAACAACAACGAAAAGGCAGTATTGGCAGGCCCTGACTCCGTAATACAAACTAGACTTACTGACAGAGGTCAAGAGGAGAGCGCAGTGCCAGGCCACAGTGTTGAGGCTTGAGGAATGTGGTTCTACCATCGTTCCTTGGTCTGTCCACCCCGGGCAGTGGTGCAAGCTCTGCTCATCGTGCTGTTCCACCAGCACAGATGCTCTATTGTACACATGAGAATCTGCAAAACAATTTTCGCTTAGCTAACATAGATAAGAAATGATACAAACATCGATTGTCTAAAATCCTAAACTGGAGGAAAAAATTATTATATTGAGTTCACAAG
The DNA here is from genome assembly GCF_030435755.1 of Ochotona princeps. Lineage (NCBI taxonomy): Eukaryota > Metazoa > Chordata > Mammalia > Lagomorpha > Ochotonidae > Ochotona > Ochotona princeps. The sequence goes on from NC_080857.1 coordinate 4,331,533, forward strand.
AGATTAAATTTTTCAAAATTAGATTGAATCTGGAGAAATGCTGTATGTGCAGTGTGTGTCCAGGCTCACAGTTTCTGGCCAATGCCAACGCCTTCCCTTAATCCGCCATTCCACGTTCTTTGTGAAGGCCAGGTGTTTTTTAGTCAGTCTGGGGGTTACATACAGGAGTACTTTCTGCCTTGGAGCTTCAAATGCCCCCAAACAGAAGTGCTTGGAGACTATGCCAACCAGCATTGTGTTATCCTTGGGAGATGCAAATGACTTCCTGAGAGCGGAGACTAAGGACCACGTAGGGCCAGCTGAAGCCCTCCTTCAGTTCAGCCAGCTGATGTAGCCCGGGGCCAGAGGGTGCCCAACATCTGCACTCAGATCTCGGGTCACAGTCACGTATCTGACCTGTCTGGGAGTTCTTAGCTTCTGCTTTCTTTCTTTTAGCGTGTTTCATCAGATTATCCTCAAAAACTTAAACACAGAAGGAACCCGTAGCCCGAAAGTCCACTTCTCAAAGTACCCTCAAAGGAGCTAAGAGTCAGGGAGGCATGGATAGGTGTATGCCACTGTTTCTAGCAGCCCCCGCTCGTCCAACAGCAGCCACAGGTATTAATCAACAGATGAACTAAACGTGTTTTGTGGGACAAAGAAATGTGATTCCGCACAGAGAATCTCGTCTGGAAACGGACACAAGCAACAGCGAGGACAAAGCTGGAAAACATCTTACCAGTGGCACAAGGGCACAGCTAATGTTTGAATCTGCTCATGGGAATTATCTAGAATACACAAATTCCTGGAGACCATGGACTAGATCCCCCAGGAAAGGAGCAGTTGTGACTCAGCAAGACCCAGCGTGGGATTGATGCTTGAAAGACACAGTGACGGCTGCACAGTGAGGTGGGTGCCTTGTACAGTTGACCAGGGCACGGGACTGGCACAGATGCTGCTGGGGTAAGCCACCACTTACCACACACCGGCATTGCACAGCAGGGTGCTGGTTAGAGTGCCAATTGTTCCACTTCCGATTCAGCTTCCTGCTAATACGCCTGGGAAGGAATCAGACAATAACCCACCAAGTACTTGGGTCCCTGGTCACCCATGTAGGAGACCAGGATGCAGTTCCTAGCCGCTGGCTGCGGCCTGGCCCAGACTCAACTGCTCTAGCCATTTGGAGAGTGAATCAATGGATGAAAATTTGTTCTCTGTCTCCTCTGTCTCTGTCTGTCTCTCTCTTCTCCCTCTCTTTCTCTCTGACTCTGCTTTTCCAATACATCCTGAAAAAACGTGTGTAAAGGGGCAAACCGGCAAAGTGCATGCTTACAAAATAGTAAAAAGAAAGAAACATTTTTAAAACAGGATCCTCAAGCCTTGGTGAGAATTGACCGATCAAGTTCATGACGAAGAGCAGAGACGCCACTCCCGGGGCTCGTCCTTGTCCTGATGCCCGGATCCCCGGGACACCTGACCAGGACTGCAGCCTCCTGGGCTGCTGTTCAGGCTGGAAGCTTCCAGCTCCTTGCCCCCTGCAATGCCTGTGACCCCCCCAGCATGGGCAGTGGCGCCTCTCCAAGGAAGGAGGAAGTGTGGGACACGAGCGTGGGACAAAGTCAATCACAAGGTGTACTCAGAGGAACTTTCCTCCCCAGTTCAGAGCTTTAAATCCCTGCGTCTAAATGGAAGCTGAATTTAAAATGCAATTATTGTGCTGTAATTAACTTTGTCCAAAGGAAGCCCTTTCAGAACTTGCTTTCTTCACTGACACATTACTGAGTCAGTTAGCTTTTTTTTTTTTTCTAGTGGTGTTCGTTGTTTTGTTTTGGATTTTTTCTTTTTAATTTTTTCAATAAAGTTTTTTTTTTCTAATCGTCAAATTGGCAGATTAAAAAAATATCTGATTGGATGCATTTGGGCTCCTTCCAAGAACTCTGTCACAGCTCGTTGAGTTCCAGCTTTCCTCTAGTGGGGGGAAAAGTCTCATTTCTGTAAATCAAAAGTGTTTGTTGCCACGTGAAGCAGGCTCCCACAGCCCAGCCTCCAGCCAGCCAGTCAGCCAACAGAAGACAATGCGAACAGCCATTGCGGATCGGCCCTGCCCTGCTGCCAAAGTTCACGGGTTTTGTCTTGAAATCGCTCCAACTGCAGCGGCTCAGTGAGTCCAGCAAGGGACCCACGCAAACCGCTTGTGGGAAGGCACACAGGCCTTGGCCCTGGGCAATGCAATCCGAGGGCCTCCAGCCTTTCCATGTCACACAGCAGCCAGCCTAGATTTCTTCTCTTTCTTCTCAAGTACAGTCCTGGGGAGGCTGCAGGGGGTCCTGAGGGGTTAGGGATCCCCACTCCTGTGGCGCAGGCTTGGCAGGACTGGACAAGCAGGTGAGAACAGCAAATCCTGAAAGGCTGGGTGGACCCCAGCCAGGCAGGCAGATTCGCTCTGGACCCTTTGATGTGCTCTGCACCAAAGGAAAGGGGATTCTGCTAAAGGCACCCCTCCAGTGTTCCCTAAATCAGAAAAGTCTCCACGCAGCTCCTAACCACCATGAAACTCAGACAGGAGTGTTGGGGCTCCGGCTCCGCAGACCACCTAGAGGGCGAGTAGGGAATGTGTTGAAGGCTCCGAATCTGAGGCTCACACTCCTGCTTTTACAGAGGACGTTCGTCCTCATGCCCCCCAAAACCTCCCACACCTCCACGCCAAAGTGCCCCCTGAGGCCACAGAAACCACCACATGCTTTGTTTTGGTTTTTGTTTTTTTTGTTTGTTTGTTTGTTTGTTTGTTTTTTGCCAAGAAAACAAACAAAAAAAAAAGCAGGAGAGGAGAAGAGAGAGTGTGAGAACCTCGGCAGATACACGATGGCCCTGCCAGTGACTCTCTGTTTAACTTGTAATCAAAACAACTTAAACCCAGTTACTGTTTGTGTATCTGCCAAGTGTCTCCATTTCAGCAGCCAGCAGCAGGCCCTCAGTATGACAGGCCGCCTTGCAGATTCCAGCTGACTCTGCCAGGACCCCAGCACGGAGGCACCTGCTAGATTCAATGCCAGCACGCAAGGGCATCCCTGCACCTTTCCCACTTGCAAGGAGAGTGGCCTCCTGGGCAATGCCCCATGCTTCCTCCTGCTTCCCTGGCTGGATCTGTGAGGAGCCAGGGCTGCTGTGGCCTGAAGCCAGTGCTCTTTCCTCGGTCGTGGCAACCCAACCCTTGCCTTCCGAGCCTGAGCCAGTGTGCGAACAGAAATAAACTGCTACTGTTGTCATTAGAAAGAAGCAGGGGTCTTAGACGGGGAAGGTGTCACCCTGGCAGTAGACGGAAAGAATGCTCTCAAATCAAATCGGCAACGATACCATGCGATCTACAGATAACGTTAGGTATTCAGGTTTGCTGCCAAGTGTAATTGAAAATAAAATAGACATTAAATGCATATAGGCACATCTTTAAATCTTGCATCCTAAAAGCTTCTTGTGAAACTACAGATAAGGCTTCTCTTTGCCTAGGAAAGTGTAAGCTTTTCAAATCCAGTCGATTGGCAGGGGGCGAGGCAGGGTACTGGGGGAGGGAAAGTGGGAATAGGGCCTGGGCCACGAAGGCTTAACAGCCTTCATGGTTACAGGTGCCGATTAGCATAACAAATATTAAAAAATAAGCATTGTTATGACTGCAACTTTGACTATAACCTGCTGATTTGATGACTCACACTAAATTTAAGGAGCACGGGCTGCAATCTTAATTAACGTGAGTGTGGCCATGCTGATATTATTAGCAACAGCCGAGCATGAATATAGAGCATAAGAAATCATAATGAAGGCCCCAGAGACATGCAACTCGGCCGGTGCCATGGATGCCATAAATGCGAGAACGACCTCTTGATTTCACCATTTTACTCAAATCGGCTTCCACAGGAAATAACGGATTTTGAAAAATGCGTTAGAGACAGAGTTGGGATGTTGGGACTGGCAATGACAAGGTGTTTTCAGTGAATGGAGGGAGAGGCAGATGGTTGGGAAAAGCTGGCGGGTGGGGTACCGTGCGGGGGTTTCGGTTGCCCCTTTGCCTGGACTGTTGCTAAGGAGCCTGCCTGGGCTGGCTCCATGACCGCCCGCCCAGGCTGGGGTGCCTCTGCCCTTGGCCGCAGGAATCCAGGGCACCACACAGGCAGGGGCTGTCCTGACCCTTCCCTTTGTGGGAGAAACTGCAGAGTCTGATGCCTTCAGGGCTCCAGGCCCCTAACCCCGGGGGAAACTTTCTCTTCCAGGCTCAGTCAGGGCCTTGCTTTGGTGGTGGGGGAGGAACATTTTTAAGGGAAACACCAATTTGTAGGTTTTTCTTTCCTAACCCAGCAGCATTTCCTAAAGCAGACAGAATTCCAAATGACTGCAAGGTTTAAGAGCGAGGCCAATTACCCAGTGGACTTTTCTGGAGACGCAGCCGCCATGGGAAAGCTGCAGAATCGCCCCAGTCCCCAAAGTTTAATCAGCCGGAGGGCAAATTCCCCCATCAAGTTTGTGCTTTTCCCTCAAGCAGGCTGTGAACGCATCAGATCACTTTCTGGGGGAGAGGGTGATTTTGTGGGTGATTATGACTGCGTGATTTTGCAGCCTCTGAGAAGGCCAGGACACAAGTGCCCCGTGGCCAGGTTCTCCAGGAAGCAGCTCCTCGCATCCGCTACCGATCCAGGCGGTGGCGGGCTGTGGTGGGTGTGCTAAGGCCCCGAGCTGACGCAGCTGGTAATTCTTCTCTGGAAATGCAATTCACATTCTTGCGTCCTATGTATCAAGAAGAGGAGGACACTGGGAATTTTTTTTTCTTTTTTTTTTCTTTTTTCCCTCTTCACCTGGTCAGATTAGTAAAATAAAAACTTCACTTTGGAGACGCAGGTTGCCTCTCTTAGGCTGTGTTTGATCTGAATGAAAAAGCAAGTTCACAGCCAAGGTAAAACGCCAGTGTTGTGGCTTGCAGAAAAATGACCGGAGGGATGAGCAAACAGGCCGGTTCCATTCACAAACTGCTGTGCCTCAGCTGTTGATTTCCAGTAGTTTGTGCAAACCCAAGCTGCACAGTGCCCGTGTCCTCCTTAGAACCGTGGAGGGTGTCCTTTCCCTGAAGGTGCTCCCACCCCACCCCACCCTCTTTCTTGGTATTTGAAAATAAACTGTAAAGTTTACCCTGGGAACAAATGATTAATGAAGTGTTTTCAGTGCACCCCAGCTGTTCACCACAATAGAAGAATAATTTCATGTTTGGGGTCCTGGAGTCCTTTGATTTATTTTTTTCTTTTTGGAGGGGGTTGGGGACAGGGCGATTAAAGGGTTAATATTCAAATTATAAATTTGCAAGGCCTGCATAATGGGAGCGCCACCCTCCTAACAATGGGAATTTTTAACAATATCCAGCCTTGTTAGCAAGAGAGTTACATGCATTGAGGGCAATCAGTGTGTCTTGTCAGTTTCTTTTTATCTACCATCTCCAACCGCCGAGGAGCCGAAATGAAGCACTTTGGAATTATCAATTTCAGCCACATTTGCATAACAAAGCCCCCGAGGAAGAGGCATGATAAATGTGAAGGACCCCTCTTGGAAAAGGAACTGTCAACCGCGCCCCGAAAGATTCTTCGACCGAGCGCATTCTCCCGGACTGCAGTCAGCGAAAATGAAATGAAAGCATTAAAGAAAGTCATTCTCTCAGAGAGAAAAATCTCCCCCTCTGCACGGAGAGGACTGGATGAAATGACATTATGCATATGAAAATGTCCAGAAAGATGTTTGATTTATGTATGCATTAGATGCAAATTCCATTACGGTGCGCGCGCTGTTGTGTGATTTGGCGCTGAACACATCAGCGCCCTGATCAGATCTGATCTCATTAATTCCGACAAGGAGAGAGAGAGGGAATTGAGAAGAATTTATGGCCTGGACACTTGAAAGAAGTAAATTGTAATTCTGTTTAAAGCTGCAGCGAACCTTTTAAACACCTTTTATTATAGGAAAGAAGCACTCACTTTTAGAACACTGTTAGGACTTACTTAATCTTGTGCTGGGGGGCTTCTGGTCTTCATTTCGGGAGAAAAAAAATCTATGACCTTGTTTAGGGAAAAGAGAGAAGAAGAGGAAAATGCCTGTCTCGGACCCAAATTCCGGGATAACATCACAATCACAGGATCAAAGAAGCCATGCCTCTGTGAATAATGGGATAAATGTTTGGTTTCCTGGATCCTGGGTTTTGTTTGTTTTGGTGGCTTAACATTTTCAAATAAAACTCCAAAGAGTAAGTGAATATTTTTATGGGACCCAGTGCCAGATTTACATTTGAAAACATCTTTAATTGCATCGCAAATAAAAGCAGGGGTAAAAAAAAAAATGCGTGCCGGCAGGTGCAGTGGGAAAAGTTGTCCCTGGAAATCTCAACCTGCTGGAACTGCGCTGGAAGCCCAGTTCCAGACCCAAATTAATAATCATCATTGGCAGGACCCAACCGACAAATCGGTTTGCAGAGGAACTGCATTTCAGAGGCAGGATCTCAGATTGCTTATCAGTAACGATCCTGATCTTTCTTGTGCTCCTCGGAACAAGACCTTAATAAGTCGTTTCCTCCCTTCAGGAGCCATAATCACCCTTCATGGGTGAGATGTCCTATATTTACTTCATAGCGAGTGTGAAGCGCAAAGTGTCTCAATATGTTATTACATCAAGGGATCACGGTTCCTCCCCCAGCGTTCATGACCCCCTGGGGTGCAGCTTTGCCCGCTGGAGTTGCGGTTCCCTGCGTATCTTTCATCTTCCCGAGTCGTGATTAACTGTCTTCCCGAGGCCGGAGGTGGGGGCAGACACTGGATTCGGAAAACGTTAGTTACTGATCATGTTTGATTTCAGATGGAAATGAAGATATCGAGGCGGCATTCTCCCCTAGAGCCGCCTACAGCTTCCTCGGGTAATCCATTCGGATAGAAGTCACCGTTGGGTTTAGCAAATGTTTATCCAAACGGATGCAGGAAACTTACACAGGGACACGGACAAACAGAGACTCGGAGGGCATGGGGGTTTCAGAGTCAGGTGAACCTGCTTCGAGGTCACATTTTGTCAAAGGCTAATCCTCCCCACGTCCTTCCTCATTTCCACCTAAACCGGAAAAGTACCTGGCGCATGCCAGGGATATAATCATAGATGGAACTCAAGCCTTATTTACATTCTGTCCCTGGGCGTCCTGCTTTTCAGGACTGGGGAAGATGCTGCATCTGTGGGTTTGCCCACTGGCACATCAGTAAAATAACTGGGACTTCCTTCGAAAACCCAGGGGGAGGGAAAAAAATTCACCCTCCTGCAATTGATTGAAGAATTCAGTGTCTCCTCATTTAATTCCGTGATGGCTCCAAGCACATGGTCAAAAGGTGTGCTTAGACCACAGAGCTTGTGTTGGAGATCGTGGGATTTTGAATCCTCCAACTTGGGGAGCTTGAAAGAATCATGCACAGTTTTGAATCGGATTGTCTGCCAGTAAGAGGGCAACTTACGCAAGTGAGGTGGGCCCCTACCCCAAGGTGCTTTTGTGTCTCTGGTTGGGGTGAAGGCGTGCGTTGAAATGCACACCAGTTTGTTCTTCAATTGAGCCACTCCTCAAACACACGCAAAGGAAATGTGCAGGTTTATTTCTTATCTAGGAAGGGGGTAGGGACAGCCTTCTCAAGTCTTCACCCCTTTATACGCAAGCACACACACACACACACACACACACACACACACACAGAGGCAGAATGGGCAAGGCTTGGTGATTAAGGTCACGCCGTTTGTTCCTTTCTACCCTGGCTAATGTGATTGTATCAGAACAATACCTTTGAACTCCTGGGTTCTGATCTGCATACTAATTGATCCCAAGTCCTTGACAATGACCTCAGCAGCCATCCACCCATTCCCACAAAGGCAGCTGGGCCCTACTCAGAAGTTGCTATCAGAATCCAGCAATAACAACAAAGTCCCTTTATGAAAAGCGTCTTTCAGCTGCGTCTTACTCCCTAGCTCCCCCTGCGAGACTCTGTCAGAAATAAAAAGTGTTTGTCCGGACTGGAGTACGGTTCCACCCAGGAATGCTCAAGCTTTTGATCATGGGCTCTCAGGAGTCAAGAGAAAGGATCCGGGTGTTTGGAATTCGCCCTGAGCTTGTAACATTTTATCCTCCACTAAAAAAAACCCACGATGATGGGTTCCCCACAAGGCACTCCTCCTGCTCGGAGCTGAGAGCTCAGACTCCTGCACACGAATGTCATTTCTTGATAATGAGAGGGCAGCCACCTCCCATCTTTAAATGGTAATCATTTTGTTCATGGTGGATTGTGTGCACTAAATTTTAATTTGAAAAAATCATTGCAATAAGTTGTCATTTCTCTTGTGTCCTAGATTTAGGGTGCCCTCTTAAATTTAACCCCCGATTTGTGTAGTTTAATTCTCCCACCCTACCCCCCAGGCTCCTGGCACAATCCTGCTGGGGGATTGTATCTCTTCTGTATTCTCTAGGGCATCTGGAAGAAAGAAATTCTGAAACTCAGAAAAATCCTGGTTGTTCCCCAAATGAATACCTACTGATACACAAGTGTATATGGGCATGGAGACAAATGAAAGCATAGTATGTCATGAGTACTCCTGTGCATGTCACTGAGACGGAAAGCCCTGATGGCCACCACATCTAAGAACAAATCGCCACATGTCCGGTGACTACTACAATGGGGTCGTGTGGCTAGAAGATACCACAAAGCTACATCCTTGCTGTGGTTTTGAAAAGAAAGCAAAAAATCTCATTTTGGAAGACAATTGATCAATGAATTGTGTTAAAAGCAAGGGCAATATCAGTCCCAAAGCAAACACTGGAACAAAATCAGAAAACCCTTGCTTGGATAGAAACCTGTCAATTGTATTGAACTACAGGATTTCCTGGAATTTGGCCTCGGGGAGAATTGGAGGAGGTCGCCCCTCACTAACACACCGCAGCTGACTGAACAGAATACGTCTCACTGACTGAGAGAACGATCAACCCAAACAAGGAGCCAGCGCACTGGTCCTCTTCACCAGGACCAACATGGCAGACTGCAAGGAACAAAAAGGCCACCTGCTTCCCATCCGAGCCGCATCCCCACCTGGCATCCACCTTGGTCTTCCCATGACTTAGAGGCCAGGTGTTTGTCCTGCCCAGCCCAGGGTGGTGTTGGACCCTGAGGACATACCGCAAACACGAGCCCACTCAGCTTCCAGAGTTTTCCATTTCGGTAAACAGACACTTTCCTAAGAACACGTTGCTCTAAAAAGGAAAGAAGGAGGGGGAAAAAACTGTCTGTAATTTGTCATGAATTTCAATTACCACGAAACTTTTGATTTATTTTTCTCCCTTTAAAAAATTGGCATTTTTCCAGGTTTGAAGAGACTGGTTTTTGCAAAGAAGAGCAGAAAGATCAAGATGTGTGTGTGAGAGTGTGCATGTGTATGAGGTGTGTGTCGTGTGTTTTTGTGTTTATGTGTGCACGGTGTGTGTGTGTGTGTGTGTGCCCCTTTGTGTGTGTCTCTATCTAGAAGAAGTTGTGCGGGAGGACCTGGCTGGGCTGGCAGCCCCCACCGAAGGTAGCTGCATACAGGAGTAGGCGGGGCATTGTGTGGGCCAGCTGTGCATTGTTCTGGCAGGTTCTGTGGCTTCCCACAGGAGCTGCCACGTCACAGCAGGGCTGTACCATCCCAGAGTGAGGAGCCACTGTGCACTCACAGCAACTACACGAAGAAGGCCTGAGAGAGGAAATGAAGCATCGTGTGCCTGGAAACCACACGGGGATTTTTCCTCCTTTCAGACACACGGAATACTTACCAAAGGGAGCAGAACTTTTTCTTTGAAATGCGCAACTGTGTGAAACTTGTCTGGTTTCAGATTTACACAGAAATTTGGAAGCATCTTGTTTTCATCCAAACAAATTGAAACTGAAGAACCTCTTCTTTATGCTGGGAGCAGATTCGCACCGAGAAATCGCATGCTCCTAATGCATTAACCTACCAGCTCTTGGACCTGCTGCGTTCAGCCACTGCCTGTGTTAATGGTGCCTAGTGCTCGCTCTGCTCCAGCACCACCCTGAGGATGAGGGAAAGACTGGCCACATGTCAGGGGCTGGAGGGTGCCACAGCCCAGAAGTCACCACGTGGGACACGCTCATTCCCATCTCCTTGACCTGTCTCTTCCACTTGCCATCCAGCGTCTAGCTAATGTGCACACTTGGCGGCAGCTAGTGCTTGGATGGGTCCCTGCTGCTGCCCACAGAAGAGACTCAGACTGAGTTCTGGATTTTCAGCTCTGCCTTGGCTCGGTCCTGGCAATTGTAGTGTTTGAGAGGTGAACAAGAAGATGGAAGTCCTCTCTCTCTCTCTCTCTCTCTCTCTCTAACACTGCTTTTCACCCAAGAATGAAAATAAATACAAAAGTGGGGAAGCCACTACCTATAATGCTAGAATCCCATATCAGCACCACTTCACCAGTTGCTCCACTTTTGATCCAACTCCCTGGAAAACAATGGGTAATGGCCCAAGTCCTTGGAGCCCTGCACTATGTGGGAGGCCTGGATGAAGCTCCTGGCTCTTGGTTTTAGCCTGACTCTACCCTAGCCATTTATTTATTTACTTGGAAAACAGGAGTTACAAAGGCAGAAGAAAGAGAAAGATCTCTCATTGACTGGTTCTCTCCCCAAATGGCTGCAATGACCAGAGCTTGGCCAGTCCAAAGCCAGAAGCCAGGAACTTCTTCCAAGTCTCCCATGTGGATGCAGGAGCCCAAGGATTTGGGCCATCTTCCGCTGCTTTCCCAAGACACATGGAGCAGGACAAAAGTAAAGCAACTGGAACATGCCCATATAGAATGTCAACACTGGCAGGTGGAGGATTAGCCTATTATGCCACAGTGCCAGCCCTAAATAAATAATTTTTTAAAAATTAACAAATCGGTATGATGTTGCCCTGATCTCAAGAAACTTTGTATTCATGGTCGGGGGCAAAAAGCACAAAAGATTAAGTCTCCACTGTGGCCTCATGGGACTCCATTCTAGTGTCCCCATGAGTGGGGTAGGCAAAAGGAGCCTCAGGCAGGACCGTGGTATATGGAAAAAGCTGACCATGGATGCTAGGGAGGACCAGAGAGGCCACAGGAGCCCAGGGAGCCCAGGGAGGTCCAGGGAGGGCCAAGAGCCAAGGGAGGCCAAAGGAGGGCTAGGGAGGCTGAGGGAGGCCAAGGGAGGGCTAGGGAGGCTGAGGGAGGCCAAGGGAGGCCAGGGAGGGATAGGGAGGCCAAGGGAGGCCAGGGAGGGATAGGGAGGCCGAGGGAGGCCAAGGGAAGCTAGGGAGGCTGAAGAAGGCCAAGGGTCTACACTGAGGTTGGCATTAGGCTCATGCTGAGCGGTGTGGCTCTCCTACCACAGGGGACACTTTGTTTTGTTTAGTAGATAGTTTATTTGGGAGGTAGAGACACACCTCCCATCCCCTAGTTCACACCCTAGATGTCCGCAGCAGACGGGCCTGAGCCAAAGCCAGGAGTCAGAGGCTCAGTGTGGGTTTCCCACGCAGGTGGCAGGGACCCGAGCTCTTGAGTCACCACCCGCTGCCTAACAGTGTGCACATGCGCCAGTAGCCTAAAGGGAGAGCAGAGCCAAAGCTCCAGGAGCTCCACTAGGGCAGGCGGGCACCCCAGGCAGGTGACAAACACCTGTGGGGGCACTTTAGGAAGGACAAAAAGAAGCCAGAGAATCAGCCAGGGAGGGGCCTCTGCGGGGGCAGGAGTTCAAAGAGCAAGTTCAAAGGACCAGGCTCAGAAACCCAAGCCCAGGACACATGTCTGAGCCTCTGGAGTGTGCACACATGGCCCCTGAGGGCATGTGAGGATGCTGGCCAATGGAGGGCTCTGAGCACTGGAGTGACATGAGCCCAGGTTCATCACCTGCCAAAAAGACCAAGGCTGAAATGCAGGCCAAGGGCTTATCCAGCCCAGATTTAAACATGCCCAGCACAGGTCGGCTTGCACAAGGAAGGTGAGCCTGTACCCAGGCAGGGGGGTGTGGGAAAGCAATCAGTGTGTCCCCCCAACTCCCCACCACTCTGATGCAGGTGACGCACATCTGCTTTTCCACCAGCAGTCTTCTGGAAAAAAGAAGAAAAAGCCAATTTGCAAAGCAGAGACACAGAGGTCACCCACTCTCTGATGGCAATCCGCTTGTTTAGGAAGGAGAAGGGAGAAGCAGCCTTCATCTGGGCAGAGCTGCTCTCTGGGTGGCCCTCCGGGGCAGGGCCATGGAGAGGACTTGTGCGCAGGGCATGTGTGTTTGGCAGGGAGGTGTGTGCAGCTGTGGGATGCCAGGCTCACAGCCTCCAGGCTCGCTGGCATCCTCGCCACTTGGTAGATGAGGGTCCAGGAGGCAACAGCCCCGGTTATCTGTGCTGATGGTATATGTGCAATACACGTACACAAGGGCTCTACAAAAAGTTCATGGACAACAGAATTAAGAGAATGGTCATCTGTCATCAATTTTCTGAAGATTTCTTGCACATCTATGATGCAAGTATCAAGGCATACATATGTACAAAAACTTAGAAAAATGAAAAGTATAGTTTCATCAATAGTAAAACTTGACTTCTCAATTTCCTTCCACTTCTTTTCTGTTTAGAATATGAATATAATTAGCTGCATAGTTGTTTGTATTCATACAGTTATTATTGTATAGGTATCTATTATACACTATGGCCATGTTATGGAGCATTAGCCAGTGTTGTAAGTCATATGAAAGTCATTGCCTGCAACATAATAGAGCTGGGGCTGTAAGTCCTGCTAGAGATACAACACATACTAGAGTTTAAATTACATATACGTGTTACAGAAGTACATTTATTAAATGCATTTAAGAACAATACATACTTAATAATATATGATTATGGTATTTTCTCAATACTTTGTTTCTTAAAAAAAAAAGATAAATTGCCTACTTTTTAAAAATCATCTGCACCAAAGAGAAATCTCCTACACGGATAGGCAGCGACCTTCAAGACACAGTATCATGAACATTTCTTCTTTCCCGTAAAACACACCTGGCAATAATTCCACATCTGCAGATACATGCGTAAATCTACTTCTTCATGAAAGCCACACGCCATTGCAGTGAAAGCCTATTGCATGTTGTGTCCACACTACAACTCAGTCTGGTTCTTCTCAATCAATCACTGGCCCGAGCAGAGTCATAAAGGCCACATCTTTGTGAATGTCGGTTACCAACCACATCAGTGAGTTAGATGGCTACAGTGCACCTGCCGGGTAAGCATGTGAGTCATGCCGCTTACCCGTGGAGAGGTGCCTGGGTTCCCACTCCCCCACACCACCTCTGTGAAGTCCCTCCTCCCACTCACTCCCAATCACATTTGCATTTCCCATTTTCCTTATTACAGAGAAACCATTTTTTAATAATAACTTCCATTTCCTTTTTATATGAGCTGTCCACTAAGTGCTCCCTCTGCTTTTCCATTGGGTTGTTTTTAGATGTTCACGATTTGCTGGTTTGCAGGAAGTCTGTTTGTTTGTTTTCTTTTTATATAGGAAAGAAACTAATCTGAGCTACAGCACACAGGTTGCAAAACAGGAGTTTTACATGTATGAAAAATAATGTACATTCCTTCCACAGTTTCTGGATTTTATTCTATGCTTTAAAAAAATCCTTCCTAATTCTAAATTTCACTGAGCGGCAAGGACAAGCTCAGGGTCCAGCAGAGCAGAAAGTTTCGGAAAAACGAGAGATATTCAAGGGAAGGAAGGAGAGGAAGGGGAAGGCGGAAATGGAAAACAGACCCAGAACACCGCCCCCACCCCGGGGAAGGGTAGGAAATCGGAGAGAGGTTTCATTCAATCAAGCAAAGGTGCCTTGCCTGCCTTAAACTATGCAAGCCTCAGAGTGAGGGCTTGGCAAGTGGGAGGAGAAAAGCGAGAATGACCTGCAGCCCAGGGGAGTTACAGGGCTGAAGGGAGAGAGACCTGCAGCCCAGGGGGATTACAGGGCTGAAGGGAGAGACACCAGCAGCCCAGGGCAGTTAACATGGGACTTCCCTATACTTCATCCTTCTTGCCTATAAAATGACAATAGTTATAATATCAATAACAAGAACAAGAAGAACACCTGCTGTCTAGGGTTTTGAGGGTGCCCTGCAACAGTCAGTAAAGTAAGATTGGCACAGGACTTGGCTGGCAGGAGACCTTAATCAGCAGCCAAAGACTGCTTCCTGCCACGCACTCACTCATTCCTTCTTTCCTTGGCAGACCACATTGTCACACCCTGCTAGACATGCTGCAGAAACTCCTGTGGATGAGACACCATCCTCACCCTCAGGGAGTTGAAGTCCAGAGCGGGACAGAACATAAAAGAACTATTTCAATGTAGTCTTCTAAATTTTGTTTCTGTCATGGAAGAGAGAAGAAGAAGCTAGAAGCTTAGAAAGATACAAATAAGCTACATCAACAAGAATGAAGGTCGGGGATGGGAAGTGAATATCAAGAGATGACACCGGGAAGAGAATTCGCTATTCTACATTTGTGTCTCAGGAATTGCAACTCTTGTTTTCCCGCTCTCATTTTCAACCAAAACCCAGCACGGGGACTGAGTGGTTTGAGTGGGACTGACAGGTGTCCGCTCTGAACCTGTCAAAACCAGCAAGAAAGGTACTCCTCCTAAGCAAAATGGGGCCCTAAGCTCCAGCAGCCCAACTGCCCTTTCTCCTCCAACCTTTTTGTTTACAACCTGCAGGTTCAATTCAAATGCAAATGGCTCTGTCGAAGTGGTGCGTGAGAAGGGAAAGCCAGGTGACAGCAGGAGGCCATTCCTCCCCCTGCCTCCGGGCGTCCCCTGAATCACAGCTACCGGAGTTTTAAGCCAGCCCCTCCTAGGGTGAGTGATGAGGGACTGTCCTCCATACATTTTTCCTGCAAGCTGGATGGCAAATTCGATTAGTTATCTCAGAGGACAACCCGTAAATATTATCAAGATATAAAATATTGTAGGCATTTGGAGAGGAAATGCATTCATCTAAATATTGAGGTTTCTCGTCTGAGAATTGGAATTCAGAACAGAAAGCAGCTCAAAATACAACTAGTGCAGGCATCTTGGTTCAGAGATGACCCTTGAAGGGCCCGGTAGCAGCCATTTTGCCCATCCGTTTACCCTGCCAATCACAAGAGGAACAAGATCAGAGGCCACCTCTCTTCCAGATGAGGGCAGGGCATGGGCGTTGGAAACCGAGACACAGTCACTGTGGTTGAAGAGTACGCTATCCATGACGGGAGGAAGGCAAGTCGCCCTTGCCATGGGCTGCTGACTGTGAAGGCCAGCGAGTGTGGGACTCTCAGGAACACTTGGCCTGGGCCACCAACCCAGGGAGGAACATCAGGAAAGGCTGTTTGGAAGAGGCCACATCTTAGTTTGGAGGACTCTGGTTTTTCTTCCCCACCTTCTTGCTCAGGCCTGGCAAGAAGACAGGTGTGCTCTGCCTACGAGAGGAGACAAATCCTGAAAGCGTTCAGCGGAACTCTTTACGAAACTTGCAAACACAAACATCTGCTTCAAAACGCCAAACTCCTATTTTTAATAAGAAGCCAAGGACAAGATACCGGGGCAGGGTGGGGACTGTGGCAGTCTGCAGAATGCATGAATTGTGCCAATCATTTCTGTGTGCAAATGACATGGAGAGCTGTCTGCCAAAGATTTCAATGCATTTAATAAAAAAAAACTTGCACTCTACAGTTGTCTACTATGAAATCTCTCAGCTTGTGTAAGTCAGCAACGGATACAAGTT
Source organism: Ochotona princeps (assembly GCF_030435755.1). Lineage (NCBI taxonomy): Eukaryota > Metazoa > Chordata > Mammalia > Lagomorpha > Ochotonidae > Ochotona > Ochotona princeps. The sequence continues at coordinate 4,347,349 of NC_080857.1, forward strand.
TTGGCCTGTTTTGTGACACAATGGGTTAAACTGCTGTCTATAAAGTCGGCAGTCCATCTTACAGCACCAAATCAAGTCCCAGAGGCTTCATTTTCTTCCTCTCCAACTCCCTGCTAAAGTGCCTGGAAAGGCAGAAGACGGTCCAAGTGTTTGGGTCCCTGCCACACATGTGGGCGAATGGGCTGGAGCCCCTGGCCCCTGGCTTAGGCCTGGCCCAGCCCTGACTCTGTCCGACATCTGGGGGACGAACCAACAGCTCGTCCCTCTTCTCTCTCTTACACTCCCACATCACTTTCTGAATAAATAAATATGTCTTTAAAGAAATTAAACACCTGTAAGAGTTCAACAACATGCATTTGTAGTGCATTTGTGGCTCTTGGGCTGTCAGTTTGTGAATTCTGCCTTACCCAGCCAGGAAACCTTAATGGATGTGGTGTTTGTGCGACTGAATTTAATATTCTACAAAGCTAAGTGCGGAGACAGGGCTGCCAGGTAAACAAAGGTTATGAAGCGTGGTTCTGCTCTCCGGCAGGTGATAACCGACAGCATTGTAATGCAGCAGGCTGAGCCTCTGTGTGCAGAGTCAGTATCTCATCACCTGAGCCCCAGCCGCTCCCCTTCCAATTCAGCTCCCTGCTAATGTGCCCAGGCAAGGCAGCAGAAAGAAGCTCAGATGCTCAGGCCCCTGCACCCACAGGGGAGACCTAGAAGGCATTTGGGCCTCTGGCCTTGGTATGGCCCTGCCCTGGCTGCTGCAGCTACTTTTAGACTGGACCAGCAGGTGGAATATTTCTCTGTCTCTTTCTCTCTCTCTCTTTCATTCTCTTCTGCTCTCTATAATTCTGCCTTTCAAATAAACAAATCTTTAAAAAACATTTGTCTTCCCTGTTTTACTGAAAACAGTTAAATGAATGGATAAATGAGTAACTGATCAAGGCTAAGGTTTTAAGTTAAGAAAGTCACACTACAGAAATGAGGCAGATTAGAGAAAACGCGAGATCCATCTGGAAAACTGCTCACCTGACAGGTTGCGGTGTGGAGTGGTGAAATGTGGATGAAGACAAAGAGGCCTAGACCTTGACTGGCAGGCCCAGGGTAGAGACGGTCATAACCAAAACAGGAGCGTGAGAATTCAGACAGGATTCTTGGCAACTCCGCAACACCATTTCCCCAGCTGTCGAGTGAGACACACCATGGCCATGTCTGGTGGCAAGGACCTACCTCTGCCCAGAGCACCCTGGGAGCAGAGTCCTGCCAGGCTAGCCTCGTCCCTGGATTCAGAGAGCACCAGGGAGACGACGAAGATCAGCTGCCAAGAATATGGCTTTGACAGACCACTGAGGTCTTGGCCAAGGTCCCCTTCCAACCTGTGTGCCTTCAGTAAATGGCTGGTGGAAAATAAGGTTGTTCTTTTAAAGTACTATTTTTTACTACTTATTCTCACCTTTTTTCTTAAATCAGAAAGCAGGAAGAGAACGAGCCAGAAAAAGCAGATCTCCCATCTGCTGGTTCACTCCTCAAATACCCACAGTAGTCAAGGCTGGATGAAGGGGAAGCCAGGAACCCAGAGCTCAGTCCTGGTCTCCCGCTTGGAGAACACCTGCTGCCTTTGCCAGCATGCCACACTCCTACCCTCATTCTGGTGTCGGGGCATTTCAAGGGCAGAATCTTTTAAGATGCAATAGTGCACCTGTGTCCCAACAGTACCAGGCTTGGTTCCAGGCCCCTAAGGGACTGCACACATCCTTAGGCCAACAGGGAAAATCTGGGATGAATAGGGGGCCAGAGGTGGAGGTGGAGGCAGAGGCTCTGAAAGGTGGATGATATAATCCAGTGCACACGGCAAACACATGTGTCCTTCAGGAAGTACTTGGCTGGAGCTGTGGCACACAGTGAGTTAAGCTGCCCCCTGCAGCCCCTGCATCCCACATGGGTACCACTTCAAGTCCTGGCTCCTCCACTTCCAACCCAGATCCTTACTAATGTACCTGGAAAAGCAGCAGAAATAGATAGTCCAAGTGCTTGGATCCCTGCACCAACATGGGAGTTGTGGATGAAGCTCCTAGCTCCCAGCTTCAGCCCCAGCCCCAACCTTTGTGGCCATGAGAGGTTCCTGTGAAAAATTGAATTGAAAGTCTTAGTTTAATGGCGGGCGCTGTGACTTAACAGGCTAATCCTCCACCTGCAGGTGTCAGTATCCCATATCAGCACTGGTTCACTTCTGATCCAGCTGCTTGTTAATGGAAAAGCAGCAGAGGATGGCTCAGACTCTTGGGACCCTGAATGCACATGGGAGACCTGGAAAAAGCTCCTGCCTCCTTGCTTCGGATCAGCTCAGCTCCAGCCATTGTCACCATTTGGGGAGTGAACCAGTGGATGGAAACTCTTTCTGTCTCTCCTTCTGTCTGTAAATCTGCCTTTCAAATAAAAATAACTATTTTTAAAACATGACTTAGTTTATTTTCACATGTAGTTTGTGGACTTTCTGCTCACGAAGAAACAAACTTGCCCTGAAAGAGACTCAGCGTTTTCATCCCCAGTTTGAAAGGACCACAGCAGGTGCCTGTTCACACGCAGGCCCAGGGCTTTATAGAGCCAGAAGGCTGACTCTGTAGCTAGGCTGCCCACAGAGGAAGAACATGAGCTGGGTATGGACCTTGGTGGGGAAGCCGCCCACAGGGACACAGAGCACCTTAAGGCCGTACCAGCTAACTGAAGCTGCTGCACCTGGCCCCTGTCCTCCCCGAAAGAGAAACTTGAGAACTGTCAGGGAAAAAGTTTCTGACTTTCTGTAACCTTTTCTCAGAGTTCAGGTTATTTCTTTAATGCATTTGTCTGCTTTAAAATCGTCTCCTTAGCCTCTCAAGGGAAACCAATGTAATACACCATCACATTCCTCACCGGAGAAAAAAGAACACTTACTCTTAATAGGTGGCAATTTTGCCAGATGTTATTGACATAGTAAGTGCGAAATTTCCGTGATCCTCAATGCAGAGTGCAGCAGATTAAAGAACAATGAGGCACGGTACAAAATGAAGTTTCAAAAGCCGCAGTGTCAAAGTCAGGGAAAGTGTGAAAAAATTACATCTCCGCTACCCTATTAAGAGAGAGTTTACTAATTACTCTATAAGGCACCAATTTCAAAGTACCTTCCCCAAGACTAGGGAAAGTTTTACAAGTGTGATTTTCCCCTACTGCTTCTCAGGGGAGAGAGAGAGAGAGAGAGAGAGAGAGAGGAGGCTGAGCTGGACGACTGATCACATCCCTTGCAGAAGGCCAAGGCACTCACTCGGACTGAAAGATAAACCTTGCTGGATCTCTGCTGGCCACCAGCCAAAGCCTCAACAGACCGGACCCTGTGCAAGGTACAGGACAGGTGCTGTGTCCCCACAGTTGTTCCCATTCCAAGCGCATCAGAGCCCTTCCCCAGCACAGCACTGGACGCAGGAAACTGACAGTCACAGAGAGCTAAGGGGCCAGTGCATCTCAGACCCAGGTTTCCATGATGGGTCATAGGTCCCCACTTCACATCCCCTGCCTTTTCATTCTAATATCCCAGTGGATTTAAGTTGATTTTTAAAAAAAAATTTTCACAATATATGATGCTTGTTTGAAAGACACCAGAAATAAGATGCTCACATCTGTCTCAGCAACTGGGCTGGGCCAGGCTGAGTCTGGGAGCTATGAACCCACTGCAGGTCTCCCACCTGGGAGGCAGACACCCAGCCACTAGAGCCATCACCATTGTCTTCCAAGATGCACATCAGCAGACAGCCGGAGCACAGAGTGGAAGCCGGGCACTCAGGTCTGGGAATGAGCCTCCCAGGTAAGGCTTAACAGCTGTGCCTACACCTGCCCCATTTAACTCATTTTTGACGCAATGAAAGGCCCTCTCCAATTTAAATGTTAAACAAATAGACAAAGTAGGGAGCAGATACAAGCCTAGTTATTCTGCTATGGGGGCCAGTCTTCCTGGCTCTGTTTTGGTCTCTGCTTCCAGGGCTCCTCACGACTTTGCCAGAGAGCAGTGGAAGCATGCACATGTGCACCCAACACCGCACTCACAGACGTGTGCAGCAAACACATGCACAGATGGGGACCCGGCTGTGGGAGTTCTACTTAACTCCTCAGACAAAAGCATGCAGTCCTTTACGATCCTCTCCAACAGGAAAAAACATGCAGTGTCCGAGAACAGATACACCGCACTAGCTCATTCTTTAAGCTTTTCTCTTGACAGTACTATATGTGGATCGGGTGCAGATGAAAGAGGTGGAATTGCAAGAAGCCCCCTTCCCTCCCCACCCTGTGCTGGTTCTCTGGCACCAGGCTGCAGAATGAAATTCGCCCCTCAGTGCCTCGGGACTTCCCCCCATTTTCCTTATCGGTGTGTATGGTGTGTGTCCAGCTTTTGAGGATGGTTTTAAATGAAAGGCTTCTCAAAGCAAAATGACTACTTCCTCCAGGGAAAACCGAGGAGAACAGGGGTTCTGCCGGTTTTGTTCTGAATGCAATACCTCCAAACAGACCTTGACCCCAAGTGAGCCGACTACAGGGTCCAAAGCCAGGAGCACAACCGTGGGGATAGCTTCAAGGCCCAGCCTGGAGGATGACTGTGTCTCAGCGCACCTGCTCAGATATAGGCAGTACAGGCAACCGGCCTTCTAGGCGGACAATTCAATTCCAACCACTTCACAGCTGAGCATCACTGCCCTTGAGTGTTGCTGGAAGGCAAATAGGAGGAAGAGCTGACAGCATGGGTGAGACAGAGTGGTCTACGTTCATCAAGCCTGTGGCTTGGACTGCTGTCTGCTCTGACCGTGGAGCCTCCACTTGATCAGGTAGCAAGATCAGAGAAGCAACTCACTCCAGGCAGTGCTGCCTGCTGGAAGCATTCCTCCATGAGTCCTACCTCCTACCCTGGAACCGAAACAATTCCCAATCGAGCACCATCACATCCCTCTAAGATATCCCCCACTCCCTAACACACAAACATACAACTTGGTACAGGATGGGATGAAATATTAAGGTCAATCCCTCCAACAGGAGGGGAAACTGAGACCCCATGGCCAATGGAGATGCTTGCACCTATCTGAGGATGGAAGAATTGGAGCCAACTGTAGAGGTGACACAGCCTGGCAGTCACAGTTTAGGAGTTGCTCACAGGATTATTTGTGGTCTCTGTAAGCCTTACTTTGCCAGCCATAGTAGGGGTTTCGCAACCCTTTTCTTTCATGAGGCAGCTGGGGATGGCTGGTGACGTGGCAGCTCTGTGCAGCATGCTAACATTTGCGATGCCAGCATCCCATATCAGAGTATAGCTTTGAGTTGTGGCCACTCTGCTTACCATGCAGCTTCCATCCAGCTGTGCCTGGAAGGCAGCAGAAAACGGCCTAGGGCCTTGGGCTCCTGCACCCACATGGGGGACCAGGATGGAGTTCCAGCCTCTTGCCTTGGGCATGGCCCAGCTTGGACCTGGCTGTTGCAGCCATTTAGGGTGTGATCTTTCTCTCTCTCACTTATTCTGCCTTTCAAGTATATAGATAGACAAATCTTTGAAGAGGCAAACAAGAAGTCTCTTAGGCTGAATGGTCTCTGTCCCAAGGTAGTCAGTTTGGCCCTATGACTTGAAATCTGCCTGAGGCAGCAAGTTTTCAAATGGACATGGTTGTGCTCCCATGAACACAATGAACAAAACAGGGTTTGGCTAAGCAACCTGCAGTTTGTTTGCCCTTGGTCGCCATAATCAGCCAATCAACAATCAGTCTCTGCAAAGGTTGTCCAGATGCTTAACAAAGATAGAACACATGGAATTCTTGAGAAAAAATTCTGGCTCATAATTGGTGCTCAGGGCATGCTGGGTAGCAGACTTTCTTACAGAACACAAAGTCCCTGCACACACCTAACACAGGGCTGACAGCACACTGAGTAGTAGCCAACCCTTGCATGACATGCAGGCCTGACAAATACTCCATCTTAAAGCTGTCACCAGAGACTTGGCAGGGATGGGGCAGAGCAGTGCAGGTCTTTAGGTCAGATCTTTAGCCAGATCTTGGGTGTACTTCATTAAGGGACTCTTCACTCAGCAAATGTTTAAAGCAAAGTAGCCATTGCTTGTGATTTAAAGACACCTCCAACTTACAGAAACTTAGTTGGTGCTCACCCTGGGAAAAGGTAACTCCCTGCAAAGGTGACATCCTAGCTTAGGCCATCAACAGAGCCATGACTGTCTAGACAGTGGGGCGCAGCCCGTGCACAGGCCTGCGGTGAGGGTCAGCCCATATGAGAATGGGAGAGAACTCCAGAGTCTTGGGCAGAGCATTCAGGGAGGCCTTGTTCCAGATAAGCATGAGCCTTGAAGGCAGACTTCATGGAGGAGGACACAATCTGGGTGTTGAGAATTAAGTAGGAGTTTGTGTGCAGGAGAAGAGGAGATGAAGCATGGCCTTGGAGAAGCACCTTGGCTGCTAGCCTAGACTCCTACCATGCCCTTGGCATTCTTGTAGATGCAGGTATCCCAGCAGACAGGCAGGCTAGATCCCACCCTGACAGAGCAACCCAGCAGATGGACAGACACTAGAAAACAACCACTCTTGAGGTTCTGTTGATGTATTTATTCTTCCACATGTGGAGTCAGTAAATGCTTATGGAGGACCTTGTATATGAAGGAAGCTTAGAAACTCTGGCCTATGTGTATCAAAACCCACTCTCTCCCTGTAGGCAGGCACTGACCTTGCTCAGCAGAGGGTCTCCCGGGAACTGGCCATGGTGCTGGAGAGTTGAGCTCAGCCTACCTGAGCGAGTAGCCCAGGTGGGGGGCTGCCATGGCTCTGATCTGACCTCTTATGTTTGGCAGTATCTGCTGTCACTAGTATCTAGGCGTGTCATCTCTTACCGATGCTCTGGACTCTGCCTAAATGTTTCCCTTTGTTCATTCTACCAATAACCTTCTGGGTGTGCCTGGTTTCAAGCAGGGCCCTTCTGATCTCTTGGGTCATACAAAAATAATTACACACACACAAACACACACACACGCAAATTAGGGGCCAGGGGACAGCAGAGCAATAGCACACTGGTCCAGCTCTGTCACCGTGCACCCAGACTGCTCTGCAGTCTACAGGCTATGTGTGGAAAGAGAATATGATTTCACCAACAAAATACTGGGGGTAGACTGCTAGCACAAAGCACCCAAAATGCAGCCTCCGTGTCATGGCACTACACCGCTTAGCACCTGCTACCATGCACAGAACATTGCAGTCAAATCCACCAACGCCTGGCGAGTCTTTGTGGAGGCATTGATGCTTCTTTCCCCTTTCCCATGTTTTATTTCAGAGTCTTGAACATCTATATACTTTCGAATAAGAAAAAACACTGGCAGAGTTTTATAAACAGTATTTCATGGAAGAACTTCATACAAGCTAATAAGGCTAATGAAGCTAAAAATACCAGAATTCAAGAATGTCTGCCAATAAGAGAACGGAACAATTGGCCTAACCCACCAGGCCACCGTTCAAACAACCCCCTTCAGAAGGGGCAGATGGCCCTGGGAGCGCAGGCCCAGTGCAAGCAGTCTGTACTCAATCATGGAGCAGTGACCGATAATCTGAGAAGACTAGCTTTTTATCCCATATCCCCAGGTTGCTAAATTTCATTCCTAACACTTTTTTTTAGTGAAGTTTCTCCTATCTTTGGGAAGGCTGAGACTCCATTAATAGTCCGCTTCCCATCCACCTTGCTGCTTTTTATTCACCCGACAGCTTCACATTCAGCCTTCAGCTTTGCCTCTGCTAACTTGAAACTTCTTTGCCTTTCTCTCAATAGCTTCAATCATCCATCACTCCAGAACATTCTGTCATCTGATTGGCATTGCTCAAAGTTTCACCCGGACAGCTTGGGTGAGCTCAGCATGCTCCCACTGACACAGAGCCAGTAAAAATTTCAAACAGGCAGATATGCAGAAGTCAAGTGAGGGCAGGCTCCCAGGGTCTCCTTGACCCTGAGAGACAGGGAGAGCAAGTCTGATGGTGTCAGAAGTACAGGTCGTGTGGCTGAGAGAGACTGGGGAGAATAAAGAGGCTAGGAATAGAACAACTCGGGGATGAGTCAGAGGATAAGAAGAGGTGGCAGAGGGCAGATGACACCCACATGGTGACAAATCTGCCGGGTTTCCAGATGGAAAATGCCAACCCAATGTGGGGCTTCTGACTCCCCTTCCTAAAATACCAGCTGCCCAGGTGATTGACACAAACGCAGGGGCAGTACCTTGAGTCTCACTTTCTTGTAAGGAGAATGAGGCTCTGTCCAGCTCCACCATTTCCAGATGTGAGACCAGGAGTAAGGTATTAGCTTAAGCTGTTGCTGAGCTTAACTTCTTGGTCGATAAAAAGGACGTAGTGGCACAAGATCGGAGCATCTCTCTGCCTCAGTGCATGGGGGATCAGAACCTTGGCTCTATGGCCAGCACGATGATGTGTAAGGGTAAAACTCTGCCTGCAGTGCAGGAATCCCATATGCATGTGGAGTTGTATCCCTACTGATCAACTCTCTATCCAGCTCCCTGCTTACATCCTGGGAAAGCAGGGGAGGATGGCTGAAGTCCTTGGAGCCCTGCAACCACAGGGGACATCTGGAGGAAGCTTCTGGCTCCTGGCTTAAAATCAGCTTCGTTTCAGCTGTTGTGATCATTTGAGGCGTGAGCCAGCAGACAGAATACTTCTCTCTCTGAAGCATGGATTCCAGTTCTGGCTGTCTTGCTGACTGTGTGAACTCGAGCAAATGACCTCAATGCCTCAGTCCTTCCATCTGTACTCTGGGTGACACAGCCCCAAGCACCTTCTAAAGCCCAGGAAAGCCCACTGAGTGGCAGAAGCCCTGGTAGAACAGTCAGCATGTGGTCTAACCTGCTTGAGTATGTTTTTTATCTTTGTTCTTATCTTCCAGGCTTGCTGCAGTGAGCATGCTCCAGAACTGCTTATATTTGAGCTGTGGGTATCAAGAATTCAGAAAATTAAGCCTCCAACATTGTGCTGTTGTTTGTTCTCTAATATAATGATTTTTCTAAAGTAGGGTTGTGTTTCTGGAGCTGCCTGATCCAAAAACAAAGGAGTGAACCAGCATGATCCACAGCATTAACCACTGGCTTTTGCCACCCCCTGGTCCAAGCCACGTTTACCTATACACATTGAGCCCAGAGCCAGAGGGTTACATGGCATGGACCCAGAGTAGCTGTTTCTCTCTCTGAGAAATGGAGAGAGAAGGAGAGGGAGAGGGAGGGAGGGAGGCAGGGAAGGAGAGAGAGAGAGAGAGAGAGGGAGAGAGACAGAGAGAGAGAGAGAGAGAGAGAACGCGAGAATATCTTTCATCTGGCTGCAATTCACAATGCATGGGAGTAAGCCAGGCTGAAGGCAGGAGCCAGCAGCTTCTTCCAGGTCTCCCATATGGATACAGGGACTTAAGTATTTGGACCATCATCCACAGCTTTCCAGGTGCATTAGCAGAAAGCAGAACTGGAAGCGAAGCAGCCAGGACTCAAACTGATGCCCATGTGGGATACTGCATTGCAGGAAGCAGCTTCACCTGCACTGTTCTGGCCAGATGCTAAGGAATTTCTTGGACTGGATATACACAATTGTTACTACTACTAACAGCAGTAACAGCCAATTAAAAAAACACAGAGAGCTTGCTAAACATTTGGAATTCATGTCTATAAATGAATACTCACATTTATTGTAAAATTTCATTTTTGACATCTTCAGCCTATTCTGCTCCTTTTTTGAAAACTCCAAAGTACCCTGCTCCAAGTGCCCAGCCTTCCCTGGGTCACCACTCCAGCTGCTTCCTCTTCTCTGCTTCAGTACCACAAGATCTTCCCGCCAGTCCCTGCTGTCCCTGATCAGCCTCACATCATCACACTGCAACGACCTCTCTCCTCGTAGCACCCTTTACTGCCCTATGAGTGCTGTCAAGGCAACAGTTTAGGTCTCGCTCACTTCTTAGTCCTCCAACTGTATACCACCTGTAAGACTGGCAGGTGGATATGGGTAGATGGACAATTGAATAAATAAGTTGGTTGTTGAGAAGCAAAGAGACCCTGAGGCAGAGGATGAGTCAAGTAAGTCATCAGTGGCTCTTCTAAGTGTCACAGGGTAGATGTTGACATGCTATCAACAGCTAAGGGACTGGGCGAGTGCAGATGCCAAGCCAGTGAGAACAAACAGTGCAGGTTCTGGATACAGCATTCCAGGAACCAGCAGTGCCATCTACTCTGTGGTTGCTCTGGGATTTTCCTTAACTGAGAACTTAAAGGAACCAGGCATGAGTCACACAGAAAAACAGCACCTGTCCAAAACTAAGAGGAAAGTATTTGGAAACTTGAGACACAGAAAAGGGGCGAGTACCCAGGTTGGTATTTAAGATGCCCACATCTCACATGCAAATAGTGGATTCAGGTGCGAGCTAACACAGGCTCTAGAAGGCAGCAGTGATGGCTCCAGTAGCTGCGTTCTTTGCTACTGTCTTGGGAGATGAAGGTTACATTCCTAGCTCTTTTTTCCAACTCTGTCCCCATCCTGGTTGTTGGGGAGTGCAACAAGAAGTGGGAGTTTGCTCTCTCACTCTCTCTGTGTGTCTCAAATACATTTTTTTAAATTAAGAGAAGTAAAAAAGATCCTTAAAAAAACATTATGGAGAAAAAAGCAGAATGTATACCCCAAACCCTCTAAGAAAGCAAGATTATGTAGATCGTCCACCTTGGGAAGGGCTCTCTGACTCTGCTGAATTTGGGAGCGGGGAAGGACGCCACACACTCACTTGCCACCACACATGTTTCCAGTGATGAAGTCTGTGCATGCCACAGGGTCAAAATCTTAGTTATGTTAATTGCAATTTGTGTAGAGTTTCTCATGTATATCTTCATGTATATGCTTCCTAAATTGCCCATGTATAACCCTTACAATTAATTCAATTCTTTGTTAATTTAAAGACTCCAGTATAGGTCAAAACATTATGGGTAATTCCAACGTAACAGCAGATGGCAAGCGCCATGATTCAATGCTTTGTTTATATTATATTGAGATATAACAATATGACAAAACCAATGCACACATACACACATGTTTCCATTGCAAGCTTAGACTTGTCATTGTCCATAGAAAAAGCACAGGGTGTGTTGAGGTTCAACAAGGAAACTGTAGGCTTTGTTGCATATTGTAGGATTCATCCTCTGATCTCTTTCAAGAGCTTCATTCTAGCACCTTCTGAATGTCAGACTCTGCACTGGTTGTTAAAGTGTCTTAAGTAAAGGACCCCATTCCACTGGGGAGAATACTTTAGTGAAACACTCAAGACAACTAAATTCCACTGATGAGGCCTTCAGCCTTGCAAATGGATGACCTGGAAACCCATCTACACTTAGAACTGCAGAGTGTAGTGCAGCTGTTATTCCCATATGGATGCAAGTGATCAGACCAAAATTGATGGTGGAGAGCTCTGAACTTGGAGGTAGGTAGTCCAGGGTGGAGCTGGTACTCCACAGAGTCAAGGTCTTTCCATTGCAGCTACCATCTCTCTATGACTGATTATGGTCCAGTAGCAAAAGGGAGTGGGGTGTCTCCCAGGAATTTTGCTGACATCTCTTCAGCAGGGGCCTTCTTGTGTTGTTGCTTAGGGCTCCATGGGATTGTGGGAAATGTAGTTCTTAGGTCTGATGCTATTGTGTCATACTTAATTGGGATTTATGGAAGACGGACACAGAGACCCTGGGGCAGTGAACAGTCTGCCATGGTTCTCTTCCACTCTTCATCTTGGAAAGACTGGATTGAGTTTTCCCTCTTTTGTGCATTTGCCAATCAACAGCAACCAGGGCAAAGGAAGGCAAGAATGAAAATCAGTGGATACTGTCTGAATCCCATCCGGTCTACAAAATGAGCAATGTTTTCCAATCTGTTAAAAAATGCAGGCCGCTTAACTGTGCCTGTCAAGATGAGTTCTTGGTCATCTGAATCAAAATGTCTCCCACCTCATAATCTCTAGAGAATTTTGTCTCCAAGTTTCCGAGCTCCTTCATTTTCCAGACCAATTTACCACCTGAGGTAAGGTGAGAGAGACCTTTTGTGCCTTTCTGTTGTCTTCCTTGACTTTCCAAAGTATTCCCACCACAATTGGGTATCACTTTTCTAGATAAATCAGAGAATAACATAATCAGGAGGTTTCAGAGAATATTAAAATCACCACACCCATCAGGCTGCACAAGACATACCTTATCAAGGTTTCACATTTTTTAACGGGCAGATGTGTTAAGTTAAGCCAACCTGAGCAAGGGAAGGATTTACTGATCGGCTCCTGGTCTCGTCCATCATTTGTCATGGCAGTCACTTGTGCAATCAATGCTAGCTATATCAAAAATAATATTCACAACACTTAGGGTGATTTGAAGTAAGATGTTTGACAAAGGTGGGGACCCATCACACAAGGAGAGTTAGACTTAATCAATGATGACTCCATCCAGAGTTTTTATTTATAGCTAATGTGAACATTTAAAAAAATGTACAGCCATTAATTATTAGCAGGTTTTTTTAAGCCAAAAGTACGAGTTGAATAAACGTACTTTGAGACACTTAGAGCTGAGGCATTCTTTATAAAATGACTAGCTAAAGAGTCCCTTGGGTTGCCTTTTAAAGGCTTTCAAAGCTGTAATAGCACTTTTTCCACCAGAGACACACCCCTTGAATCCTCCGAGAGATACAATAGCATAATTGTTCTTTTAGGTTTCAAGGCCTTGACATATCTGTCACAGAAAGAATAGTGAATAATAATACCAGAACTATTTTATGCAAATTCCAGTTAGAGGTTTCAAGACTTCCCTGAGATGGATCTTGCCCTCTTGTTGACACTTGCATTGTCACATCAGCTTTACATAAGAAAGTGGTTAGAGTTTGCCTTTTGTTCAATAATTCTCATTTTAAAAAAATCTTTAGATAAAGTTCAAAAACAAATACAAAAACAAGGAGATGGAAACATCAATTTGGAGATGTATCAAAGGGAAAAACAGTATTCGCCCGCAATGAGTTTTGCCCCCTGCAGCTAATCATTTTGCCAAAGGAATTCTCCTTTAACTTAAACCATCATGGCATAAAATGAATGCTTATGAAGGTGCAGAGTATGCAAATGTGCAGGGGATACCAGTCTGCACATTGGCTGCACGAACGCATCTTCCGTAGCCTGACTTGCCAATCCATGGCTGTCCTGGGAAAGACCCGCACAGCAACCCCATCGTCAGCCTGTTATATTTATTAACAATAAATAGGTTAATCCCAAAAGCAAATCATTGGTCTCGGAAGTGAATCCTGGGAGCAAATAATGACATACACAGTGTGAGAACCGAAGGACACCTGCCAACCCATCCACTATTCCGTCAGCTCTCAAAATACAGATTACAAGTAAGGTTAATTTCCTCCACTCAAAGGACAGCATGAAAAAAAAGTCTGTCCATGTCAGAACAGTCAAGTTGGTAGCTCTATGGCTGCCTTTGCAGAGAGAAACCATGGCAATCCCCCATCTATCCACTCATCCATCCATCCATCTGTCCAACCACCCACCCATCCATCCATCCATCCATCCATCCATCTGTCCAAGCACCCACCCACCCATCCATCCATCCATCCATCTGTCCAAGCACCCACCCACCCATCCATCCATCCATCCATCATCCCTCCATCCACTCATCCATTCCTCTGTGCATGCATTCATTAACTTAGTCATCAAATCTTTACTGCTCCTCTACAGTGCTAACCCTACAAGTGCATTCTGTAATCTTAAGCACATGGGACACATATTCCCAGCCCTCTGGAACTCATAACGGAACAAGAGGCAAGACGCACACCAAGCCAAGGAGGGCCTGAGGCCACCAGAAACATGAAGAAGCTAAGAAAGATACTTCCTCTACACCCTTCGGAGGAGGCAAGATCCCCTGAGACCTGGATACTCCTTCCTAGCTTCAACATGCTCACAGTGTGGTCAGCCTGAACAAAGGTAGCCTGAAGGGCAGAGGGCCAAGCATGCAGTGCTCTGGGCAGCAGCTCAGCAGAGCTCAGAGTGGCAACCCAGGCCTCAGGAAGGCTTGAAGATCAGAGTACAAACCCAACAAACCTGTGGGAGTCACATCTCCCTATCTGTGTGACATGTGGTACACATCTCAACCTCTCTGAGCTGGTAACCAAGGGTGACTGCTGTGATATTTCCCACAGACTCAGGGCAAGCTTCCTAGTTACTGGTCACATTACCATTCTCGACACGCTCACCCTGGGTCCACAGGCACATCCGCTAAACCTCTGACACTGAATGCAGCACACCTATGCCTGTTGAGGTCCTTCTGTCCTCACCTGGGTGGGTGGAAATCATTGGCAAACCAGGAAGAGGAGAGAGCTATGAGCTGCAGCATCAATTTTGTGGCTTCCCTAGGGGACCAAGAGGCTTAATGTTTATAAAGTATTTTGAGATCCTGAAAGCAAATACTTTGTACCGATGTGAGATAATCATGATCATTAAACCTCTGTTATCGAATATAGTGAGTCCTTATTGTTCCCTCATCCTGCAGGGAGCAAGCTCCTGGTGGCCTCCTTAGCACACTGAAGAGATAATTTGCTAAATCATATACCACTGCCCTGGAAAGTCTCACACACCTACAGCCAGGGACAAGTTCGCAGGCACCACAGTGCTAATAACAGCCTCCACACGCTCTGTGCTTTCCGGTTTACAAGAACCCTCAAAGGGCACCCTGCACCCTGTGCTGGGGAGGCATGGAGACTTACCTGCATGTTACCCTTGATGGATGAGACGGCACCTTGGGGGACATGTGTCCAAAGTCTCACAGTGAGGGCTGCTACAGAATCTCAAATCCAGCCACAGTCAGTGCTGAGACTCATGCCAAGCAGCACACTGTGGGCTCTGTGGGCCTTTGGGTCTTGGCCCTTAGGCTCTGTGGGTCTTAGTGTGTCGGCCTTAGGGGCATCATCTCTGACCGTCACAAAACTCTAGGAGTTCATGGGATGAATGAGGCTGCATCTGTCATAATACCTTTGCTTTCACTATTATTGCTTCATGTCTAGAGTTTTTGACATCTTTCTGTCATCTGTGCATGGGGAAATCTCTTGTTTGTCCTTTTTTTTTTTTTTTTTTTTTTTGTGAAGACCCAATCCAGAGCTTACTTTACTCTCAGAAGATTTGGGCAGAAACTACAGGGTGGATCTGGTTTCCTGACTGCGGGCTTCTAGACCTGCCAGGTGGAGCCTCCCACAGCCTCAGCACAGCGTGCCACATTCACTCCCTGTCCTCTGCTGGATGGCAAGCAGCTATGCAGAGATCACACTGTACTTGCCTGTCCGTTAGCAATCAAGTGTTACGCAAGAATAGAGCCAGCATGCACGACTCTATGTTAGTCTATTTCTGCTACTATCATGAAATACCTGAGACACAGGAACAGCCACAAAAAAGAGGTCTGAAAGTCCAAACAACCTGGTGCCAGTTGGAGGGCCCAGGCCATGCCACATCACGCAGGGGCACCACAGCAGGGGCAGGAAGACTTTCCCTCTTAAATACCCACTGCACCTGAATCTCACCACCTTGGGGACCAGGCTTCAAACGCACAGATACTTGGTAAACCAATCACCTCTAAGCTGTAGCCGACCCCTCCTCTGTAATTCCTTCTGCTATACCACATAGTTGCTTCTCCCTCACTGTGGATCATCTGCAAGATTGTCTCCTAACATCTGTAGGAACAGTAACGATTACATGCTAAACAGCATCTTGCATTAGCCATATATTCTATTTTCACTTATTTACCTGAGGGGCAAACAGACATTCTTTCCATAGGGCCACTCTCCACTTTCTCACAATGGCCAGTGCTGATCCAGGCCGGAGCTAGGTGCAAGTGGCAAGGACCCAGTGACCTGAGCCACCACTGCTGCTTCCCAAAGTCTACTTGGCAGAAGGCCAAAGTCAGGCATCAACTAGACTCCCCAGTGTGGACCAAGGCATCTCAACCGACATCTCAGTCACTAACCTGAGCACCTGCTCCAGGCTGTGTATTCCAGGTTCACACTGTGGCTGTGATTACTTCTCAGTGTTGTTTTCTATTTCACTCCTTTGTTCAACTCAACTGCATTTTCCAGGAGAGAAGGGGTCTGCACACCCAAGCCCACTGCTGCAACGGAGCTCCCTGGACTTGCTCCCTGCCTGCATGTGCGTAGCCACGCACTTGTTTGCCTGTATGATTCCATCCTGCTGATTCCATCATCTTCCAAAACACACCTCTCCACAAAGCCAACCCACTGAATCAAACTCATTATCTTAAAACATCTCTGCAGCCAAAGGTTATGCTTTTCAGAGCTATATTAATCTCTTTGTCTAAACAGCACAGGCTAATTGGTTGAGATTGGAGTTGCACTGTTTTGAGTAAAAGAGTGTGATTAATAGGAGTTAAAGATGGCTGGACGGGAGCAGACTAACTCAGCAGCATTCCCAGACCTGTTACCATCAGAGCCGCCAGGGCTTGGGAAACCTGCCTCCAGCAGCATGAGAAACACACGGCACCCTGAAAAGGCTGATAGGCCGCACAACACCCGACCCCTGGCGGTGTGGACACAGACCCTGCGGTGAGATGTCAGGCTCGTCTGGGGTACTCCTCTGGGAGAAAAAGTTGGTGCTGCTTATTATTTGCTCTCATTAGAAGATGCTTGGGTCCTCTAGCCAGGAGTTGGTCTGACCCTTCCTCTCGGGCAGCCAGCCCTTTGTACCTGACTCTGAGTCCCACAATCAAACCTCTGTGGATTGCCATGATAGACCCCTGACCTCTGAGCTCAGAGAAGGTCACAGGAAGAGACTGGAGAGCCAGAGGGGCCAGCGAGGAGGGTGTTGCTGGCCTCCTAAAATGCCCAGAGCTGGGGTACTGTCACTCTAAGAGCACAGTGCTTGCCTTCATGTCCTCCAGACCCATGTGTGGTCCCAGGCGCTGCTGGACTGTCCATGGTTGGTTCCTCTAACTCATCAGCTCTCTGCTAAAGTCTTTATGTACATTCACTTAACTGACTTTCAAAGACGCTATCAGTGAGGTACCGTTTTGCTCAGGTTCAGAGAGGCCAGGTAACTCACCCAAGGCCACACACCTACTGAGTGACAATAACCAGGATGCTAGCTAGCCAGGCTGCCTGTCGCCAGCCCTCAAACTTTTGCATGGGAGCACATGCATGCGTGTGCGCGTCATACACACACACACGCACACACCTGGCAATGGAGAAAACACAGGGGACATGGGTCAGAAACCGTTGGGGACAGGTGTTGTATTGAAGTGGCTTAAGCCCACTCATGCATCTCTTATCAAAGTACACATTCAAGTCTCGGCTGCTGAGCTTGCTACTCTCCTGCTAACACTCCCTGGAACGCAGGGGATATGTGATAGCCTGGAAAAGAAAAACTGGCAGCAGTGAGGCTAGATACCCTGATACCTTTACAGGAATTGTCCATAACCTTGGGTTTTTGGAAAGTCACAAAAGGGAAGCGGGAGTGCTTATCACAAGAAAATGCCTCATCCCAGGGTGAGGCCTTACTTTCCCTTCACCGTTCAAGCAGTAAGGTGATTGCCCCTAATTGATTTGCGCACATGGACTTGAAAGGACCTGTTTGCCTGATTCAGGTGTTTGTTACCAGACCGGTTCTAGCTCTTACTGACTGGATAGTTCGGAGGGCACCATGCTTAAACTGATTGGGGGTCTGTGCTTGGCTCCACTACAGTTGATTGGATAATTAGTATTGTGCACGCATGTGAGCTTGCTTAATTGAATGATTCGTATCATGTACCGCTGCTCTCTTAGTTGATTGGACAACTGTTGCTTAAAAAAGCCCTGGACACTGCTGTGGGAGCTGATCTCCTCTTCCTCCTGAAGTGGTAGAGGACACTCCACTGGTTGGTTCCCAAACTTCAAAAGGTATACCTCTGACTCCTTTCTCAGGGAGATTTGGTCAACTCGCTACAGATGATGGCTGAAGTGCTTGGGCGCCTGCCATCCCCATAGGAGATCTGCGGCGTCCTCCAGTCCTGTCTTCAGTGTGGCCCAGCCTTGACTGTTGTCAGCATGTGGAGAGGGAGTCAGCAGATGGGCCATCCCTCTCTTCCTTGTCTGTCTCTCTCTCCCTTTCAAGTAGATGAAGAAAAAATAGGCATTCAAACAGTGGAAGCTGACATTTCAAGCTGTGGGGCAGTGGGGAGAGGGTGGGTAGGAGTAGAAGCTGGAATGGTCTGGGTGGGGGGGAAGAAAGTTGACTCTGAAGGGCTGCGCTTGCAGCCCACAAGCTCTGTTTGTTTTTGATTATAGGCCTTTGAGGGGCATTCCTCACATGCCTGAGACTTCTATCACAAAAGGACGTTGAGTTTTTGTCAAATACTTTGGCTGCATCTGTTGAAATGGTCCCAGGCAGTTTTACATCCTTCAAGCCGCTGATTTACCACATTGACTGATTTGGGTATATCTGTTGTCACGTGCGTGGGACACATCCCGCGCGACCCTGGGGAGGAATCCCTTTGCTGCGCTGTGGGATTCAGGTGGTCAGAATTCTGACAAGGACCTGTGCGTGTGTGTGTCCCCAGGAAGGCTGCCCTGTAGTTTTCAGGAGAATGGTGGCCTCTGAGAATGACTTTCTCTAACATTTTAGGAATCAGTTGAGTAAAATTGGTGTTAGTTCTTTCCACGTTTGGTTGAGCTCACTGAGGTTACCTTGTGGTGTGTCTGAGTGTGCATCTGTGTGTGCAAGTGTGTGTACTAGAAGCGTAAGATCCCAGTCATGTCGCAGCAAAAATGAGTGAAAGTCAAGACACCTGTAGATGTGGAAGGTTCTATGCCTTCCTGAACAGAAGCACTTGCCTCAGGCGCACCGGATGAGGGGACTTCGCAGTACTCCGAGAGGAATAATACTCATATGTAGTATTTTTGTTTAAATCAACAAAAACATAAAAACGCATAATGAACAAAAGACCAAGATTTTAAATGAAGACAGGATCAACCTCCCTTGTTTTTTTCTGTTGTCTAAATGTTAGTTATTTAACGCAATTAAAGTTCTTAAAGTTTTTACCTTATTACGCGCAGCTAATTCTCGCAGCCAAGTTCTTTTATCGAGAGCAACGAGCTACTTTAAGGAGGTTCATTGCAGCGGGGCAGGAGTGGGATGGAGATGGTGGGAGAGCAACAAGAAAGGGAGAGCGAGAGGGCAGGCAACTGGGGAGCGCTTTATATCATCCAGGTGAGCCCGCGAGGTGTAGGGGGGTGGGGATTGGGAGGGATTGAGGGCAGGCCCCCAGGGGATTGGTGCCTGAGACTGTCACAGGTGATTGCCTAAGTATGATTGGTAAGTGGCTGGGTTTGGGGAGGGGCCCTCCAGACCGGGAGAGATTAGGGGTGGGATTATCAAGTGAAATGCCGGACAGGATGGAGCAGACCAGCGCTGTGAGGAGGAGGAAATGACATCGTGTCTAGGGGAGATGTTGGAATCACTCCTTATACTAACCCCCTTAACATAGCTGAATCCACATGATCCATGTTTACCTAAAATTGTCATCTTTGGTTCATCACAGATTGATTGAATCTTTTCAGTTCCCCCTTGAATTCCGTATCCAGGGAGCAGGGCTCGCCTGTCTCACCCTCTAGGGCCTTTGACCTTGAATGTTCTGTGGACCATAAGGCAGTCACAGGTGCAACAGACACAATCTGCAGTGCAGAGAAGAGAATTAACCAGGGAGGACAGTTAGGAGGAGGCAAAAGGCAAGATAGATCCAGAACAGTCTTGTGAGTGCAATGCGCTTAGAAGATCTAGGCCTGGGTCCAGTGCAGTAGCCAAGTGGCTAAAGTTCTCTCCTTGCACGCACCGGAATCCCATATGGGATCCGCTTCTAATCCCGGTGGCCCTGCTTCCCATCCAGCTACCTGCTTGTGGCTTAGAAGAGCAGTCAAGGACGGCCCATAGCCTTGGAACCCTTCACCTGCTTGGGAGACCTAGAAGAGGCTCTGGGCTATTGGCTTCAGACTGGCACAGTTCTGACCGTTGAGGCCGCTTGCGGAGTGAATCAGCAGATAGAAGATCTTTGTCTCCTCCTCTCTGTAGATCTGACTTACAATTAAAATAAATAAATCTTTTAAAAAAAATCAAGGCCACGCAAAGGTCCTTCAGTGTGGTAGACGAGGAGGTTTTCTGTGCATAAACACGAGCTGTTTCTTCTATTCTTGGCCTATTTCCTCTTCCAAATTGTGAGCAGATGCATGTTAAATTAGGATTAATGGAGCTCTTTCGTGGAGCACTGAGTTTGGGCTGTGCACAGTAACAGTTTCGTAACACGTCATTCAACCTTTCTAAGAGGTTAGAAATTACATGCTTAAAGCTCCAGCCTAGTTATCTGCCATTTGAATGACTCCAAACCGGAAGGGTCCATCCACTTTAAGACTGGTTAAAAAGAAAAAAAATTATAAAAACACAAAAACCCACAATGAACATCTCATGCCAATTTAGAACCCAGTGGTGTTTTAAATAGAAACATCTCGTTCTTGGTAGTTAGTCTGGATTGCCCTGGCTCTTTGCAGTCATATATTTGGGTAGAATTTTTTGTACATTACTTATTTCCTGGAAAATCTTTGGAGAGGTCTGAACTGTATAGCTATAAAAATTATTGTAATGCATTTTTGTGCATATTAAATTAACTCCCTAGACTGATGAAAGGTTGAGGCACTATTATTCTGTATTCTTTAGTGTACTACAAGCCCAAAGTAACAGGATTCTATTAAAGTACATTGATTGCTCCCACTGTTAACTAGCAGGTTGGCATATAAAAATAAAGCAGAGAAAGCTGCAATTGCATCTTCATTTCTTCTTCCAGCAAGGGTCCCTGGAGTGAGATTTCCAAGCACCCTTATTGGCTGTACTTGGAGGAATCGAGTGGCGGTCTTGGGAAGTTTCAGTCTGTTTATTTTTGTCTGTGGTTTATTTTTCTATTCCAAGACATTACAACTTTGGAGAGAGATTTAGTGTAACTCTCAGTCTCTCTCCAGAAAAGCTAAGAATTCTGCTCTGGGAGAGGATCCTGGGGAGACCCGTAGGTTGCATGAGCATGCGCCCAATCCACATACCACACTGAAGGACCAAGAGAACGCCATGTTCACAATGTTTCTGTTTCAGAAGTGGAGAAATAGGTATAAATAAGTTAAAAAAAAAAAACCCCAAAGATTGATTTTTGATATCACTGATTTTGGGAGGAAAAAAACCTTCATCTAGAATAATGAGATAAGGGGTGACAGCCACTATTTCTCACCAGGAAATCAGGGAAAGACACGTTGATGGCTGGCATTCCAAATCCCAATGTGGGGAAAGGAGCCGGCAGGTATCCAAGCAAAGGGAATGCTACACGAGTGCTGGGCTTGGCAGGAATGGTACCTCAGTCCAGTCATACCCAGCAGCTGAACGAGCAGTGTGGGGAGCATCTGCTGGAAGCCACACTGCCAAACACCAGCACTGCCTTCCCAGAGTCCACAGCGTCAAGGGGGCACTATTGCAATGACAGTACTTCTAAGGACACTTCACACCTAAAAAAGGAAGCCACCATGCACACACAACCTGCACTACTAATCTAGTGCACGGTGGAAGCACTGGGCCAGGCCTAGTTCAGGACCGTTGCAGGGATCCAGACCAAGAACTTCATCTGTTTGCTGGAGTTGCCTCAGAGTGAAGCCAGGAGGGATGAGAAAAAACCAAGCCAGAGCCAGGCAAGGGGGAAGGAACTCGTGGAGGATGCAGGAGAACAGCGGAGGTGGCTGGGCAGGAGAAGTAGGTAGCAGCTGGCTCAGAATAAGCCAGACTACGTGGCAGGGCTGAGCTGGTGGAGAGATGTCAGCTCTTACTTGGCGGGTGATGGGGATTTGAGGTTTCTAGAGAGGATGTGACGTTGCAAGACATTTACTGTCAAAAGAGATCCGGCATCAGGTGGGAAGTGGCTAGGGAGAGGGCTGGGAGCGCACGGCTCTGACTGTGGCTGGACGACAGCATGAACAACTCTCTCCGTCTCTCTCTTTCCAACACACACACACACACACGCACAGCAGATTCTGCTATACAAGTTTATGTTTCTTATCCTATGAGTAGAAATGACCCCTACATCTTCACTGTGGAAAAGAAAAATCTCTCTCTCTCTCTCTGTCTCTCTCTCTCTCTCTCTCCCTCCCCACAGCGTCCTCTCGTCTCTGTCTGCCCCACGGACACGTGTGTGTACCTATTTTTGTTTCTAAGACTGAAGTTCACTTCTCTCCTTCCTTTTCCCTCCCCCTGTGCTTGTCACCTTCGCTCTGAGTTAGGAGTTTTTTCATTCAAAACCATGGTCCTGGCCTTGAAGCGTTTGGGCACAAGGCATGTGAAGGCAGTGCAGAGGCAGAAAGAATGTGCCTCATTAAAAAAAAAAAAAAAAAGATTTGTCTTACCTGGAAGTCAGAATTATAGTGAGACAGAAAGACCCTCCATCTGCTGGTTCACTTCCCAAAATGGCCAGGAGGGTCTGAGAGAGGCCGATCCAAACCTAGGAGCCAAAATCCAGGTGCCAGTTCAAGTCTCAGTGGCTCCACTTCTGATTCAGCTCCCTGCTAATGTCCTGGGAAAGCAGCCGAGGACGGCCCAAAATCTTGAGCCCCTGCAGCCACAGGGGAGACTTGCAAGAAGCTCCAGGCTCCTGGCTTTAGATTGGCCCAACTGCTACCACTGCCACTATTTGGGAAATGAACCAGCACATGAAAAATACCACTCTTTCTCCTACTTTCTACATGTGCCTTTCAAATAAAAAGAAATCTTTTTTAAAAATGAGATCACCTCTGCGAATGGCTTAGTGCAGTGCCTGGCACATGAGAAGTAGCCACTCTGAGCAGTGCAGTCATCTCTGTTTTGATAGAATTCTGCTGAGCTGGCCATCCCGAGGTGGCTGTGATGATGAACCGTGGTTTCTATAAAGCCATGGGAGAACACAGAGCAACGTCTTAACTGAGTTTGCTGAGCGGGTCAGAGCTAGTGCCTGGTCCCAGGTCTGTCTGGAAGCATTCCTTCCATCAGCTTGCCCGTGGGCTGGGCCCTCGCCACACTCCATGGCTCAGAGTGGTTCAGGGCAAGAGGGGCGTGCATGCCAGTGCAAGACACTACAACTAATTGGCTTTATCTTCCGAGACAGATTTCCTCGTGACAGCAGCAGGCCGTGAGGCAGGAACGGCACGTTTCACATCCTGCTGTATAAATAGTGAGGAGACAAATGGCGTGGCTATAATAAGCCTGGGTCTGAAGCTGCTGAGACTGCAGTCACCGCCATGAGGACTCCTCTCTTCTCTGTCTCTTTACCTCTCATTTTTGGAGGACTCAAAAAAAAATCACAGCCCATTCCAATTTTGTCCCTGAGAGTCATTCACTCCATCTAAAATAAAAGGTAAAGACATATAGAAAATATCGAGCAGAGAGGGAAAATAAAACCACCCACTGGGATCTTTTTAAAGCAAGAGACATCAAAACTCACAGTGTCTTTTCATTTGTGGGGATTCCCTTGGAACAGGGACGCCCGCTCCCCAGCTGCAGATGGAACTGTGGGAGCTCAGCTCAGCTGACTGTCCAGCATGAGGAGTCCTTATTCCTCCTTGCAGCTGCGCCACAGCCCTGCCGTCCTTGGGGCAGAAGCGGATGGTCAGCAGCTCCAGTGGCTGTGCGTGTGCCCTGCCTGTTCTGTTCCCAGGACACCAGGCCTGGGGCTACGGAGCTAAGTTCATTCCTCCATGCACCTGCTCTCTTCCCAAACAAGCTTTGCCATTCCCCTCAAGTTTCAAAACTTTGGGGAAGGGAAAGTAACCAAGACGCGAGTCGCCAAGAAGTGAGAGCAGCTGGTGGGATCCTCCATGGCAAGTGACTTTTGTCCCCGCAGAAACTCCTTCAGGCTTGCCTCCTGGAGGCTGCAGCTTTGGGAGGTGGATCAGGGAGATCACGTGGAAGATGGTAGCATCCAAGGGGCACTAGAAATGAGATGAAAAGATGTGCGACGAAACATGATTGCGATTTTGTGATTTGCCATGTCAAATATTAAAGTGCATGCTAAAACCATACTCAGTGGAACTACATGGCAAGAACAGAGATGATAGAACAATCATTGGGACTAAGTAGGAGGTCCCGGTGGTGGATAAAGGTGTGGAAGAAACTGTCCTATTCAGCAGGTTGTGAGAACTAAGCAGGTACCTGATACATAGTGACAGTTAATGCACAAATAGAAAAAAAGAGAAAGGAATCAAAAATGAAACATCACACGAAGTATATTTATTTAGCTATTAAATATTATTTTCTGAAAGGCAGCGGACCGGAGAGAGAGAAATGTTCCATTCTCTGACTCACTTCCCAAATGGATGCAACAACTGAGGCTGGGCCAGGCTAGCTAAACCAGGAGACCAGAATTCCATTGGCTAGAAGCACACTACACTTTGAATCTGGGCTCATCCACAGAACGGCTGTGGACTCTGCAGCCGCTCAGCCTCTCTGAGCCTCTGCCACTTCGTTGGAGTATCCCAAAAGCCACTAGGAGAATGGCAGATTTGAGCTGAGGCTCAGTTAATACCATGTGCCATGCAGTAAACCATAAAGTGTCTACTGGATAGGAGAAGCTGTGGTACTAATCAAATCTCACCGGAGAGCCAGGAAGGAGGGAAAATGGGTGGGAATCAGAGGCCCATTGTAAGCTTTCCATTTGAGCCAGGAAGGAGTTGCTGCAGGACAAGGGTGCCTAAGCCGTCAGCTGTGCCTCCTGGGCATTGGAATGTCCATCACCAGGCTGGGGCCACACCAAGCAGTGAGCCAGTTTCCATTTCCCGGCTAACACCACCACCATGTCCACTGGGCTCATTTCCAAACTCAAATGCAGTTGCTGTCCAAAATGCAAATTCAGGAGCTTGGTTTTGGCACTCAGGCTGAGAAAGCAGGGAGAGAACTCCCAGCAAGTAGGAGAGGAAGGAAAACCAACCCTGGCTTCTCTGGGGAAGATGGGGCTTCCTGGGGTAAGGCCTTGAACCCGGAGTTCAGAGCTGAAAACAACCCCAGCCACCTGGCAGACTCTGCTGGGTGGAGAGATCTCCTTTGGCATCTTGCATGCCTGGTATTCATTCGATGAATGAGTGAACAGAAACTGAGGATCAGAGAAGAGACTTGTGCAAGAACCTGCTGCTCCCAACCTGTAACAGTCCTCCTCTTGGTCACGTGGGAGCTTAACCTGCACCTGCGGAGCTGCAGAGTGGAGTGTCCACCCAGACATGGAGCAGTTTGGTCTCCACTGGCTCCAACCCTGGGGCAACCAGCCAAGCTCAACTGGGTCCCAGGTAGGCGGCTACATCTCTCCAGTGATGTTCTGTTTCCTGGTCCTTTTGCTTATCTTCGATGCTTGCATTAAGTTCCCTGCATGAGGGCCTCTCACAGGCCAGGGCAGTCCCAGACATCTACTTGGTCCACAGAGCAATCCCAAGGGAGACTCCGGACAACGCAACGGGGTCCATTTGACAGATGAGGAAAGTGACACCCAGAACCACAGATCACCACCCCAGACTCACAGCCAGGGCCCGCCAGCCCTCTCTTCTGACCCCAAAGCCTGCCACTTACTGGCCTTCCCATGTAACACCAAGCCAAGTGGGGAACTGAACAAGGGAGCCACAGGAAACTCGACATCCCCACAGGTGGAACCGAGGTTGAACCATGCATCTCATTTCTGGTGGGCTGCTTCTGTGCAGAGAAAGCTTCTGAGGTCCGCACTGTTATCCCTGATTGATTAGCAATGCCTGCTAAAGGAGTCCGACTACCAGAGAGCGTGTGCACCCAGCCAGTGCACAAACAGGACTCAGAACTTCCTGGGACCTTGGGTCTCTCTACTAAGAATATACATACAAATTCATTATATGGATGACTTTTCATTCTGTTATATTATTAAGCATATTAGTCATTATTATTACATGTTTTTCTTCTGATTAAAAAAAAAACCTTTTTGCTTTTTGGCTCCTGGGAACTACTGAGGCTGCTCCTTTCTTTTTGTTTGTTTGCTTGCTTTTCAATTATTTACTTGAGAGGCAGGCAGTGTGAGAGAACAGCCCCCCCCTTGCGCTGGTTTGATCCCCAAATCTCCCAAAGCTGGGGACTCAGTTCAAGGCTTCCCAGTAGGTGCAGCAGCCCAACTATTCAACTCATGGTCCACATCAGTGGGATGCTAGAAATGGTGGCAGAGATGGGACCCAAACCCAAGATTTCAGGTGTGGAATGAGGGATTCCTCACCACGGTGTTAACCAACAGGCCGTGCATCGTCCCCGAGCACGGGGACAGAAGTCAGCCTTCATGAGGCCACCTGTGTGCCATTCAGGAGGCGTGGAGGGAGAGGCAACAGCCAGGGAGTGTGACCCGCCATCACCCAGGAGAAGCCAGAATTCTGTGGGATGCCCTGGGGAGAGAGCCTGCCAGGAAGGCTTCTAGAAGGACAGATCTGTGGCCCTTAGACTGGGGAAGGGACTTCCGGGCCAGGCTGCCCTAGCACCATGAGGAAGCAGCCCCGGATGGCTGAACAAGTGGGAGTACCTCCTGCCCTTCTCCCTGACCCGTGCTCTTCTCCCCCACCCTACCCTTCTCCCTCACCTCCTGGCTTTCAGAAGGCATTGATTAACTGCACAACCAATGAGAGAAAAGAGGGAAAAAAAACAGGAAAGAAGAAAGGAGAAGAGAGAAGAGAAAGGAGAGGTAAGAAAGGGAGACCGTGGTGCTGGCCCAGCTGTCGCTCCTGTTGGTGAACACACCCCACATGGGCAGGGCACACAGCGGGGCCCGGGTAATTACCCTGGCCTACTTACTGCTCTGGCAAAGGGAAACACATCCAGCACCCGATCTGTTTTTTCTTCATAGGTGAAGTTGAACCTAAAGCACTGTAATTTTAATCAAACCTCTCCCATCTGCGTGTAGTGTCTCTGAGAAGTTGAAGATTTAAGTGTATGTTGTAGCATTTGTGGAATTGTCCCAGCAGGGAGGGAGAAGGGGCAGAACGGAGGTAATTATGCTACACTTAAAGGTGTTTCGGTTGCCAGGGAAGGCTTTTTCTTTCTTTCCTTTTTTTTTTTTTTTTTAAATTTCCTCTTCCTCTCATTGAGAATTTCCATGATGTCACAGGCAGGAGAGGGGAAATGGAATGCCGCAGCCAGAAGGGTGATCAAGAGAGACACAGAGAGAGAAAGGGGCAGGGAGAGAGAATTGCGATCTCAGTTTGGAACAATTTTGGAAGCAAAGATGAGGCCTGAAGGGCAGCAGCTCAGGCAAAAGCAGACGTGTTTCTAACACAGATGCCCAACACAAAAGATGCTCTCCCATCCCACAGATCCTCCAAAAGTGCACTGGGCCAACACACAGCACCACGTCTCCACCCCTGCCCCAGCAGCCTGCACACAGACACAGGAGCGCCCAGCATGACGTCTGGCACTTACGCAGCCGGGACCCAACCAGGCAGTCCTGCGTGTGCTGATGCTGTGCTGCACATGCGTAAGCACACACTGGGTGCACACACAAATGGCTACAGCCAAACATACACAGAGAACATGAAGCACACGCCATGCAGGCACCTGCTGGCATGTACCTGGCCCGCACAGGTGGGCATGCAGGTACTGTACCTCCACATGCAGCCATCAGGTAGTAGGCAGGGTCTTCAAAAACTTCATGGAAAGGCAAATTAAAAACAAAGAACATGCATAGGTTTAAAAAAATTTGCCCACCCCAATAAACTGTTTAAAAAATTTATTTACTTTTATTGGAAAGTAAGATTCACATAGAGAAGGAGAGAGAGAGAGAGAGAGAGAGAGAAATCTTCCATCCTCTGGCTCACTCCCCAAGTGGCCGCAATGGCCAGAGCTGAACTGACCCAAAGCCAGGAACCAGGAGCTTGCTCCAGGTCTCCCACGCAGGTGCAGGGTCCCAAGGCCCCGGGCTGTTTTCCATTGCCCTCCCAGGCCACAAGCAGGGAGCCAGAAGGGAAGTGGAGCAGCCAAGACACAAACCGATGACCACATGGGATCCCAGCGTGTGCAAGGTGAGAACTCCAGCCACTAGGCCACCACACCGGGCCTCCAATGACCTTCTAATATCATTTTTCATCCCCCAGACATATTTGCCTTTGGGTAAATATAGTTACCTTTGGGTAACACAAAGTTAGCTAGACATGTTGAGATCAACCAACATGAGCAGACAAAGGTGGATGAGGGTGCACAGCGAGGAGGGCCTGGGTCTGCACGCCCTGCGGCTCATTTTGTCTGTGAACTCTGAGTGTTACAACATGCAGAGAAGCACGGGGACTGCAGAGACGTGCTGTGTGCCAAGTCCTTGTCCTTAACATTAACCTGGTCATCTGCACAGGGACTGCAGAGACGTGTGTGTGCCAAGTCCTTGTCCTTAACATTAACCTGGTCATCTGTCACAGTTTACGAACCAACATTCACTCTTGGATGCTTTTCTAAACAACTCTCCTTAAATTTATTTATTTATTTATTTATGCTTTTAATTTATTTGAAAGGCAGAGAGAGAGAGAGCGCGAACCTTCTGTGTGCTAGCTCACCCCCAAGCACCTGCAATGATTGAGTGTGGAACAGGTGCAAGCCGCCGGCCTGAACTCTGCCCCTTCTGCATGGATGACAGGGACCCAAGCCCTGGAACCATCTCCTGTGGGCACCCAGGCTCCCACATCTACAGGAAGCAGGACTGGCAGCGAAGCAGCTAGCAGCACAGCTGGCTCTCTGATCAGGAGGCAGGTGCCCACAACACCCAATGCCTGCTTGGACTCTGTGTTTTCTAGTCCGCGGGAGAAGCTCTCAAACCTCTGTTCTCCAGGAAATTCCATCAACAACAACAAAAAGCAAATGCAAAAGCCTTCTGACAGCCATCTGTAGTCGCAGTATCTCTCTCAGGTTCTCACCCCAACGTTTTATCTCTGCGGATGCCAATCCTATCTGTTCTTCCAAGGCTTTTGTAGGGCTACCGCCTCATGAAGCCTTCCTGAGTGCCCTCTGTCCTCACTGCTCCTTCACTGCCCAGATGCCTGCAACAGTCAAGACTGGGCTGGCCGAGCTGGAAGCCTGGACATCAACCCAGATTTCCCACGTGAGTTTCTTGGGTGATCACCACTGCCCGCCCGAGATTGTGTTCACAGAAACCTGGAGTCAAGAACTGTGGCTGGCAAGTAGATCTGGCCAGTAACTTGTCTTTTTAGTTTCTGCCCAAATACCTACCCCGTTTGTCAATTAACACAGGATTGGCAGTGCGCACCTCGCCACCGAGAGTGGCCACCTACAAAGTGCCGTGACTGAGCAGCTCAGTCTCCTGTTCTGGGGACAGGAGCAAGACCCTTGTCTCTCACAGGCCTCCCTCCTCAACTTCTGACCAGAACGTGGCAAGGTGGCCTTGCTAGGATTGCAGACACATTGTCTTCACCCACACACAGTATGCCTGTCTCTCTGTCTTCATTTTTCCCTTTGCTAGGACACAGTCATGCTGCCTCAGACCCACTCTGTTACCTTCATCTTCACTTCAACACTGGCAGCTAAGTCTAACTTACGGCTCCCAGGGCTTAGGGCACAGGTTTCTGATATGAGGACACCATTCAAACCTGTCCTGCATGCCTGATGCAGGTTTTGTACGCCTGTTGCCGTCAGTCTATGCACTGTAACTTGGTACTTGGGGCTTAGCAGGCTTCCTGGGTTAGCTGACATCTGCACAGTCAGAAATGACAAGGACTCCAGGCCATCTCTGAGAAGGAAGGATCCTAACCAGCCATGCTCAGCTGCTGTTCTGAGGCCCAACGCTCTGCAGAGAAGAATCTCTTAGATGTGGAATATCTCTATGGGCAAGCTTTCAGATCCCAAAGTGCCTTCCTATGGTGCCACCAACCAACTTGGTCCTGTTCTCTGGCTTCTCTGCCCCTGAAGACCTAACCCCCAAGAAAATGTATTAACAAAAAGTAGGGGTGTTTAGAGAATGACAGTGAATTCATAACAGTCTGCTAGATCTGGAGATGGGAAGAGATCTCAACTCCCCCCTTTTCCCGCAGGATTTAGGGCATCCAGACCTAGACATGCTGTGGGATTAACCAGAAAACCCCCTAAGCTGATCCACGACAGTGCAAATCCATGAAGGTAGTCTCCAAGTCCACAAATGTCACCAAAAAACCTAAGAAGCCAGGAAGAATCAAGCAAAAATTCTGGACTTTCAAGAAGGGGAAAATCAGCTAACAGCTGCTGGGAAGAAGGAATGTTGTAAGATACAGGGGGAGCTTACACAAAGTTGCTGGAGGAAAAGGGAGAGAGAGCAAGATGATGTTCAAACATTCCCAAGAGTAACAGAAAGACTATAGAGTCTAGATGACATTGGACCCCACAGTCTGTGGAACCTGACCTAGACCTTGGTTCCTACAGTTCACAAGACCTAACTAGATTCACAGTTTATAGGACATGGACTAGACTTGGGCCTTATTATGCCCACTGAATCCAACAAGGAGAGCTGAAGCATTCTGTCTCTAAACACACTTCAGATTTTGAGGCAAAGACAAAATGACCACACCTTCCAATAGGATGACATGTCCACACATGGAGCAGCTGATCTCAACAACAGGGGTGATCTGTGACTTTTCTAGCAAATCGGTATGAATGTTCTTGCCCTTGACAATGCACACAGCTGGCCCCATTGTCTGATTCTTTACACAGTCCAATGTTTCCCCTTCTGTTATGCTTGGCACAGTGACAAGAAAGGAAGAAATAAAAATTTCCCCATTTAATGAAGCTGTTGAGGAGCCTTTTTTTGTCAGAATTGACATGACCATTACCATTTTGATTCCATTTCTGACACAAGAGTCCCATAGCAACCTGATCCTCTCCATGGCAACTTCCCCCACTCCTCACACAAAGCCTGTCTTGACAGTTTATCATTCAATAAAAAGTACTTTTAATTAAAGATGACTAAGAACTGGCGGTACAAAAATATATATTGAACACATTTTTTTTTACTGCAACTAACATTCACTTATGAAGGAAACAACCAGCTGAACTTGTCTTTTGAAAAGAATCACCCTATACCTTGAATGAGGCAGGCAAAGATTGGTTGCATCCAAAGATACAATTCCACTCAGAAGACTGCAAGTTAAGTTCTAGCTGAAGCCTGGACCTTGTTCTAGGTCCTGAGGACAAATACTCCAATGAAGCTTTGACTGGGCATGCTGTGAAAGTTGCAACATCATCATTATCCTCAGAAAATAGTGATAATTGCCAAGGAGAGTCCATGAAGTTTGTCTCAGTTAAGCCTCCCCATCCCTGTAATTGCCCTCATGCAGCCATGGAGAAGGTAAACTCAGGGAAGGCAAGCAGCAGGCCCGATATCATGCTTTCAGGATGTTCCAGCATGAAAACCCAGGTGCAGCCTTCACAGCCCCAGCTGGTGCTGCCCCTTTGCTTCGCGCTCCAAAGTCTCCATTACATGGACTGCATCGAGACAAACTGAGAGTTTCAAAATTTGCATTCAGATAGGATTGTGGAATCTCACCCAGTGCTGAGAAACCAGAGCATTGGAGATGTCCTCTCCCTATTTCAGCCACACGCAGAGGAAGACACTCCAGGAAGAGAGTCGAGCCTTCAGTCCCCTCCGTTGCTGTGTTTCTGCTTTCTGGGGTGCGTATCCTGACCCACTGACTGGTGCGCAATCCCTAAAGCTTAGAGAGACAACATCCACGCCTCCGATCTAGAACCAGCATGAGGGCAGAGGCTCAGCACGGGCCTTAATCAGGAGGTCGGGGTCCGAGTTGGCTCTGCCCCACATCATGGAGAGGGGAAGAAGGTCTCTGGAGTCCCCACCAAGCTGAATACTGGGCATACACCTCCAAAGCATGAAAACTTCCCAGGAGCCATTCTCGTGCTAACCACTGGGAAGACCAGGCACCTGGGACCAGAGAGGTGACTGGCATTCCCTAAGAGGAACAGCTAACTGCTACCTGACCCCGCAGATGTGGATTCCCTGGGCCCCTGCCCCTGGCTGACTGTTGGTAAGACATCTGTGGGCTTGTCTGCCCCTGCTTGTTCATTGCCCCAGGTCTTGACTCCACTGCAGTACCTCTGGAGTCACTTGGTGTCAACATCCCTCCAAATGGCTGAGTCCCCACCATCCCAGTCAAGAACAGCGGCCTGGAGCTGAGGTTTGAACTTGTGCCTAGAGGGTGGGAACCAGGCCCCTAATCCTTGCAATTCAAAACGGCTGTCCCCTCTCCCTGCAGTGTCACAGCATAATTGACTATGGTTGGACAGCAATGCCTTTATTACCTCCAACAGCCCCATAGCCACTGACTGCCTGCACTGATGGCTAATTTAATTTCTGTCAATACAGCACTGAGTGGCTTTAAAAGAGCCATTATCCATAAGGGCCTTGCTTGAGGGTGATGTTAGGGGCCTTGCCATACAGAGCAGGCTTCCACACCCAGGTCGTAGCATGTGCAGGGGTGCCAAACCCTCAGACAGAAGTGCTGGCGCCAACCTCCCAATTTGCCAATGGGACAGCTGAGACCTGGGGAGGGGCAGGACTTGAGGTTGGGGTGACTTCTCCTGCTGGATGAGGGCTGGTCGTCTGTGATACCTGTCATGACTGCCTGCACTCTGTGCTCACAGACCCTCCTGAAAGCCCTTGCTAATGCTGCATTTGCAAAGAGACACTGTGTGGGCTTTCAGAAGTGGCCCTTGGCCTCTGTCTGCCTATCCAACCTCATCATCCATTTCTCCTGCTCTGTGGCTCATGGGGAACTGAGCCGGTTTCACATTCCTGAGCTCCTGGTGGATTCTCCTACCTGCATTCCCTCTACAGGCTTTTCTGACCAGGTCAACATGAACAGTTTCTCCTATGCCCGCCAGGGTGCACCTCATCTGCTCTGGGATGTTGGTGTTTGTTCATCCTGTCAGCTGATCTTGGCTGTTGTGTTGACTTCCTGTGGTCTGCCGTACGCCATGATTATCACTGGAAATTAAACAGTTAGTGAAGCCCAGTACGGTCCCTGACCTCACAGAGCTGAAGCTTTACAAGGCAAGGCACATCCTGAACAAGATAATCGCTCAGCTAGAATTGGAAGTAGCCCACCTCTGGAGAAGACAGTGACAGAGATCCGACATCAGGGCAATCAGCCCTAGCTGTAGGAGTCAGCAACCCCTACTTCTCTTCTTCCATATCTCCCCAGACCCATGGCCCTTATCCCTTTGAACTACATCAGTGCTGTTCAATGGTGAGCGCCTTGAGTGTCTCAAGAGGTAAGATCAGAACTCTGATGTAGCTCTGATTATGCTTAGGGTGTGAAGAGAAAACTTTCTTCTCTGTACTGAAGCACTGTCCAAACTAGCAAGAATAATTACTCAATACCTAGACCTAGAAGAGAAACATGTGAACATAGCTGGCACATTTTCCAAAGAACAAAACTCTCCTTTGCCAGTTGTAAAAGTCAATGGTAGTGATCAAAACAACACCCATATATCCACTCATCCTTCCGTTCGCTTATTCAGGTACCCCTATTTGTCTACCCAGCCATTCATTTAGTTGCCTAAATACCCATCCATCTATCCAACCAGCCATCCATTCATCCACCCATCCATTCAATCCACTCATGTATTAACTTGTCCAACCATCCATCCATCCCGCTTTTCACTCACCCACTCATATATCCATCTAGTTAATAACCATTTATTGATCCCCAGCGTGTTACCGAAGCCAGAGAATGTGGAGAACAATCACCAGTGGGTTCTGCCTAGGGAAGTTCCTTTTGCTTTCCCAGTAGAACACTGTTAGGAATCCTTCCTCACTCCCCAGACAAGGTTACCTGTCTCACACCCCACAACCCTACTACCTTTCCTATCATCCCAAGAGGTGTTGTTCCCAAGCTCCCTGGTGACAATCATCGTCATATATCATACTGTATTCGATCAGTATGAGTCTGCTTCTTTCTTCCACAGGACTATGTGCTGCTGTGTCTTAATAGTGTTATTTTGTCACATGGCTCTAATGGTGGTTTTTTTATGTGCCTGCATGAATACATGACGATTAACACAAATAACTTTTGAGGCCTTTATCTCAAGGGGGTGAACTTAACAGGTAAAAGGACTACCACCTATACAGAAAACCACAGAGAAAGAAAACCAGATCAGGGGTGTGTACAGGCATCAAGGGTAAGTAGAGGCAAAGGACATTCCAGTCCTCTGGAATGACACATGTGAAAGCACAGAGCTTGGAAAACACAGATCTGCAAGGAAAAAGCAATGCCATCCCTGAGAGTCCAGCTCCGAGTTTAAGAACGAAGCATGGAAAAAGGAGACTTCAAACGTTTGATGGGCTCTTCCTTTCCAAACAACCAATACAATCAAATCTCAGGCCTGACCTCAGTTACCTGAGAAGGAAAGTGGGAGTGTGATTACTCAATATGTATCGTTATGGAAATATATTTCTTAATTTCTCTTTCAAATTCTTGCTCCTAAGAGATAAGAATTCAAAGCAGAAGAATGAAAACCCTGAATAAGTGAAGGCAGGATTTGCTTACAAGTGAGAGTGACTATACATCCTGTGAGCAGCTCCACATGGAAAGATACTTGTGAGTGGGCCGGAGTCTTGTCTGTGAGGAGACAGCAAGGGAGGAAGCCAGGGAAGGACCCAAAAGGCCGATAGGGATTCCATCTGGAAACAGCGACTTGTATGGGTAACGAATAGGGCCTTCACTGAACACCCAAATCAGGTGGAGTCTGGGAAGAGTTCAGTGTGTGTGAGGCATTCTGGGAGTCTCATGGTGTCTCCACATGGGGCTTAACTTGCACAGGACCATAATGGCAAGCTCTCCTTCCTGGTTCTGACTGAGACACAAGTGCATGTTAGGGAAGTGAGCAGACTAGATTGACAGATTAACAGGTGAGTTACAAAACAGGGTTGGCAGACATGATCAGAAACATTGTGTAACTCACCTGTTCCTACAAACCCTTCCTGCCTAGCTCCCCCATATCCTTTTTAATGCTTGTTCTGATCATCTCTATATGGGTGGGAGGCCAAAACTGTGAAACAGCCATGTGATTCTGACTAATCCCTTCACAGACAGAAATTATGATTCATTCTCGTCTTCTACCTACCTGCCCCAGCTCTACACATGCAGGGAAACCCCACTTCACACTGCTTAGTTGCCAAGAAGAATAGGTTGGCATGGTTTCTGTAGCCTTAGGGTACCTTTTAGTTAAATGGACTCCTCTGTTGAAAAGAAGAAAATAG
This sequence comes from Ochotona princeps, assembly GCF_030435755.1. NCBI lineage: Eukaryota > Metazoa > Chordata > Mammalia > Lagomorpha > Ochotonidae > Ochotona > Ochotona princeps. The sequence goes on from NC_080857.1 coordinate 4,382,708, forward strand.
GTACTTTTGTCTGAAACTTAAATCATTAATAACACTTGACAAGCAAAGTGTTGGTAGTTACTGAAACACTGAGTTACATGTCACAAGAGACTCTCAGGGTGCCCTGGGTGAGAGCATAAACAAGGTGCATAGTGGGTCCTCAGGTTTCCATCTCACCTGGTCGGAAGGGGAGGAGCGAGTGGTGCGAGGGATTCAGAAAGTGAACTTCGAAGAACTTCATGGCTGAGTTGGTACCAGGAAGGAGCATCCGGGGAGAGACTTCATATGTTCCGTGACACATACGTCCTCTTCTAACACTGTCCTGGTAGGTAAATACAGTTTCCAGATGGCTCCAAAGGCTACCTTGTATGACAATGTTATGCTATAAGGCAGAAGTTAAAGCACCAACATGTGCCCAGGCCACGGCCATCAGAACTAAGACAGAATGTGTATTACAGTGTGTGAGCGCCCCTGACCAAAGTGAGCACTGGGAGGCCACGGGGACTGAAACAGGAGGATGAGGGCAAGCCTCAGGCAGCAACACAAGCAATGGAGGATGATAGTTGGCCACAGAACAACAAGGTAGAGAAAGTGAGAGCCACCCTGAGGGCATTAGGGTCTGACAGACCTGAGGAGTGGTCTGTGGCTCGTGAGGAGCTGCGAAATAGGGGCAGCATTGAACAGAGACTGGCTCTCTTGCAGTTGGAACAGACATGGCTGCTCATCTTTCTGTTTTCCAACAAGCAGGTGCCAAGTGGAATTTCTGCTCCCTCGACCCACCCCACTTCTTGTCAGCAACTAGCAATGTTGATGTCTTCTGCGTAGAGAAAGAGGGATTACCTGGCAGCTGATCTCTGTTATGACATGTATGTTCATGGCGAGGAGTGAGAGAAACTCACCAGTGACAGAGAGACCCGGAAGATGCCTTGTCTTCCCTCATAAGTGAAGACGGATGTCATAACAGAGGATCAGGCTTAGCCTTGTGGCCATGCGTGGAAGCCCCCCCTCCACCCATTCAGCAAGGGAGAACTTCTGTGGATAACCATCAGGGAAAGGAAGCGTGCTTGAACGTGAACTTCCCTGTCAAGGCCGTCATCTACGAATGGGTGTTTGCAAGGAACGCACTACCAGCTGGAAAGACCTCCTGGTTGGTTTATAACGGCAAATTCTGTGGCTTAGCTAAGCAATGGATGCTTTTTTTTTCTATGTCTGTGTGCACGTGTATTGAACATTTCAGAGCTCCAAGGGGGAGACGCCATTTATAGACAGCAATCTAGTTGTTCACGGTCAAGTTAAGGAACAGGAGAAACGACAGTGTTTTTATGACAGCACTTTTTACCACTTTCCCTTTGACCTAAAACAGTCCCCACATCCAAAAAAAATCAGCCTGCAAGCAGGCGGGGGCACCACTGTGCCAGGAAGGAAACCGACAGCCAGTTCCACCACCAGCAAAGTGACATCAGCCCTCCGGCATTCTTCATCGGGAACTGTTTTGCCAGGGAAAGATGTAGCACGTCACCTTAATGGGGAAGATACTAGAATGTGGTTGAGGAAGAAGGAAGGAGAAAAGTGACCATCCATGCCGCTCCGTGTCTCTGCTTTAGATGGCATCTGCCGCTCTCCCACAGCGATGGACTTGGTGCACAGAGCCGATAATAACACGCGTGGACTCCGACTGATGGTCAAAGCCGAAGTTTATTAGTGGCATCAGACTTTGTACACTGAGGGTAATATGGAATAAGGGAGGAGGTATTGAGCTTATCAACAAAGCCCATCAACTGTTTTTATACTCTTGTTTGGAACTCCTTTCTTTTTAAAGGTTTATTTATTTATTTTTTTAATTACAAAGTCAGATATACAGAGAGGAGGAGAGACAGAGAGGAAGATCTTCCATCCGATGATTCACTCCCCAAGTGAGCGCAGTGGCCGCTTCTATGCCGATCCGAAGCCTGGAACCTCCTCCGGGTCTCCCACACAGATGCAGGTTCCCAAAGAATTGGGCCGTCCTCAACTGCTTTCCCAGGCCACAAGCAGGGAGCTGGATGGGAAGCAGGGCCACCGGGATTAGAACCGGCGCCCATATGGGATCCCGGTGCGTGCAAGATGAGGCTCTATTGTGGGTTGTTTCAAGGCAGCTTAACCCACTGCCCCATGGTGCAGGCTGCCGGCTCCTGATGTGATCCACGGCTGCTTCTTCTACAAGTGCTCTTATTTCCTGAGGAGCTCCTCCTGAGTGTGTCTTTCCACTCTCTAACCTTGCCCTTCTCGCTATCCATGAACGCAACGAGAAGATTCAGTTCCTGGGATTTCTTCCAAAGCCCTCAGTGTCCTTAAGGCTCATTATTTATTTTTAACATATATTTACTTAAAGGCAGAGAGATGAGCAAGGTAAAGATCTTCCATTTCTTGCTTTACTCTCCAAATGTCCACAACAGCTGGATGAGGCTGAAGCTGGAAGCCAGGAGCTCCATATGGGTCTCACACATGGGTGGCAGGTTCCAAACATCTCCGCTTTTCCCAGTTGCATATTCAGAAAGCAAAACAGGTGAGACTGAACCAGTGCTCTGATTTGGAATGCCAGCATGGCAAGTGACAACTTCACCTGCTATGCCAGGACATCTGCCCCCTTCAGTCTTACCCTCAAATCAGCTGACACATGTTCCCTTGGCAGCTCCACACCCTTCTGCCTGCAAATGCAAGGGCTCTTCCCGTCCGCTGAACTCCACCTCCAGCCAGGTGTGCAGTAGGTGTTGTTTTGTTTTGTTGGTGGTTGTGAGCACAAACCAGATGTCCACCTTGTTGACCCCAGGGTTGCTGTGGCTGTGCATTGGTCCCTGTTTCTCTGGACCCAGCACCTGTCAACACACAGTAGGTGCATCACATTGACTGGAAGAATAATTTGGAATTACCTGTTTAGAATTTAGAAGATCTTTTGAAATGTGGCCCACACCAAGCCATCTAACAAAATCATCCTTGACATCACTTCTCCGAATGATCTAGGTAGCCCTGGAGGTGTCAGCTATGCACTTCAGTCATCATTTGCTTTATCTGCTAAGGAAAGGCCATGATCCTTGATCCTTTAAGTGTCTGTAATCTAGAAAATACCTTCTTGAATCATCCTGTGGCGTTCCTCTGTTCAGATTCAGTCACGGGTGTAAGGCAAGACCATTCAACACCACCCGTTCAACACTGACCATTGGCACCATGTCCCACTGACATTCTTCAGAGCTAACAGATTGTCTTAAAATGCATTTTATTGCTGCAGCTCTGTCATGCGTTTGTAACACATAAATACTTGCACTGGTATAGTGTTTCTGTAATGTATGAATCCAAGTGATCTCTTAAATTGAAGATCAAACTGAGTTTGACCGATAATTGTATAAATGTCATGAATGTTTTCATATTCTTTGAGGTTTTAGTTGATTGTTCTTTCAAGATTCATAAGAAGCCAAAATGATTTAATGTCAAGTCTACACGGCTTTTCAAAAGGAAGATAGAAGATGATTTTCTTCTGCTTGCCTCCCCATGCTTGTTCACAAGTTAAATTTCCAGGCTGATAGTGACTCTGAACTGTATTGATTCTGCTGGCTGAGGGTTTTTTTTTTTTTTTTTTGTAACACTCATAAATCTAGAGGATATAAATCCTTTGAATTCCTTTTTCTAAATAAAATTTCCATGTTAAGGTCATTTTTCAGATAGGGTTTTAGCTTCTGCAGGAAAGCAATGTCTACAGTTGAAGTCATAACCGTTTTTAAAAGCCAAGTATTCTGCAGAAACTTAGGCCAAAGCACAATGTGTAGTTAATTTCCCTAGTCACATAAGTGTACATTGTAAACAAAAAATGGAATTTCTTGAAATAGACTGAAGGCTTGGTTTATTCTTCTATAACTCTGTAGCCCATCCAGGTGGTGTAAGAGACACCTTTTACCTCTGGTGATAAGACCCACCGGATAATGTCCAATTAGAGGCCACACCAACTCCATTCCAAGTAGGAATTCTATCAGCACAGCCCCAGACTCATGCCTAAAGTCGGCAAATTTAGGATGAGGAATAAAGTCAGCTCCACTCGAAGGCTGCAAAGAGCCAATGCCACCATCTTTCTTTTTTGTTTATCCGTTGTCCTCTCAAAGAGGCAGCCTCCAAGCTACCTCCATCAATATGGAAAGAACATTGTATTTGGAATGAAAAGATCTGCTTTCTAATTAGCATCCATAACCACCAAACCCTGAGACTTGGAGAAAATCCTCGGAGTGCAAGGAATTGGGAAGGGGACAAGCAGGGTGCGTAACTGAAGTTTCTCATTCAACTCTGTGAGGGTACACAGAATCGCACCTACAGGTTTCATTCATGTTCTTTTCCTTGTTTTGTTGGCTTTTCTGCTATTCCATCAATGACTTCCATGGTCTTGAAAGAAGGATGACTTGGTGGCCCAGGGAGGAAAAACCCCTCTGTGCTGTAAGGGAATACAGCCAAGTCAGACAAGGCAGAGGATGACCGAGCTCTCTCTCAAGAAAGAGGTGGTATGTATGACAGAGCAGGGAGGAAGGGAAAGAGGGAGGGAAAAAATGAAGAAAAGAAAGCAAGGAGAAAGGGAGGGAGAGAAGGAGATGGAGTAGACACAGAAGGGAAGAAAGAAAACAGGGAGGAAAGAGAAGGAGGAGTGAAAAAGCAAAATTCTAAAGCAAAAAAAAAGAAGAAAAAAAGCCCCATTCAAGCCTGTGTCTGGTCTCACACTGAATAAAATAGGCTCAGAGTTTCCCCCAGACAATCGCCAACTGCTGTTTTGTTACAGTATTACTGGGATTATTAAATGTGAATATTTATGATCTCAATTATTAGGCTTCTTTTTCTTCCCTTTTCTCCCTGCCCATCATACCAGTTAATATTGAGTTCTCATAATGTGCTTGTGTGAGACGCCGCAATTGTAGGACAAAAGAAGCAGGAACAGCGAAGACAGAGTAGAGTGGAGAGATGTTGTAAAATTGAGCAAACTGACTCCAGCCTCTTCATCTTTTCTGTTTTTTTCAGGTACCTTGGTAAAATTGGCCCTTTCTAATTTTCACTGCTGTTTGAAAACAGAGAGATGGAAATACAGCCTTCTCATTTGCTAATTGATTTCCAGCGTGTCCACAACCAAAACTGAGACTTGGCCAGGCCAGAGCCAGGAGCTGAGAACTTCACAAACTCACGTGCTTGAGCCATCACCTACTGCTTCTTTGGAAGGCAGATGGGAAGCAGGGGCGGCAGAACCCGAACCAAGCGCAAAGTTATGGGATGCAACGGTCTCAAGAAGTGTCTTTCCAGTGGCATCCAACATCTGCCTCTATCTTACCTTTAGCAGAAATTAAACAATGGCTGTGGTCACACATGGAAACACCTCGCACTCAGCTAACTCTGAGGAAGAAGCTTTCCCAGTTCAAGGTGCTGGTCTCATCATACTTTCACAGAAATTAAAAAAATAAAATCTCAAACCCAAAGCATCTGTCCTTTCCCTTGTATATGTCAAACAGTAATTGGCAACGGTTGGAGTTTGTTGCCTTTATTGCTTTTAATAGCTGGATAGCCACTGATTGCCCAAGCTGATGGTTAATTTAATTTCTGTCAATACAGTATTGGGGCTGTCTGCATATTCATACCATGATTAACTGCTGCAGAGTCCATAACACTGGTGTTATTAGTACTACATTTAAGTACCTCTCGGGAGAAGACAAATTAAATTATGTTGAAAATGCTGTTGATTATCATTACGGACTTATTTGTAGAGCACAATTACTGATGTGTTGTAAAATAAATCAAATTTTTTATCATCTTGGTATAAATTAACTTTACTGTAGGAGAATGGAAAGTAGAAAAAGTATGGGCCACCTTGTGTAAGCTAACAGAGCACTGAATGAAAATAATAATCACACAGCAACCTAATATTATAGTTTAATAATGAGCTACTTCATGACCAAGAGTGCCTCCTAGACTGCAGGATTCCCACAATAAAACAGTAAGCTCAATGCAACACGCTCTGTTGACTCCAAAGCAGGTTGAGGCCTGGGGATGAATTATTCCTGGACAGTGACTCCAGTGCAAACTGAAATTCTTGCTGGAGCAATTTAAGGAAGGCAGGTCTAAGAATATGATTACATTGACATCATGTGTGTGGTCATCATTGTGCTTTAGCCATTGCCGTACCATTTACAGGGTTCTGTTCTCAAATAAGACAAGTTGGGCAAAATCCAGTACTTACAATCAATAAGCCAGAACCCATCACCTCTGTAATTGCAAGGGCATGCAGAGAAGCCAGGCTGGGCCAGTGGGCTGAGGCCTTTCAGAGGCATAGTCACATAATTAACTCTAACTAGAAAGTCTGGTCTCGGCTTGCCCATTAAATGCCAAGGAAGGCGATAATACTATGTGCTCCTTGGGCTATTGTTCTGAGCAATTTCCGCTCATTTAAATAACTAACTGGCTATGTAGTTGAGTAATCTGAATAAGAAGCATATACCACTGGGCTCCCTCATTGAAAAACAAGTGATAAGGTGAGCAGTGGGCTGGGAGAATTTCAGTCAGCCCTTGGCCCCACCATGGGTAGGCTGACCTTGGGCAAGAAGACATGGAGAAGTATTTGACTTGTGTCCTGAGTTTGCTTTCTGTAATGTACAGCACTGGCCACAAACTTAGTAGCTTAGAGTAAGGTACTTATGTCCAACCATTATTTTGAAGTTCTTTAAGTCATGAATCTGGTGAGCTCTTCTTAGGGCCTCAAAGGCTGAGTCCAAGGGGTCAGTCAGTTCAGCCAGTGTCTCATCTGGAGATGCCAGTGGGAAATCTGCACCCAAGTTCACTAGGTGGCTAGTGGGATTCAGTTTCCTGAAGTTGTAAGTCCATCCTACTGCTTTCTCTTAAAATCCTTGACTTAGCACATGACTCCCAGGATCACATGATAGCAATTAAGATAGTGCTGGAAGTTGAGTCCTGATTTAGCTGTTTATCCATGACCCAACCTTGCTACTTGGTTTGGTAACATCTCACACCTGTTCTACTCCCTAATTTGATTCTGTGCACTCATTTCACTAGATTAACCCTGAAGTCTCAGCCTATACATTGCTTTTCCTGGAGCTCCATCCAGGTGCACAAAGACAGGCTCAGGGAGTCCTTCCTGGCCCAGCTCCATGCACACACACCATACCACCCAACCTCCCCTTCTCACAGCAATGACAACACTACTGCAGCAGCCTACTCACTAGTGGGTAGAAAAGCTCACAGACACATCAATCCCATTGTATTTTAGGTATTATAGGTGTGTTTCTGCAGCCATCTCAATACAGAAAGTTTAATTATTTAAAAACTGCTGTCTCTGGAATTCATTTCACTGGAATAATTGTTGTGTTCTTGACCAAATGGTAACACTTTCAAAGAGTTCTCTACCCTAATTGCCAAATAAATAAATAAATAAATAAATAAATAAAGCAAGCAAGCAGTCTTTAGCTCACCACTGACATGAACCGCACAGAGTCAGCAAGGAACTGAATGCTTTGCTCATTTTTGCGGGCATTCTAGAACCTCATCACAGGTAGAAATGATAAAAGATAGCAATTGGCTTCTTTGGGGCTGGTGTGCTATTTATTGCTGCTGGAAATTAAATGCATATACACTGAGAAAAAGAGGAAAATGAAATACGAAAAGGCCTTTCTATGTGAAACGCATCAAAAAGTATCAGTCAGTTTCAGCTTAATGCAGCATCCCAACATTTCGCTTCTCGTGTCTCCACACAAAACTGAAGATCCATATTAGATTGGAGCAAAGTACAGATGAGACGAAGACTTTGAACTGTGTGTAGAAGCTTAAATTGGATTTCTTTATGATTTAGGACATGTTGGGTTCATTCATAATTCATCACAAGTGCGTCTTTGGTTGCTGTAGTAAAAACCAGCACCACCCAGCTCTCCCACGGTGTTCGAGGAGGATGTGTCTGTGTTTGCTACATGAGGCAGGAACAGAGACGGAGAGGGAGAAGGTGTGTGGGGTCGCATGTTTGTACATTCCTGCACATGTGCGTATGTGGACAGATGATGCAGATTGGGGCTCGAGGGTGACTGCTTCAAACCCTCTCAAAATAAAGACAGGCCAGAAGAAGTCAGAACCGAGAGAATGTTGTCACTTCATATGAACCTCAGGAAGTGTGCAAATCAAGAGCCACACATCAGCTTGGGCTGGAGTCACCGAAGGCATCGCAGCTATAAGCCTGACATTGGTAAGGCGTGCTCTGCAGGTGGAAAGTGACATGCTCGGGGAGCGAGTTCATCCAGACCTGTCTTGTTAGTGGTGAGCTTTCCACGGCTCCCCACATGTCCTGTGCACATTTCTAAGGGACCACCTCGCAGCTGAGGTTTTGTTGTTGCTTCGGTGTCTTTCTCCTCTTGTAGCCTGTGGTTGAGTCTGACATCCCTCCATTTCTGGGACAGAGTACAGCAAAGTGTTGAGTGATGCGTCTTGACGTCTAGTCACTGAGCGCTGTTTTAAGGCAGAATAGCAACTTATCGGATTATAGCAACTGGCCTGGCTTGTCCTGGTTGACACTCTTCCCTCTACATTCACTTCATTTTGCTTTGTTAATAAGATTTATTTTACTCATTTGAAAGGCAGAGTTACAGAGAGAGGAAGAAACAGAGTGAGAGGAAGAGAGAGCAGAGCGAAAGAGCGAGAGTTCGAGTGAGAGAGAGAGAGAATAAATCTCCCACGTGCTGGTTCACTCCCAAAATGACTGTGATGGCTAGGGCTTGGCCAAGCCCAAGCCAGGAGATAGGAATTCTGCCTGGGTCTCCCAAGTGAATGGCTGGGGACCAAGTACTTGGACCATCTTGTGTTGCCTTCCCAGACACATTAGTGGAGGCTTGGATCCGAAGTGGAGTAGCTGGGGATACACACTATTGCTACAGATAGGATACCAACAGAAGCAGCAGCCTGACCATTGTGCCCCATGCTGACCCCTCACTTGTTCCTTCCCTAGCCTGCGTCCAAGGGTGCTCACCAGACTGATTTGTTCCTAAGGCTGCTGTGTCTGACAGACTCTGAGTTCTGTTCAGGTCAAATGAGAAGCAGGGGGTTCCTCTTCTCCTGACAGCGCTAGTTTGGGAAGGGAAGGGGTCACTGTGTTTTGCTACCAAAGGTCATCATTCTGACTCCCCTGGGTGCATGGTGAGCCCTAAGGGTGCTGGCCAGCTCCTGCTGCTCACTGCTGCTCACTGACTGTCACTGCTGCTTCCCTGTGCGTGGGTGTGCAGGTGTGTATGTGCTTCTGAGTGGACATCACTGAGACCCAGTGATAATTAAAGCCCTTTGTCCTTCCAGGAAGCTGAAAATTTAGAAAAGCAGTGGCAATGCATTTTGCCAGCTCTGCTTTGACGCTGTTTAATTGAAGTGACTGGTGCCCCAGAGACAAACAGCTGAGAGGGGCCAAACCACACAGTGCTCTGAAGGCCATTTGCCGAAGCCTGCCTGCTTGCCAGGCTCTTACAGTGGGAACAAGAAAGGAGGAAGCTCTGCCAAAGGAAAATAAAGCCTGGGGCCCCGGGGGAGCCAGCACAAGGGCTGTGCTGGTAGAAAACAAGCCTTACCGTGTCAACAAACAGACAATGAATGGGGCCTGTCAGGAGCCGGGAATTTGGGAAGCTCTGCTTTCCAGGCATTTTATGGTAGCAGCAAAGAGGCCAGGGGGATGCATGTGTGTTGTCAAAGCAGCTCTTCTCATACAGCCAGCTTAGAAGGGCACCATGGGAGCATGTTGGGCAGGCCTAGGTTTCCAGAAAGCCTTGGGCAGCTGGCCTACCTGAGTCCAGGAAGAGGCCCTTGCTATGCCCTGCACGTCTGTGTTCACTGCAAACACACAGATTGAGATTCAAATCCCCAAGGTGATAGGAGGAGGTAGAGGCCTTTGAAAGGGGATGTGGGGGATTTGGGCTGCTGTGAATGGGGCCCCAGAGGGAATTCTCTGTCCACCACGTGATGACACAAGGAACTAGAAAGTACCTAGTAAGAACCAGGAATGAGCCAATGGAACCTATGCTACACCTGTTCTTTGCCCCTGGTTGGTTTCAAGCTGCTGAGAGACACATTCATTCACCAAAGCAGTACCAGGGAATGATGGCTACAGAGCAGACACTGCTCTGGACAGTGGAGACCCAGTGGCATGCACACTCACCAAGTGAAACAGTGCTGCACAGGAAGGAGATCCTGTGATTCAGACAGCTCGGAGGGCTGAGGAATGGGACCTGCTGGGTGGGAGGGCTCCAGGTGGAAGCCACATGCAGCAGAGGTCTGGCAGATGAGAAGGACTCTACCAGACCCAGAGAGGGAGAAAGACAGCATTCACACAGAAGAGTGGCACATGGCAGAACCATTGAGAGGCAGCTCAAACGCTAGCCCAAGCCACTTGGAGCTTCCACTAAGCCAGGTAAGATTGACAGCGAAATACAACCTATATGGGTATCTTTTAAAATTATGAAAAGTGTCAGGTGCAACCTGGGATGGTCAGTGTACACAAGGCCTTGGCACCTGTCCACAGCCACGGCTCCTGTGGCTTCTGTTCCTACAACATAAGAAGACATCACAGAGAGTTTGCAGTGTGTGGGTGATAGAGCACAGGTGACTCCACCACAGCTCACTTTCACCAACAAGTGACACATTCAGGAGGAACAGATTGTGGCAGAAGAGCAGAGAACTCAGCGATGAATCCACTCACTGGAAAACAGCACTACCGACAAGAGAGGGAAAGGTGAGACCTCCCAATCACTGCACTGCAACAGCTGATCGCTCACATGGGGAAAAAGCGAAATGTTGTTTTCCTCCTAGTCGGCATCGGCTGTCATAGCAAAATACTACAAACTGGGAGGCTTATAAGCAACAGACACTTTGTTGCCTGACAAGTCCAAGACCAAGGCAATGAAAATCTGCTGTCTGGTGGGGGTGGGGGGAGTCTTCTCCCCAGTTCCTGCACCAGCCACCATCTGTTCCCTGAGCTCCGCTCACACGGCAAAGGCGCCAGGTGGCTCCCAGTGGTCTGTTTTAATAATGGTACCAACTGCATTCCTGAGGGCCCAATCTCAAGGCAGACAATCTCCCACAGGCCCCATCTCCACATTCCTTCACCATGGGGCCAAGGATTGCAGCACCAGAGTTTGGAGGTGGAGATAAAATTTGGATTTGAAACTGTAAGACACCACCCCAAAACCGAAACTTTCATAGATAATTACATAGCTAATTTAAAGATCTTGGAACCCAATACTGAAGAGTACAAACCAAAAAGGTAAATGTGGATCAGACTGATGACACTGAAATTAACAACCTCTATTCACAAAAATGTTATCCATAGCAAAGCACAAAAGACAAAGCACCATTCAGAAGGTCCTACAAGCACAGAACCAAGACTCAATGTTCATGATGCCAAATCCAAATCAAAGATGAGCCTACAATGTGCGACAAAAGAAATAATAAAGCCAGATTTAAGAAATGGATAATTGGTGTAAATGGAAAATCACAAGATAACCTATGACTGGTGAATTATGTCTACCTTCCCAACATCTACAGTCACAGAGAATTACATATGGACATTCAATCAGAGATCATTTTACATAGATCAGCAAACACTTAAAGGGACAACCATGCTAATTTGATGGGAGGGCATTGTCCGTTCCTGCAAACCATGTGCTTGGTCTAGAATGAAAGGTCAATCGTCAGCTACTGGTAAGAGTAGCGGTGACCGCCCGCATGGCTTTCAAAGAGTGGGCAAGTGATTGCCGATAAGATCCGCATGTGGACCCTGTTGCCAATCCACCTAAATCCCCAAGTGACTAGAAAGAGTAAGAATCCCTCTTACCACAACCATTCGAGGTATTATACATCCATGGTTTCTGTGTCACCACAGCCTCTCCCGCTCTCCTGTGTGCAAAAAGGGTTAAGGATATTTTAGAGAACTCAGACTGTCATATTGGGCACATGGCTTTCACCAACAAGTTCTACGTCTAACCGTTCTTAAGAAAAAAAAACCTGCTCAGGAATGCTTGAAAACTCTCAGCACTTTTTAAAAAGATTCATTTATTTTTATTGGAAAGGCAGATATTCAGAGAGAAGGAGATACAGAAAGACAAAGATTTTTCATCCACTGGTTCTCTCCCTATGTGGTCGCAATGGCCAGAGCTTAGCCAATCCAAAACCAGGAACCAGAAGCTTCCTCTTGGTCTCTCATGTGGGTACAGGGTCTCAAGGTCTTGTGCCATCATCTGCTTCTTTCCCAGGCAGCAAAGACAGGGAGCTGGATAGAAAGTGGAGCAGGTGGGATCCCGGCACATTGAAGGAGAGGATTTAGCCATTGAGAAGTCATGCAGTGCCCTCCACAGCATGTTTTACAAGCAAACCAGGAAATGATCCAGTAGCAAGATGCTGTTGAAAATGCACAATGGTGTATGCATATGTATCCATGTAAGAGCACATGCATATGTGTTACATACAGGCATTGTGCCTGTATGCTGCACATATTCTTCTGAAAGTAGCCTGTTACTCAGTGTCATTCATGGGGAGGATAGTATCTATGTAGCAATTCATTTCCATTGCAGTTATATATTCCATCTTGTGTGAGACTGTGTGTGTGTGTGTGTGTGTGTGTGTGTGTGTGTGTGTAGGTATGCATAAGCATTAGAAAACAATCCTCATCTTTCAGGAGAACATATGGAATGTATTTCCCTTTAGATAAATTCGAAAACTGCATGAAATTTGAGCTCTGTATCATTCAGAGGACAACCACTCCTGAGACGGAGGAAGAATAAACAGACTCAGTGCAACCTAGCCATCTGAGGAGAAGAGGATAGTCAAGATTGGGGAGCAACAGGGGCAGGGTTCCCACAGCTGTGGTGCTGCTGTCATGCACTGAGAGCCCCTAGGTTTTAGTTTGATCCTGTCCTTTTACGCCTCACCCCCTATCAAGCTTAATAATCATCCATAGCAGAGTTTAAAATGACAAGCATGAACTACTCACACCCACTTATACACAAGGCAGCAGGGGCCAGCCACAGCAGTAGGTGTACATGCTGGGGGCCGTTGCCATGGTCCTGGCTTGAGGAATCCCATGGGGTGGTGAGCAGAAGACCCATCAAGGATGGTCAGGTACAAACTGGCAGGGAAGCTGACAGTATGAATGTGGATATGGAAAGGATCCTGCCTGGGTGTGGGGCTTTCATGCACTGCAGGAGCCAGTGTGAGTCAGTGACCCAGCAAGTGCTAGGAGAAGACATTCGAAACTGAAGAGGAAATCCAAAGGATGACCTGGGAGCTTGAGTCAAGAGCCAAACCAAGAGCATGAGTCCAACATCCTCTGATAGAAAAACCACTCACACAAGTAGAGGCAAGTCAGCGTTACATGTTTCATTAGCTTGTATTTTAGGAAGTGGATGCTGATGGTCTGAAAGCAGGAGCACCTGCCCCCACCAGAGGGGCCGTCAGTCTGGGAGAGCAAGCAGAGGCTGCAGGGGAGATCCTTGCAAAGGGTGGTGGCCAGGAAAGCTGCTTTCGGCTGAACCATGGAGGTGAGGGATGGCTCTCGGAGCAGAGAAGAGGATGGGAATATTGGTTCCTGAGGATGGAAAGCTCCTGAGAGCACTGAGATGGAAGAAGGAATGGGGGACATGCAAGCTGGGCTGGATCATGGAGAAGAGAGTATGGCCCTGCTGGCACTTATGGTAGGGTTGGCAGGAAGAGGTAGAGGTTTAGAGCATCATGTAGTGAATACGAGAGGTAGCTGCATGTGGGCATCGGTGCAGGAGTCTTGGGGAGGAACAAGGAGAGCAGGGATGATGGCTGACCAGCCTGGGTGCCCTCCTGGTTACGATGGTTGGGCCTGAGTGTGACTGGCCAAGAAATAACAGTGTCCACCCACTCCACGTATTCTGGGCCCACAGAGGTGTGGCGTGCAAGCCATCCCCACTGCTGGAGAGTCTTCAACTGAGGGGCTCAAGGACATTCCTGCCCTCGTGCGGTTTGTAAAAACAAAACAAAACAAAAACACAGCTCATGCAACTCACCCACTCCCTTCTCATTTTCCTGTGAGGTAAACCAAGGCCTGGGAAGTTAGGAGGCCCTCACAAGGCCCCCAACTAGAAGGCAGCAAGACAGGCCTGGATCTGCCTGACTCCACACCATGCTGCTCTGCCCTGTGGAAATTTTCTCAACAGCACAATAGCTTGGCAGAGCAAATCAGGCCAGCGGGGCTGCTTGTACCCCAAGCACACACAGGAGGCAGCTGGAGTTCTATTTTGGAGCACCATCCTAGAAGGCCCTTCTGTCATCCATTGCCACCTCCTTGAAACCGTAGAGGCTGACATTTATATTTTTAAACTCTTTTTGTCAAAGTGAACGCTATCATTCTCAGGTGGAGGATCCCACCCTGTCGAGCACCTGCAGAGGCAGGAATAAATCGTAAACAAAAATTCCCAGGATTACATAAGATGTTAAAACTGGAACAAAAAGTTGAATTTAAACAAGTTCAATTCGAACTCTAATAGCAATTGTGGAACAATGGAGGAACCCTTTCTCTATTCAAAGTCTTCCAAGAACAAAGAAAATTGTCCCCAAATAAAGCAATAACCTAATACCATATTAATAATAACCTTGCATTTGTATAACCCCCTTCACTTTGTAAAGCAATTTTCCATCTGCCATCCTGTGGAGAGGTAACTTCAGGCACAATTGTAGTTATTAAACAAAGCCAAGAGTTTATTATAAGGTGATAGCCTAACCACTACCAATCTACCTTCCACATTATCACCAGAGTGAAACTTTCTCAAAAATAGCTCAATTAAGATCACTTTTGGGTCGTGAAACATTGGAGTCCTCTTTGGAGGCCCTGTGCAGGTGTCAGAAGATTCTAGCACAGCTTGGGAAACTTGCCGATCTGGCTTCTCACATATTTCCCATCTTGTTTCCTCTCACTTCCTAGGAGGGAATGCTTTTCAAAAGGTTAGAGACCCTGAAATATGAGCTGGGCTCTGTTCCTGCCCAAGCCCTTGGCCCTGTGCAGTGGAGAATGGGCTTTCCCTGACTCAGCCTGGAACACAACCACCCAGTGGCCATGCTAAGGGAAGGCCAGGTGCAACAAAATACCCCAAAGAAACAGCACTGCCTTTCATTGGCCTCCTTGGTTATGTCTGACTGGAAGAGAAATCTGGCAGAGGGATAAAGGCATCAACTCTTATCAAACTTACCCAGACCAAGTGCTTACAAATAAGGACTGACCTGGTAAGCCCCAGTAGTCTTGTGACACTAGCCGCCAGGTCATGCAAGAAAAGATGGAGACTGAGACAGGCCCAGTGACTGTCTCCAATTTCCCTGCTTGTCTGTTCGGCCAGTGAGACCTAAACCCACATTCTCTCTAGCACTCAGTGATACCAGTCCTCAGATACCTACCACACATTCTTTTAAGTGCACACACACACACACACACACACACACACACATGCACACACTCCTGATATGCATGCTTTGTCAGGGACAGGGATACCGCAGAGCCAGGGACGCCCTTCACTCTACTTAAAGGCTATGGAGCTCTTCATGTGAAGCTTGAGCAATTTCTGCTCAAAGGCAGGAGGAAGCCAAATCAGAAGAAATGGGCGCACCGCAGGGCCACCTCAGAAGCAATAGGACTCCATCAGGAATGCTTCCTCAGCCGCCTCCACTGTGGGGATGGGCTGTGCCTGCAGGGACCACGTTGCAGAAAGCGGAGCTCCTGGTGAGGGTTCTGATGACAAGAGGGACGGGACACTGACAGGACATGGAAGGTCAGTGAAACTTCCACGCTGGGCCCAACTCAGGCCGAAGAAGAGTTGATACCAAAGCTGGCTCTCACCTCAACGTTTTGTCCTCAAAAGGAGATGGTGCTGCCCAACCTCTAGGAAAGGGAGGGATAATGACCTCAGGGAGTGTTGGCACTGAAATGTGACCATGAAGACGGTGGGTGGGCCCAATGTGAACCAGGACAGGAGTAGGACCCCTTCTGTCGATGAGCTTTGGTACTTCCTTCTGCAAACAGAAATGACATACACAACCTGGAGTCCGGAGGAACTGATGAGATCCTGGCGAGGGGGATGGAAGAGGAGGGAAGGAAGGTCCAGCACAGGAGACAGCATCTCCTCCCTCCAGTCCTACAGCTTCCAAAGCTCCATGAGATCCATAGAAAATTCCCTAAGAGTGAGGACCAGGCTGTACGACCTTCCCAAGCCCAGCCGTGGTAGTCTCGAGTAAAATCATGGTGTTGGTTTTTATGTTAGCAAGGCCCTGTAATGTTGCCTGCAAGTTCTCAAAGTGTTTTTGCTGTCACAAAACAGATGCTATTCTTCATATTTTACTAATGAGAAAGAAGAAACTGAGAGATGGGAAGCGATTTGCTTAGGGTGCCACCAAGAGTAGCTGATGGAGTCAGAAACTGAAGCTCAACTTAAAAAATCGAGTTATTTTGGAATAAGTTTAGAGATACAGAGAAGTGGCAAAAATAATATAGTTTCCTCGCCCAGTGTGCTCTGCTGTTAACATTTTGCGTTACATAGCACTGCTGTCAAAACTTAGAAACCATCATCGCTGCGTTACTACTGACTGAACTTCCCATTACATTTGGACTTTGCCAGTTGGGGCACAGTGGCCTTGTTCTGCTCAAGGAACCCACCCATCATGTCTTCTGGTGTTCACCAGCAGCTCTCGGCCACCAGGGAAACCCAAGAACAGCCTGTGATTACAGTCCTTCCCTCAGTCCAACAGCAAAGAGACCACTTCAAAGGTCTGGTCAGCCCTGTCCACAACAGCTCTGTCCACAACCGTGTTCTTCCATGGTGTTCCAAATCTGCATTGTCTAAAATGAAGTCAATAAAATACTCCACATGTGGCCAGTGTAACTGCAGCCAGTGTTAACGTCTTGTACTTATGGGGAGTGGCTACACCAAAGACACGGAGTAGGGTTAAGTTAAATGAATTCTTTAGGACTTGGGAGGAATTGGAAGCAAGCCTTACCTTATGCATATTGCTGTTACAAATGAGAACCCACGACGATGAAAATGCCAGGAAAAACACACAGCGCTGAGTACGGGTGGGTTTTTAAAAGTCAGCATTTTTCAGACTGGACTCCTTGGACACTCAGAAACTCCATAGGTGTGCATGATAGGACAAAGAGAAAGAAAAGTGTGTAGTGATGGTGATGAACACAGGCGCTTTGCATTCTGGGACACCCTCTGTCCAGGCCCTCCACCACAGTTACTAGAGAAAGAAGTAACCAAAAACACCATGCAAGCTGTTCCTCTTGTTTACCTGTAGGTTGAGCCCATTGCGGACCTCACAGCAAAGACTAAACCTCACCCTCCTGCCCTCCCAGCCCCTGCCACCCCAGGGATTCAGGTGACACATGGCTGTGGGCTTCACACCTTCCTTTCAGAAGAGTGGAAATTATTGTGTGTGTTTTGGTTCGCTGAGGCAAGCAAAGCAGTTGTTTAAAGAAAAACAGTCCAGTAGGATATTCCCACACCCTCGCCTCCTGTGGCAGGCACTCTTTCCACTTCTCAACAAGACAAACATATCCTCACCTCTCCACTCCCAGCCACTTCTTCTGAGCTTGCAACATGGCCAGCCTTGAGGGACAATGAATTTGGGTGAGCATAACCCTGGAATCCACACTTCTCTTGCCCAGATAGTCACTGTGTCAGCCTCCCTGGAGTGAGGGCAGTTACAGACATCATTTTATGAGATTCAAGGGGAAATCTACTAGGCAGAGGACGCTAAGTGAACTTGCTCTCCCCTCATAGACGTAAGTGCAAAGGACTGCTTGTCACTCTCTTTCCTGGCAAAGTCCTAATTCTTAGAAGTTCAGCAGTCATTCTTCACCCATAGGAGAACATGTGTGAAGCAGGGAAGCCGGGGGAGGGCGATGGTGGAGAAGAGTGTTTGGTCTAGCAATTAAGTAGACCTCAATGAAGGGCCTGGCTTAGATTTCTAATGCCAACTCTTGATTCCCATACCTGCCAATGTGGGCCTTAGTTACGTAGCAATGCTGATTCAAGCAGTGGGCCACTGCTGTCCATATGGGAGACGTGCATGGAGTTTCCCTCCTGGCTTTGGCCTCCTAGGTGTTGCAGGCATTTGTGGAATGAACCAGAGGAATGGGAGCTCCTTCTCTCTCTAGAATAAATTTCAAAATATGTAAGTGGAAGAGAAGCCAAAGACTGTGGAGCACAAATAAAAGGAGTTTGGGTCATTAGTTAAGCATTAAGTGACTGCACTACCCCTGGAATCACCGATCTCTGTTTTTCTTGACAAATGAGATAATAAATACAGATTTAAAAAACATCTTCAGGCAGTTTCATATCTACTAGCAATAAAGTAAATCTGTTCTGTCTTGCACTTATAGAGACAATGCTGTTTGATGTCAGAGGCAAAGAGCAAGTTTGCAACTCACAGGCTTGGTCAATTTCTTGTTGTTATGGGAGTTCAGGAAGAAGATGGTGCTCACAGAAGCGATAAAAGGCTATTCAATCAGGTTGGTTGGTAGAATCAGGACAGAAGAGTAGTGTTTTAACTGTGCATGCAGTGCTCTTTCAACTCCATTCAACTCAGCGCATTAATGGCTCTGTTTCAGCTGGTACCTCTCTTCCCAAGTTTCCAACTCAGATCCAGTTAGCAGAAGATACAGAACACTAAGATCCCTATGAAATTTCCATGCGCAAGGTCCCTCCTCTCAAAGCTCTCTTCACTCTCTCGGGGAAACAAACACTGCAGACCTCTTTCCTCTGCCCTAACAGGAAAACAGGAAAAGTCAAGTCACCGTCACTACAGGGACAGGAGAACATTTGCAAAATGATGGCGATAGATTTTGGAGTCTTTCAGAATATCTCATCCTGTGGAATATTAATTTAGCCTACTTTGTTGGCAGGAGATGTTTGGAAGGGCGCCAAAAATGTATGGCAATTAATCAACGGGAAATAAAATAAACACAAATTGCAGATTCTTGTCAGAAAGTGATGTCCTGATGTCTTGTGTTTAAAGGACAAACTTGCTTCCTTTGTTAAATGGGTAAATCTAACTTTTCTGGATGTATTCTGGCAACAGAAATCATAACATGGCTCAGATCCAGCTGGTCAACCAGAAGAGGGGGTGGGACAGAATGACAGAACTGAAATCTAAACTTTACTCTGGATACTCCAGGCCTTGGATGGCCTAAGACCTTGCTCATAGGGGAAACTTGATACAGTTGCTCTTCCAGCAACTTCTAGACCGACTCCCTGGACAAGGAGCCCTTGCCCAGCCTGGAGCCATCTTTATAGGGCAGAGAGTGTTTGTATTGTTTGGGCAGGCAGCCCCACCTCGTGATTTTGCATTCTAACAGGACCCGGGCTCCAATGTGAGCAGAATGACCTGATTGAATCCCTTTCTTTGCTGACCCTTAATTTTCCATCTACGCCAGGGCTTCCTCCCCACAACTGTGTCAGATAGGTCTGAGGCAAGGATTATCACAAGTGAAAAGGACCGGCAACATAACTAATGTTCATTCGTAGGCAACAATTAGTATTCGGTTCTTCTGGCTCCTCTACAGCTTGCTTCTGCTCTTCCCTATGAAAACTTGATGTAGGGTTTTCATGATAGCCCCTAATCCCAAAGTAAATACCCCCCCAAAGTCTGCTCTCCCGTTGGTTCTCTGGAACCTAATTGAATCAAGCCCGAATCATTGTGAACCCCAGACATGATGGCACAGCCTAATCTGAATCCTCTGTAGTCCAGAAATTTCTCCCATCTCACTTCTGTCTGTCCAGCCTTGCTGCTGACCCAAGGTAAAAGACCAAGAGAAATGTAATATCTAGGTCCTCTGACTGGATTACCACTGGCCACAAATGTACTTGAGTACTTGATACGTGGCTGACTTGAATTGGCACATGCTTTAAATAGAGAAACTGTCACAAATTTTGAATATTTAGTGAAAAATAGCATATTTCATTAATGAGTTTTTATATTGAAGGTATGTTAAATTGCATTCAGATGTAGCAGGCTAAATAACAGATTATTAATAGGAAGTACACATCTTTTCATCATGAATACTAAGAAGTTTAACAATACATGACTTTCTTGCTTCCTTTTTTCTGGCCACCATTTTTGGACTGGAGTAAGCTTCGGGGTATCAGTGATGCCCCCTGGATTCTAGTTGTCTAGGTGAGAGTCTAAAACTCAGCAGGGATGTATTTCTGCCTGGGTCTCTGGGGAGACACTGTCCCTGTCTCATCCAGCTTTCTGATGGTTGCCAGTAAGCTTGTGGCCATGCCAAGCCAATCACTAGCTCCATCTTCAAATTGGCATCTGTTTTTCTGTCTGTGTTCTCTCTGGAAGGGGCATGTATCATTGGACATAGGTTTATAATGACAGTAATCTAGGACGAACTTCACATCTCAGGATCCTTAGTTTGCAATCACACCTGCTGAGACCGTTTCTCCAAATGGGTCAGATTTGTACATTTCAGAATGCAACTGTGGGTTTATCTTCTGAAGGGCCCTTGTCAAGCCACCAAGACCCCTTCTCTAGTGATGGTGACCACTGAGCCAGTGATATGAGGGACAGGTACCTGCAATCTGCCTTATGTCCTTGCTCATGCAGAAAAACTACTGCTGAAAAGCCACCCACCAGGGGAACCCACAGCACAGAGTGAACCCCCTGGGATCTTGACTCGCATTCTGGTCATCTGCCTTGGGGTCTTTCTATCCAGAAATGCTTCCCTGTCTCTCAGTCATAATCCTTGACTATGGCATGAATTTGTCATGGTCTTTTTTCCCAACATGGCCCACAGTTCCTGACCTTTGACATCAAGCTTGCTTAGTTGCATCTCTGATTCTTCATTTATCACCAAAAACACGGGTAATGTCAACATTTTTAGGGAAATAGAAGGCATATGAAATGAGTTCAATTGTTTTGAGTGAGTGCCAAAACGAAACCAGACATAATCTAATAGTCCACGCTTGCCCCAGCGTGTAAGACAATGTGTAACATATGTGCTTGCTGGCTCTTAGCTGAGTTAAGGCCTTTGAAAATGTCATTCTCTTACAATAAAAGTCTCTTCTCTGCTCCTCTTGTGATCATTGCCCACCCCACCCCCATCAGTGTTCTCCTATGTTTCTGTACTTATCAGCTTTCAATTATTTTATGTACTTCCCTACCAATGTTTTGCCCATCTATCTGATTGGAATATTAGTTCTGTGAGGCCAGACTTCATTTATGTAATCACAGGGCCTTGCACTTAAACCAATCCAGATAAGAGTTGTTGTAAGTGGATGGGTGGATGGATGGGTGGATGGATGGATGGATGGATGATTAGTTGGACTGATGAATGAATCCATATAAAAGTGGTAGATGAATAGGTACATGGATTATGGATAAATGGATTATGGATTATTTAGTGATTGATGAATAGGTAAGTAGTAGACAGATACAAGGATGGCTAGACAGATGAAAAAGAGATGATTATTTGACAGGTCAAGTTGTCTGCTGTAACCAGCAGGTCCAGATGAGGTTCACACTACTGAGTCAAATCCAGCCGCCGTCTAAAGCCCTCAGGTGCTAACAGATATTCTTCAGGGAGGGCTGGCTGTGAATTTTGGTTGAAAAGACCTAGAAATGGAAACTGGTGAGAGCAAGAAGACAGCCGAAACCTGCTAAGCTGGAAGGTCCCACATCGTAGCAATGGGGGCAGGAGGATGGAAGAGTTGGCTCCCTCTGTTCTTACCAACTTAAAGTTGATTGCTCCATCTGTGATTGTGAAAGCTATTTAGTTGTGTGTCTTGTGCCCTGAGTTAGCCAAGTGCATACAATTTATGAGGGGAACACTTTAAAGCATATTTAATAAAGCTGCAGGCTTTCACACATATACCAAATCAACCATGTCAACCCTGCTGGCTTTCAGAGACTGGAGGTGTCCTGTGGCAGTGCTGACACTCCTTAGAAGAGTCTATGCATAACAACACATCTCATAGGAAGAGGGGAGACCATGTCTGCTTGTCCCAGACTGTAGTCATGATAGCAATGGAATTGTGATAAAGCTAATCTGCACAGGATGGAAAGCTAAGACATCAGAAAGACAAAGGTGACATAGGAATGAAGGTGGGGTGAAGACAGGAGGCAGCATGACAGGAACATCATGGTAATGACAACACCAGCAATAAGAAGGACAAATCCTTGCACATACTGACTACATGTCAGACATTGCTGTAAATGCGCTCTGTGCACTCTTTCTTCCAACCTCTGCAACTGCTCTGTAGGGTGGCTGCTTTCAGTTTCTTCGTCTTTCAGAGACAAAATGAAGCAGTGGTTAGTGTGACGAGGCAAGTCTCTTCCATGGTCACACATCTATAGCACAGCACATCCAGAAATAAATTCCAGGCAAGCTGAGTCCAAAGTCAATATTCTTGCCAATTGCTTACAATTCCTTAGGAAGCACAGATGAGCTTGGTGCTGCTTCCCATGCCACAGGAAGGAGCAGCAGCAGCCAGAGCTTTGGTTTGCCTTGCTCAATAGAGACTCGTCATTGCTTCCTAGCCCAAAACCCGTCTGCAGGGAAGGGTCACACAACCTTTCTTGTCCATGTAACAGTAGCGGTGGATCCACTTTCAGGTCAAGTGACTTGAAAGCAGCTGTGTGCCTCCACCTTCCTTCTCCTCTTTGATTATCTTGTAAGCCCTTTGTGGAATAAGTAGAGAAATAGTCCATGACCATTCATCTTGGATTGTGGGAAGAAAACTTAGTGTCAAGCCCCATTAATATTTTAAAGCTTTGTTACACTGGGTCATGATTTGACTAGTACTCATGCTATTATGCCTATCATTTAACCTCTGAGTCACCTTCCCCTCCTTTAGAAAATAGTGTTAAGTAGGTATAAGCCATAGGGCCACAGTCAGACGAGTAGAGCTAAGAAGGTGTAAGCTGTAGAGCCAGTCGGATGAGTAGAGCTAGGAAGGTATAAGCCGGAGCACCACAGTCAGAACACATTTGGCATGGATCTGCGGACAGGTTAAATTCTGTGCTCCACAGGGTTGTGGTCAGGTCTGAATATGTGTCCCATCAGGTCATGATGCCATTGGAAGTTTTAACATATGCAGAGCTTCTGGATCATGGGAGACACTCAAAGTTGGCAGCCACTGCAAGATTTACTTTTTGCACCAAGTACAGCCAAGTTGGTTCCAGTTCACTCTGAGTTTGAAGCAACCTATCCAAGTCAGCTTTATTTATCTAATGAAACATATGAACACAATTTTTTATTACATTCAGGGTCTGTTAGATCCAAAGCAATGGCTGGGTTGGTTTTCTGTTCCCACTCTGCACTGAGATCCAAGGCATTAGCAGATGGCAATCCGCTCCTTCTGGCCTCATATTTAGAGCAGGGAAGAGAGGGATTTTTTTAAGCCAACAAGAGTGCTTCTGTGACACCCAGGACGGCCGTAGTCTGGCATCACCATGGGCAAAATGTCTGTTCCCAAAGGTGCTACAATCGACATTTATAAACACGTGCCCATGATTCCCCTGGACAGACCGTCCGTTCTTAAGCCAAACTCTCATGATGAGATGAGAGAACTGTCAGCCATGTCTACAGCCTGGTGAGGTTTACTCATGAACAAAGAAGTGGAGACAGGGAAAATACACCCATTCATCCACTCTGGTACTGAGCTGACATTTGGGCAGACACAATTTAGTTCTTGCCAAGTTAATTAGATAACTCTTTAAATTTTTGTTTTGAAGTAAGTATGGGGGGGATTCCACAAGCATCACGAAAAAATATAACAAAAATGTAAGCTTACTGATGGGGAAAAATGTTGAAAGTCATGCCTAGCTTCTTTGTAATACATGTTTTCCATGAAATTTCTCAAGACCACTGGGATACTTACAGCAAGTTACAAAAGATAAAATAAAAAAAAATAAGAAATCCTGCTCCTTGTTCCTTCTGCCTACACAGTGACAGCAGCTCCTGTATTTGTTGCACACGGCAGAGTCAAGAAATCAAAACTGGCGTGACCTACAGGTCTTAATCAGGGCTCACCTACTGTTACGTGTGCTCATTTATGTATGTTTGTGTGTGAATTTGCTGCTACATGATTCATCATATAGAGCGTCTTTAATCATCTGCATGGTGCTTGTGATGTTCACTCCATTCTAGAATGCACAATTGTCCACTACAGGAAACATTAAAAAGGAGTAATAAAGCTAGCAATATCAACTACGAAGTTTTCCATACATGAAAACCTGTTTTTAGCACTTCAGGCATGTCCTTTCAGAGTTCATTGCTTGTTTTTGCTTTTGTATTTTGGGTGGTAATATTGAGTTCTTATACTATGACGTTTATTAAAGTCAATTAGTAACTTTCTACTTCATTTAATCTCTGAGGAGATCGGCAATTCAGAAGCTAATATGTCATTATCTTTCTTTTACACAGATCCATACAGAGGCACAGCGTCAGTGAATAAGATAGCCTGATCCTAAAGCCTGTCTATTTTATCTTATTGTCACCTCAAAATGCTGTAGATGGAGCAAAGCAAGTATGCATATCCCTAATTCAGAGAAAATGAAGTAGAGGTCCCATAAGCTTGTTGAATAATGCCACATACATTCTAGGAAGAATGAGCCTGGTCCTGGAACTACTTCTTAGGTCAATATTGACTGACATACCAAGGACAATACTAGGAAGGTCTTAGTGAGCCCAAGTCTCCCAGCTTTCACACCTGTGTCCATAACAAGCTGGTCAGACCTTTTGCTCTTGCCCATCCTGGGGTGTGGCTATACCCAGAGTGCTAGCCATCCTCACTCAATCAGCATAGACCCCTCTATCCCTGTACCTGCTGCACAAAGCGTCAGTGTGGTCAGGGTATTTGCCTTGAGCTCTGTTAGTCTGTGTCTTTGCGCATCCCCACATGGAAAGAAAGCAGCCTTTATTCTACTATTATTTGTACTATTAAGAGACCTATACAGATGCAGATAATGTCTGAATGGATCCTTAGCCATATCAAACAGCAGAATTTCAACAAGGCTGCTGCATTAAATTTGAGCTGGCAAGAGCTTATATTAAAAGCACAGTAACGAGCAAGCTTTATGATAAAATTAATGTAATTAATTAGTGTTTGTAAAGGACTTCGAGATCACAGGGTGAAAGGTGCCAGCTAGAGGAAAAGTCATCATAGAAATTACCACTATTATCATCTAAAGACATGGCATATATTATGCACTATATGAGCATTTCCAAGCATATATTCATGTCCCAGCTATAACTATGTTAATTTATAGTAATTTGCAAATCAGGTCTCTGATCAGCCCTGGGAACCTTTTCTGGATCTCTAAGTGGATGAGGTTATGACTCAAGTGGTATTTTAAACTCTATCCTGTGATAACCTGTTAGGGAGCAGCCCCTACCCCTGCACGTGCTCAAGCTAGAGATTCAAATTAGAACTGACACACATAAGCCCAGGATGTACTCATGCACTCTATGGCGTGTCTTTGGGGATTTGGTGGAGTTTCATCAGCAGATCTGTAAGCATCTATTTCATCCTTTTCTAACTTTTCTGGATGCCTCCATTTGCTATTTCTCCCTAATCTAGTGATATTCCTGGGTCTCAGGATCACCCCTTTGCTGTCAGTGTCACCCCTGAAGTGCATAGAATCAAGCCTGCCCTGACGTGGAGCTCAACAGCTCTAAGATGATGGGGAATATTCAATTTAAAGATTAGTGCATCCAAGAAAGGCTTTCTTATTTCTAGCCATTCCAATAGATGAGTCCATTTGAAAACAAAATATTTATTAACTGAGCCACTCAATTCTACAAGGCTTGGGACATTAAAAACATTAAGCTACTTGTTCAACGCCAAAATCACATCAATAGGGAATTGGAAATCCTAAGAGCAACCTGCAAGTCACTTCTACTCCTAACCTGATTTGCCAATTGAGAAGAAACCCCAGTTTCTTTACACTCAAAAGATGTAAATTGTACTGGAGTTTTGCAAACTATTGCCTCCCAGAGTTTTGAAGAAAGCATCGATGTCTGAATAAATGCATTTATTTTTTTCATGAAGACTTTTCTGACTGCCACACTCTATGAAACTTTATAGAAATTATAATAACCTTTAAAAACCCAGCAACACTAAAAACATCATTACTAGAGTGTTCAATTAGAAGCACAAACACTCTGCAAAACAATCTCCAAATGTAATTGTTTAATAGCAACATGCAAATTGAAAAGTGCAAAACAAAATGCCCAGGGAACCAACTGTGCTCTTTAGCTGTTGGTGAATGTTGAGGGCATGTTTTGGTGATAGGAACATGCTCTCTAATGGCTGGTTTAATTGCTGAAAGTCAGTCCTAGATTGCATGTGGAACGTGTCTACACGGAGTGAAGTCTGAGCCAGCTGTCATTAGCTTAGAAAACCCTAGGATCATACAGGGATAACCCTTCCAGCTACAAGGGCCCTCAGAAAGTCCATGGAAGGTGAAATTAAAAGATGCTTGCCTCACTGCCAAATAACGTTTTGGAGTCCAGACACAGTATTTTCACAATGTGAATTCTCCATGAACCTTTTCAAGTCCCTCCACATGTACATGGACTTCAAAGCCGTTCACAACAAAAGAAACACATCTTTGAATTCTGGTCTGCCTTGGACACTACTGTGTTCCTCCCACCTCGTGTCTCCGTCCTATTTGTTTCAGAAAGAATTATCACATGCACTCGCCATCTCATTTCATCTCTGCAGCAACAATTCCATGAGGCCAGTGTTGCTATTATCCCCATCAGCAGAGTGGGAGATGGGATGTGATGGAAATGGAACCTCAAGCTTCCACCTCACATGGTAGCTCAGTGGAGGCCTAGGGCGGAGCTCAGCTACCCAACCCCACAGATTCACAAGAGACAGACCCATGAAACAGAGAGCCACAAAATCATGTTAGCTCAGCCCCTTTGTCTTCCAGGAAGCTAAATGGGTCCTCACTCACCAAGAGACTCAACACTATAAGATAAGAGACACAGCCAGACTTAAGATCCAGTTTAATGCACCCTCATGCCTAATGGGGCGGGCCAGATTTCAGACCCAGATCAACAGCAGTTGCGTGACTAAGAAGAGGGAGAGCTATGTGACCTGGGGAAAGGAGGAAGCTGACTTAGGGGAGTACTGGTTAAATGGATACAGGCCCAGTAGGTAAAGCACGGGGGTTGGACAGGGCACACTGTGCAGGATCTGTGAATGGAACTTCGCTGGTAAGCAGACAGGCCCATCCATTGAGTACCATCTGTAATGTTTTCACACCGCAGCGGCAGTGGCCCCCCGAGGCCTAGGATGTTAATGATTGGGACAAGGTTGCTTTTCAGGTCAAGTCTACAAACCATGTGTGCAGTGAGGCTGAAGACTAAACTCCTGGCAAGACCCAACTTCAGTTGATGTTTATGACCTTGGCTTGCTTCCCAGCAGCCTCTCTTGACACAAGGGATAGGGTAGGAGGAACCCTATGTGTGCTCACGTCAGATCTGTGCTTGGGACCTTTTCCTTTGAGTGTCGTAACAAGCTGTCATCAGGATCATCTGTTGCCACCATCTCCAACTTACATGGCTAGAAAGTAAATGGTAACTGCATTTGACATAGACGCTTTATCCATCCATTGGGATAACTTCAGGCTGGGAGCAGCCATTGTTATTAATGTCATCATCATTACCATTGTTATAATCATCAATTGCATTTTTAAGTGGGAGAAATAGTGGTAGTTCTGATTCTTTATTGCTATGCCACACGATATAGGGCCTTAAACTGATAACCCTTTGGTTATCTATCTTGCTATTTGGAGTGTCAGAAAATCAGACAGAGCTTGGCTGCTGGTTGTTTTGGTCTCTGCACTGCTGACTTTGGGTAGGGAGTGGTATTCAGTAAGAAATTAGTCCAGGCTGGAGGACTCAACATGGTTGCACTTGCCTAGCATTTTGATGGGGACAGCTGGAAGACAGGGTTTGGCCAGGCTCTCTTCTCTATGCAGTCTCTCCAACAGAATAGTCAGACATCTTTCTTGGAAGTTCAGGGCTCCAAGAATCCCAGATGGAAGTTTCCAGTGCTATTACAGAGTTTCCAGTTCTAGAACTGGCATATCATCATACCTGCCATATTGAAATGGTCAAAGCATTCTCAGTCCATCCCAGATTCAAGGCCAGCATCTCTCCTCATAATGAAAGAACTGTCAGATATCCATGGCTATCTTCAATTCACTCCAGACTCTCTCTCTTTCTCTCTCTTAATAGAAAAGTATACTCTGTCCTTCCTGAAATCCCTGAAGTCCCACTCCAAGGTGACATTACTTGAACTAATATTTGTTCATCGGAATCACAGGTGCAGAAGAGGCTCTTTGGGTGTAGTAACACCCTGGTCCAAACTGGCAATGTTTCCACCAACATAATACCCTAAAATGTCAGGGAGTTCTATGGATCTCACAGTGACTTGTACCATTAGACTGGAACCACGCTTGTGTTCCTTCCCAAGAGAAACCCTATCTTGTTCCTGAGAGTCAGAGTGTCCTGACACAACACCCTTAGAATCTCCAACAGCCTCATCTTTTGGTCAGGTAGAAAACGTTGCCCTTAGTAACTTTACTAGGCGTACTGTTAACTCACACTGGCTTTTCCAGAAGAAGGGAAATCAGTGATAGAAGAACCACAGCTCAGTGTCTTCACCCTGAGGCCATGCGGGACCAAGACACCATTGGATTTGTTCTTTGAGAATGTTTCGCTGCCTGCAAAGATGGCCCACAGTGTTCCACTTCCTGTATATTCTGCTCAAAAACCAGACAACTTTATCTTCACCTTATCTTTCTCTCCTTGTATTTTATCACAGTCCAGTAGAAGAGGTGGGTGGGCACTTTCACCACCTTGCCAGCAGGGGTCTTCAGCCGGGTCACAGGGTCCCTCAGTGTCCCTTCTGTCTCTCACATTTTACCCAACTGTCACGTACTACTAACTTAGATGCCCTTCCCTTCCAGCTTCCACAAGCTTTTCTGCCTTGGCCCAGCCAGCCTCCACAGCCCCACACTGCCTCTCCAGCTTTGTGGTCCTGGGTCCCAGCATCCTGCTTCCTCCACCAAGTCATGGATGGCTATTTCAGGAAAGACTGCAAGGCTAAATAAAAACATGTATTTTTAAGATTTTTCATATATTTTATTCATACAGTGATGATACATATTATAATTGATCCACACATATACATTTAAGATTCATAATTATTTAAATCGTGTCTTGGGATGACCGTTTATTGCATTTAAAACTGTTTCAGGTTACCCAAAATAGATGTCACTTTGACATAAACTTCCTGATTTCTAAATCTTGCTTCCATAATGCTCGAGGCAAAAAATTTCATCTAAATATTATTGAATTCCAGCACGACATTAGCATGCAGAGATATTTACAATAACAGAGCCATTACAACTCAATCAAAAGCTGATTTCAGCCAGAATTATGCAGAATTAAATCTTGCAGGATTCAAATTATTAAAAATCAGAGACTCAATAAAGTGTGGTCTGGAAGTCCCATTTATCAAGGGACTCAGAGTGCCTCTATAGTTATAGTGACTTTTCATATATATTCTGCAAAAATTTGCATGCATTTTAAGAGATCAGAGTTTAATTCTTAAGGAATTCAAGTAGCTATGCTATATTTATAAGGCAGTGGAAGCCAGCTCTGAAACTCTGCTCAGTGTTTCCCTGCTATGTCTCACATTTGAAATGCATGGATTTTTATTTCTGGTTCCCACTGGGTAGAAGAAGCCACAGTGAGGGTACAAATAGAAAACGCTTTACTCCAATATGAGCCAGATCAGGATGGAAAGTTATTGCAACAAGCCCATGACCTCTGTATTTTTCTGAAGAACAATCCAAGTTCTCGAAAAACTGTGACTTGTCCAAGATCACATGACCAATAGCGGAATTTTTTCACCTTTTCCTTACTTCCTGGTTGATGTTACCTGATGTGTGGATGATAAAATCAAGGGAGATGAACCTGCAAGGGAGAGGAGACAAGGCAGGGCTTCTCCCCTCCAGGTGCACATCTTACAAGCTAATCAAAACTTAGAGATGCTTGGACAGTATCCAAGATCACGCCAAACATAGAGCACAGGAGTACAAAAACAGCGGAAGTACAGTTTTGGTTCTGCTAGGGAAGTCAGACATACTAAGACATAAAAGAGATTATGAAGGTCTTGGGGGGTACTGACAAGACAGCTCATTCACTTGGAACAAGTTTCCATTGCCCAGCCCAGCCTCCACCATCTGGAGCCCTGCTGTCCAGGCTGGATCTCATTCTGATCTTCAAAGAGTGACTTTGGCCAGGCCTCCATAAAAGTGACAAAAACAACAAGTGGGAATAGCAAATGTTCTTAGGAAATGTTATGACTACTTTCTTTGACAGAACTCATTCAGTAGCTCCAAGCTCCAGCCTTCTTGGTTCTAGCCATCCCCAACCACTGTTCCCAAGAGAAGCAAGTGAGATCTTCTCTCTGCTGAGCTTGAGGGTGCTTTTCTTTTGGAAATAAAAGTATCTGAGACTTCATCTCTGTGCCAAGTAAGGAGCTTGACAAGTCTCACACAAAACCTCACTCAGGTGCACCAACCCACATGTTGCTTGTTCATAGGGCCTGTGAGCATTCGGACTGCAGTGAATGAGCTCATGATATATTTCTCTAGCTCTGGTCCTCCTGGGACCCCGTTCTCCAATTCAGGAGGCTGGCCTCTTGAAAGTCTGGAGTATCTGCCCCTCTGTAGAGGATTGGTACCCTGTCTTTGAAGTGGAAATACCATGGGTTTCCATCTTGGTCCTGGAGCTGGCCAACAGATACAAGTTATGAATTCCACAGTGTTTCCATCAGACAGGTCTCCTGGCCACCCAGTCCCACAGTGTCACTAGTTAAGACAACCGCAGGAAGGCTGGGGCGTTGGGGGTGGCTGGAGGCATGAGTATGCCACCAGACCCCACCTCAGAAAATGCTACCAAAAGGAGACACGACTGATGGTTTGTATCTCCATAGCATTCAGCAGCCACACTTGCTTAGCAATGTCCTGAGGTCACTGGAAATCCAACACTCGTGTATTTCTCTTTCTCCCCTTTTACTACCGTCATGCTTACAAATTGTTTGTGTGTGTTTTATGTTAATCATTATCAACTTTAAGGATGAAGTGTGCATTTTGAGGTTGTTCTCGCTCAACCAATATGCCCTCTTCTTGTCCAGCACACCTGCTCACAGAGCTCCCTCCCTATGCGTGGATCTGGTGCCCGACCCTGTGGTCTGCTTTGGCCACTGGAAGAATGACAGACATGTGATACAGACCTGAAGTCCAGAGCCAAGTGCAGCCATCCCAGGAAAGATCCTCCTCCTCCCTCCAGTCTATCAATAGATGAATGAAAATAAAAAGCAAACATGTGTGCCTGTTAGGCACTGAGTTGCAGTGCCATTTGATAGGTGGAATTACCACAACAAGTATCACAGAGACAGCTTGCGTTGTTACATTCTCCAAAGTCTACAGATACTGATTGGTGTAGGGATTGTCCTGCGCTGTCCTAGGTCCTGGCCACAGAAGGTCGATGGCTCCAGTGGATTCGCAAAGTGGCATCTGTTTCACTTCCAAGCACACCGACACCTGTCCTCTAAAAGCCTCCATCCCAGTGACTCACTCAACGGGAAAAGCAAGCTTTCCCCTCACACGTGCAGGAGAAAAGGGGCAGATCCTTCAAGAAGTTGTGAAAGAGACTCCGCCACTTAACCATCAAGAAGCACTGAAGTCTCATTCATCTCACAAAATAAAAAATCAATACTGAACTCCGCTCGACTTGTGTAAACTCCAGAGAATGAGCCATGGATATAGTCTAGCTTCAAAACAAGTTCAAGCTATTTCGTGTGAGCATATGAGTCATCCAGTAGCAGAGAGAAGAAGTGGGGACTGACTTCACAGAACAAAGTGAACCTTCATCATGAAAAGCCAGGGTTTTATTTGCTATTGTCTCCAATGCAGTGATGAAGCTTCACTTCTAACAGTTATTCTACCTGACGCATCTAAACTCATATCAAAGTTGTTTCAACCTCCGCCCTATCTACATAACCCATGTGACAGTCTGAATTCTACAAATGTAGACCACGTGCTTGAGGGTGTATGCTGAGTAAACGAGAAAGAGAGAGAAACTAACCGTTCACAAAGCCCCCAGCTGGAAACCAGCAGGCAGAGAGGTCGTGGGCCAGTCCACCCAGCTACAGCCACCAGAATCCTTTTCTGCCAAGGGGATAGAACTACTTCACTGAGAAACAAGCAGTTACAGAAGAGGCAGTGGGACTTTTTCCTGCAGGACCTAATGGGATCCTTAATAGGATCACTCACCAGAGCCTATCCCTACCCACCCTCAACCACCAACTGAAATTCTCAAAAGATTCTGAACTCCCCTGGCCTGGCAATCCTGTGGTGCCTGACACTTGGGCTGAACACTGCCTACCTGGCACCAGCCTGAGGGCATCTCTCCAAAAGCCCTTCTCCCAAGAGGATCTGCAAAACTTGAAGACCCAGAGTTCAGACAACTGGAATCCCACAGCCAGTGCTAAAGAGTAACATTGACAAAGCTATACCAAAAGGCCTTTGGAACAAAAACTGAAAGACAAACAAGTTTCGCAAAATGACTTTCAGCAACTCCCCAGATCCCTGAAAACACTTGTCCTTTAGCCATTCTCCCAACTCACACACATAAAACGACTCTTTAAAAATAACCTTAAGTGGTCAGAATCGTGATGTAGAAGGTAAAGCCACCACCTGTGGCACTGACTTCCCACATGGACACCAGTTCAAACCCAGCTGCCCAACTGCTCTACTTCCCATCCAGTGCCCTGTTGATGACTTGTAAAAGCAGTGAGGGATGGCCCAAGTGCCTGAGCCCCAGCACCCACAAGGGAGACCTGGAAGAAGCTCCTGGATTCAGGTCAGCCCCAGTTCAGCAGCTGCAGTCATTTGATGAGTAAACCAATGGACGAAAGGCTAGCGCTTGCGCGCGCTCTCTCTCTCTCTCTCTCTCTCTCTCTCTCTCTCTTTTTCTCATTTTGTCTCTGCCTCCTGCTCTGTCTCTGTAATTCTGCTTTTCAAATGAATAAAATAAATATCTTCTTTTACAAAAAGCAAAAATGACCTTAGAATCTTGAGCATATTTGCACTTAAAATTCTAAGGTTTGATTTTTTTGCCTCTTGGTTAAGATCTATACTTAGTTTTGTTTCTTAGAGGGTATGAGTTTCCTATTTTCAAGAACAGCAGCTCTGTTAGAGTCGAGAGCTGTTAATTTTGCATTGATTTACCTTCTGCAGGTGTGGCATTCCAAAGTTGATGGCTCTTAAACACAGCCCTTCGGGTGACTTCTGTCACATCTACAGCAGATTAAATTATGAGCTGTGCAGTGCCAGTAGATTTTGTTGTATCAGAATTTTTTGAAAACTGGTAATTCATGTGTGGCATAGACCCGAGCTCTCTATTAACCAGAGTGGTTGATTAAAGAGCCGGCATGTGCCTCCATCAAACTGAGCAACTGGCGTCCCTCCACCTAGGTATGGATGCAACACCTAAACTTTTCCTTGCTTTATATTATAGGATTCTGGCAGCATTGTGCCAAAAAGAAGAAGAAGAAGAAGAACCATGGAAAATGGAGTCAGAAGTTGTAGGTTCTGTGTTTCTTTGCTAGGACACATTCAACACATTCTCCCTGGATGAATACATAGATCAATAATTGATACTTTATGGAAATGATGGGGCGGGGGGAGAACAAAAGCTTGTTGAGTCCTGACGCAGCCACGTACTTCTTTTTTTTCTCAGGCTCCTGGGCAACTTCTTCAAAGCTTGGTACATCACCCTGCCCACAGTTTTCCCTCTCCTTGGTGCTGTCCAAGGGAGAAGGCACATTGTGGAGCAGGACTCACAGGAAGCGCAGGCAAGCCCAGGTGTGTAAATAAAGGGAAGAGGGGCTGGGCTGGTGGCCAGGGCCCAAGAGCAGGGGAGGCAGGTGCAGCCGGCGGGTTCCTGGGTGCTCCCCTGACCCGGAGTCATTGCTGAGGATGCATGAGGTGAGCACACGGAGAATGGGCCTCCATAAGCAGAAGAACAGAGGTGCAAATACTGCCAGGATTGTGCTAAGAAGCCACACTGAAAAGACCCAAGGCTCCAGGGAACCACCAGGAAACACAAGCAGAATGTGGAAACTGGAAAGCCCCGACAGCCCGTAGCCACAGTGGCCACTACAAGCATGGTCGCAAGGCTGAAGACCCGTGCCGAGTGAGGAAGAAGGGTCTCAGGGTCTGATCCATTAACAAAAGGAAGGAGAAGCGATACTAAAGGCAGCTGCCCTGGAGCAGGCCCGGGTTGGGAGAGCAGGTCAAGGAGGAAGCAAAGATCCTGAGTGCCAACTTACCTGTCACCTCGGGCAAGTCCTGGCTCCTGGCCAGCCTCCCTCCCTCCCTGGTAATGAGCAGGTGGCACCAGAGGACCTGGAAGCATTCTGGGATCCTGTGTTCCAAGGTATTTCCATTTGGTATAGTGATAGAAGCATACACCACCCAATTCATAATTCCTTTACTTTTTTTTTAATTATTTATTATTTAACTTCATTAATTACATTGTATTATGTGACACAGTTACATAGATACTTGGGTTCTCCCACCCCTCCCCAAACCCTCCCACCATGGTGGATTCCTCCACCTTGTTGCATAACCACAGCTCAAGTTCAGTTGAGATTCCCCCATTGCAAGCGTATACCAAACATAGAGTCCAGCATCTTATTGTCCAGTCAAGTTCAACGGCTTCTTAGGTATACCCTCTCTGGTCTGAAGACAGAGCCAGCAGAGTATCATCCCAGTCAATTGAAAGCTCCAACATACCATCAGCAAAAATTTACATCATTATGGAATTAATTGACATAGTAATGAGTAACCAATATGTTAAAAGTAAATGCGAGTTCCCAGCCACCTTCTGTGACCACCTCACCTATACTTCAATTTTAGTTTATACACAACATATAACATTCAAAACATAACATGTTATACATAACATCATATCATCTTAAATTAAGGCAAACATGTGGTATTTAACCTTTTGGGATTGGCTCATTTCCCTTAGCATTATGGTTTCCAGTTTGGCCCATTTGGCCACAAAGAACTGCATTTTGTTTTTTTAATAGCTGAGTAGTATTCCATGGAGTAGATGAACCATAGCTTTCTTATCCAATCCTCTGTTGATGGGCATTTTGGTTGCTTCCATGTTTTTGCAATTACTGATTGTGCTGCTATGAGCATAGGAGTGCATGTTGGTTTCTCATAAAACAAGTGTTCTGGATATATTCCTAGGAGTGCTATTGCTGGATCATACCTTTACTTTTTTTTAAAGATGTATTTGTCTTCATTAAAAGGCAGATTTACAGAGAGAAAGAGAGACAATGAGAAAGATATTCCATCCTCTGGTTCACTCCCCTGATGGCTGCAATGGCAAGAACTGAGCCGAACCCAAGGCAGGAGCTTCTTCCTTTTCGCCCACATGGGTACAGGGTTACAAGCCCTTAGGTCATAACTGCTGCTTTCCCAGGCAACAAGCAGGAAGCTGGAAGGGAATTGGAGCAGCCGGGACACAAACTGGCATCCATATGGAATGCCTGCGATTGGAGGTAGAGGAGTGGTAGCTTAGCCAGCACGCCGGTCCCAATTTATAACTTCATCCACTGGAATTTTTCTCAAGGAAATAATCCATAGTTCAGACATGGGTAAGTGCACACCATGGCGATCTTCCCATGTGGCAGATAAAAGTGACAAAATGGTGATCACTACATGTGCAGCACCAAGGAATGACTGGCACATTGCAACACAATAGTTGGTCAAAGTAAGTGACACTGAGCCTAGCATTTATGTTTTAAATGATAAATAGAAAAAATATATAAAATAAAAAACTGGGGAATTTGATGTCATACTTGAACTGTCACCTGGGATGGCTGGGTTTGAGTCCTGGCTCTAATTTCCATTCCAGCTTCCTGCTAATGTACACCCTGGTTTGCAGCAGGTGATGGCTTAAATACTTGGATCCCTGCCATCTGGAGGGGGAGCCTGGATTGAGTCCCAGGTGCCTGACTTTGTCCTGTTTCAGCCCTGGCTGTTATAAACATTTGGGAACTGATCTAATAAACAGGAAGCTCTGTCTCCCACTGTCTTCCTACCTTTCAAATAAATATTTAGAGAGAGAGAGAGAGAGAGAAAAGGAAGGAAGAGAGAGAGAGGAAGAGAGAGAATGAGAGGGAGAGAGGGAGGAAGGAAGGAAGGAAGGAAGGAAGGAAGGAAGGCAGGCCGGCCACCACAGGTTGGAGTGACACCGTCCCACACCACTCAGGATTGAGCAGCCTATCGTTAAATGCCTGTGGATGATCCCTGATCCTGCCACAGACTCAGCATTGGAAACTCAAGCAAGTTATCCCCCTCTCTGGGCCCAAGTTCCATCATCGAATTAATGGAGGAGACAATGCACTAGATTGTGTAGAGTCTGCATGAAATAATTTTCATGCAGCACCCAGAGCAGTATCTTCCAGTCAATTACCAATGCTGGCCGTTGCTGCAGAATATGTAATGGCAACTGCAACTGTGTAGGAAGGAATACTTACTGTAGGATTCCCAGGCTACATACTACAGCAGGAAAGAAAATCAGAAGTCCACAGTGGCTAACTTCAGAGCAGCAAATAGCATTGATAATTTCAATTTATTTTCTTTCTAAGAGAGTGCAAAATTCTTTTAATAAGAATGCACAGTTATAGCCATGAGATAAAAAAACAGAGTGACTGCTTTTAAAAAGCCATCCCACAAATATTTGTGAGGTGGTGGGGACCCGGAGGCATCTCTATTTTACCACTAATGAGCTGTGTGAGTTTGGCTAAAGCACAGCTCTCTGCAAGCCCCCAACTTTCCACGTGATGTCAGAGGCCACGAGGACAGTGGAGCAGTGCTCCATGACTCATCACCCACCACAGGGAAGTCACCAATGGGAGACAGGGAATTTTGAGGCAGGGCATCTGTCCTCAGAGACCTTGCTGATGCAGGGATGGGCTGTGTTGTGCATGGCAAACATCCCATGACCACAGGAGTTGACTGGGAGGATGAGCAGCAGGAGCTTGAAGCACTTTTGGAGGGGTGTGTGGAATTAGGTACAGGAAATCTGCCGATTATGAACATGTTAGGTTACTAGAAGCAAATCCCTGGGGTCAGCACAGTGGCTCAACAGGCTAATCCTATGCCTGCACCACCAGCATCCCATATGGGCTCTGGTTCTAGTCCCACTGCTCCACTTCCACCCTGCTTATGGCCTCGGAAAGCAGTGGAGGCTCCAACCATTGTGACCACGTGGGGAGTGAGCTAGTGGATAGAAATCTATTCTCTCTGTCTCTCCCTCTCTCTGTGAATCTACATTCCCAATGAAATAAATAAATCTTTTTTAAAAGACAGAAATCCATGACTACAGTAATCAGAATTCATAAAGATGCATTCTTTCATGAGAGAAAGCCCAGCTGTGAGCAAGGGGACTTGGTCACCAAGGGTGCGAACTCCTATGTTCTTACTCTGCCATCTTTACCATAATGTCACCAGCCGCCACAGCTGGCCAGCACAGACAGGAAGTCACAAAGCTCGATTCATTTTCTATGTGTCTCTTCACATGCCATCAGCCAAGAAAGGCTGGAGAATGCCACTCTGTACTGTGACATAGGAAGGGGGCAAGGTACCCACTGAAAACTGAGCTCCTGTTACTGAGACATAAAGCATGGTTTCTCTCCAACCCCAGGGGAAGGATCCAGTGTGCTGCCGTTGGAGACAGTTGGACAGGAAATGTGTTTGGGCTCAGGCCCTACCTGTTCCTCCCATGTGGGATCATCAGTGTTATTAATCTCACACAAGACAGGACCTGGCTACACACACATCACCTTCCCCATACAGTCCTCCTGGAGTGGTCACCTCTCCCAATGAAGACAGGATCACTGAGGCTCAGACCACATATGACCGACTGTAGAGCTGGATGTGGCCTCTGCCTACTAAGCATGCTAACAACTCTTCCCTCAAGAAACTGGCCCCTGCTACCTCCTTCTCCTCTAACTCCATGGCCAGGGCCAGGCAGACAGCCCAGCCAAGTCCCTGCCACACCCCCAGGAACAACAAAGCCATCCCCAGCTAAACAGCACCTGGCCTGATACACCCAGACCTAGGAAGCGGGACCAAGAGAGCTTGAGAAAGAGGAAGAAGAAACAGTGGCATCTCTCCTGGGAGCGTGCTGGAGCATCGCGGATGCTGAGGACACATTCTGAGCCCAGCACGCGGAGCATCTGCAGGGCCCAGCTAGTGGCAGACACTGCAATGCCTTCAGCAGATAGAGAATTCAAAGATGAGAAGCAGTAAGCTGAGGCCACGGGCTCCCAGGCAGCCTGGGTCTTTCTGCAGATCCAAACGGCTCATGGTGGTTGTCCCTGCACAGCCAAGGAAGCTTGTTCACGCTTCCCAGGCCCAGAACCTTCCAGAAAAGACATCTCCCCCGTCCTACACTTCAGATGTATTTTTTGGTGAAATATCCTCCAGATCTCGTATCCAGTTACCTTTTCTTATAGGACGATGATGGATACAAGGAGGGTTAAACCACAGTTACTACAAACGTTTGAATTTCAGGAAGCACTCCGTGTCCTCCACAAACAAAAAAATCATCTCTTTCCTGGGGAATTTGCTCTTATGGCATTTTAGCTTTTACAGTGTCTCTGATTGGCAGATGGGGAGCCTTTCCCACAGGATTCAAACTTGTACTTGTATGCTGTGCGTGTCCATCTAAATATCCCCTTGCCAAAGCAAGAGCAGTGGGCGTCCCAAAGACAGGGCTTCCTTCAGAAAAGGGAATCAGCCATTGTCCCTTCTCCCCTCCATACCTACGTCAGGGAAACAGATCACAACTGGCCCCTGTTCGCTCTGACCTAAGCTGGAAGCAGTATCAATCTTTGCTTGGGATAAAGATGGTCATTTCCCCTGTAAATGACCAATCAAGAGGCATTTTACACAAGTACAATTAAATCCAATGGCCCAAGATGCAGGATTTGGAGCTGGCCCTGTGGACATGACACCCCAGGAGGAAATCCAGCCCTGTTGTGTTCTTGGAACATGAAAACACGCTGTCCCAGAGAAACTGGAAGTGATGCTGTTTATTTAGAATTAGAATCGATTTCCATTTTACACAGTACCTTTCATTTTCAAGGCTCCCAAAGTACTTTACAAAGCAATAAGCGAGACAGCGATATTGCCATAGACAAGTGTAAGCGCTGCAATGCTCTCTGTAATAGCTCACAGCCTTGGAAATTAGAAATCGAGGGAGAGAGATGGAGAGACAAGTGAAGAGGGGACGCGAGATGAGAAGAGGAGCTCTGGGAGAAGCAGAGAGGCCAAGGGGGGCCCTGGAGAAGCCCACCAAGCCCAAGGTGAAACAAAGGCAGCATAGGGCTGGAGGCCACACTCCTGCTCCTGCTCGGTCTTAACCCCTCTAGGGGCTTCCTTTTCTCCCGCTCGGTGGCACCCCACATGCAGGGACAGGATGCTGTTCCACCAAGGAGGCAGCCTAGGACTCACATCCCAGCCCCACTAGGTGACCCTGGGGGACTTTCTTAACCCCTCTGAGACTCACTGA
This sequence comes from Ochotona princeps, assembly GCF_030435755.1. Lineage (NCBI taxonomy): Eukaryota > Metazoa > Chordata > Mammalia > Lagomorpha > Ochotonidae > Ochotona > Ochotona princeps. The sequence goes on from NC_080857.1 coordinate 4,422,426, forward strand.
CTTCACCTATAAGATGAGGGCACAGAATGATCTCCCACCTGCTGATTCGCCCCCCAGACACCTGTCAACAGCCAGGGCCTTAAGTGGGAGGAATGAGACAGTTAAAAGTCAGAGTTGGGGTTCAACAGTTGAATCTACAGCTTCAGATACCTACAGCCCATGACACCACTGCCTGCTCGAGTCCTGGCCGCTCTGTGTCCCCTCCAGCTCCCTCCTGGTGTGCCCTGGGAGGCAGCAGGTGATGGCTTCAGGGCTTCAATCCCTGCTGCCCAAATGGGAGACCGGGATGGAGTTCCGGACTCCTGGTTCTGACCTGGCCTAGCCCTGGCTGTTGACAGGCATCTGGGGGGGGGGGGGGGTGAATTAGCAAGTAGAAGATCACTCTGTCTTTCTGTGTCTCTCTTTCCAATAAGTAAAAGTAGGTAAACAGACCAAGAAGCATCTCTCTGGAGGACCACAGGTGGGTCAATGCGGTGGCACTACTGGACACAGAGGATTAAAAGAATTCCCGAATTCCTACTCCTCCCTTCCTCTCTGCACCACCACTCGGCAGGGCTTACTGTCTTTGAAAGCGCCTCATCTCAGTTGAAGTAAAACCAGCCCAGCCCCAACACCTATGGAACAAAGCCCCTGCCACTCCCTTCAGCCTCCCGCTGGCCTTGAGAGCTTGGTGTCCTTGAGCCCGTTTCACAGACAAAGCCATTGAGGCGCAAGGTGGCTGAAGCCCACCGGAACTCACCTGGGGGCCCCTGACAGTGCCTTAGAGTTCTCTGCACGAAGGGTCAGGCTGCCTCCTGGTGGGGGACTCGGCTGTAGCTGCTGCACCATCCCCTTTCCCCTACATCACAGGCCCCAATGCGTCCTCTGGAAAGCTCATTTCATTGCTTCCTTCAGCACCACCAAAAGCACATTTGGCTGGCGTAAGCACAGACAATATTTTAGTTATATAAACGTAAGCACCCTGCCCTAGTCTGCCCACATGTCCAGCACTGAGCTGGGCACGCAGCCCCAGCCAATCACCTTGGGACAGATGCTGCGTGGTGCTAGCTGGTGTGCAAGGTGGGGATGCAGCTGGATGAGGGAGCCCCGTCACCAAGGGAGAAGGAGAAAGGGAAGAACAAGATGTCGGGACAGGAGAGACAGAAAGGATTCCAGAATAAAGCAGCCTGGACCGCTGGCTTCAGCACGGCCTCACTCCGTTTTGGAAATGGGCAGCTCTCAGGCTCGCTTTTGCCAAGTCAAACCCAACCTGCTCGCCCTTGCTTGCTGGGAAAGCAGGGAGAAGGGGTGCCATGGTGTGATATATTACTTATTTTAATCAAATACAATTTTTTTTCTAATTGTCACGGCGCAGGCAGCCTCTCGGGGGCTGGTCTGACTCGTGTATGTCGGTGACAAGGGAGGCAACGCAGCAGCTGCTCTGAGCCAGCCCGCCCGTGTACGGAGCCTGTCCCGTCTTGTCATTCACGTCTCCCCTAATTACGGAACATCTGCTTGCTGTGGCCATTAACACTCCGCCACCAGCTTGTCTAGTTTAATACCAGTGACTCCTGACCTCCCCCAAGGAAGGCGCTTTCTGTCAAAATTTTCCCCAAAGAAGCCAATTCTCCACGCAAAATTTGCACTTTTTTTTTTTAATGCTACCTTCCTAAAGACTTATGAGAGGAAACGGGTTTGATTAGGCGCCATTTGGACAAGTAGAGCAGGGACGGGGGCGGGGGGAGGTGGGGTGGGGAGTCATAGCAACTGGAAACCTTCTCCCTGCCTTATTTTGTTTTGGTTTGAGTCTACAAATTAAAGATGGAAGATGCTTTAAAGCATGGCCATGGAGAATCCAGCGTCCCTGCTCCTCTCTTTCCCCCTAAGTCCTGCCTCCAGGGGCAGGTACAGCTGCTGGCTGCCACGCTGTGCTCCGGGCGGCCTCTGCCCGCCCAAATACAGACCTTGGCCGAGAATCCCAATGCCATGAGGGTTAATTAGGGGCTTCCAGGGCGCTGTTTGTGTTCCCTGGCACCCCGGGGGTCCTGAAACTGGGGAGAGAGAATCCCCCTTCCTCCAGGGAAGACCCAGAGGAGGTAACTTTTTAATTTTTTTTTTCCTTCTGGGGACATCAGCAGGATGAAAACTTGACCCTTTCTGCCTGCTTTCACGTTGCAACACGCTCCAAAAGTGTAGAGCCGCGAGGAGGAAACGGAGAGCTTATTTCGTTCCAAGCAGAACCGGTCAGGCACAAGACGCGGTGACTCTGGGGAGAGGGCCCTTTGGCTCAGACCCCAGCGCAGGACACAGTGCAGCCGCGCAGCCCCGGCCTCACGGGGGAGGGCAGCCGGACTTGTGGAGACACAGGTCTGGGGTGAGGGCCGGAACGACGTGGCTCTGAAGTGCGCACATCCATGAGGCTGGCTGCTTCTTCCTCTCCTCTTTCCCTCTTGCAGGAAAGAGCGATGGAGACAGCTCCCGCCAGCCCGCTGCAGAGTGGCAAGTGGGCACCTGATGTTGTACCAGGCAGTCGGACCTGGCTTCCAAAATGGAAAAACATTCCAGCACGGAGGCACTGAGCAGGCAGTTTCCGAGGGTTGCAGCCCTCACCCCATCCCTAGAGTGCCATGGGGACTGGTTTGCATTGTATTTGTCGTTAAGAGTCAGCAGCGATCGCTGACCCACGCACAAGGAAACTCGTCGAGCCACGTAATTAAGAAAGAAGCGCAGACCTGCTCGCTTGAAGAGCATCCGCGCTCCTGGCTTTGGGGGAATTCGCCTTCTGCATCATCCTGGTGCCCAGGGTGGCTTCTCTGGAAGCTGCCAGGACCAAGCCGCAATGCAAGAGGGAGGAAGGTGGAGGGCTAAGTGAGGTAAAATGCTGCAAAACAATACCTGGAAACACACTTTAAAAAGCAGTGTGCATTTCCAGAGTGCTGCACCATTTTAACTGCCAACCTCTTCCAAGCCCCTGTCCCAGAAAGTGTCTTAACCGGGTGGGATTGAGGCAGATGATGGGTGATCCCGGAATCACACCCATGAAAGCCTTTTCATCCTTTGTAGATGCTGACTTACAAAAAAAAAAAAAATGCTTCCAGACAACAAAAGATGGAGCAGTAATTACATACATCTCCTCATTCTTGACGAAGGCACAATGGAGTATGAGGGAATCGATAGTGTGGCTGCTGTAATTCTTGTTTTTTATGATGAGCTGAACGCAAACTTGTTAAAATTGAATTCCACCTCTAGTGTATACAAAAAAAATGGGGATTTGCACAAATCTGGAGGAAAAGAACACATGTTCTGTAAATGTTTAATTTTTTTCCCGTGCTACTTAGCAGATTGAAGATGGAGTAGCATCAGCTTTCGAAATGAACACGACACCAAGCATGCAGGCTGGCTGCCTGAGCCCTGGAAAGCGGGACCTGTCACCTTGCGACATCTCATTTCCGCGGCCACACTTGGCTGTTCAGAACGGCCAGAAATTACCTCCTCAATTTTTAATCCCACTATTAAATAAACTAAATGCACCCTAAAGTCAAATATCTCCAGCTTATTGCCAATAAATTGGCTGTAATGATTTTCCCCCACAACCTGCATTTATAATATTTCCCATTCAAGAACAAGTAATTTTGTTGATTTTTCCGAAGAAAAGGTGAAAAATACTGCATTTAAAAATAATTAATAGATGGGCTTGCCTACCTTTGAATTAAATTAAAGGAAAAATATTTCTTTTTTGTAGAAATGATTGCATTCACATCCTGTTTGGTGTGAAAAGTAGATTCCAGAAAGCTTTTAACTAATTTGTTCAATTTGTTTCAAAGCCAACATGAATAGGCTTGGTGCAAATTCAGATTCATTAAAACTTAATTAATATGCATCATTATGCAAATGAGGTTGCAGTTAATGAGTTCTTAAAAGAAGCTTTCTTTAATTAGTTCAGTTTTAATGGCATCATCATTTATCTGACTTGTTTTTAAAGCCACATGACACACAAAAAGTGACCATCCTCCGTAATGTGTGGACTAATTGCGTTTCATCCTAATTGTTTCATGTTGGGAACTTTGAAAAAAGTTAAAATGTTTTGATATTCGGTTCTGGTAAATGGCTTTCACCAACTTCTCGGTTCTGGCGAAGGGAAGATCCTCCTGCTGGCAAGCCCTCTGCAACTGATATTTTTCTTCTGACTTAGCCGTTAGAATCACCCGTTTTGATTCTGCCCCGTTATGTCCGGGCGTAGCGACTTCTACCCATCTTTGCAGGTACGCACATAAACCCGTGGAGATAATTGTTCAACAAGTACCCTTGAATGTTATGTGCATGCATTAGTGTGGGTAGGCGAGCCTTCGCTGAGGCCATCTGCTACCTTCAGGAAGCTGGGTAGCATGTTTTAGCCACGATTTTAAAATGCAGTGATTCACAGGAATTACAGCCACTGCTCCCATCCAAGCATCCACGTTGGAGACGCCTGCCTGGCAGAGAAGGATGCTTAATAATTATTGGGAGATAGGAAAATATGAAAGAAAAGGAGTGGGGGAGGCAGACACAGTACAGGAGAAAAAATGCTAACCCAGAAGATGACTTCAGAAGCTTCGGAAATACAATGGGTTTTTAAAACATTTTCAGGTTTATGAAATATTGTGCTACACAATTACAATTGTGTTTTGACATGCAGTGCCGAGTGTAATTCTTCGTGGGGAGAAAGGCAGGCGCTTTCACGCGCAGTCCTGGAGAGGAAGGCTCTGTGCGTGGTGCACGGCTTCACGCTACTGTCAGGACTCTTCGAACTGACACAAAGTGCTTGCGGACGGGCTCGAAAATCAGTGCACGCACTCTGCACGGCTTTGACTGAAGTTTGATGTTTTGTTTCAGCTGAGATGGAGCTGTGCACGCGCCACCCTAATTAACAACAACAACAAAATACCGTGCAAGCTTTGTGTTCGCCGAGACCTGGGCCAACGCTGCATACATTGTACATTTCACGTAGGAAAAAAGAAAATAAATACCCCAACCTCTTTTAACACTTAGTCTTTTGAGTACCACCAAGAATATCCTGATGAAATAATTAGGGAAAAGGAATCAACCTCACAGAGGCAAGAGTTGAGGACGCCTTCGTGGGGGGATGCCTGCTGGAGGTGGGACGCCGGCCGCCCTGCTCCCAAGTCGCCGGGTGCGGCGATGTAATTGGCATCACACTGCCATATGGTGATTGAGATCGTATTAATAGAATTACATGAGTAACTACCGAGGGAGGCTCAGCTCCCACGTTCCGTGTCATGTCAAAGTATGGATCAGGCCAGGCCAACAGCAGGTGTGTTAACTGGAGGGTTGCCGCAGCCCAGGGATGAACGGGCAAGGTATGCTGCAACCAGTGGTGGCTGCCTTAGCTGAGCAGCAGCAGAAAAGAGTGCAATCTAAGCGACCAACCAAACACGTTCAAAACCTGGTTTTGGCTTATCCATCGGCGTGATGTAATTCATCCGGGTGCAGGAGCTCATCTTAAGACAACCTGTTTCTTCAGCAGTAAGGCTCTGCCTTTCCTACCCAGACCATCTCTAAATGTTATTAATTCATTCTATCGGGTCCAAATGTACGCATCAATCCCTCTCCTAACAGCTTGCAACATATCCTTGCATATGTACATATCCTTGCAAAAGTACACCTATGGCCGACAATTACAAAGTGAAAAATTTCTTTCTTTCTGTGTCATAAAAGCAGGCTTCCTCTTGGCACAGTGCTTTCGATTAGAGCTTGTCGGTCTCCAGGTGGTTTTCAGCACATCCCTTTGACATGGACAATGGTTCTCTTCCTTTTGTTTGTTTTTATGCAGAAGTAAATTTCTCATTGCAGACAGAAAGTGATGTGTTCACAGTCCTGGGGACAGAAAGCCCCAGGCAAGACAGGACGGGGCCCCTAACCCCAGCACTGTTGCTCTTGTCCTGGAAAGGCAGATGAACTCACAGCCAGCAGAAGCAAGAACGGGACGCAGGTCCCAGTGTTAGGGAGCAATGGGCTCCCAGCTAGCAGCTAGAAGAGAAAGGATAAATGATTGGAATCCACCGTGCCAAGAAGCGCTTGAGTTTAGGGCTTTCAGGAACAATATTCAAGACAATCATGCTAGTGGGCATCAATCATAATTATTTTAAAATTGTATAAACGTTTAGTGAGCACTTTCTTTGTGTCGGGGCACTGTGCCAGGTGCTAAACAAGCCTTGCTCCTGCTTTATCCTCTCAGAGTTGCCGTGGGAGGGAGAAACTCGCGCTCACGTTGGAGGCAACAGGAGCTTGGAGAAGGGAGGAGAGATGTACCCCAAGTTCAGGAGCACGAGCCGAGGCCCCACTGCGATTTGCAAAGGCCGTGTTTTCCCTGTGGTCATGTGGGGGGTGCGGCTCACACGCATTCTTTAAAAATGGGGCAAGCCAAGAAAGTGGCACTTATTAGGGGCAATGTCAGGACGGGCAATGCCTGTGAATCAGAGGATTCGAGAAGTCTTTGTGGTTGATGGGAGGAAGCAATGAAGCTGAGAGCACTAATGGCCTTGACAATAACCAACAGATGTATTCTCTGGTTTGGGACTTTCTCCGCACAAGTTAAGCTTCCTGTCTTTTACCTGTACTGACTTGTGAGGTGCTCAGTTATGAAGTAAGATACTCCTGTTGCCGCTTCTACAAGTCACATAATCAAGTACTCAGAGCTTTAGCCACTAAGCCTGAGCTGTGCGACAGGGACCGGGTGGGGACGGCGGTGTCCAGAGTTGTCCGAGCTGAGCTCCTCCAGGCTTGTCGTCTCCACAGTGTTTATTAGAAGTACAGTTTGCTTCATTGCCTGAAGAAGCACTCTTCCGAGAAGCAAGGGTTTTTTTTGTTTTTGTTTTTGAGAAAAATCATGTACCCGTGTATTTCGTCAGCACGGAACCACCATGACACGTGCTGTGTCCTCAGCAGAGGGAAAATCTGGTTGGTGTTACACACTCAAGGCTAGCAATACGACAGAGCTGCCTGTGTGCACAGAGCAAGCACAGCCGACTTCAGGACTTGAGGTTGGTGGGAGAAGTCCTGGAGGTGTTACCCTGGACACCCACAAAACCAAACCCCAGAGAATAAGATGCAATCATCCTCCAGTCCCCCACAGCAGCTGCATTCCAGAAAGCACCTAGCACGCCCCAGACACAGATCCGAGGACGCTAGTGTCTCATACGTATTTGTAGAGAACTGTGCACATCCCCCGGCATGGGTCAAGTCATCTCTGGATGACTTACAATACCAGCTGCAATGCCCAGGCAGTGGCGATGCCCTGCTCCTCAGGGAGCAGTGATGAAAAGGTGAGTCTGTTCTTGTCCAGTACAGATGCAACTTACGTTTGCAGGCCTTTATAAATGCAGCTGGGCTTATTGTAACGGTGCAGAATCATCAGAAACAGAGGGATGAATGGCTACGTGTTCTGAGAAGTTTCATGGTCACCACAAAAAGAGGAGACAGTAGCACATATGATTCAAGGACAAGAGAAGGCATTATTGTGCAGTAGGTTAAGCAGCCACTTGGGACACCTGCATCGCATACTGGCAGAAAAACTGAGCGAAAAGTCCTGCCTCTGCTTCCGGCCCGGCTTCCTGTTGACACGCATGCTGAGGGACAGCAGGCGATGGCTTGATCGCTTGGACACCTGTCTCACCCACCCCAATGTAGCAGACACAGAAAGAGGGTCCAGCTCCGGTTTCTGCCTACCCCCCCCCCCAGCTGCTGCATGCATTTGGAACTGAGCTGGCAGCTGGGCAACTTCTCCCTCTCTGTCTCTCCCTCTCTACTTATTGAAGATTCTCTGTCTACCCTCATCCTCCCGGCACCTCTGTGAACCCCTCCAAGCATCCTGTATCCTCTTATTTTTCTGCAGACCCTCTCCAGCTGTTAGAATTTTAAGGTCTTCCTTTGTCTACCATCTGCAACCTGCATTCCCAACTCTGTCACCAGCATCAACTCAAGGCTTGTCACTCTCTCTCTCACACACAAACTCCATGGCTCTCCACTGCTTTGCAAATAAAATGCTGTCCTAGCAGCCTTACATGGGACACCCTTTTCACGTTCATGCCAAACCATGCCTTCAATCTGACCTCTTCCTCTTCCTCTTCCTTCCACTTTCAAGTCAACAATAGTTAGCTTTGTAATAATGATAAGAACAACACACTGCATATTCATGGTCAATGTCTCATAAAATACAAGGGAGCAAAATACCTCACAACCTAGACATTGTCCTCCCATAATAAACATGTGTGTCTATTCATTTCTCTATGTATGCGTGACCTAGAAGACAGGTTGTATATACGCAACAAGTCCAGGATCAACGTGTTAAAGCAGTCCTGCTGTCTGTTCTATTCTGTTCTGTTGACACAGAGCAATGTAGTGGTAACATTTTGATCACATCCTCAGTTGTTTTCCAGAAACCCTAAAGGGCCCATGTTGGGAAGGGGCCTTAGAAAGCTGCCTGGCACGGGACAGGTGCTCAGCAAATGTTGGGACAGTGGCCCTCATGATTATCATCCTCTGAAACTGAATCTTTAACACTGTGTCTTGCTTGATGATGTAAATACTCAGCAATGGTTTAGAGATGTCCCTCACTGTTGGACATTTGAGCTGTTTGTTTTCTGCTAATAAGCAATGTTTCCTTAAATACGCACGTGGAAGTGTGCGTGTCTGTGTATGCAAGCGTGTGTGTGCTTGCATGTGTGTGTGTGTGGTGCTTGAGTATTATTGTCACGTTAGTTTGGGAGAGTGTCCTGTTGACAATAATCGCTCTCTTCTGTTCTCTTCTCGGTCAGTTGAACTTAAAAAGTGCTGACTCGGTACATTTGTGCAAAGTCTCCAATCTCAAAGGTGTCAGAGATGAGCTCCTATAGGGTAAATGACAAGCCTAATTTGGAGGGGCCTTGGGCATGTCAGTGCGTCCAGACACTTGGGATCCCAAGTGATAAGACTGGCTTGGGGAGAGAGCAAAACCTGTGTGCTAGCTGCTAGAGTGATGTTGGGATACAGGCTCATCAGACAAAAACATACACTCCAGAAACAGGGGGATGTAGGTATGAAATGCAAGGACATCATGGTGGTCACAACATGGGAGATATGGTTGTGGAAGGTGGAGCCATGGAGCATTTGCCTTCAGCCAATCCTGTGGGTGGGGGAGAAGGGACATGAGCAAGGAGTCTCTAGCATGCCCATCTTTCTGCCCCTGGCTGGCCTCCCTGGCATCTGACCAACATGATGCATATAAACTGACAGTCATGATAATTCAATGTTCATCCCCTGGCTCAACAATGAGGTTGAGCTTTCTTGATCTATCCACGTTGTCTCTTTGTATCTCTTCACTGAAACAGCACCAGCCACATAATATGTAGGGCTTCATGCCAAATGAAGGTGCAGACGCTCTTGTTTAAAGATCATTAAGGGTTTTCCATGGTGAGAGTGAGCCGCGAAACCAAGCCCAGAACCCTTGTAAGGATGGTCCCTGTGCGAGGATCCAGGCTGCGTAAACCAAGCCCAGGACCCTTGTAAGGATGGTCCCTGTGCGAGGATCCAGGCTGCGTATTCATGAAGCAGCACACCTGAGGGCAAATGGCACTGCCATGTTCATATTCCTCAACACTGGCACCTTAGTTGTCCTCTTTCCTTGTTGATCCGTCCGAGTTCTTTAGTAGGGAATATACTGAGACATTGTCACCTGTTGTCAAAAATCTCTTATCTCTATTTCTAGTAATGTGGGATTTTCAATGATGTCACATTCCACATAATGCTTTCATTTTCTCCCTGCATGGGCTTATGGAATGTTTAGGATCTGGGTCCTCGTATCAAGCCAAGGCCAGCACAATGTCTGAACTTCTCAGGGGCCATAGTTTAGTGCCCTGTTGCTTTCTCTACCCGCCATGCTCTTTCCCCCAACCCTTCATAGGTCATCTCACATCCTTCATGGTCTAACTCTCACGTCAGGTTGTCCAGGCGATGCTCTTGATTCTGGGACTTTAAAATCACCCCTTCCCAAGGACACAGCATCAGCTTTTCTGTCTCTCTGCTATGATGCCACCTCCCTTCAGTGGCTCGTCACTGTCACCATAACAGGTGGCTCAGCTCCTGCAGAGAGCAAGCTCCCAGCTGTCAGGGACCCTGGGTTGTTTCTCATCAATCCTTCATGTCTCACCATTAGGAATTTTCTCATCAATAATGACCATTTGTTGAGCATCTACTACAAGGTAATTTGCTCAAAAGATGGGTTTTCCAGACAAATAGCATTTTCCAAATGTTTCAGGATGTTGGGAAAACATGGGTGCTGATTAACCTAGAACCTAGTTCTAATCCAACCTGCTAGTTAGAATTGCTGCCAACCTCAACATCACTTAGACACGTACTGGGCACATAGCATGAGGCCAACATGCATTGTTCCATTAGTCCAGTGAAGCACTATACATTAGGCCCATTGCACAGATGGGAACTCTAAGATGAGGGAGCTGAAACCCCGAGTGAGGCTGTTGGGAGATAAGATCAAGCCAAGCATTCCCCTGCTCTGTGTCTTCTTATCATTGGTCACTGGGCGTGAAGATAACAGATTTACACACCGCAGAGCAGCTGCTGCACAGTGAGGCGTCTGATCTTGTGGGTGTTTCACTGCCTTGGCCTCATCTGGGCTATTGAGGAAGCTGGGGATGCTGTGCGGTGCTGTTTGTTCGCTGAACAGGAGGATGGTGGGAGGAATCACAATGAGGCATCACACAGAAGACTTCAGGGCTATTTCCCCTCCCCACCACAGACCATGGTCATTACCACTAAGGGACATTTCCCCCAAGACCACGGCTCAGCACCTCTAAGGGACTTTCCCCCGTCTCCCGCATCCTGACCACAGCTCACCACCACTAAAGGACGTTCTCCCCACCCAGATCATGGCTCATCACCACTAAGGGACATTTCCCCCGGGACCACAGCTCATCACCACTAAGGCAAAGGGTGTACATTTCCAGTTTGCTGAGCTTCCTGGGTGTTAGGCTCAAAGGCTTAGAACAGCTGAGGTCCTGGGGTAGTAGACAAACAAAGCAGGTGACCCAAAGCTGCAAGGCTGGAACTGCTTGGGGTTGTACAGAGACTATCCCTGGAGTACTAATAGTGTGCCAGGCACTGGACAGGGCACTGGGAAGGCCAAGTGGGCACGCAAGAGGACCCAACCCCCCAGGAGCTCAAGACCAAGGAATGAAGAAGTCACATTAGCAGGTCATCGAGAAAGAAGCAGTGGCAAAGGGCAAACCCTTGGGCTTCTGGAAGAACCAAGATGAAGCCAAGAGAAGGACAATGGAGTGAGGGAGTGGGTGGGAGAATGAGAGAACACTGTCAGAGTCATTACTTCTTCCTATGCACCATGTTATCATGGTCCAACCCAGATGTGATTGCCATTTGTAGAGAAATCTTTATACAAATCTATCCATGCCATTCTTGGGCCCATCACCATCACCTTATAGCTGCCATTGAATCACACAGCCATGCATCCACCCATGCACCTGCCCACTGCCTCAGTTACCAATCCCCCATTCTTCCATCCATCTTGTCCATTTATTGTCCTCATTGCCCTTTCATTCCTCCTTTGATGTGTAAAAAGTGTGTTAAGGTCTCACTGCCATAGACGCTGATTTAGACACCAGGGTAATGTCTAAAATTAACATTTAAACAACAAGAATTCCAGAAGTAAAAAATTCCTGTCAGGTTCTAGTGCATACAATACAACTTTCATTTTGCATGGCATGATTCAGCACATTAAGACTAACATGACCGTTAGACACTACAGCTGGAACCGAAGGAGGAAGTGTTGGCCATGAGAATCCCATCAGGGAATGATCTCCAAAGCACCATCCATTCCTAAGCCCCTAGGTTCCCTGTATTCTTCGGGCACCTCTTATTTAAGCCCTTGTATCATCACCAACATACATGTTACCATCATTTGGAAATAAAATAGAATTAACAGATGCACCAAATTATGAATCTCCAAAGTGAAATGGTAGTGTGTCAGCCAAAGTGTCCTAAACAAAAGTGTGTATTTTAAAGACACTTGTCTTTGCTCCTACATTCGTTTTGATGTCCACGGGTATTAAACTGATTTCCCTTAATGTAATGAGGGAAGAGAGGGTTCATACATCTCCAATACTCCCTCTCAATGTAAGATGAAAGAAATAGAGAGAGCAAAATGTCTTATCACCCTCTTTTAATTGATATCTCATTCTTCACTTAAATTACATGTCAGAAGGAACTGTCAATTTTAAGGAGAATATTGATATTTTATTCCCATCACTTTTTTTTCCTGTGGAAGGAATAAAATCCTAAAACAGTGATTATATATGAATCACTTCTTATATATTGGAAGTACAGTATAATTAGAAAAATAATTTTTTTCTACTTGTAACAGTCTTACAAAATATCCGTTCTTACAACGGAAGCCGTGTTTAACTCAGACAATTCAGCTGGATGGTTTTTGGTGGAGACACAGAAAGAAATGACTTTCCTGAAACTGTTTCCTGTGCATCTACACGGTGAGAACAACCTTATCCACCACTGTATCAATCTCAATGCATGGTCACCACAATAAGACACAGACACACTCATCACGATACGTTGGCCATGGCAGAACACGGATATGCCCAGTATGACACGCTGGCCAGGACAGGACATGGAAGTGCCCACCACAGCATGTTGGCTGTGACTGAGCATAGATACACTCATTCAGACAGTTGAGTGAGTCTTCCTCCCACAAGATACAGGAACCCAGATGAGAGTAGAGAATGAATGAATCGCAGAGAGCAGCAGTGGCCCTATGCATTGGAAAGTCACATCTATTTACGTAGCCACATGGGAGGCGAATAGTGTGGAAAAGAAACAACCCCCGCTCATGATCCATTGACTCTTGCGCTGCCACAGGTTCTAGGCACCAGTCAGGGGCCAGGTCCTTGACTAAAACACGATCGGGACATAAGCTCTTATCTCCCTCTACTTTAAAATTGGGTAAGAGGAAGAGTTCGGGTGACACCACACTGGATTTCCAGGGCCATCACAAATGGCCCCAGCACATGGCGTCAGCATCAGTAAGGCATCGCTCCACAGTTCCGAAATCTGTGACGGAGGTGGCAGTTGGCCTGATACCTTCTGAGAGCCACAAGGGGAATCTGTTCCACGCCTCTCCTACACTCCTGGCAGCTGCCATCATGGCATCTCTTAACTTTTCCGTGCATCATCCCATCCTCACTTTCAAGTGAGAATAATTTTCCAAAAGAGAAAATATAATGAAAAAATTACACGCAAGACAAAGAGGAGTGGGTATTGTGGCAGCGCTGGTTAAGCTGCAGGTTTTGACAACATCCCACGTCAGAGCACTGGTTCCAATCCTGGCTGCTCCATGTCCAGTTCAGTTTCCTGCTGAGTTTCCTGGCAGGCAGCAGATGGTAGCCCAAATACTTGGGTTCCCACCCATGGGGGAGGACTGAATGAAATTCAAAGTTCATGATTTCAAGGAGCCCAAACATGGTGGTTGTTGGCATTTGGGGGATGAATCAACAATCTCTCTTTCTATTTCTATGTAATTCTGGTTTACAAATAAATAACAAAAAAAATAGAACGTGGCATTTTTTTTTCTTTTCAAGGATATGTTTTTCTAATCATGTCATTTTTAAAAGAAAAGCCATCATCATTGAAAAGGTGAATGAATTTGGCTACTTGAAAATGTAACATCACAAAGATAATAATCCCAAACACACCAGCAGCTCTTAACAATCAACAAGAAAAGTCAAAAACTGTATATTCCCTGATAAGGAACTGGTCAAAGAGTCAGAACAAAGCCCGGAAGAGTGTCTTCACTGCTCCCGCAAGTAGTCAGGTGAGTGTAAATTCAAGCAGTGGTTTGTGGCCCAGCCTTCAGAGTGACCAAATGTTTTGGCAGTGCAATCTTACACAGAGCCTCAGGGAGGACCAGAGCTTCCTCCACAGGTGCAGAGCCCGGCTTCAAGCAATGTATCTGGTGGAAAAGAGCACAAGATCCAAAGAACTGCACACAGGAGAAGCTGCTCACTGCATTGTTGATCACAGTAACGACCTGGGAAGAGCCCAGTCCATGGTGGAAAACATGTGAAGCAATTGTAGACGGTGTGCGTACAGGAGTCCTATGCAGCGGTTTAAAAGCAGGTGCACGTATACACACAACAAGTGTATACACATATTTAAAATGATATCTGTGAGACTTATGGAAAACAGCAGGCACAAAACAGTTGAGCATCCGCTTACTAAACAAAGGTTTTCTGAACACCATCTTATGTGTGTCCTTTTTCTGACGGGCTGGGGGACAGAATAGCTTGCTGCTGCACGTATGCAGCAAGCAAGCACAGAAACACTCCTTGGGTGTGTCCCTCCTTGTCCGGCAAGGAGCCAGGAGGCTCAGCAGCACCGAGCTCAAAGGGCAGAATCGTTGAGGTGCTAGAGGTCACGGACAGGTGCAAGTCAGGCAGATATTTCAGTCCTCATTACGCCTTGCTGTCTTGTTCAAATCTCCTCCTCAACTTTTTCTAGGCCCAAGGCCACTTATGTATCACCTGGTCTGAACATCAGAGACATTTCACTGAGGATTCTTTTATTTGGGATCCCAGAAATTCATGGGATACCTAGAAGGAGCTCCACAAGTGTGTGTTTAGTGAATGCAACACCAGGAGGCATACAAGCAGAATAAGAAAAAAAAAAAAAAGTGGAATTTCCTTTTTTTTTTTCTTACACTTTGCAGTTGAATCCAATCTTCAGTCAACTACATTCAACAAACATTTGCTGCTTACCTTCATTATGCAAGGCATTGTGTTGGGTCCTAGGGATTCAGAAATGCAAAGTAAAAATAGGCCCACAACAAACAAACCAGGCTATGCCGGTTGCAATCCACAGAGTGTGCTTGCATTCACACCCAGTTGACTCTCCCAGTCATGCTCCCTGGGGTGGCTTTCTGGCACCACTAGGATGTCCACCATACCACAAGCAGCCAGAGACCCACAGAGGTCTTGGCAAACATTGGCCTGCGGTACGCAGAAAGCAGCCTGGACTCCGGTTCTGACTGCCCTGACTCCAAAGCCATTCCTAACACTTCACTTGGTCAGCTGTGTAACAGGCCTGAACATGTGTGTTACTGCCAATCAGACCAACATGGCCAGAGCTTCTTGAGCCTGGAGTTGCTAGTCTTTGAGCTAAATGGACACCACCGGATCCCCAGGTCCCCAGCTCACAGACTGCAGGTCTTGGATCTTGTCAGTGTCCATGATTGCAAGCATGTGAGCTCATTCTTACAGTAACTCTCTCTTTCAACAAACACACATATACACAGAAAATTGATGCACAATGAAATTAAGGAATAAGGTTGTTTTGACGCAATACTTGAAATCTGTACAATTTTTCATAGCATGCATTTTGGAGAGCTTTTGGAAGATATGCAAGAATTTCAAAAATGTTTTGTAAACAAACAACCTTATCTTTGAGCTCTGGGCTGAAGTTCCCTTGGCCCTGGATCCCTGTTCTCATGTTCCTGCTTCCCAGGAGGGCACTGCCTTCCTTCTCCAAGACTTTACCCATCATGCCTGAGTGAAGTCACTGCTCTGCCCACATCCATACCTCGCCCTGCCCTTCATATGTGACAGGAGCCGGCATGACACAGCATGCATGCCTGTATATGTTCTTGCCTGGAGCCAATGGTCTGTCCCAGTGGTGCATCAGTGCCTTCCCAGCATCTGTGACTGCGCCAGTTACAGACTGCAGCCTCACAAATGATGTTGATGGATGAATGGATGCCTGAGTGATGGATGCACCTCATTCAAGGGGGGGGAGCATCGCTGCATTTCCTAAGGCCTGAGGACACTGCCATTCTTCTCTTGGTCTCATCTCTCAGGAAGGAAATAGCTTGCCTAAGGAAACCTATGCTCCAGTCACATGGAGCAGGCTGTGGGGAGAGGAAGTGGGTCCATGTTCTCCGGCACTGCAAGGGGAGGCTGCGGACAGGACAGACAACATGCTGATGATCCTGAGCCCTGTCTTCTGGCCAGGTCTTGGCATTCCATCAACAGAAGCCCAACAGACCAGGTGACCCCCATTATACACACTCACAGTTCACACTGTCCTAATAGGAAGAAGTTCAGACTGTCAGACTCCAGGATCACACCTGCTCACAAAACCCAGAGCCTAACAGGTGCAATGGAACAGAAGGCACTTGGGGAGGTTTCACTCAATGCTTGCACATTCATTCTTCACCAACTCTGCAGACTCTTTAGAAGACTCCTCCTTGCACGACACTTAAGACCTTCTATGATCCATCCCTGACGTCTTCACTGCCTTGCCTCCTCCCCCAGGCCTTGCACCCCCTGCTCCCTGAGCCTGGCTCTCATCCCTGTTCCCCTACTGCTGCTCTGTTGGCCCCATTGATTGCTCATCTCTAGCTCTGCCAACCTGTGTGTGCCAGGGATACACCACTGGCAGCTCAGGAGGAACTGTTTCCACCCAACGGGAGCCTTCAGCATCCAGGTAGGGAGCCCCACGGCCATCAGTACCAGTTGGTCTCTGATCCCAGAGCTTAGTGCAGAGTGGACGTCAGGCCTGGACTGGTCCAACTCAGGCGAATCTGAGCTGTGTTTGAGAGGCTACCAGAAGGGATGCTAGGAGTCTTCCCCTGACACTGTAAGGGAAGCGGCAAGAGTTGCTAGAGCTGTTTGGCCACCAAAAGGGAGCAGGGAGAAGCAGCCCTGAAATAACCAGCCAAGAAAATGGATCTGCATGCAAGAAGTCTTCAAGCCGTCTCCAAGCAAGCCTGAAGCCAGCTCACCCTCCAGCTTCTTCAGTTAAGCCACATGACTTACCCAACAACTCACGCAACAGCAATTAAGCACCTAAGATGCCTGACATCCCTCCAGGGGGCCTGGCCATGAGACTGGAATCTTCTAAAGGGCAGGTTCTGTACATAGTTGACCACTGCACCTTCCTAACCATGAGGCATGCCTTCTTGCTTATAAGTGCTCACTTAATGCTTGCCGAATATGCTCAATGAAATGAAAAAACAATGTTCTTTAATAGCTCAGCTATGCTCACTTGACTAATGACCCAAATTTCTATTTGATGTGATTATGAAATAATACCTTCAGCCAATTTAGTATATAAAAAATTCTGGTGGGGACATTTGTCTTTATTTAAGTATTCCTTAAACATTGCTTATCTTGCTTATGGGAGAAAAATATTCAAAAAGCACTAATGTTTTTGTGTTGAATATGAGATGAAATTCCTAAGGACTAATTTTCCAGATTACTTATTTTATATTTAGTGTCATTAATTCCACATGTGTGAAAAACATATAATTATACCCACACTATTAGTACTGAATAAAATTCCATATTATTCAAGTGTAGTAATAGATAAATTGGCACTAGACTCGTGTACACAAATGAGGTTTTTGAACTTCAGTGTGATTTCAATTATCTCACGTGAGCATCACAGGTCCTCAGCACCCTACCTAGCCTCTGTTTCTGTTCAATATTCCTCCACCTCAGCCTTCCTGCCAGTGGAATAGCCCACGGTCAGTCTCTATAGACTCTGGACAGTTGTGTCGCAGGAGGCCCAGGACTCCCAAGCCATGCTGGAGTAAAGAACAGAACAACCACCTGTGCCTTGCCACCTGCTTCTCATACCCTCTTCTTGAGGCCTTCTGATTGGAAAGCCCTTTAGCCAACAGCGCCGCCCCCAACCCAAGGTTCCCACTAATGTCAGTGAACAATTGTCAGCAACTGCTTCCCTAACAGCTGGCCACTGGCTCCACACTGCCCTTGGCTTGCAGGAGTGTAGTCAGGGTTCCTGGGACAGCCGCTTCCCTTTGGTCTTGGATGAGCAGCCTGAGGTTTCTTCTTGGGAAGCCATCTAAGAGCCAATGGGGAAGCTGCTCCCTCTGCTGCCAATGAGTTTTACTCCGTTGCCTGTTTCATCACACAGGTGGGTAAAGGGCTGTTCCCGCAGTCCTCTCCAAGTACTGCTTCCCATGCTGACAGGGCCAGCCCAGCTCTTTGGAGGTTTAAGTGAAGAGATTTCCAAGCGCATCCACAAATCCCCAGGCACGGGACAACAAAACACCCCTAGCATGCACCCTGGAGGCTGGGAACGCAACTACAGGTTTGGGTTTTGAAGAAGTGCTTGCCAATGGCTGAGAAATTCCTAAATGCAGACACTTACTCCACACTTCCTCTTTTAAAAATATTTATTTCTTTATTTGAAAGGCAAGTTACACAGAGATGAGAGAGACAAATTGCTCATCTGCTGGTTCACTCCCTGGGTGACCCCAACAACAAGGGCTAGCTCAGACCAAGTCTAGGAGCCAGGAGTCAGCAGGACCCCAAGCCCCTGGGCCATCCTCCACGGCTGTAGCAGTTGCATTAACAGGCAGCCTGATTGGAAGTGGAGCTGCTGCTACAGTTTTAGCTGCTGTGCTGCAACACCAGCTCCTTATCCACCTCTTTATAAGTAAGAGGGATAGCAGTGAGGACCATGAGGGAAATTCTGCCAGTGGAGTCCAAAAGTTTCCGCAGAATATTGTCCTCATTCAACTTGAGTCTCAATGGAAACATAAGATTCGGAAGCAATTTTAAGAGTTTGAAGAACTTTGTGCAGGGGAGAAAATGACCCAGGTCACCTTGCTATACCACACAGCCTCTTGAAATCTTTAGTTCGAAGTAAATAAGCTAATGGCTATAAAACGCTCCAAATGCTTCCAGCTGTACTGCACCCCGGAGAAGCCTTCAGGAGCGATAGATACTGTTGACACCGTCTTCCTCCAATTTTGTCCGTATTCTGTGGCTTAATTTCGACAGAATGCTGAATGTTCTGGCAAAGAAGGATAAGGAATAGGTCAACAGGGGTAAGCACGCTGCACAGAGGACTGCTGTGACAAATTTCACGGTGTTGTAAATGACAGGTAACTGGAAAATGTCTTGTGATGGACACTTCTGTTCCCTGCTTCAGAGCAGGCACTCAGTGTTACCAGGCTGATTGAATGAGATCTTACTGACTCATGCACATGCGCCTGTGATTTAGGAAGCCACTCCAGCATACAGAATTGAAATTGGAGGCAGGGGATACAGAAGGCCGAACATGGTAGACAGTTTGACTTTGGGTGCATAAATGTTCTCAACTGGTTACAGAGTAGAGACTGCCTCTCATGGAAAAACTCAGGTTCTAGTAAGTGTCAATGTCAGTAGACCCAGGGGACATTCTGCAATGAGCTAGAAAACAAGCCCTCACCTTGCTCTTTTCCTCCAAAGAAGGATTCCACTGCAAAGACAAACATGAGTCAGCACCTCCAATCTTTGCCAGCTCAAAAGTGCTAACTCGTGTCTTGCTTGTCAGCTGGACACCTCCACTTTCAGGTTTTGTCCAACTCCCTG
Source organism: Ochotona princeps (assembly GCF_030435755.1). Taxonomy (NCBI): domain Eukaryota; kingdom Metazoa; phylum Chordata; class Mammalia; order Lagomorpha; family Ochotonidae; genus Ochotona; species Ochotona princeps. Next base: position 4,441,856 of record NC_080857.1, read on the forward strand.
CCTGCCACAGCCTCTTGCCAGGGGTTCCCTGCTTGACAGAATTCCTCAGAGCACTCTTGGGGTGCAGCCCAAGAGACAAAAAGAGTATCAATGCCTCTATTTCATGCCTGTATCTTTGCCTAAACTCCTGGGCAATGTGTTCAGCCAGAGAAGGAGAGCAACTGAACAATGTTCTAGAACTTCAGGGAGGAACAAAAGGACAGGGTCAATCCCAAATCAAGAATTCAAAGCCAAACAGGTAATGGGTACTTGAACGTCAAGATGAAACATTACAATTCTAAAATGTCCATGGATCTGTCAGGAGCCGATACAACAAACCTGGTTTTCCAGAACATCATTAATTGGAAAGACTCTAGTCACATCATGGGTGGGTGTGGCTTATCCTGAACAGATGGAAAGGAAAAAAAAATATATATATATATATATGTACACACACACATTCATGTTCCTTCACCTCCATTCTGCAGATAAATTTAACTACCTAAAAACTTGATGGACATGCAAGTTCATGAAAATCATTCCAAAGCTTTTCATGTATTTACTTACTTGCATACTATTTACTTCATGACAAATATGTGTTTCAAGCACCAGAACTCCGTACAACACTCTTGTCCACCCTGGTGTCAGCTGGCCATGAGTGAGGACCACAGCAGAAGGCAGGTCACTTGGTGATCACCAACAAGCATTCCGGATGTCAGTGTGGTTTTCCCTTGAAGCAGTGCTGGAGAAGAAAGATGTTGCTCTGTCTTACCTTAAACCACAAAGTCCAAGACAATGCTTGGGGAAAGGGCGCCAGGAGGGCTCAGATATCTTTTGCCAGCCTGCCTTTGCCCTCAATGATGTCTTGTTCTACATCCTCCCTCCCACCCAAGGCTCCTGTGCTCACTGCTCCAGTACACTTAGGAAATATTTGGATACTAAACTTTGAGAAAGTTTTACTAGGGCAACTGAAACAAGTTAGAATCTTGCTGATCTTTGCCTGATCAAGAAGCATAGTGGCAGGGAAGTAAATGCAGATGTTACCAGAGGCAGCATCGCAGCCCATCCACCTCCCATCTCCACCTGTTGCTGTCTGTTCTGAGGGAGAGCCCCACAGCAGTACTGTTTCATGCCTGCCCTGCCTGAAGTTGCTGCTTCCTGGCTCTGTGCCTGGTTTAGTTTCCATGGGGGCCACTGTTCCAGAGATCACCACACAGAAGCTGGTTTCCAGTTCCCATTGAAGTATGCATTTCTTATTGCAAATCACTATAAGCATGTGGCAAAGAACTGGCACAAGGATGATCTTTTCCAACTTCCAAAGACCATTTGCATCCTGTGGCTCTTGGCTGCACTTCTCCCATCTCTGCTTCAGGCATCACACCCCTTCCTTCCAATGTGGCCCTCCTGCCTCCCTCGCCTAAAGACACTGTTATGGCATAGGCCATCTGGATAACCTGGGGTCTTCTTTTGTCTTGAAATCCTTAAGTTCACTACATCAGCCAACTCCACTTCACCATATGAGGTCACATAGCCACCAATTTCAGGAATCAGGACCCAGACATCTTGTGGGGGAGAAGCATTATCTTCTGACCTTGACGGGCAAGGTCAAAGTGGAGACACTTTTTTCTGCTACTGGAAGTCCTGCTTCCAGCCCCATGGATAGGCTTGCCCTGAGTGGTCTTCTCTCTGATTTCTGATTGCCAGCACGTCATAGGATTGCCCTTCCTGGACCCGTTATACGCATGCAAAGCCACGACCAAAGGGTTACGAAGCAATGCATGCCACTTTTTGGAGGGAGCTTTGAGGTGTCAGTGTGAGACCTTCTAAAAAGCTCATTTTCTTCATCCGTAATACACAGGTAGACAGAGCCCTCATAGCGCTCAGGGGACAGAGGGAGCAAATCAAATACAAGGACACCCAGTTCAGCTTGCCTTTCAGACAGACACGGCTTTAAATACTGTTTAGGATAGATAGATAGATAGATACATAGATAGATAGATAGATAGATAGATAGATAGATAGATAGATAGATAGATAGATATAGATATAGATATAGATACAGATATAGATATATCTCCAAAATCATTGTTATCTTAATTCAGTTGTAACTGTGCATCTTGCTTTCATTTGCTAAGTCTGATAACCTGAAGTGCAATGGGAACCCATGTTGAAGCTTTGTGATTTGGGTGGGTTTTTTTGTTTTTTCACAGTCAGGCTGAACCCTCCTGGCTGCTACAGGCTACCTGCATGTGTGGTCTGCAGAGTTGCTGCGACTGAAAGCAAGTAGTGTCACCTTTTCATGGGCAAGTAGAAGTGTCCTAGCCCAGTTCAAACCCCAGATAGCATCTTTGTCCTCAGAACCCATAGCTGGCCAGGTGGCAGGGTCGCCTGTTTGCCAAGCACTTGGCTCACATGGGCCCAGTTCTTGAGGTCAATGTTCTTCCCTTGCTTTGCAGGAAAAATAAAAAAAGAAATGGAATGGAGCAGAGACGGGGAAACATTCTCCATAGCCAATGTTTCTTCCCGTGGCTTTTACTTAAACCTGTGGTGCCCACTACTGTTTGGCAAGGCTAGTGTCATTTAGAAAATGAAATGTGCTTTAACATAACATAATAGGATTTGTTAGTTTGTATTTAATACATCAATATATTATATGCACATGGAGGCCTTGGAACCATGTTTTAAATTAGCAAGCATTTTCACATGCCCTGGGTGATGAGCCCTCTCACTAAGGCAAATGATCACCAGAATCATTGTAAAATGCTTCTTAAAGCCACCAGAACTGCATCTGATGACTGACCAATGTAAGCAGATTTGTAGCAACCGTGACATAAAAACAAAGATTTGATGCCGTGATGTGCAGGTAAACCTTCAGACACAGGTGACAATCGCTTGTTAGGGAACTCAGATGGAGCCCCTTGGGACATCCAAACGATGGTTCTTAGCTACTCTGTGAAGTTGCCAGCGCATGTTTAGAACTCCTTTGAGCCACCTGCCACAGTTTTCATTCCAGAAGAAATGCGCTGGTTACTGATGCGTAAGAATAGCTGGATGTGACACATGGTGGGAATGGCGGAAGGTCAAGTGCCCACACAGCTGGCACAGGGAAGCAAGCATCGCTCGTGGCATGCAGTGGTGCACCGTGGTGTTCTGCCTTGCCTCAGCTTGAACCTATCAATCTGGACTGCAGAGGCTCCCCTAATTCTTTTTATTTTTTTTGTAAGATTTTTTTTTAATTGGAAAGAGAAGAGGAGAGACAGAGAGGAAGATCTTGCATCCGATAATTCACTCCCCAAGTGACTACAATGGTGAGAGCTGAGCTGATCCAAAGCCAGGAGTGAGCAGCTTCCTCTGGGTCTCCCGCGCAGGTACAGGGTCCCAAGGCTTTGGGCCATCCTCGACTGCCTTCCCAGGCCGCAAGCAGGGCGCTGGATGGGAAGTGGGGCCGCTGGGATTAGAACTGAGGTCTGTATGGAATCCTGGCATGTCAAGGCTTTGGCCACTAGGCTATCATGCCGGGCCCCACCATTCCTTTCGTGTTTACACACGGATTACCGCTCCCCAGAACACAGTTGATGTCTTTCAGGAGGTTCCAAAGAAACCTGGCCTAGAATCATGGTTGGTGACTTTTCCCATTCCTTCTGAATGCCTTCAGCAGACTGCGGGACCTTAGATGAAGGACCACATGAGAGATATTCACGCTTTTCTGTCTCTCCCTCATACTTATCTCAGAGACCCCATTGCACGGCAGTCATCCACAAAACCAGTGCTCTTCTTCCTGGGCTCACCCGCCCTGGAAGAGCCTCAAGTGCATCTCAGAGGCCAGCGGAGCCCATCACAAACAGCAGCAAAGCCGGACTGCTGCCAGTGAATCGTGCGGTGAGTTGATTCTATAGACATTTCATGATCATAGAAACCAACAAGTGCAGCCCAGGCCAATGCGGGCTGACGAAGAAGAAAGGTTTTATTAGCCTTGAATGGAGTCCACCTGGGGCAGAGGCAGAGAGGAAGGGGAGAAAATAGTGAATCAAGCAGCAACCTGCAAAGGCGCCAGGAGCTGAGCTGCACAGAACAGCGGCAGTGCAGGGCGTTCCGACAGAAACGCCAAGGAGAACGCCACCTTGCGGCTAGGAGGAATGGTGCTGTTCCTATTTGCTAAACTTATTCCTAAAAAGATCAGCAACTAATCCATGTGGAGGCCATACTGTGTGCCGGACACCTGGCTAAATGCTTCGCAGGGATTTTTTATCTAAGCTTGCTGGCACTTCTTGCTCAAAACATCTTGCCATTTCCCCTGAAGCCGTTACCCCAGTAGCATTCCCATTGTGGGATTTCCATGAAACCCACCTCCAAGTACAGGCCTCTCATCACTTGGACAGCCAGCCATTCTTCTTTTGGAGGTCTTCCTGCAGTTAGGTCAACATTCCATGTCTGTTTGGCAGCAAGTGGACGCTGTGCGAACTTGAGTTCGAATTCCAACTCTTCCAGCCGCACAGCTTGGGGGATCATGTCTGTGTTTATGTCTCCAGATCTGTTTCCCCATTCGTGAAATGGACTTACTGCTGCCTAAGTGATGGATTCTAAGTCAGGTTAATGAGATAATGCAGCAGAGACTGGGGCATGCAAGCAGCCAAATGAAAGTGAGTGATTCATATTGGATTCTTGCCTCACCCTATGAAGCTAATCACAACAAATTCACTTCTGCTTCTAGGCAGCTCTCAACGAGGCCATTAACAATCCTCTTGCCCAAGAATACGACTGAACTGGCCTCCCTGAGCCGACTCCCGGTGACCACAACTTTCCTTGCCACATGCCATTGATCATCTGTTTAATAATGCCTCCCAGGACCTGGGCAGACGCTTGAGCCTGCATGCCCGCTTTCCTGTCCTAGGGAGGCAGTGCGTGTGTCCCCATCCCTGTCCTGGGCTATGTGCTCTGCAGCGTTTCAATGCTGTCCATCACAGCTGTAATTTCCATTAGTTCAGATCTGGACCAGAGCTGGATTTCAAGATTAAACCTCATCTGGAGGTCTATAATGGCTGGCTGGAGATTTGCTGCCTCAAGTGAGGCCCAAGAGCCAGCTGCTCCGGCATCCCTGCACCTGAGTTAGAAAAGCAGAATGTTTCTGGTCTATCCCTTTTCTCCTCTGTCCACTCTGATTCTTGCCCCAGACCTCCTGGTTCAGAATTGAAATTTTCATAAAGACACCTGACCTCCTACCTCCACTTTCCCCAGGCGATCTGGGCACACCTTACAGCTTCAGAGGCACCGAACTAGAGAGGCAATTGTCAGACTCGGCTGCACCTCAGAATTAACTGGGCAATTTTCAAAAATGTCTCCTTCCTCACCTCTGTCCCTAGAGAATCCAATTTAACTTGTTTGGAGCAACGCCCAGGTATGGGTATTTTTGTTTTTTCAAAGTGCATGCAGTGACTATAATGTACAGGCAGGGTGCCCACCACCTTTCCCTCCCCCAAACCAGAGCGTTCTCATTTAGACCAGGTTGCCCTCCTGGACTGCACTGGGGCCACAGCTGGAGGTCACAGGGTCATAACTGTGCAGGGAGAGGTGCCCAAAACAAGAAGGAACCCTGACTGGCTCAACAAACATCTCCTTGTAAACATGTGTAAGTCGATACGGTTTCATTAAAGTACAGTCACATGCTGTGTTTATAACGGCAGAGTTGCCAAAAAATGGGCGTCAGTAAAACAAATCGTATTGTCACAATGGTTATTATTATTGTAACAAAACTTTACCATTTCTTACCCCTCTGCCAATGCAATCACAATGCATAATGCATTTGAGATTACTTCCAGCTGTCTCCTTCTCTATGAATGGAATGTTTCTGTGCACACAGCATTCAGACGCCGGGTACATTTGCATGATAAGCAGTCATCTTCCCATTCATAAGGGGAGGTCCTTCACTGGCCACCATGACCAGCCTCACACTTGAGAGGGACCCCTTTCCTCATCCTGATAGGTCATGCCATTGAGTAGACTATTAAGACATGAGTGGAGACAAACAAATCTCAGATTCGAAGACCTCGTTTCCAGCTTGCTTGGCATTCCTGGTGAGCCTGGCAGACTGTTTCTGCATCTGCACTGGATGCAGATGTAACTGTTCTGACCACCAACAGTGTCTACTGTGAAGCCCTAATAAAACAAGATGTAAGAGTGGGCTGGAGAACCTCAGAAAACCCCAGTGGCGTAAAGTTTTATATTTATAATGTACTAAACACCATTTTTTGCTACGATAATAACATTTTCACCATCACAGGGACAACAGGAAAATCTACTTCCAAATTTGCCATTTTCTTTGTAAACAGAGGAGGGAGAGAAGCAGAGAGTCAGGGGTGAGTGAGTGGATAGAGAGGTGAGTGAGTGGATGAATAAATGAATTGATGGGAGAATGGATGGATGGATGAGAGAGACAGAGAAATGGACAGGTGGGCTGAGTAAGTGGGCAGACAGGCTAGATGGGTGAGTGAATAAGAGAACAGATGAATTTCCAGATTAATGGTTGAGTGAATGGATGGGTGGATGGATGGATGGGTGGATGGGTAGATGGCTGGGTGGGTGGATAGGTGGATGGATACATTGAGTATGTGGAAGGATGGATGGATGGATGGGTACAGTGGAGCCTCATTATACAGCCCACCTCTCATTCCTACACCTTGCTTTTTCATGGCTGTGTGTCAATGAGTTTAATGGTCTGATATCATCATTTCCTCTGTCCCTCAAGGCCTTTGTTTTCTGCCTCAAACATCGCTTTCCACCATCACTTCTGGCTGTTCCCATGATTTCCTACCACCCCAAACCATGCTCCTTCCCATCTCTATTCTTTGGCGCTCTACAAGATGCATTCAAACCAGGTGCCAACTCTGACTCATGACTTCTATTTGGAAACGTTCAGTCATTCCGGAAGAATTCCTCCCTCTTCTTTCATCACAGCAGCTGTCACAGATTGTATACACTTGTACTCCCATGCATTCCTTTCCTATTAAACAAAGATAGAATGTACCAGCATCTACTCAGGCTGCTGTATGTGATGGTAACGTGGCATCAAAGAGGTTGACTGGCTTGTCTGAGGTCTCCACGATGGAGTCGAGACTCATATGGTAGAGACTCAACCCACATCTGCTAGGTAGACTCTTTATGTCAACCTTCTCCCTAGACATGCACACTGCATGACACTGTGGCGACTGATTCATCTGTAGAAGGCAGAGATCTCTCAGACTGGGGCTACAAACCCTGAGACAATGTGTTACTTGTTAGGAGTCATGCTGATCTTGACTCTGGGTGCCTACTTGCACAATGTCCTCATAGAATAAGCCTCTAATAGAAGCTAAGCATTATCCTCTTGAAACTGCAGTCAAGCCCTGTGACATGAGTCTCTTGGGACTAGTAGCTGGCTAGTTATACAAGTTCATTAAAGTAGAAAATCATATATGCCTTACGATTTTCATTTTCCTTTGAAACATAGAGTGCATTTTAATTTACCCAACATTTGCCCTGGAATCTATGTCTTTCCTTTGAGTGTGTAGACAGGGTCTCACAGTGTAGCTTCCACAAACCATACCTATCATGCAATATTTGTGAATCCCAGTCTGAATCCAAGCACAGTTAGAACACAAAAAATTATACACAAAAAAATATACACCAAATGCCCAGGACAGAACATTCTTTCAGATTTCCTTCCCCCCGCCCCATGCCTTTAATGTTTCCTCATCCACATCCAGTTTGAAAGAAGTCTCAGCATCTTTTGTGAGTTTCATCTTGAGTTTTGTAAAAATAATAACTTTCCTTTCCCAGGCATATTCGTTTACATGGACTATGTAGCGTTTCATTGCATGAGCTCATTATAGTAATAGAAATACCCAGGGCAGGGAGGCCTGGGAACAAGCCAAGTGCCTCTTAGCAGGCATGCAGATCCTCACCTGGGACAGGTGTGGCCAGACGCAGCTGGAATGTCCTATGCAGTTGTTGAGGTGTTTACATGAGCCCTGGAGAGGTGGCAGTTAGGCCACATATTGGATGGCTGAAGACAGGCTGAGAGAGCATGCCCATGGTTTACTGGAACGCATACAGCAGAAGTACAATTGCTGCAGGTTTCTTCCATGAGCAAACTGACGGTGAGATGGCAGGAGGTAGAGAGAAATCTGCCTGGCTGGGGTCTGGGTCTGGGTCTCTGGCTCAGCATTGATTAGCTGTATGGCTTTGAGCAAGTCAAGGTCAAGGAGATGCATCTTGCAAAGCTCTTGCTGGCAATGGAGTGGATGGTACAGGAAGAAGACCCCGAGCACACAATAAGTGCTCCAAAGCAGGAGATGATGCTACAGTTCAGTCCTCGGGCTTCTGACATCTCAACCAGTCCTGCTGAGATAGGTGTCTTCGTTCTCTCCCTCCTCCTCCCGCACTAAGAAGTCCCTGAGTACCCTTTTTAAAATTAGCATTTACAAATCCCTAAGATGCTCAAAAAACTGAGACTTACCACTTACCCTGTTTGCACTTGCAAATTGTTTTCCTTTGAATTCGAAAAAAAAAAGCACACGTGTGCATATACTATTAGGATCTGCTACTCTGTACAAATGGAAGGTCAAACTCCATCACACCCTCTCTGGTTTCAGGCTAGGCACTCCCATTTTAATTGCAAATCCATAAGCCTCTTTTGTGAATTGCATTTGGTTTGTAAAGGAAGAAGAGTGCCTAAGTCACACGATGGTTTCCAGAAGTCACATCACAGAGACATTTTCTAATGCACATAACCGGATAATACGGTAACCAAACCGAATCAGTGACAAAATGCTTCGAAATCTTAAGTAAGATCTGAGTCACAATGGTTCTAACATTTATAGCTTATAGAATTTCTGAGCCTAAGTCACATGGAAATGGATTCGCTTTGTTTCTCATTTGGGCAGCAACAGAACGTGCCATGCAAGCTACCCTTCTAAAAAAAAGTTCCATTGTAGTAAGCTGTAAGAAAATATGTGTAATATGTATTTAATAAAAGGTAACACCCTGCCATAAATTGCTTCACGGAGATATAGAAACATATTAGGAGCCATAAAATGGATACAAGCAACAGGACAGAGAGAAGTTACCTTTACTGTCAGCTTCTGTTTCTGAAATGGTCGAGAACTGAAGAGAATGATTACTCAAGGAAAAAAAAAGGAAACTTCATCAACTGCGACACTGACGGTGCTGGTGGCGTTTTCTGAGTCATGGGTGGATGTGTGGTCCTGGAGAGGTGCCTAGACATTGTAATTCACAAGAATTCTAATTAACAGGGGAAAAAATTACTCGTTTATTTACATTTCCATTGGAACACCAGATAGATTATTTGCTAAAAGCCCCTTAATGATCTCAAACTACATAATTATCTAGTATGTTGGACCCAGTAGGCGAGGCTAGAAATGAGAGCAAAATGATTTTTTTTACCCAAAAACCATTCCCTTACAACTCCTGCTAGACATCTCTTTTATCGTTTTTAAAAGTTATATTGGTTTTAAAAATCAAAATATTTTATGCAAACTATTTCATTTAAAAAAATTCACTCTCGCTTTTGGGAGAGTGTATGTGCAATTGTTAAAGATGTACCACAGATTGCAATAAATTCTGAAATTAACACTGAATATATTTTCATATTATGTTTACATATGGGTAGGTTTTTTTTAGACTATCTTTTTTAGATTTATGAGATTCTCTACAATAAGATTTTGTGTGAGTATATTTAAATTTCATATGTGTATATATTTATACACACAGAGAGCAAGATTACATACTTGCTTTAATTTCTCCCAATCTTCAAAGCTCATAAAATATTTAAGCTGTTTCAGAACCAGAATAGAAAATGCCTCAAACTGTTGTTTAAAATTACATCCAACCTTCACCTACCCATGCAAACGAATGGGGCAGCGTGAGAATGAGGAGGGCCCACGGCAGGCTGTCGCGTCCACAGGCTCAATGGCTAGCCTAGTCCCGTGTGGCCCCCTCTGGCCTCCGCTCCTCACCCCCTCCTCGGACATGAAGCGCAGCTTCTGCTCTTTGTTCTTGGTCATCACTTGACCGCCGAGACCGCCAGTTGGGAGTGTCCAGTGAGGGAGTCATCCATAAACTGGGCTAACAGCTGGCGGTCAGCTGTGGGAAGGTTTCCTTCCTTCCTTCATCTCAACAGATTCCTGCTGGGGACGCAGTCTGTGTGATACTAGGAGTTGGGGCAATGACAATGACCATGACTGCACTTTCTTTCTGTGGAGTCTGCAGCATGCAAGAGGGGTGGGCCTAAGGGACAACACAGAATGAGGAGGAGGTCTACACCCAGGGCTCCTGCCTCAGTCCGCCCTGGCGGCTGGGAGGGATCAGCAACTATTGACCCTCAGAAGTGAGTCTTGTGCTGAAAAGGACAGATCCAACCTGGAGCAGGCAAGAGAAACGGTGGCCATGAAGGTCCTTTGGGAAGCAATGGTTTGGGGTATTAAGGAAAAGTCAGGCAGCCGGGCCAGCCTGGACAGCAAGGGGCTATGCCGGCTGGGAAAGAGATGCAGACTGCCATACAGCCAGTCAAGTTAGCTTTGACTCACAAAAGAGGAGGGGGCAGACTCTGACCCATGGCAAAACCAACGCCTGTGGGTTTCAAGCTTGTTCGGCCTACTGTGTGGAGACAAGACAGAGGATGACGGCTTAGAGTCCATGGAAACATTCTAGATAACAGGTGATGGTACCCGGCTTGGAAGGGGCACTGGAGCTGAAGACAGGTGCAGTGAGACCCAGCTCCTGTGGAGAAGGCCACTGGACATAAACCAGCCACACAGAAAAGCAGCAAGCATCAGGTTCCACAGGATTCATCTTTCCCATCCCATCCATCAGGGCTGAGCTGTGTCCCCACAAAATCCACGCATGGAAGCCTTCACCCCAGGACCTTAGCATGTGACTGTCTAGGAGACTGTTAGGTTTCAAAGGCACCAAAAGTGAAGCGCAGCTGATTCCGGCAGCCAAGTCCTCCTTTACCTTAAGCCAAAAACACCAGACGCCACGAGGCACTTGAGGAGGTTTTCATTCCAGAGAGTGGTGGGAGAGCAAAGAGAAACAAAGGGGAGGGGGCACACGTGGAGGCTCATTTATACAACTTAGGTGAGCCTGCAAGGTGTGTGGGGAGTGGGGAATTGGGAGGAGCTGCGCGTGGGCACAAGGGATTGGTGACTGGGATTCCCAGGTGATTGCCCCAAGGGATTGGCAAATGGGCAGGGATGGTGGGGGGTGCCACGGGCTTGGTGGGTGGGGTTCTCAGGTGAGCCAATGCCAGGAGGTTACATCTGATTGGTGGATAACCGGAACGGTGGGAATCTCGCGGGCTGTGGGAAAGGGGAAGCAGGAAGTGTGGCTGGCTCCAAGATGGAATGTTCCAGTCTCTCCTCACAGAGATGTCGTTTTCCTTATTCGTAGGAGCACACACCCCCTCAGTGGGTGTCTAACGTCACGGAGAGCTCGGACTCCAACGTTTTTTCTGTATGTGCGTATTGACAGTGTTTAAACAGAACAAAGTTTAGTTGATAAATTAGACCAGGCTCATCAGGTTAAAAAAGCAAGGTGGGACCATCAGCCAGCACTGTTTGTGGAGCTTCTGGGATGAAAGAATTTGACATGAAAATAAGAATGAGTGAAAGACAAAAGAAACTGTACTATCGGAAGAATTTCTTTCTTTTTTAATTCTTATTTTTCAGAATCGTGTGCACAGAAAATCAGAGGGTCTATTCCTGCTTGGCTGGACACCTTATTTTTTTCAAAGCTTAGCATGATGATTTTGAAATTTATCCAAATAAGTAATCAATTATCCACTTTTTTTTTTTTTGCCAAACTAAGTAGATAGGATGAATTTTTACCTGTCGGTAGATATTTGGGTGATTCCCCAGTTTGGCTGGTTATACATAAAGCTACAGTAAATGCCCAATTCCTCATGAGTCAAATTGCTACGAGATGAGTATCCGTTGGTAGGTGCCTAACTGAAGAGGCTGTGTCATTTGCAGTCCTACCAGAAGTGTTTATGAAAGTTCTGGTCGCTCTACGTCCTTAGTAGCATTTACTCAGTACCAATATTTAAGATTTTTAGCCATTCTGGCAGATGTGTTGTAGCATCTCATTGTGATTTTAATTCATATTTTCCTAAAGACTAATGGTGCCCAGCCTCTTTTCACATGTTTGCTTGCCATCTGTTTATTTTTGGTGGATGCTTTGTTCAAATCTGTTCGTTTTGTAAGTTGTTTGGTTTGCTTTGCTGGGCGTTAAGAGCGGTTTAGACATTATGAGCACACATCCATTATCAGATGACTTGAAATATCTTCCGTGTGGCTTTGCAGACACTTATAGTGTGTCGCAGATTTTGATTAACTTATCGATTTTGCCTTTTACCTTCTCGCTTTTGTTATTATATGTAAGAAAGTTCTGCTAATCCCCAGTAAGGAATGTTTTCTTTTAGGTTTGGTTTTTTTAAAAATGTTAGATTTTATGTTATGCCATTCGATGTGGGATGATTTTTGTTATGGTACAAATTTCCAAACTTCCTGGTCTCTGTGTTCTGCTCCGTTAGTCTGTTTGTCTACCATAGTTACTGTCGCTTTATTGTAAGTCTTATGTCATCCAGCCAACTTTATTCTTCTTTCCTAATGTTGTTTCAGTTATTTCAAGTCATTTCTGTTTCCATGTGAATTTTAGAATTAGTTGATCCAGTTTCACAAATATGCCTGGTACAGTTTTGCTTCGTTGACTCTTGTTGGTCAGTTTGGGAATAATGGGATTTTAATAGCTGTGGTTTTGCCAGATGAGCCGCGAGACAGTTCCGCTTGGGCCGTCACTGAGGCTGCGCACGGTGAGCTCGGCCTCTCCTTTGACCCGTCTTTGTGCCGTGTTCTTCTTTCTCTGCTCTCTTTTGTATTAATTGATTTTTTTCTCATTCCATTCCTGGGCCTATTAGCCACAGTTCTTTAAAAATCTTTTTTTCATTTCAAAGGAGTCTACAGAATGCATATAAGTGTTTATAATATCTGTATATATTACAAATATAAATTTATCCACTTTTGTTTCGGTAGCTCATTTCTTTGTGTTAATGAGTCATATTCCAGTGCACAAAATCTGCAACTGTGTATTTGTTCATGTTCCTGTTGATGGACACCTGGGAGGTTTCCAGTTGGAGATTACCATGAGTGAAGCTGCTGTGAACAAGTCTTTGCACAGGTGTCTGTGTGGACACAGCCTTGCTTCTATCTAAGTGTGGGATGGTCGAGTCACAAGTCGGTGTGTATTTGGTTCTATAGAATCCTGCTGGGCTTCGTTCTCCAAGAACACTGTCTGGTTTCACATTCCCATCCAAACTATATCAGCCATAAGCCACCAGGTCAATGGATTGTGGTATTTCATTGTATTTCCCTAACGACTGAGGATGTTGACAATTTCTCCTGTCCTGATGGGCTATCTGCAGAGTTTCCTTGGTGGAATTTCTGTTCGAATATTTTACCCACATTGTGACTACTTCTGGTTTTCAAAGTTCTCTGGAAATAATCAGGTGAAAAGGAAACTAGTAGATTAAACAGTGATCTAAGCTCACATGAAGAATTTTGCTCCAGAAATCCTTTCTGAACCCAGGGAGATGGGTCAAGCAACAAGTGCTATCTGTTATATTTGCAAACCCATTACTTTTCATTCTACCAAAGACCATAGTACACACTTTTAAAAATCATTTCTTTTGGAAATTTTCAAACCTACACAAAATGGGATCCTGGTGCATTCAAGGTGAGGACCTTAACCATTACGCTATCATGCTGGGCCCAGGGTGCTGATCTTAAAATCAAGATTGTGAATGCCACGAATGCGCAGACAAGAATGCAACACACACGCTTGCCACGGTCTCTCTTGCCTATCACATGGGGCAGGGCTGTTCCATTTGTTGCCTTTATGGGGTCCCCTGCCAGCCCTGCTTTGACTTTCCTGCATTCGTCTCAGTTTAGCCTCCTGGAACCTGTGGTTATTAGTCCATTACCAAGGAAACTCCATCTGAAGTGGAAGCCACCTCTACAGACTATAGCAAAAATGCAATTAGCCTCTTAAGTGCCTTACATAAAACATATCCAGGACAGCTGCATGAACTCAGATCACAGGATGGAAATTCTGGAAAGAGAAGGCCTTTCTTTAGGTTAGCTTTTTGTAAGAGAACAGGGGGAGGGGAACAGCTAATAAATTACAGAATGTGTCTCAATCAGCACATTTGGACATCACTTTATTATCTTACCCTTTGTGCTCCAAACTCTCGTTTCATGAGTAGTCAGGGAGTCAGGCCTGAGAGCAGTCATCGAAACAGAAGCCCGGAGGTCTTTTGCTTCTGTGAATGATTCGTGAAAATGAGTTGTTAAAGGGTGGGTAAATGATACAGCTTTGGGGAAAAGAATCTGATGAGACTTATTACAAATATGCATATTTCTAACGTAATCCCATCCACAGAAGTCAGTTCTACAGAAGTATTATACATTTATATGTATCATTATACGTATATAGGTAGATAGATATATGCATTATATCTATGCATAAATGTATGGAGAGGGCAGAACTGTTTGTTGCAACAAATCCCAAAACTTCCTGTGAATTACAACTATCCACCAGCTGTGACAGGGATGAGTGAACTAGGGCACTTCTAGCGTGTGGAGTAGCATGCAGTTAGACAAAATGACTTATCACTGTTAAGATTAGTATTCTCTGCGCCAACTTCAACAATTATTGTGAAAATCTCCAGATGCCGAGCATCGTTGTGAAACTGCTCCAACTCGAAAAGAAGACAAAGGGAGAAGGTGAGAGCAGAAGCAACGAGGAGACAAAGATGCCTGTGTTCTCCCCCAAGCCCCTGCCAAGTCATCTTTCTCCTCTCAGACTCAGCCCCAGTCTCACCTACCCAGTGGGCCACCCCCCACCGCACCAAGGAGACGGGTGTCACTCTGGATATGTCAAGCAGAGCAAATGTATGGGAGAAAATTAGTAGAGATACTGGAAGAAGCCAAGAAACAGAGACAGTGACGTAATAAGAAGTTCGCGCAGTGCCTCCAGCATACTGTAGAATCACAAAGCCTGGAAACAAATGCTACCCTGGGAGCAAGGAGCCTGGAGGAAGACAGGAGAGAACAAATAATTCCCAGGTTAATGGCATCTTACATAATTCATACTAATAACAATGATTAATAATGATAATGAAATTTGTCACATTATTAAATGGATATTTAAAGTTTGTTATGAATAGTTCTTATGTATTAATAAATAGTACATTAACTTTTTATCAGCCTCATTTACTTGAGTTTTCTTAGCAATGGACTAACATTGGAATTACTGTTTCTTCATTGTAATAAATGATGAAACTGAGACTTGGAGGGGTAAAATCATTTTCCAATATGAGACATGTAACATGTGAAGGACCCAGCTGGAAGCACTCCCACCAGGCTAAGCCCTCCAATCGTGCGTTTGTAGTCTGTGCTTGGGTCTTGTTTTGCATTTGATATGCTAATATGAAACATGGCACACATCCTTCACAGGTCTCCTGACGTGGCGCCCGGAGCTCCACCCCTTGTGTCCGAATGGGTTTGTGACTCTTTTGACAGCTGAGGTCATCAGAGCAGAGGTGACACTGCCTTAGCCACTGGCACACTCATGGTTGGAGCCCCCAGCTGCAGAGTAGGGAATCTCACTTCATTGAAAGCACCGTGCTATGAGGAAACCCAGGTGACAGGGAGAAGCCATTGAATGCCGCTGGTGCTCAGGCCAACAAGTCCAGCCCTGGCAGAAACCTCCAGGTGATTCCAGCCCCTGCTGCTCGAGTCTCCACAGCTGAGTAGAAGGCTGTTCTCACCACACTCTGCCCAAACTGTAGCAGAGGGACAAGGCGCATGCCTGAGTCGGCATGCAGCAATCACGGGTAAAGGGGGAGGGCTAATTGAGTGAGTGAATGGTACATGCAGCGCTGACCATCCATACGGCACACATATCCAAACACCCTGCATGGGGAAACAACTTGCCTGTGGCTCATCACGTTTTCCAGAAGAAAGAGCTGGAAAGCAGCCACGGGGCCTTTTGGGGCTCAACTGCTGGTGAGACAAGCGTGTCCCTTGGAAACACACGTGCACTGCCTAATTTGCATCCCTGAGTCAGGGTGAGCACCTGGAGCTGAACGACCTCTGAAGAATACATGAGACGTTGAGTTTCCCAGCCAAGTGTAATCCCTGCTCTAGACAGTAATTTGGTATCTGGCAGAGAGAGGGCACCTTGCAGAGTGAAGGCACAAATAAATCCCATCACCTAATTGGAATCAAAACGGAAAGCTGATAAGTGGGCATCCCACTCTGCAATGTGGCTTCTGTGCACTGCATGAGCCAAGGTGGGCTTGATGGGGCTGATTGTGTCCAACGAAACCAGAGCAAGGCCAACAAGATGCTCACACCACTAGCCCTAAGCCCAGCATGGAAACCTGAGTCCAGAGAAAGCACTAGAAGCGCATTTCCCAAAAACTCCACATGGAAGTATTGGAAACCACAAAGACCCAGGGTGTGACTTGGGCACCCAGAAATCTTGTGAGACTGGAGCCCTGGGGGGCCAGGAGAGGAGCCAATGGAATTTGAACCAGACTCTATCAGGGAAGCTGGGTCACCATTAACTAAGACGTCCACACCCTGAGAGTGAGGAATTCACTCTAACTTCATCCCTTGGTGTGTGACTCTATGCCCGTCTACCCTAATATTGCAAAAATCTATATCTGGATTTTTTTTTTAAAAAAAGCCTAGGTTGGATGGGAGGACTAGGCAAGATATAAAATAGTTACTAATTTTAACACATTTTTTATAATGAAGGCATTGCTTTGAAAAATCTTCTGTTTCCACATATGTGAATAATTTAACTTGACTTATTAACTTCAGTTAGATAGGAAAGAAGTCTTCCCTTCTGATAACTTCTGTGTCTTGAACCCTGCATGTCTCACCCCGCAGCTGCTACAGGGTGACCGCTGAAGGAAGTACCGTCCATCAGTATATTTCTCGTCCCAGAAAGTGGGAGAGGGACTTTGCAGACCCCACTCCCTGGACCCTTTTCCTGGGCCTGGGCTGCCTGTCACCCTCTGCAGCAGTAGCAGCAGCAGAATGAGGTGTGGCTCAGACCATGCCTCTGACCCCAGCATGTCACAGAAAAACACATGCCCTTGCTTTTCTGTCAAGGACTTGGGAGCCAGTCAGTGAGGCTGCTGCAAACTTAGCAGGGTCAGCACTGCCTAAAGGGCTGCAGTCAGGTCGCACTGGAGCTCCACTGGCAGGAAGAAAAACAGTTCCAAAAGCAAAGCGTAAAGCAGCATTTAGATTTCTATTCCCAGAAACTCCTCGGCAAAGGTGATCGAAACGGGGCTCCTGTTAGGTCACAAGTGCCCAGAGCCACTCGGAACGCATTCCTGACCAGCAGGGCTCAGTCCGAAGGCAAGAACCACCTTCTTCGACTGATAACCATTTCTTCTGCAGTCCTGTGCCCTTGGCATGTGACATGAGGGAAAGATTTGAACCCTGAGGAAATCACATAATTCCCAAGTCAAGGAAAGTCCTTTCCAGGAAGGGAGGCCAGTGTTCCAGCTAGGCACTCCTGCACCAGCAGCAAACACCCTTTTGGAGCCTGTTGAGAGAAAGACCAAGGAGCAGCCACGCCACACCCCGTGGTGGCCACAAGATCCTCGGACGCAGAGAGCAGTCACGCTTATCCAGCCACCCTACCAGAGAGTCACATCTCTGTTTGCAGGTGACGGCTCTGTTCCAACAACCCAGAACTGGAAGCCATTTCATGTCCCTTTCTATCAGAAATGGATCCACTACTCAAAATGTATGCCATTCCCTTATTGGTTTTGCTATCGGTATTGCTAATGTTCATTCTTTTTTTATTTATCTAATTGAAAGATGGGGAGAGAAAGAGAAGGAAGGATGCCAGGCCATGCTGTGGGCCAATGGGCAGAGCTATTGGGCATACAGGCTACGGTCCAAGGTCTCAGCAGAATTCGCTCTCACTAGCAGGGCAAAGTCCCAGGGGCTCCACAAGGGACAAGGGCAGTGTATCCTAGCATCTCACTGTTCTCATCGAAGGCTGTCTTGTGTATGTGTCTTCTGTCTTGCGTTTTGTCTTTGTAATGCCTTGCTGAAGAAAACCAAGATAGGCTTTTCACAGAGTAAAGATGCCACTGGGGACCTACTCCCCATGCTGGGATGTCACTTCTGGCTCCACTCCCAAATCCAGCTTTCTATTGATACAGAGCTGGGACACAACAGGTGACAACTCAGTTACTTAGGTCCTTGACACCTGCATATAGGACCAGGCTTGAATTTTGGTCTCTTGGCTTCAGTCTGGCCCAGTCCTGGTTTTGGTGGGCCTTTGCGAGGTGTAACCAGCAGAGGGCTGGGAGACCTGACTCTCTCTACCTCTGTTTTTCTCTGTCTCTCTGCTTTTTAAATAAATAATAAGCAACTAAATTTTTTTGTAGATAAAAGAAAATTTCCCTCCTCCCAAGGTCATGAAGATATTCTCCTTCTGTAGGTTTATCTTGCCACAAACTGAATGTGTTGCTCAAAGTGACATAGAAACCCATATACTCCCTGAGAGATGCTCAATTGTCTCCGATTACACAAGTTAATATTTCCTGCTTTAGTACTGGGATGTGGGTTAGAAATCAAGTTTCCACCTGCATTGAAGTAAACTTCTGAGTTCCCTGTTCTGTTCTACCGGCCCACTTCTCTCTGCCCACACCTTGTTTAGCTCTTTTATAAGTTAGATTCATTTCTCTGTCTGCAGAAAAATTCTGTTTTATTCTATAGGGGCCTTTCTTCTTCAGCACCCCTTTTAGACAATCTGTCATCTGAACAGTTCCTCCTGGCATAGGAGCTAGCGATCCACTGCAGCTCTACCGCAGCCTGCAGAGCTCTGTATGAACTATGTCGTCACCCCTCGGTGCCTTGGGCTGAATGTTGTGTCCTGCTTTCCCAAGGTCAGATGCCAGAATCCAGACCACCAAGGCAACAGTGTTCAGAGAAGAGGTCTTGGAGAGATAGCTAAATGTGGCAGAGCTCACCGATAGCATCAGTGCCTTACAGGTGCCTCTGGCCTGCAAGGATCTTGTTAGGACCCCACCCCGACCCCAGACGGGCCAATGCCTGAGCTTGAACGTTGCAGCAGCCTCTCGACTGTGAGCACTAAACTCCTGGAGCCCCAACAGTCTAGAACTCTTTTCAGGAACATCTCTGCATGTAGGTGACTTCAATAAAACTTTCCCTAATAAACCAGTAAGATATTGTCATTTCCTCCATAAGAGTTTATATGGATTTCGTTAAATTGATTCTTTGAATTTTTTTTTTCCTATTGAGAGATGTTTGCTGACATTTCCTAAGAGTATTTGTTGATTTCATGAAATGCAAATGTCTTAGGGGTTGTGAGTTTGATTCTATCAATTTGGCTAGCTTCTAATTCACTCCATGATTGATTTGTGGATTTGAGGGAAATTCCATGTAGACTCTCATGACATGTTGGAGTAATATCCTGACATCTTTACGCTGCCATTTTCTTGGAAAAATAGCATCCACAGCACACGGCTGACCACAGCCATGCTGGGCGTCCCCACGACCTCCTGCTAGACCTACAGAGATGGTTCTCACCGCTAACCAGTAAGTGCGATGCAGGGTGATTTTAGACATAGTGACTAGCTTATGGAAGACAGAGACAACAGAGATCGTCCATCCTCTGGTTCACTTTCCAAGTACCCACAGGAGCCAGCACTGGGTCAGGGGACACCTTGGAATCCAGAATGTAATACAGGTCACCTGGGTAGGGGATAAGGGCCCAAGGACTTGAGCCATCACCTACTGCCTCCCAGGTTTACATGGCCAGGAAGCAGAGCAGAGCCAGGGCTTGAATGCAGACACTCTGATTTGAGATGTCTTCATCACTGTGTCGCACAACCACCTCTGGTTGCAATGTTTTATATTTTATGAATAGATATGCACTTGTGGTTCACATTTTACCCATATGTACTGAGATAGCACAAAGCTATTTTCTTTTCTATATTTGATGCAGTTAATTTCATTGACGGATTTGGAATCGTAACCTGGGTTTCCTGGAGCAAATCTGACCTGCTATGATGTGCTTATGTGTTTTAAATGTTATTTCAATCTATTTCGCTGAACGTTTTTCTACCTGTCTCCATGAGATTGAGGCTAAATTATTTTCTTCTTCTTGTTGTCCTTGTTCCTATTCCGTTTGGTACTAAGATGGGGGTGTTTCATAGGATGGGTTGAAGACTGTGCATTCTTCTTCAGTCTCTGTAAGACTTTGTAGAGAGAATTGTTGCTTCCTTGGCTATTTGATAGGACTCGCTTTTCAAACCATCTGGTTCTACTGCCTTCTTTGTGGCAAGAAAAAAAAAAAAATTCAAATCACTGATTCAATTCCCTTAATGGTTCTAGAACCATTTCCCCTTCAGTCAGTTGTAATAAGTTATATTTTTCTTGTGTTTTATTCATTTAATTGCGGACTTCAAATTTATTGGCATACATGTTTTATTCATTATATCATCATCAATTTAATCCCTGCATCATTTTTATCTCTAAAATCATTTGTTTGTGCCCTTCTTTCTCAGTTTTTCTTGATTAGCTTTGCCTTTTGTCTGTTTTATTAATGTTCTCAGAGAATCAGGTATTGATGTTATTGATCCTCCCTGAAGTGTGTTTATTTCCCGGTTCCTGAACTTCTTCTGTGATGTGTTTTCTTCCTGTGCCTTTCCTTGGGTCTCACCTGATAGAATTTTTTCTGCTTTCTTAAATCACTTTCAGTAAGATTTTTTTCTGTAATTTAAGTAGACTTCTTTGTATTTATTATATCTTCAGCGTCATTCGGCACACCAGCATGCATCAAAGCAACTGCAAAAAGTTCTAAAAACAGAATTAAAAAATAAGTCCAAATTGGGGGGCAAATTTTTTTTTAAATCTATGTCTCAAGTGTGGAGGGTCTTCTGGAAAAAAGACCACAGGAAATGTGTATTAGGAAGAAAAACTACACATGGATTAAGAAATTTCTTTGTAAAAGTAAGCCTGTGGGGCCCGGCGGCGTGGCCTAGCAGCTAAAGTCTTTGCCTTGAAAGCACTAGGATCCCATATGGGCGCCGGTTCTAATCCCGGCCGCTCCACTTCCCATCCAGCTCCCTGCTTGTGGCCTGGGAAAGCAGTCGAGGACAGCCCAAAGCCCTGGGACTCTGCAACCGTGTGGGAGACCTGGAAGAAGTTCCTGGTTCCTGGCTTCAGATCGGCGCAGCACCAGCTGTTGCAGTCACTTGGGGGGTGAATCATCGGATGGCAGCTCTTCCTCTCTGTCTCTCCTCCTTGTTTCTGGATATCTGACTTTCCAATAAAAATAAAATAAATCTTAAAAAAAAAAAAAAAAAACCTGTGGCTCAATCTCATTTTCCATGAACTTTCTGAAGTAACCTTGCAAATATATTTTACAACAAATAACCCTGCCTAGTGTGTCAATTCCTTTCCATTTTTGTGGCCTGGCAGTTGCTAAGAATGTAACGGGGTCAGGGGAGGGGTACCTTGGTGTCTTTTTCTTGCTGTTTTCACTGTGATTTCTTAGGAAGCTGCAGAGTGGGCCCTGACAGCAGTCCAGGCTACCTTTGAGCTCAGGCGCTGCCAGCCTGGCTCGCACAGCAGAACCATTGGACTAGATTATTAAAAGTTCAGGTGTTGCAGGTCACATCCCATCCCAGTTACATCAGAAAACGTGGCATAGGCTGTTAAGAAACACTTAGGTGACCCACAGGCAGCCAGATTCCAGACCCAGGGTACCTACGTGGTGAATTTGTAGAATAAACCCCATACATGGTCCCACTCAACATGAGTTCTAGAATTTGGTCCAGTGTGCTACCAGGTTCTGGAAATGCCCGTAGACCCCATCTCCCTGCTGTGTGCGTCTTCTCTTCTTCTTCAACCAGTAATTAAGCAGCAGGTCTGTGGAACCTGTCAAGTTGTTCTTGAAGTGCTATAAAGCATGTCTTGATGGTGAAAGCCTCTGCTGTTAGTTACATGAAATACTTTATATCTAAAAATTACTGTGTTTCTTCAATTATTGTATCATCCTTAAGGCTGTTCTTCGTATAAAGCAGCCATCTTTTAACTACAGCTAAGTCTGTCTTATCTGACATCAATATCGCAGATCAGCTCTTTGGAGCGGGGGTTAATGTAGCTCTTTATCTCTTGTGCTCTAGCGTCAGTTTTAGACATCTAACTGTCTAGTTCGTATCAATCTTCTAAGTCTGAATGTCAGTTTTAGCACCTGCTTCTATGTGTATACTCAAATAAAAACAAATGCATTCCACAAGTCAGAGTCTTACCTAACTTAAGTTATTCCAGTCAAAATTATGACGTTATATTCAATCTGAGAATTTCAAAACACATGGTCTTAATAAGACCTTGCAGCCAGAGGACCTGGAAACGATCATTACTTCACGCAATAATGCAAGTTTGACTTTCCAGCTCGAATTTGTAAAAGCATTAAGGCCCTTATCCCACTGCAAAGCCACTAAACCTTTCAAAACAGTCACATTTGGGTAAGCATTCAAAAAAAAAGTAATGTAAATATAATCCCCACTGATGAATAGAGCCAAGCAAAACATTGCCTCCTTTCTGGGAGGTGGGCAGGAGGCCTCCGTGCAGGCGGACACCAGGCGCTGGGATGCCCGGGGCTCCCTGCCTCCCTCCATGGGCCTGCAGGAGGCTCTGGTGCTCCTGGGTGAGCCTGCCGTCAGCTGCTGAGAGCACCAGGGCCGGAATTCTCTTCAAAGACACAATTAACGTGAGAGTAGGCATGACTATGTTTAAGAAGTCAGAGTTCAGACAATTCCAAACTTCAAAATGCTTTTACATGCCGTCACTCAAATGCTTCCTTTTTTTAACGATTAATAAATTGTTTTCGAGGCACCTGTTGCCAATACGTAATTTTCATTGAGCAGTTTTCTAGAGAGCGTGGCCAAGTGTCAGTGTATAGTTCCTGCTTGATGTTGCGTATAATTTTTAGGATATTCTGAATGGCATGTGCTAATTATTTAGTACAATAGCTAATTTTATGGCGCTGAAAGACTATAACAGAAGGGCTGTAATTACTTATAATAGGAATGTCTCGTTTTTTGTTAAAACCAAAGTGTGGGAGGCAAAAAGGGAAATAAAGGATAATTTTACACCATCCTTGGAAGAATGAAATAGTTAATATTTTCAGGACTGTGTCAGTACTAACACTGAAGACTAACCATATGTCCCCGACTTCCAGGGAAAACACTGGGGCTGAGCAAAATTTACAGCAATTTCTAAAATACGTGTTCAGATTTTATTTCCCAAAGCAGATGAAAATCCTTTTCAAATCGCGTCTTGCACCACGTTTTCCAGGACGGCGCGGCTGTTCCGAAGAGCAGGAGAACAACTTTTCTGAAGTTGCATTTGTTGGCCGCCTTGGCCAAGGCTCACGGGAGCTGGGATCTTTGGGCAGTCCTAGCCCAGACCCCACGTGGAGGTATGCACCTGAAGATGTCACTCACCTGCGAGGCTGCTGCGGGGCTGCTCCGGAAATAGCTGCATTGGGAAGGCAACACAGCAAAACACGACGAAACGTCTGCCGGACTCTCAGCTCCGCTTCGAGGACATCAGTCCCCGGCAAATGGTCAGAGACGCGCTCTGAGATTCGTGCATCTGACCTGAGCACTTGGCCCTGCGTGAGGGGATGTCTGGGAAATGCCATCAGCCCACCCCAGGCTCTGTCCTGCAGTCACTGAAATCACACTTTGAGTGGATTTGTACCAGGAGGGGGAGCTCCTCAGGTGTGTGCGCAGGTCAGGGCAACAGCCAGAGCAATGCGACAAAACTGAATTATTTATGAACTCCACAGGACAAAACCATCCTTAGAAAGAGCCCATCAGAATAGCCGTAATTATCTCTGGCTGGTAAGTTCACAAATGATTTGAATGTTCCCCTTAAACTCTCTTGTATTTTCCCCTAATATTCCATAATAAACTTGCATAGATTACAATATGAAAAATACATGACCTGCAAACATCAGCACTTGTCATCATCTTGAGCTTAGACACAGAGAACTGAGAAAAACTCCCCGATTCTACCCCACAACTCTAGAAGCCATTTTTCCTTTCCAGAATTCCAAGAATCCATGGATTTCCCCACCACCACACACACATTTGGGAATCATCAAATACGATTCAATATGCATCACTGGTGATGTCATGCTGGCCCTGACATCATCAGTGATGTCATCCTGGTCCTAACATCACTGGGTATGATTAACACGAACCACAACAGTCACAAGGTCACCAGGTGACAGTCTCACAGTGCCGCCACTGCGTACAACACCACCGTGTACCACTGTCATCCCTCTCGTTTCCTTGGCTCTTCTTAACTCCTCACTCACCTCCCAGCCCTGGCTCCCCTCATATCAGCAATTTCTCAAAATTATTTCTCCTGCCCCAACTTTCTCACTTACCTTCACCAGCAGCATCCCATATGGCCACTGTTCAGGCCTTGGCTGCTCCCAGCTATTCCACGCCTGATCCAGCTCCCTGCTGGGAAAGCGGCAGAGGACGACCCCAGTGCACCCAGAGACCTGGGAAAGACAAGGCCCACTTCTGGCCTTTGCGCCCACTTGGGGAGTGAACAAGCAGACGGAAGACTTCTTTCTCTGCCTCTCCCCTGCTTTCTCCATAAGCCATTCCGGTAATAATCAATTATTGAAAAAGACTTTTTTGGAAAAATGACTCACACAAAAGCAAAGATAAAGATCCCTCGTGGTGCTTCAGAGAGGATGGGCAGGGACTCAGGTCTGGCCACACTGAGGCTGGTGGGTGGACAAGGGTGCAGTGGTCCTAGGAACACAAACAAGAGGGCCACGTAGCAAGGAGGCTGGGTCGCGAGTGTGGGAGCCGGGGCCTGAGCTGAGTACCATCCTTCCTCCCAGTGATCTCCCGAATAAGCCAGCAGCCTTGTGCATACAGTAGAGGGTTGTGCCTTCCTGGCCTGAGCTAGCGTGCTCTCAGGCAATATTCACTGAGCACCTGCCAGGCACCAAGCATTTCCTCTAGGTGTGGGCACAGGAACAGTATAGACAAGATCAGCACTAACACTGCAGAGGAGCAAGAGGACAGCCATGGCCGCAGCATGTATGGACACGGAAGGAAAGGAGGCCGACAGGCTGGGGGAGCTGGGGAAAGGGACAGGGCTGGGGGAGGAGTGAGAGGCGGTGGCTGCCATCCCCCAGCCTCAGAGCACAGAACAGAGAACTGGAGGAGGTGGGAAGGGAGTCCCACGGGGAGACTCCCAGGCCAGGGAACTCCAACAGGGCTGCCCAGGCCTTTGGAAAGCAGTGAGGAGGGCCGAGAAGTCAGAGCCAGCAAAGGAGACGCGGGGGGGTGATAGTTTACTCACAGGAGGCAGTGGTGGGAAATGGACCAGAATGAGACACATCTTAAAGACAGATCAGGACAAAAAAAAAAAAAAAGACTTGCTCGTGGACTGGCTCTGGCACGAAAGAGAGAGAAGACTCCAGGCAGCAGAGCTGGTTTACAAGCTGTCAGGTGCCACGCAGGAACCTCAAGCAAGGGGCCTCAAAATGGGGCATGTTCTGAGTTTCCCTGGAGGAAGGGAAGGAGTGCCTCCGGCCACAGGTGAGTCACTGCTGTGTGCTACCACAAGGATGCCCAGGCGCCAGGGGAGAGAGGTGCAGGGCCACAGGTTCTGAGCTAAGAGCAGAGTCAGGACTCCAGCCTTTGCTTCTAACACGTGGGGCACGGCACTGTCACAAGTCCATAGAGGAGTGGGCAAAGTGACCCAAACGATACAGCAGACTGCAGGCATCCTGCTCAACACCTGGCGGGAGGGCTCTTCCTTCCTCTTCAGAACAAATGGCACCATGGCTGGTTATAAAAACCCCTGACTGTAACCATGACCGTCTACACCTCCCTTCTCTTTCCCACAAATCACACTCCACTTGCTTGGAAAAAAAAAAAACCCCTCTGGATACCTCCATGTTCTCATGGTTTTGGGGGGTGCTGAGGTGACACAGCAGCTGAGCTCCCTCACGGGACCCCTGCATCCCATATCTTAATACCAGCTAGCATTGCGGCTGCGCCGCTGCCTGCTCAGCCTCCTGTTAACACAGCCTGGAATGCAGCAGCTGCTGGCTGACGTCCTTGGGCCCTTGTCATCCACACGGGTGGCCCGGATGGAGTTCCAGGCTCCTTCTGGCTTTAGGCTGGCATAGCCCTCGCCCTTTTGGTCCTTCAAGAACCAACCGGGGGTGGAAGACCTAGCTCTCTGTTTCTCTCTCCCCTTCTCCTGCCTTTCAGGTAGAAGGAAAATAAACATTTCAAGAACCAAATCTGACCATGAATTAAGAAAGAGAATCACTTCAACCATTCAGCTGACTGTTTTCTCGTCAGCTGCTATTTATTGTGAGTAAGCTTTCAGTTCTTATATTGTTTGAACAGCATTTGGTGGTGTGCTTCTGAAAAACAGCTCTACAAAAAAAGTTTAGTAGTATATTAATTACATGACTCCTGGACCCCTAAACAAATGGACCGATCACGTGAAGTAGACCAGCCTGGCTTGCCAAATGAGGAAGACCGGATGCCTCTCTTGTGTGCCAATAACATAAATAAGTTTGTTGTGTTAAGCAGGCATCTCAACCAGCATACTCACTTCCAAATAGCCTTAATATTTATTGTAATGCCAAAGTAATGTCAACATTATTTACAGATTAAGAAAAATAATTTAAGGCTTGAGCAAACTTGCTGTTGGACTATAACAAGTTTCCTAATCACAGAAATATTTATTATGATGCACTCGGCACTCACACTACTGTTTCCAATCATGAGCAAATACGATGAAGTTTTAACTGTTTTAAGTCTTGTCAAAATATTTCTCGGTAGGACTGGAATCTTCTGATGTGCTGAGTAACACTATTGATTATATCATGAGATTACTATAACCTCACCTTTTATATCCAAATTTTTTTTTAACCGTAAATTGTCAGCTTTCCGGAAGAGCAAATAAATCATTAAGCTAAATACAGGCTGTCAGGTGAGTGCCACACCGAGCACGATCTTGAACATCAGGTGTCTTCCCTGTGTTTTCCCAACCTCCTACCTCATTTAGCAACACATTCAAATAAAGACTTTCTCATGAAAGAAACAAAGGAGGCACCTCCTCAAGAAAAAGGGAACCAAAATGTTTCAAAAATGCAAAATGAGCTCTGCTGAAATATTTTGACTCCAGCATGGGAACTGTGTTTCCTACAAAACATCCCAGAGAACTCCAGCCCACCCATGGCCCAGGTGCTGCAGGACAACAGCCTGCCCCATGGTGGCCCCATGCAGGCAACTGCGTCAGCAGGGACTGTGGGACAGCGCACGGGTGGCTCCTGTCCTGCCCCAACCTTGGCCAGCGGTCCTTCTCAGTTGGCTTGCTTAGCCTTCTCAAGTCTCCAGAGCCACATTTCTGGGCAAGGGCTCTCCTTGGGTTTGATTCTTCTTTAAGACAGTCCAACTTGCTCCCTTTTACAGATGTCTTAATTAGCCTATCCTGATTGGGCCCTTTCCAAATCTCTGGTTCACAGAGTCCGATTTCAGTCAGCATTGCACTGCCCTGCTGTAAATGCCACTGCTCGGTCTGCCTTTCTTCCTTTGGAATGTGCTGTTTTCAATGTATTGCCCAGTCTCAGAAATCACAAGATTCCCAAAATATTTCAGAGCACCAGGCACACAGGATAGTTGCAATACTTCCTCTTCTCTGAAATTTTCAAAATCAAAACCAAAAACATCTGTGAGGCTGTTAGTCAGCATCTCATTCACGGTGAGGGGCAAGGGGTTCCCTCCAAACTCGGGCATCAAACTGTCTCATTGATGACAACTTATCTTCTTAAAGTTGATTTATTTCATCGAAAGGCAGAGTGACAGAGAGAAAGAGTGACACAGAGAGAAAGAGAGGGACCTTTCAGCCGTTGGTTCACTCTTCAGATGGTTGCAAAGGCCAAGGGTAGACCAGGTCAAAGCCCGGAACCAGGGACTCCATCCAGTCTCCCATTGGATAGCAGCGGCTCAAGCACTTGACCTGTCTTCTGCTGTTTTCCCAGTTGCATTTAGCAGGGAGCTGGATCAGAAGTGGAGCAGCCGGGACTTGAACCTGCACTGTATTACGTGGTGCTGGTGTTGCAATCAAAGACTTAACTCACTGTGCCACAACCACCCCACCCCACATACCCTTGCACACACACTCCATGACAACTGAAATCAAGGATATGATGGCACAATTGTAGCCTGAACTATTCAGCAGACAGGGAATAGGTGTGAATCCCATGGATTCACTCCCATTTTGAGTCCTGTGAAACAGGAGCCGTCTGTACCCACTTTCCAGATGAACATGCCTGGGATTTGCAATGTTCTAATGACCTGCCCAACACTACAGAGCCAGGAAGGAGAGGTTGGAACTAGACATCTGTCCAGTGCACCACACAATGAGACAAGGAAAAGAACAGCCCAATAACTGAGAAAGGTAACCCAGAAATGCAGTAGCTCTCATCCCAACAACTCAAAGATGAGCTGCTGGTTTAAGCAAAATGTCACGGGTGACTTTGTCCACTGGGGCTCTTGGCAGAGCTAATCTCCAGACAGCCACTCTGTCCATCAGTCCAGAGGCTTAAAGTCAAGTCCAGCTCCATGACCCTAGGCAGGTACAAATAACTTCCCTAGACTTCAGTCCATTCCTC
Organism: Ochotona princeps; assembly: GCF_030435755.1. NCBI lineage: Eukaryota > Metazoa > Chordata > Mammalia > Lagomorpha > Ochotonidae > Ochotona > Ochotona princeps. The sequence continues at coordinate 4,470,683 of NC_080857.1, forward strand.
AGTAATGTGGGGAAGCTGATACAGGGTTCTTGGCGATTCATGGAGATGTTCCCCTTTACACACACACACATACACACACACACACACACACACACACAGAGTCCTTCATGCGTGTCTGCCACGTGCTGAGCAGTGGAACCCCAAGTGCATGTTGACTGTGGAATGCAGCTTCCCCACAGCAGCGCTGAGGGCCACCTAAGTGTGATTGTCCATTTCTTGAGGAATTTTTCTATGCATCAGTGTGTTTAATCACACAGCCCTCATCTGAATCCGCTAGAGACTGGCATATCCTCCGCCAGTGACGATGTTTTGCCTGGGTGACAAAATGAATAGGATCGTGCTGTGTTGCCCCACCCAGCAGGACATTCATAAGCTGCTAACGGCTTAGGAGGCCATGGCCAGTGCCACACATGGAAACGGATCTGCGCACATTGGACTAAATTAGATTAAAAATTAAATTTCACCTCTTCCCCTTAACTGACATTTTTGTTTCACTGTGGCTACTAGAAATCTGAAAAGTATACCTGTGGCTCACACCATCATGTGTCTCTCTGTGGGGTGCTTCTGTGCTACTGACGTCAGCATCATCTCCAGGAAGACCATTCCAGAAGGCCACCTCAAGCACTCCTGAACCCTCATTTCTACATGGTCATCAGACATCGCCTGTGCTCTGGAAGCTCATGGTCAGAGAGAGTAGGCCGACCCTGCACTCACCGCCCTTCTTCCAGCCCATCCCAAGTGACTAGCCAGAACTAGAGGCCATCCTCAACTCATCCAGCCTCGCCCCTTCCAGGCTTTTGCATCCAGTCCATTTCCAGTGTTTCTCACTGTGAAAAGACCATGAGCAGAGCACTGTGTACAAACACGGGCAAACAACGGGTCACCCCAGGTAAGAGCACTGAAGAACACAAAGCCCTTTCAGATGCACAGAGAGAAGGGGATGGATTAGACACAGTACACAAAGTATGCTTTTATTTTCAAAACAAAAGTATGTCTATTGATATTCATAGGGATGCTTGCATAAAAAGATTAGATAAGTTATGAGCCGTTTCTTGATGGCTGGTAAGACCCCAGATGGATTTTAGTCTGATTTTAGAGTTTTGTTTTGCTTCCAAGTTTTCTAAGATGAATGCATCTACTTCCACAAGAGCAAGAAACGAGACGGTACACTCTGCTCTCCTTAGCATTGAAAGTGTGATTCCTGTCCTCTTGAAGGGTTGTTATATAACATGCAAGAGGAGGCTCGTGAAACAGCTTGGAGAATGAATACAGGACCTGGTCATGGTTGCCTAAACATTGGCATCTGATGATCTGCAATGGTTTTGTCACCCAGCAGATAAGTGGCCATGCTGGAGATACCTGGTTGTCACAACCAGCGAAGGAGCTGCTGGCATCGGTGGGGAAAAGGCCTGAAATATGAATTGACATCCTATAATGTGCAGGAAAGTCAACACACAGTGGGTCACCCAGCCCAGACTGTCCAGAGGACCAGGGCTGAGGAAGATTGGTCTCCAACTAATGTGTTTTCAACGTGCCATGGTTGAGCGGCCTAATGGGAAGCCGTAAGTGGCAGGTCCAGATTAAGCTCCATTTCATGTGGCCCCATCTGCAAACACCTGACATCAAGTATCCTAACAGAAAGAGAAATTCGAATAGTCAGCCAATGATCGACTCATAAGAAAATAACATGGTCACAGAAGCAAACAGAAGTCACCTTGCACTAGGAGGCAGCGTCTGGGTCGCGAGCAGGCGGGCAGGGAAGCCATCTGCTGTGCGTGGCCCTGCTGGACCTGTTTTGTCGCGAGTCTACAGCTTTGAACACGCTTTGTCTGGCGCCCTTCACAAGCACTACATTAGCTAGAGTTCATTTGAAATTCATCATCTCCAAAGAGATACAAGACACTGGAGGTTTAGTTTCCAGGATTTTAAATGTCAGGCATCCAAAATGTGCTGTGGAGACACAGCATCTGGAAGACGATGTTTTTGAAATTTATCTACAAACAGGAACTGCTCCCTGAGCTTGGCTTTTCCAGAAAAAAAAAAAAAAATCCCTGAAAACACACACTCCCAGAATCATGGTGGATGGCGGGCCGCCCTCTGCGAAAAAATAGAGCTGTTCTGCTTAAAACCAAACATTTGCTCCCGGACTGTGCTGTGCTGCGAACGTGTAAGGGCACCTGAAGAAGTTTATATGGGGGGCATGTTGAAAGGCAAGTGCCTTGTGATGCGGAACAACACACAATTTTTGGAACATGTGCATGGTTTTTTATGACGCACACATCCATGAATTTTTGAAAACCCCTCCTAGCAGGTTTTTCCAAAAGTTCCCAAATGCCGGTACTGTAGCTCAGTTTCCAGAATTAAAATGTGTGGTCTCTGGCAGGGGACCGACGAGGGCTCTTCAAACATCAGCCCTTGCCAGACCTTACCATGGAAGACACAGGAGGCCATCTTGGAAGCAGAAAGCCACTTCAGGACTGTGAACCACAAATGTATCTTAGTTACAGATAATCCAATCTGAACTGCCTCTTAGAGCAGCTGAAGAAAAAAAAAAACTAATACAGGAGTTGTCCCTCCATAGTCAATTGCTCCAACTATACTAGGCTCACTCCTAATTCACTGCCTTGCTTCTGGTTGTTCCTTCTAGAATATTCCTCCCCTGGTTGGTCAGCTGGCTCCTGTTGAGAAGAAATGTGGGTTTTGCCTCTTCCTCCTCAAGTATTGCCCTTCAATAGCAGAGGCTGTCTCCTCCTGGCTGCCCGCGTCCTGCAGTCCCGCCCTCTGACTCTCTCCCTGTTCTGAGGGTCTTTCTTCTCACATACCACTCACTTTCGTCTTACTCATGACCTTCGTCACTCAACCTAATGCCAGAGACCACGGAAAGGGGACAGCATGAGGACCTGCCTGTTAGCAGAAAGAAGTTAAAACCAGAATGGGCAAGTGGATGTGGTCAGGTCACCAGCGTGCCCAGAAACACAATCTTCAGCTTCAGTTGTCTTCCATGAGCACACAGCTGATCCGGAGATGCAGCTGTCAGGCAGTGGGGCAGCATGGAGAGCAGGACAAGCCTGAGGAACAGGTCAGGTCTTTGTGGAGTCTCATGCCAGGAAGTAGCCTTGGGAAATGCATGGTTTATTGTAAACTGCCTGCTTCTCTTCCTCCACTCACCCAGTAACAGTTTGCTCAATTTCCATGGCCTATATAGTGAGACTCTGGGGCCCACAACAATGACACGGGATTCCAGAAAAAGTGGCCGGGCCACAGCCCTGCTGGCTGCCTCAAGCCCACACTCCAATGCAAATGAGAACATCAACCCAGAGGCCATGGAGGAGTCACTACACAGAGCAGCCTGGGCAAACCTTTGCTTTTGAAGAAAATACAGCGGAAGCACAGAACGGCCTTGGAGGGAGGGCTGGGAAACAACTCCATCCCCAAAGCCAGGGCAGCAACCGTGGGCCAGAGCATCACAGGGAAGCAAGCCACATTCAGGGCTCCCACGCCAGAGCAGCCTGTGTGGTCTTTGTGGTTCCCACCTCCGGGGCATCTGTCCTTCGGCTCACAGCATGAGGACCACAGTGGTGACCTTACAGCATCTGTGGGGTTTCAGCGAATCACCCCAGGCAGAAAACAGTCTCAGAGCAGGCCAGCCTTTGAGTTAGCCATGCCTGTTATTATCTAGTCCTGAGGGTACAAAAGCCCTGGGGGAGAGAGAGACTGAGCCTTATGGAGGAAAACCAGATGCGTATAAAAGGCAGTGAATCAAGAGATACTGGATGGGAAGCTGTTGAACAACTGAGACGACGGAGCTAATGAGATGGTGGCCATGGTGGCAGGAAGAATGAAGGCAGAGGACAGTGGCGGGGAAGAGATCGGGGTGGAAGAGGAGCCAGAGGGCAGAGTCCAAGGAGCTGTGTCTCTCTCACCTTAGTTCCAGAATTGCAGCAAGGTCTTGCCATCACCACCACAGCCAATCACTTTACAAGACAGGTTCCATAAAGGCAGGAAGCTGCGTGTGGTTGGTCAGAGTCCTCCTGTCACCACACACATGCTGGCAAGTAGCAGATGCTCAGTAAACATGGCTGCATAAATCCATAAGTCATGTGAACATATGTGTGGAGGAGGGTAAAGGCGTGTGCCTATGTGGATACACACAAAACAGGTGTAGTATAGAGACAACTGTGAATTATAGTAAACTACTCTGGAATATGAGTTTCAAAACTACATATGATGAATATATATACACATATATATGTACACACATAAATATACATAAAAACTTTAACTGGATTTGAAGCAGTTTGTAAGAAAGGTATAGTCAGATAATAGAAAATATAATTTAAGAAGGGGGAAAGGATGTGAAGATTTCATTTTTCCAAACTCCAGGAAGCTCTCCTTTCCACAACAGCACACGTGTCTGACCCTGCCAAGGTCGTCGGAGACCCATGGCACCACCATCTCTGCTCCTTCTATCAACTTCCACGTGAAGCCAGGAGCACCAGCATTGTCCTGGCAGTGCCCACGGCTGCCTGGAACCCAGCTTCTCCTGTGAGAAGGGGTGGGCAATGCCAGCCACTACACTTTCCAGAAATAAACAACAACAACAACAACAAAATAGACTTGAATCTGAGCTGGAGCTGGCAGCACCCTTGGGAGAGGAGTGGCCCAGGACAGCTCCCCCTAACCTCACCAACATGTCACTGCTGGAATTGACACCACTGCACGAACAGGCAACTCAGCAGGAGTCGACCCTGTCTGCCATCACACGCAGCAGAGGCTGGCTTTGACAAGCACTTGATCGCAGCTGGCACTGACTTTCTGTTGCTCTGCAGTCTTCTGAGAGACTCCATGAATAAAGCACCAGCCATGGGTGAGGCAGCAGTGGCTGCAGGGTGTGTGGTGTGTGCATGCGTGACGCAGGGCAGGCAGTCTTGAGCCCAGCTTGGTCACAGTTCTATCAGAGGTGGGGCTGGAGGGACAAAGCGTAAACATGAGCAAACCCAACAGAGGTGCCGGAGTGCTACCAGGAGAGCAAGGTGCAGGGAGGTTATCTTACAAAGTTCCCCATCTTCCAGAGCATGCCGGGAACACCTGCATTTCAAAGGATAAAGTGCCAGGCCCTGCAGCCCAGTTAATGCCAGGGTGGGCGCCTGCACTGTGACAGCAGGGTGAGTCGCCACCCAGAACCCCACATCCCACATGAGAGTGCTGGTGTGAGTCCCGCTGCTCCTGCTTCCAACCCAGCTTCCCACTACACTGCCGGGAAGCGCCAGATGCTGGCAGCTCAGGCTTTGGTTCTGGCCACCCAAGTGGGTCCCTCGGATGGAATTGCTGGCTGCTGGTTTTAGCCCTGCCTACCCCCAGCTGTGATGGACATTGGAGAGTGAGTTGCAAGACAGATGATCTCTCCCCCTCTCTTTCTGTCACTCTGCCTTTCAAATCAGTAAATCTTAAAAAAAAGAAGAAAAGAAATAAATGGTAAGAAAGATTCTCCTCCTCCTTGAAAGTCAGAAATGCAGACAGCATAAATAATGACAAGGAGTGTCTTTCAGGACCTGGTGACAAGCAGGAAAGTTGTGCTCCCAACAAAGGCAGCACACAATGGCAAGCTTCACCGTGAATAGGGGCCACGTCTGTCTAACTTTATGCAGCACACCACAGACTGCCAAGTACCTGTGGGTGCTTAATAAATGCCTTTGAAGGGTGATGAATGCCGTCATTATTGCATCTGCCATTATATTTTTTTTAGTGAATGAACCTTCCTTATCAATCTTTATAACCACATTTTCAATAGCATTAATTTAGCCACCTCCTGAAGCAAGTGCTTTGCTAAATTTTAGTCCTCAAAACTTGTCAAAAAACAATGCATTTGATTTTTTGCAATGTCACATGCCAGTGCCAAAGAAAATTTAACTCACAAACGATCTTCCCAATGCTTGTAGCATAATGAGACCCATAAAGAATATAAAAGAATTATTCTCCAGTTTCCAGTCCATGTCGGTACTTCCACTCCTGACATTACAGGCTCTTTTTCAAAATGCTCTCTGATATTAGCAGTCCATGAGTTTTGAAAACAAAAAGCCATTGTCTCTAGAAGTATCTGCTGAAAAAGTAAATAATGGATATTGCTTGTGAGCTAAGGAGATTTCCACTTTATTTTTTTTTTAACACACACTACTTAAGACCAAGGCAGGCATAGAAACTAATAACACTGCGATGTCTTTTCATTAATACAAAGCAGCCCCTTCCTCACTTTCACTGCTTACCTGTAACCCACATTGCAGCTACAGCTTCAGAATCAAGCTTTGGACTCCTCCATCCAACCCAAGTAACTTACTGCCCTTCCAGAACTGTGAAATCTATTAATTTTGACACTCAGCTGACTTAATGCAAACGTTTTCCTTCCCTCTCTCCTCTCTTTCCTGCCCACCCTACTTCCTTCCCGTCTTCCCACAAACAAGGAGGTTACAGACGCAACACCCACTCACTCACCATGCAAACTGACATCAGCCTAAACATGCAGCCATGTGCATGGGGCAGAAAGATCTGCTTGGCAAAGCACACACAACCCTGCAGGGAACCCACGAGAATCCCGCACAAAGAGATTATGAACATGGGCCAAGTCGAGCTCCAAGGAATCCAGAGTGGGAACCACCAGCTTTGGGGTGATCCTAGGGGACAGGGGCACTGGCAAAAGGCTTTTGAAGATACTGGGGCGATTGAGCAGAGAGAGGAGCTGGGCAAAAGGCACCCCCAGCAGAGGAAAGCCAGAGGCACGGTGACAACGCAGTGAACATAGCATTCAGAAGGAGCTGAGAACAGGGCCGAAGGTGGGATTGGGACAGATGTTGAAAAAGGAATGCATGCCACACTACAAGCTTGTACAGACGCAGTGGAGCACACAGTGGGCGCTCTGCTCACACAGGCTCCTGCTCGTGTTGCTCACTGTGCACTCTCCAGCTCACTGAGGGCCACCGTGCATACTGCGTCACAGTGAGGAAAGGAAAGACGGGCCCAAGTGAGGCAGATCAGACGACGTGGCAGGCATGTCTGTCACATAAACCAACATAGCACATTCTCTTGCCCATTTTCAATCTGCTCTCTGCCCAGCATAGCGTCTTGCAGGAAGTACTGTACTAATCCTGGGTCGTCAATTAACAATGGCACGTGACACTTGATGTCTGTATTAACAAGTTCTGCTTCCTTCATGCTTTCTGGAAACATTAACACAGTATGTATACACACATCGGGAGGAATACCCACTGTGTGTTCAGAAAATAACAGCGTGCAGGGCTGTCTCCTTACCCTGCAGATGTTCACAGCTCACAAGGAACCTGGCAATGCCGTCTTTGCGGTGACTAGCTCGCAAGAGGCTGCTGCAAGCTAAAGGGATTTGGAGAGTGTAACCCTCTAGGAGTCAGGCAAGATAGCGACCTGTACAAGGCAAATGAGGTCACACAGCTAGTGACGGCAGGAGAGTCCAGCTGTACATCAGGCTCCAGGTTCAGAACGGCACACAAGAGACTACCGGCTCTGCTGGGTAGCATGAAACAGAAGACAGTAAGTTCTAGAAAACAGATCCCGGCAACACATGGGAGGAAGCAGTCAACTTCCCTGTGGTCAGGGGAGACTGGAAAGACACAGAAAGGTGTGACCTGAGTCTTCCACAGATTCAGAGGCAGTCACTCTGCAGGAGAGGAGAGAAAGGGAAGAACATAAAAGATGTAAAACCCACGCCCTCCGTTTGATGCCAGGGCTAGACATGACCCAGACAGGCCTCCGCCTGCCCCTGTGAAGGACCCCTCTCTCTTCAGAGCAAAGTCTAGTTGCTACGGTGAACGTCTCCAACAGGTAACTGTAGCAGTGAGAAAGTGAACAGGGAAGAAGCCTCCTTGGAGTGTAAATCTTCAGGAATCCAAGTGAGGCTAACAAAAGAGAAATTAAACACCATGCTGTGTCATGGCACTTTGACCTAAGTGTCCACTTAGAATTTCAAATAAAATTAGAAGATTCTTCTAATAATTATATAGGCTGGCAAATAAGGGGCAAGGGCAGGTGCACATGGCACCAACTGACTGATGGTTTCTTGCAAAATAAAGGCAAATGGGGCTGACCCTGCCCAGGATACAATTGCAAGGAGGCCAGGGAGGAGGCAAGGTTAGCAGCGACTGCTGTTAAATAGTGATCCATCCACCAGGCACCCCAACCTCTCTTCCATATGCATGGCAGCCTCCACACATCCATATTCATTACCGTCCTGAGAGCTTCGGAGTAGCAAATGCAAGCTTGGGAGATTTCAATTCTAATAAACGTGCTTCCGGTGACGAGTGTCAGGAGCTTCCCCACCAGCCTCAAAATTAAGCTGATAAGAGAACGTAGCAGGTACTGGGGCTGGGACAAGCCTGACTGCCCTGAAGACCACAAAGCAGGGCATTGGCAGTGTGGCTTAGCCCGTGAAATCACTGCTCTCCCATATGGGCGTTTCCCAGGGCTGCTCCACTTCTAGCCCAGCTCCCTGCTGATGCACTTAGGGACAGCAGCAGAAGACACTCACATGGAAGACCCAAACAAAGGACCTGGGTTCTTGCTTCAATGTTGATTACTGCAGCTATTTGGGGAGTTAGCCAGCAGACAGAACATCTCTCTCTGTCCTCTCTCTTTTTCTCTATAACTCTGCATTTCAAACACATAGATATATTAACACAAAAAAAAAATAGTCAAGCGGGGGCTTCTCTGGTTGGACATTGTCTCAGTGCCTGCCATCATCACATTTTCCAGGTATTGCTGGACTGGAATCCTCACCTGCTCCTTAGGGGTGGGCCACCTCAAAGCCCCCTGCCTCAGTGTCTCCTACATCAACCTGCTGTAGCAACAGCGCCCACCTCAAGCAATATCATCCAGGTCGTCAGGATGCTGGAAGGACTGGCTGGGATTCTGGTCTCTGATCACACATGGACAAAAGCTGCCAACCACGCGTAGGGGCTGAGCATGCAACAATACGCAGGACCTCAGCCGGCCAACGTCCGCGGGCTCTGGTCTCCCACTGCACTCCTCCTGTCCTGTGGACAGCATGTTTAGGATCTCTTGGAGACAAAGACAGGGCACAGAGAGCTGAACACAGCTCCAGGCAGCGGCAGAGCAGAGCAAAGGCTATCCCAGGGGCAGAGGGGACTGTGAAGAGCCTCTCTGCTGGGCTGCAGGCCTTCACGCTCAGCCCAACTCAGCACATCTGGGAGAAGCCTTCAGCCTTCGATGTGCTCCAAGCACCTGTATGTCTAGATGCTCTCTCCCTATCACCTCAACTGAAGCCATCTGGAGTTTGTCCAAGCGCCAACAAGTTATACAACGGCTCTGCACCCTCCAAAAGCCCAGGACAGGTGCTTTTTCCTAATACATTTCATGGAAGCAGGAACTGAGATGTAAGAAATCTCTCTGCATGGGGAGATATCAACTCCAGGATGCCTGATGCTGGGGAGAGGCTGTGCTTATAACTGCAGCCTGGGAGAGGGCAGGGGTTTGAGAACAGCCCATAGCACACATCATCTGAGTAGAATTAACACAGACCCTTGAAGCTCCTCCTCCAGGGGCCCAGGCTTCGGCTTGGCTCTACTGCTGGCCAGATGGGACCCAGAGAGACAGTGCCTTAAGCAGACGCCATCAGGAGAGGCCTTGGGGTGGGGGCTGGGGAGCTCTAATGTTCAGTGAAGAGGAGGCGGGCTGGGCTTCTGCTGCTGGCTGTGCTCAGGTTTCTGTTGTAAGTGGATAAGAGAGGCAAGTTTATTTTAATGCAAAAATTAATTAATTATTAGAAACCTGTGCACAGGTTAAAATCTTGGGCAAAGGGAATATTATTAAAAACACAAATTGTAGATTTTTTTTAATGCTTGGGCCAAAATAAACATCTGTGACTTGCGTTTTTCCGCAAATATTTTGAAGTACTAGCGCACATGCACACACAAAGAGACAAGTGGAAGAACGCTGGGGCGAACTGGGGACCCAGCTGACAGCCTTTGCTTTGCGGGGGTGCGCAGGGGCGACGACGCGACCCCTCCCTATCGACAGAGATACAGTCCACCCAGATGCAGGGTGCTGCATCCGGCCGCCGCGACCGGGGCGGGATGGGGTGGGACGCGAGACGCTGAGAGCGGGTTTGGAGAGAAAACCAGCAAAGAGCAGAAGCAGATTGCGAACTCTACATCCAGTTCCGAAACCAAAAGCGCCTAGCCTCCGGAGCCTTGTGCCAGTACCACCCCGCGCCCGGAGAGAGGAGCCGTCCGGGGCAAGAAAGCCGAAGTGTTCAGGAGTTTAACCTTGAGAGGAAATCCGCACTGGGGAGAGCGGATCCCACCTGGGCGGGCTCTGGCCGTGTGAGCACGTGGGCCCTGGGCCGGTGCCTTACAAACTCAGTGGGGGACCTTGCTCGGGCCCGTGGACTCGGTCCTCACCCCCTGAGCGCTCCGGGACGCACGCTGACCATTGCAATCCCCACCCGGAGCCGCGGGGCTTGGGCCGCACCCCTCCCAACCGGGCACAGCCTCCAGAAAGCTGGCTAAGGCCGACGCAGCTTCTGCGCGCCGCCGCCTGGCCACTGCGTGTTCGCGCCCTGAGCCAGGGCGCACCGCAGCCGCCGCCCCCGCGGTCTCGCAGTGCAGGGCTGACTCTGGCCTGGGAGAGCCGGGGGGGCCCTCGCCTCCTCCGTCCCCGCCGTTCAAGTTTTCCGGGGCATTTTACGTTGTTGTTAAATCACTCACAGTGTGAATCGGAATCCGAACTGAGTCACTGCCAGAACCTTATGTAGGCACCCAAACCTCTGGGGTCCCTTCTCCTCCAGGGACGAAGAAAATCGTTATGGTTTCCAGGTCTGTTGCTTGTGCTGGACTTCCTTTCCAGCCTTTTACAACCCGTAAAAGGACAGCAAGTTCTGCCCGGTTCTGCCGCAACAGGTGTCTGCAGGCGCAGGTTCCCTGCTGGGCCTACTTGGCCCTCCACCCGGTAGAGGCAGGCGCTTAGGGTGCGCCCTGCCCTGATTCTTCCCACGGGGTTCCCGAGCTGCGGACCAGTTCAGTGTGCCGCAGTATCCCTTCTCCCCTCCCCCTGCCTTCTTTGATTTACAAATAGGTTCATGAACCGCCTGAGAGCCTGAACGTCGTTTTTGAGGGTCTTGGGGTGCATATAAAATGGTGCAATGTCAAGCGGATAAATCAAAGACTAATCACAGAGCTAGTACACCAGAATAAAATCATGCCACTGATTTGTAACAAGTACTGCATGAGGGTGGCTGCGGGGTGGGTTGCGGGAGCACAATTTGCTAGATGACAAGCTTGGCCTGTTGGTGCTGACAGCCCCGGGACATGGCGCTTGGGGAGGTGGCAGCAGCCTAGCAAGTGTGAAGCAAGGAGTACTGGCCTCCCTGATGCCCTGGGATCGGTGCGCACAACGAGAAACAGAGAGCTCCACCTGGCCACCCGGTCATCTCCAGATGGAGGGACTCCAGCACTGTCGAAGGGAAGAGGCGCTGCGCCTGCGAGGTTTTTTTGCCTGCAAGTACTGTTTAACTGCTTTGCCATTAGCATGGTTCTGTAGGCGCTCAGGCTCCCATAGCAGCCCTTAAAGCGCTGAGGCTCCTTGGGAGTGGTTCCTGCTTCCACTCACATTCTACAGAAGGGAAAATGGAGGCCAAAAAGCTCAGTGCTGGCAGAGGGTGGCACTGCGACTGTGCCATGGCTCGGGGTCCTCCCTCCTTAGTCTTGGCTGCTGTACCACATTGCCCCGCCTCCATCCTTGTGGAATATCAATGTTTCTTTCTTGCTCCGAAACTTTGGTTAAATTCCATAGTTTAAAAAATAAATCCGTATTGTTGGCACCACATCTTCGAAAACTAGCTGTGTGCTGGGCTGCTGTGAGAGGCACCTTGCAGATGGGAGGGTAGACAGGTGTGCCCCTGGTCGCTGACTCCCACAGCAAAGCCACGGGGCTGGAGCCCTGGGGTGCATTGTTCTCCAAGGTACAGATTCTCAGCTTCTTGCATGGAAGTCTCTTCATCTTCTGGGAGCCAAGTTTAAACGCCTCTCAAAACTTGGCCTGCCATGATCCTGTAGCTGTTAATTAAGCTTCCAAAACTTTACACGATGTTTACAGAGCACTGTGTGGATTGCAAAATAAATTAGAACCCGTGGCAAGTGGAACAAAACCCAGGCCGACTCTCTTCTAGGGTAATTGGCTCAAGCTGGCATTTCCTTCGAAGGGGGAAGAGGATGCTGAATAGGTGAACCGGGCTTCTAATCAAAGCCTCTGCCTTCCTTGTCCTCTCCCTGTCTGGGAGACTGAGTCAAGCTGCTGCCAAGGAGAGAAAGAGAGAGAGAGAGAGAGAGAGAGAGAGAGAGAGAGAGAGAGAGAAGAAGAAGAAGAAGAGAGAAGAGAGAAGAGAGGAGGTTGGCCTGGATGGCCTGCCCAGAAAGACCTCCCTTGCCACTTAGAAAATGAAGCTGACCAGACTACCTGAATCACTCGCACTGTGAGCAACAACTAAAACCACAACCAGGTTGCATCCTGTCCTAGAGAAGACTCCAGGTAAACATTCTATTTGCCTTTAATTTTATAAGCTACCCATGTGAAATACAAAAGGCCAGAAGTAGCTTTCCCCAAAGCCTTCCCCTGGGGACGAAACGCTGATGGCTTGGATCCTGCAGCCCCTGAGACACTCTGAGTTGCCTTAGCACTGAGGTGTGCTTCCTGCCTCCTGCAACTTCTGGGTTTGCATCAAAAGCTTGAGATTTTTTTTTTTATAAAGATTTTTATTGTTATTGGAAAGCCGGATATATAGAGAGGAGGAGAGACAGAGAGGAAGATCTTCCATCCAATGTTTCACTCCCCAAGTGAGCCGCAATGGGCCGATGCACGCCGATCCGAAGCCGGGAACCTGGAACCTCTTCCGGGTCTCCCACGCGGGCGCAGGGTCCCAATGCATTGGGCCGTCCTCAACTGCTTTCCCAGGCCACAAACAGGGAGCTGGATGGGAAGTGGAGCTGCCGGGATTAGAACCGGCGCCCATATGGGATCCCGGGACTTTCAAGGCGAGGACTTTAGCCGCTAGGCCATGCCGCCGGGCCCAAAAGCTTGAGATTTGATCCTAAAAAATCATTGCCATAAAGCACAGCAGCCCTGGAATTCACTGGGGAGCACAGGAGAGAGGAGGAAGCCATGTGCTGCGGCCGATAGATTCTTCTTTTTTTTTTTTTAAAGAAAATCCTGCCAAAAGGATCCTTCACGGCAGTTGAGTTCTGACAATTTGAAGAGAATAAAGGGCGGTCTCTAGTCTGACTGCTTGAAGTCTTTACTAATTTGTTGTAAAATGAAAGATTTGTCATCGGTCTCTCCAGCCAGATGCAAAAGCCGATCGTACACTTCCTGACAGCAGCGCCAGCCTACTGCTATTTCTCCACGTCCTGGGAAGAGAAAACAGAGAAGAAATAGAACAGGGGTTGGGTAGGATGTGGCTGCTGGAACGGACGCGGTTTAAATCTGCATTAACAGAAAGACTATCGGATCTCCCCCTCCAAAACACAGCCTCATGGTGCTTGGTCTTCTCAAACTCCTGAGGATGCAGTGACAGAGACACAGCTGGAGGTGACCATGCCCCGTGAGGGCCGTTGTCCTCACACACAGCCACAGCCCTGGCTGAATGGACTTGGCGCTGACAAAGCCGTGCGCTGCGGAGAGAATGCTTGCTCTGCGTTGTTCCCCTTGCTGCCTCCCTCTCTCCCTTCCCTCTTTCTTTTTCTTCTTCATGTCTACTCGTCTTGGAAAATCTCGTTTGTTGGAGGACAGACGTGGGGAAGCAGCAGCAGCAAGCAGGGTTCTCGGCCTTGGCAGCTCTCCATTGCTGGCAGGTTGAGCTGGGCTTGTCTGCGTGTGGAACTGACTCAGTTTACTCGAACAGGTGCAGGTGTCAATAGAGTTTAGGAAGGGGATAAAGACCTAGATGCAGAAATAGACACAGATGTGAATGTGAGTGGAGGTCTGGGTACCATCATGTGTGCAGATGGAAAACAAGGTATGAAAATGGAAATCTGAACATACTTAAAATACAAAAGAGAGATAAACGTGACTACCAACAAGGAGAGACGTGTGCTAGACATCATGGCCTCAGAGGTGATGGTCTTCATTTTGCCATTCTCACAAGCTTGATGGCAAACAGCTGAAAGAAAGCCCATTGTTGTCTTGTACCAATGCAAAGGGTGCAAATACAGCTTCACCTCCCCTTGAAGGGTGCATGGTGCTCTTCTAGGCCTTCAGCAGCTCAGACGCCAGGAGGCAGCGTGCGGACGCAGGTGTCCCCTCTGTTTCTTCTCACATGTGTTTGTTCACTCCCCAGCCATTCACGGAGGAAAGGAAGACCTTGCTCTGTTCAGCCTGCTTTCCAACATACCTTCTATGTATCAGAGCTTCCTTTACACACCTGCGTATATTCCACGTGCCATAGCCTTCCACTCCCCAGTCACCCAGCAGATTCACGAGAAGGGACATGATGTACTCCAGGCTGGTAAGGAAACTGGGACACAGAGAGAGAAGAAAGAAGTGGGCACCAAGGCCAATAGCATGTTAGAGGAGGCTCCAGATGCTACACCTGGTCTCCATGACATTGAAGAAGACAGACATAGGAGCTGCCACTTGGGTCGTTGGCATCCCATCTCCTGCAGTTCCAGACTCAAGTCCCTAAGACGGGGCTTCCAGAGTGGGAACCTTGACAGAGGTCAAGCTCCTTGCCCCTGCCACAGAGCTGGGAAGACTGGGGGGTTGGGGAAGCTGACTGGGTGCTCAAGACGCTGCGAACAGATGTGTCCCCAGGGCAGCAGGGTGCAGTCCCGTGCTGTAGACAATAAGCCATTCCAGGCTTTGGTTCTAATGTTTACAGATGATGCTTTCACAGCACCGAGGGACCCAGCCTATTCTTGCCTCACGTTGCCCACTGGGCTCTGATAACCGGACATCTCCGGGTCCTTCCACCTCTGACATTGTGGACTTCTGTGTATTAATGCTGATACAGGTCCCACCTGGCAGGTAGAGCGAGCAGGCTTAGGGGAAAAAAAGCCAGAAATTCTCTTGCAGGTCAGAAAGGTCCTCCTGGGAGCACTGCTGTTGAGGTTCACTAACGCTGTTTGCTGAAACACCTTGCTCCCCTCCCAGACTGTCAAATACCACTGTTGTAGTGGCTCGGCTCAGCCCCCACAGTGCTGGCTGTGAGGGTGTGGGCACTGCGACCTTGGCGAGGACACGCCATCCTCCTCCCCTTAGCATCATGCCTCTCCTCTGCAAGCTGGGAAGCTGGCGCAGACATCGCCAGGAGGATTAAGGACCCAGTGACACAGCAGGTGGGAGCGGGCTCCCCGAGCCAGGCAGTGCCCAAGGCTGCAGAGATTCTATGACTGTTGCTTCTTCTCCACCCATGGCCGAGCTGCCTCAACATAGCCTTCGCCCTCTTTCTTGGAGTTTCTTTTAGATTCCAGGTACCAAACGGACCCTTGGGATGGAGGAGGTGGGTCTTAGAGCCCCTCCCTTCGGTCTCTATGCTGATGGAGACCAGGTGCTGCTGTCTCTATCCCCTCCTCCCCCCGCACCTCTCCACATCCCACCTGCCTGCCTGCCCCTCTCAGAACAGAATTGGAATCGGTAAAGTTCCCAAAGACAGCAGGATAAGCTTGCTTTCTGTGGCTAGTGCTGGATTCTTGGGGACATCCCCCTATGTTCCCACAAAAACCACCCTTCTCTGCCCTCAGCACAAGGGGAAGAGCCGATGGCCAGGGCAGGTTCAGGGTCGTAGCAGCCTTTGCCTTTCTGTGTTGATTCGCCAACCTGTGAGGCTGTTCCTTCCAGTGTGCCATGCTATGGTAGGCAATTATTTCCAGAGTACGCCTCTATTAAAATTTGTTTTACAATATATGTGTAAGAGTTTTTTTCACAGGGCAATAAAACAATGTTTCATTAATGATAGAGACAAATGAGTGTGTGTGTGATCCCAGTAATTTTCGCTTTAAACATTGGGCCCTCTCTCGCCGAGCATTTTCACAGCAAGATGATCACAATCTGACATGCATACAATTTAGGAAGATTGATTCATTATACAATTTTAAAAATTCTTGAATTGCGGTTGTCAAATAATGATTGTTCAGCCACGGAGTTTTGATGTTCTGAGAGTAGCCTTCTACATCCACCCTTTTGAAAACACTGGCAACAATTTCAAAATAAAGCACTTGGGCCTGAAAAGTGGTGTTGGTGATGGAGAATTAATACAAAGTCAGCGTGCAGCAATTCCGTAGAATACTGATGGTCCTCAGCATGTTTAACAGCAGAGGATACGGGGTGGGGAAAGGGTAGCATGGGGAGATGAACATTTACTGGGTGTCTGCTGCATTTAATGGCAGTGCAATTGATTAGCCATTGGACACGCAAATAGAAGACTGCTAACTCAGAGACACTGGCTAACTTGTTAGTGGCCACACAGCATTCATCAGCTGCATTACTCATCACACCTTAATCAGTCTGACCCCAAAGGTCACGGTTGTCTGCCCTTCTTTAGCCTTGTCCTGATGCTAAACTGGCCTTATCTTCTCTTAGTTTTCCCGTTATAATCACAGTGATATAGTCAACTCATGACCAAAGTGGAAAAATGAAGCAAACAAAATACCAACAAAAGGCTGGGGATCACCCGTGCCTTCCCAGTCCCTCTCCTACACGCCGTTGGCTTCAGGCTCACACTGTGCTGGAAACAGGAAGGAGACAACACCACTGGCCCACGTGGAGGACTGTACGGAGGAGCTGGGCATGCCAAGCTCTGTCCCAAAGCACGTCGGGCCCTGGAGTCTCTCTGGAGCCCTAAGCCCACTGCACTCTGAGGGGCAGAAGCTGTTCTGTGGTCCAAGCCTGGGGAAGGGTGGGGGTCCTGGCGCTCTCTCCTGCGCATCCTGTTCTATTTTCACCCAGCACCACCCACACCCTGAACACTTCACTGACAATTCGGTGCCTTTTCTCCCCCAAACACAATGGAAAGTTAATTGAATGTTTTATGCCTTCGAGATATCAAAGAAATGAAAAGAACGTAGGTTTCAACCATATTTCAATAATAAGTGCATTAATTTTTACCTTTTAACTGACACTTGTACTAATTTCCTTAAATGCTCTTTCTGGTTCTTTTTTGATCTGTCTGGCTTTGTTGGGTTGATGATGAAGACTTGCTTCAAATGCAAAAAAATTAGCTCTCTTTTCCTTAACAGCACAATTACAGACTGTGTGATGTCTCCATCATGAAAGAGAGCAGGGACAGACTTTTAAAGTCATGCGAGTTTATTACAAAAGTGGCAATAATAATTTTAATTACTTTACTCCTACAAAAGATATCAAAATTACCCTAATTGTCTAGTGGCACTTAGGGACTATTGTGGGTAAAAGGAGAGAAACGCGTTTTAGCATTCTTGATGCTTTTTTAAAATTATTTTTATTTTTTTAATTTGTCTTGGGTCATTGTTTCAACCAAGTATTGTAATCCACTGGAGCCGTGAACTAAAATTTCCTAGACTTGAGGAAGATCTGGGAATTCAGAATAAGTTCCTCTACATATTATCCCAAATCAGCTAGAAACGATAGTGCTAAGTACTATTTGTGGCTTACTATTTAAAGCGCAGGAGAAACAAAGAATAAACTCCTTTAATTTTGTCAAGCGCGTACAATGTTTAAATCCAGCAGTGACTACAGTTCAAAAGACCAGATGTTCTTGTGTATTTATATAATTATTTTGCACATAGCTTACCACTGGCAAAAAATAAAATCAAGGCATATTGTTGTATTTGGTATTTCTGTGCTTGACAAAAAGAAAAAAAACTAGAGATTGCATTATATTGAATTAATTCTAATTTTATTAGAGACAGAGAGAAGTGGAGAGACAGTCCTATTAGTCTTACACTAAATTAAGTCCAAGGATAAGAGGCGACATTGATCTGAGAATAAAAACCCTCCGCTCTAATGCATTTAGGTGAGCAGCGAAGACGCTGGAGCAGTTTGACCCATTGTCAGTCTATTTTAAGATGAACATTTGTTAAATTCTAATGAAAACCGTTGCACTTAAACTCTGGCAGAGAGACAATTAGTCCTTCCCCCAGCCCCACTGCCACTCAAAAAAAAAAAAAAAAAAGAAGAAGAAGAAAAGAAAAAGAGAGACACCCAAAAAATTCGAAAAGTAACAGGGAAAAAAAACCATGAAGACCAAACACTGTTAGGATAGTGTTCCGGGGAATGCTGTATCATGATGGAATTAGGTCTGAGACCAAGGAGTTCTGATCTGTAGCCTATGTGGACAGTCAGGCAAGACATTATACCAGTTCCAATGAAGAGGGACTTTTCTGACAGTAAATTTATTAATTTTTAAAAAATGAGCCCTTCCCATAAAACCTCCTCACCTACAAGGTTCTGGGACGGTAAGGATAGAACGCCTGCTCCATCACATGGGGCACTTAAACATTTCAGATTCTTAAACAGATAGCTTCCTAATTCTTTGCTCACATCACTCACAAGTACGAGAAACGCTACGGGGAGGCAGGGACTGGTGTAAAAGAACACCACATTGTGAAGGGAAGGCAAACTGTTATCTAATACTACTCTCATTTGATGACTGTCTCCCCCACAGACAAAAAAAGAAAAAAGAAAAAGACATTCTTCCTTTTCTTTTCAAGTTAGCAGAACTGAAAACTTGGAGCAGCTATTTCACTGCAAGAATCAAGAGAAGTTGTTTCCCAGGCTTGGGTACACCTGACCCTGGTGGCAGTGCAGACGGGTGGGTGTTGGGGGATGTCTTCATGCGACACCTGCAAAAGGAGTCCTGGCTACCCAGCCAGCACTTGGCCCTTCGGACAAGTGAAGAGGACAAGTGACTCCGACCCCCTAGTGTGTCCCCTGCCCTCTTTCTCCTGGGACCGCCAGGGCTGGTGTTAGCGTCTGTGGCAGGAAGCATGACAGGTACCGCAACTCATAGCAGCACCAGAATACACACACACACACACACACACACACACACCCCGGAAGACTGGGGAAGAGCAAGGCTTGGTCACTGCACGGGACAGGCTCTGCACACAACTACCAGGTCAGCAAATGTGTACACGACCAGGGAAGAGGCATTTGTGTAAAGAATTCTCTAGAACGGGAATGAATAAAATCCAAAGCCAAGCCCTCCCTGGGATGAGTGAAACGAAGAGGTTTCCGAAAGCCAAGGCCAAAGCTTCCGCAGAGCAGCGCTACACAAACAGGCCCTGGAGAAGACACGACCTTGAAAGCAGGCTGGTGCACCTGAACTGTGAGCGTGGCTCCGGCTTCCCGGAATCCGACCTCGTTCCCGCCCGCGCTGCTTTGCG
The DNA here is from genome assembly GCF_030435755.1 of Ochotona princeps. Lineage (NCBI taxonomy): Eukaryota > Metazoa > Chordata > Mammalia > Lagomorpha > Ochotonidae > Ochotona > Ochotona princeps. The sequence continues at coordinate 4,490,077 of NC_080857.1, forward strand.
CGAGCACACTGTTCCCTTAGCAGTTTGCACTCGGTGGGGGAAAGATGGCGAGGCAGGCAGCTTGGTCCTTGCCAAACTCTCAGATGTGTGACACCGCAAGAAAGACACCGTCAGGAGCAGTTGCTAATTTATTTTAAGGGCCCCCTGAGTTTTTCATGTATCTGGGGGGAAAAAAATAAATAAATAGATAGCTTCGAGGCTCTGCCTTGCCAACCCAGCCCAGCACCGGCTCTGCCAGTGGCGGTGGAGGTTTGCGGGTGACAGCGACTGTCGTGGGCGTGAGGTACCGCAGCGTGCAGCCAACAAAGAGCGCGAGTGCTGACGGCTCCCGGTGGCGCCCCTCGGATATCTCACATTTGTGTAGTACTGACCTTTCCTCTCCCTGCATTGGCTGCCGGTGCACACGCGGCGCGCTTCCTTTTTTTTTTTTTTTTTTTTTTCTTCAGAGAGTCTGCATTTCCAACTAACGCTGCAGGCTTCTAACCAAGCCCGGATTGGGCGGCAAGTCTGGAATACACTGTCTGGTTTAGGAATCCGTTATCCAAAGCAAGGAGCCCGGGCGAATATTATAGTTTCATAAATATGCAGATTTTGTTTATTTAAACATTTTTTATGACACTTTGTGTTTTCCTAAATTGGGTCATCATTTTAATATAATTGGAATCTGATGTGTGTCCTGTTTTCCTTAAAAGCCATCTGGTTCATTTTCGACTTTGAGAAACCAAACATTTGTGGTGATGTCGGAGCTGACTTGCGCACCTCCAGGTACTGGACCAAAGCATGCCAGGGCCACTCCCCACTCTCGACAAGGGTTTCCCAACGTTCAGCTTAAACGGGGCCCATGCCATGAAAGTCTAGGGACACGCCTGGGACACGAGTTCAGCTAAAGGAGAAGACATCAGTAGAGACCAGGGAATGCCTTCCTGGGTGAGGACAGAGGACAAGCCATGGCCAATGTGATTGAAATCACCAGTGGTGTGGAGACATTTCATCTTCACTGTAAGTGCCTTGAGGGCAGGAATCCCAGGCCCAAGAGCTTCCTCAGCTTAGCACCTAGCAGGTACCAGAAATGGATGGAGATTCCAGGAGCCTAGGTTGCACCACAAGTGGCAGAGCAGGTAGGTGATGGATTCCTCCAACAGGTCACTGCACAGCAGAGCGACTTGAAACAACGCACATTTATTCTCTCTTGATTTCTGCAGGATCTGAAATACAGATATGGCCTGGCGGGTTCACCTCCTCGGGGTTTCCATGGACCTCCCTCCCCAGCGCCAGGAGCATGAACCTTTCCACAGGGACCACACTGCATGGAAACTTCTCCAGTGTCTCCCAGAGGTGCCATCCACCTTGCTAATCTGATTGGAGCTGCTGGTCCAGTTCACACATCCCAGGGATGGGGTGCACCTAGAGACACCTCAGACTCAGAAGGGCCGGGTCCAGAGCCAGAGCTACCAAGTCCAACTGGATCACTGCACACAGCCAGGTCCCAAGACCGACACACTCAGGTCAGTGATAAGAGCTGAAGCGATCTGCTGCTCACTCAAGGAAATAGCTAAGCCTCTACAAATGTGACTGTTACTCCCATACTCAACAACTTAGGGGCAGGATGGAGGACCAGTCCATCACTTCTCCCATAGTGCCCAGCACAACATTCAGGTTGGACAGATGCGGTTTGGGAGCTGACCCACACACAGTGATCAGGTTACCCCAGAGCAGAGCAAAATTCTGAGTTTGAGAACGACCACCAGCTCTGCTTCTTGGCTAGCTTGGGGTCTGCCCTGCTCTGTGTCCACTCCTGTCAAGTGTCCTCAGACACGTGTTCCACCCTCCCTCCGTTTGCTCTCACACATGAAGAAAACTCTAGGACTTCAATTAATGAGCAATTGTCAGAAGGCACCAAGCAAACTGTAGGTCTCAACTTGTCTGTGAATCTGCTGTCATTTTGGTGTAAGAACTGGAAAACTTTCGGGTAAGGGGATGATAGTATTCAATGCTGGACAGGTGGAATTGCTTTCTGTCTGTTAAAACTCCATTTTGATTGTGAAAGAGCAGTCATAGTTAACACCCCAATAGTTGAGTGTGGATGTGTTCTATTAAAATTTCATTAATAAAGCAGGTACCAGGCTTGATGATGCAAGGGTTATGGTTTACTGATTCCTGCTTGATGATTGCAACTAGCATTTTTAAAAAAGGTTATTTATTTTTATTGGAAAGTCAGATTCATAGAGAGAGGGAGAAACAGAGAGAAAGCGCTTCCATCTGCTGGTTCACTCCCCAAGTAGCCACAATGGCCAGAACTGAGCTGATCAAAGCCAGGAGCCAGGAGCTTCTTCCAGGTCTCCCACACCGGTGCAGGGTCCCAAGGCTTTGGGCCATCCTCTACTGCTTTCCTAGGCCACAGGCAGGGAGCTGCATGGGAAATGAAGCAGCTGGCACATGAACTGACACATATCGGATCCTAGCACATGCAAGGCGAGGACTTTAGCCAGTGAACTCCACCGGGCCCTGCAACTAGCATTTTAACAAATAAATTAAGAATAGGAAATATCAGTGTACTGAGCACACAGGGAAAAATGAGCATAGTTTCCTGAAAATTTAGTTACCATCAGAGTAGCGACATAGATAGGGTTTTGATATGCACACATATATTATTTGGTGAGTTGAAATTTAAAATGTGACTGTGAGGTTTGTAATTCTTTTAAAGATCTGTTTATTTACTCGAAAGACTTACAGAGAGAGAGAGAGAGATTGACCTATCTTCTGGTTCTCTTGCCAAATGACAACAACAGCAAGAACTGGTCCAGGCAGAAGCCAGGAGCCACAGCCTCCATTCAGGTCTCCCGTGGATTGGACCGAAACACTGGGCCATCTTCTAATGCGTTTGCAGCTGCATTAGCGGGGAGTTCAATCAGAAACGGTGCAGCCTTCACCAGGATTGGTTGCTTGCACGGCAACATTGGTCCCTGCAACTTGCAACTTTTTAAAGAATTATATGGAATCCACCAAGTGAACTCACGTTAGACAGTGTGTACAGCGCCCGCCGTCGCACCTGCTGAGAAAGTGTGAGCAGTGATGAGACTGTTGCACTGGATACAACAGGGTCATGCAGAAACAAGCGGTAGCCATTGCCTCGAGGAGGTATCAGGAAGGAATCAGCAACCATGGGGGGAGGAGGAGGAGGCCACGTGTGAAAGAGGCCAGTGGAGGAGATGAGCTCAACATACCTGCAGTACTCAGCCACCTGCTGCTGGCTGTGGCAGCTGGAGAGAACCTTGACCCACGAACTTGAACCATGACCTGCTGCCTCCCAGGGTGTGAGCAGGAAGTTGGAATCGGGTGGAGGCGGAACAGAAACCCAGGCACTCAGTTAGGAGATGTAGGCACCCAAGTGCCATTTAAATCGCTGTGCCAAAGCCCACCCCTCCACTACTGGTTTTGGACTACTCCATGCCTCCATGCAGAAGCCAGGTGGATGACGTCTCAGAAGTGGCTTCCACCTATAGCTCTCTGCCTGTCTCAGAATCGTGTGGGTCTCCATTTCTTTGTGATTCCAGGAATTCTTTCTTTTAGTCTCTTCATAATGAGCACATTTATGTCTCCTCCCCTCAACTGTGAATGGTCTAGTCTAGGAATCTCTTCTCGGGGACATGGGATTCCATCTGGGAGCTCCCTTCTTGGGCTTCCGTCATCTCTGTGCACACCAGGCTCTCCCACACACACCTATGTCCACACGCGCAGGGCTGGTGTTCAGGCCTCTGCTGTGCTGTAGAAGACACACTAGACACCACGTAATTCTAACGTCTGAAAGGAAATCATGTTTTTTTTCATGCAAGCATGTTTGGAAAGGCATCTTTGTGTAATACCCATTTACCATGACCTTTTGGAAGATTCCCTCACATGCACGGGTTTCAATTATTTTGAAGCAAGTTCTCATAATTTCATTTTCCTGTGGTTCCTTTGAAGTCCCCTTGTAAGTTCAGTCAAGTTCTCAGGCTTGAACTCATGGTCTCCCTCAGCCCTCCCACAGCCTGGCATGCAGGGACCCTGCTCTCTTGTGCAGACGCTGAGCCACGTGGACCTCTCATTGTCTCAGGCTTGGGGGATGCACTGATTACAAGTTGGGACTCCAGAGTCAGCCTGGAATTTGAATTTCAACTCTTGTTATTCATAGTCTTGTGGCCCTGAAAAGTTGCCTAACTGACCTTCTGCAGTTGTAACTAAGTGTAGTCATATTACAGAGCCTACTAATTCCCATCCACCACAGCAGTAGAAACTACTAATTCTCACCCACCATCATCCTCTTCTCCATCCTTACTAAATGAGCTCCTTCATTCCCCCAAAACAGCAATTTCTTGCCCAGTAACCAGTGGCTTCATTCTTGGCTGTTTTGCAAACAGGAACAGCCAGATTTGGGTGGACATCACCTGACGGAATTTTTCAGTGAAAAAAATTAACTTTTAAACAGAGGCGATCAGCCTGGAAGGCTCAGCTCCCCTGTTTTTGTCCTAGTTTTGCTTCTGCTACTTAGAGTGTGGACATGATGGCTGGGGAGGCAGCAGCCATCTTGTACCTGCAAAGCAACCTTGAAGACAGAAGCAGCAAGCTAAAGAGGCAACAGAGGAAAAACTGAAAAGATTGCAGGGTCCTGATTCAAGGTGAAGTCCTTCCATCAGCTCCGTGGAGTTCACGTCCTATGAAAGAAAAGCAGCACCTGCGGTGTTTAAGTACTGCTATTCCAGTGTCTAACAGCTGAGACTAGCTCCTAGCTGACACACCATCTTATGGATTTGCTCGGATACTGGCCAAAGCAAGGTGCATTGGTCATTTTTACGCTGTATACTCCCAAAGTCTGAGAGTAACGACTACTCTTGCTAGGTTGCATGTCTGCAGAGCTTGTATTGAAAGAAATCATCCGTTCTACTCACAAACATCCCAACTTGAAATCCACATGGTGAAGGAACTCGCTCACGGACAGAGAACGTGAGAGCTGCCGTGGAGATGGGGAGGGGCCAGAGGACACGGATGCCGCATTCTCTCCCAGTGCTGTTCTTTCCACATCACACGACTTCGCCTCCATTTCTCCTTTATCCAGAAAAGAAGAGGAAGAAAAATGACAATTTGGGATCCGTGTTTTCGGGAGTTTCCAGCCCAGAAAATGGCTTGTAGCCTGTTAGGTTATAGAGCCACAACCTCCATCCATGACTTTCTACCGTGATATTGTCCCTTTCGTAGTCATGTGAGCAGCCGACATGCTCAGACTATCATGAGATGGGAGCTGGGAGGTGTGGCAGCTGCAACATCGCCTTGGCTGCAGGACCAGGATCCAAAGCATCCACAGGCTCTACAGAACTCGAGTTCCTGGAGGAGGAGAGGATCAGAATTTGAATTTATAGAGTCACATCTAGGCTCTGCCTGTTAAGGCTCGGGCGCCCCCACAAGCACGCCTGGTGGGCTCCAGCGAGTCATTCTGTCTTTTACATGTGAGCTATTACCTGTCTCACAAGCGTGGCAGACACACGTGCTCCTCATTCCTTTCTTTATCCAACAGATTTTTGCTTGAGCGCTGCCCTGTGCCAGACCGTGTTGCAGTGTTGAGAGAGAGAGCAACAAATGTCTCTTCTCCCTTCCCCTTTTTATTTTTTTTCTGAGGTAAACTGATTTTATAAGGAAAGCATACATGCTATGAGAAACGTAAAGTGAGGTCCCTGCCCTTAGTAGAAGATGACCAAGAAAGCAGAAACAATTAAACAGAAAAAGAGCATCGTGTTCCATGGGAGAAGGCCGTGTGAAGCAGGATGTAAACCCAAAACCCCAGGCTCAGTATTTAAAATTGCAAACTATCAAGTGTGTGGGAAGTCAGTGGGAACTCCCAGCATGGCCGTGAGCCTTTCTTGCTGATGCCGTCAGCAGAGGGAGAGGTGGGCAGTGGAGATGCAGCGCAGCCCATCCGTGACTTGGTGTCTGGGCCATGGCGGTCTGGGATGCGCATGCTTACACATTCCCCTGCACCAGAAAACCACACAGCGCATTTTCACCTGGGAACCGGCTCAGTTTTGTGAGTCATTAGCATCCCGTTGGCTTCGCTATGGAGACTCACTGCTCCCAGGGCTGGTTCAAGCAGGACCCTAGCAGGTAAGAGAAACAAATTGTACCGTGACCACTCAACTGAGGAAATTCACAAAGTCACCCAGTGTCACGAAGCTGGCAGGTGATGGGGTGGAGATGGGAACTCGGATCTGCCTGGCCCCAGGGTAGGTTCTGGCCGCTGTCCCACGGGCCCACCTGTGTGTCATGATGGCCTTGGCTCATTGACCACATCAAAGTCAGGCTGAACCAAGACGTGAGCAAGTCCCTGCTTATTCCAGGTGAAACCAATTGGCCACACCGTGCAAAATCAGAATCAGAGGTCCTCTGGCCCTGATCGACAAGTCAGCCCCTTTCCCTTCTTTGTCATCCTCGTGTTTATCCTCAACAGTAGCTCAAGAGCTGCTAAGGGACTTAAGATGTTCCATTCGGCCACTGCAGAGGAAGAGAGAGGACTCTGAAGGGAAAGGGTTAAACATTTTATTATTCCTGCTGCATTTGTAGTAAATTGTGTAATAGTTTTCATGTCTTAATTACTTAAATTTTATATGGAGCTATAGTGATATTATCTCTTTTTGTCTCTACACAATTGTATTTTATAATAGCTTTTATTAGAACCTACATGAATGGAATTTAAAACGAACACATCACTTGGGTTACTTGTGCAGTATAGAAAAGAGCATTTCCCGAGATTTGGCAGGAAAAGTACTCTCCTTTGTATTTTGTGACACGCTGCAAGTGATTTTAGGTGGGGACATGTTTTGAACAGAATGGTAACTAGGGAGACCACAGACCTTTTTTCTCTGCATTGAGTAACTTCCTCAGTAAAGAAGGGTGGTAGGTATTCAGTGCATCGAGAAAAACTCCCCACAAAAGAGTTACCTAATTATAGTAAGATGCAAATGATACATATATTTTTTAATCTTAGGTTTCCTTTTCGAAAAATTGGACATAGCGTATGTATTACAGAATTGTCGGAAATGAGGTGTTACATTATAATATCGCATTTCATCTGGTATCGTATCAGCTACATTCACTTTTTTAATCCAATAGTTAATCTTACGGGGAACAAATTGCACAAATTGCGTCCCACTTTGGCTGCTCTGACAAGGTTGTGATCTTTCAGACATGCAGTTTTCACAAGGAACCAATAAGTTGCATTCAAAGAAATAAACTGTAAGTGGTTTGTTGTTGTTTTTTTATTTTATCTCCCACTCCTTTTTCTTTAAAAAAGAATCAGCGTAGAGGAATTTTGTAAGTCAAAAAAGTCTCTTGCAGACAGAAGCTCAAATACAAAGGGGGAAAACCTCAACAAAGGATTCGGTGGGCATTTGAGAGTAATGACAATGGAAGTTAATGTGAAGAAATATTATAGATGCATATTTAATATTGTTGTGCTTATTGCTTCATTTATAAAAGTCAACCAGCTAGAAACTAAGAACGAATAAACCCCTCACTGGGTAGAAGTTAGACACAGAGGAAGGTACACCTTAACTCTTGCCGTTCCCAAGGCAATTGCTTTAGAAAATCATTGTTTCGTCATAACAAACACGCTCCTACTGGTGGGAAGGAGGAAATGAACACAGGAACAGCAGGCAGGTGTCTGACCCTAACTTTCCCACAGTTGCACCCCACAAATGTGCTTGCTTTAAGGCCCAGTTCACAATCACTACTGAAAAGTGCCCCCACCTGCACCCAGTCCTTGCCTAGGAATGTCTCCCTCTCACTGGATTTGATTCCAGCATCCAGTAGGCAATCTCTGGCAAGCCTGGGACTCCTCCAAACAGGATCGCTTGGCAGGTGGGCCATCCTCCCTCCAGTTTACTTGCACAGCCCCTCATTCATACCTCTCTCAGGTGGCGTGTCTGCAAGCACGGATGCAGCTGATCCCACTGCATGATGTTCAGGCAGCCAGGTCCTAACAAAAGGGGTGGGTCTTCCCTTAAGGAACAACAAACTTTTGGCTACCACATGTCAGCTCCTAGTAAGGGTGACTTAAGACATGAAATAGATTTAGGGGCATTCAAGATGGTACAGTGCGGATTTGAGGTGATAAGCTAGACTTTTGATAATTATCAGATAAGCTCAAAAAATTGGTCCCTAAGCAGGGGGCAGATATCAAGGTGAGATTCATCATCTTAATGTCTTACTCCACAGGGCATGGCTCAACAGAAAGTTCTCAAGAAAATTGACCTTTCTTATATAAAAACCATGTTTTTCATAATTCAAGTTTCATGTGGAAGGAAAGAAAAGAGGAAGAATGAAAACAAGAGAGGCAAAGAGAGAACACAAAAACCACCAACTCATGTTTCCTTCATAAACTTCTCACCATGACCTTCCAATTGCCAACCCCAATCCATTCACAGAGGCTGTTTCTGCTTCATCTATGGATGAACAGACCCCTCTTCAACCCTGCACTCCCCCAAACCATGCCAAGGTCCACCTGGCCACAGCAGGACTGGCTTCCGCTTGCTCCGACCAGCACCACGGTTCTTTCCCTCCCCAAAGCCAGGTTTTCTCAGTCTGAGCTGGTTGACTCCAAGGCTGGGTTCCTGTCGCTCACAATCCTTCCTCCGCCCGGGTTCCTCCTCCTCCTAGTCCACTTTTATTTCTCTCTTCTTTTTATGAACATGTCCACACTGTTAGGAAACATAAAGGCCTTCTTGAGGGGCTCATTTCACCACATTTGTTTGGGTGTTATATGGATGTTCAGAATGGAGATCAAGAGGTACAAAAATAGATTTTGTTGATTTATGAACCCTCGCTGTTTTCAATTCCCCATCAGTATGGGCAGGCACGACACAGGCAAGAAATGAAGCATCTGCTTCCCCCACGTTTCATTTGTGAACTTTAGCACCAGATGTAAATCATTCATAAAATCCCAAAGTGTTGCAAGGTACTCGTTTGCACAAACATACACTCCACAGACTCTACCTAGTGCATTCTATCGGTTGTTACAAATGGTAGGAGCAGAATTTTAATGACTACCAGAAATAAATTTTCAGCGGCAGTAGGGAGAAAAAAAAAAAAGAATGAAAGCAAACCTAATGCTGGAAGCCGTGACATTCACTCTCTGCTTCTCAGATTCCTTCTGGAAACGCAAAACTGCCATGTTGGGTTTTCACAATGACACATTTCCACCTGGCAAGGACTTCCACGGGATGTGGCACAGTCCGTTGGCACTGTTCTTTTGGATTCCTTTGTGGGTCAGGTGTCAGATCTGTGTTGATAAAGAGTCTGCCAAGGACGACTGGACAGGGTGCTTGCTTCTGGGCAGGCAGCTGTGACATCCGTCCTCCTTGGTCACCTGATGCTGTGTCACACTCATTGAGCACCTGAGAAAGACACAGATCTTCAAGAGGTCACCACTCTCAGGGACTGGGGTCCGAGCACAGTGGTCAGCAATCCCACTGTGGAGGCATGCTGCAGGCCTGTCTTGCTTCGCTTGCCCTGTCTCCTGGAAACAGCAAATGTGCGGAAGGGCTTGTAGTGAAGTGCGGATCTTTGAGGGACTCTGCCATCTTCTGGCTAAGGATAGGACAGGTGACCCAAGCAGGCTAAGACAACGTGTGATGTTAAAAAGAAAATGATTAAAACTCACGTGTCCCAACAGGGGGAGTTCCTGCTGCCAAGTCCCCTGGAGTTGTGCCAATTCTCTGCTTGCAAAACCCTCTTTGTAGGGCAGGCTTGCAGCCTACAAGTTAAAACACAAGCTAAGATCCCCACACCCCACATCTGAGTGCACAGGTTTGAGTCCTGGCTCTGATGCCTGACTCCAGCTTTCCACCAAAGACTCCCAAATCCCAGATTTTTGGACTGGACTGCTTGCTTCTTTGATTTGGAAAGAACCTGTCTAATCCCACAAATTTCCCACATAATTATTAGGAAGGGAGTGAGAGAAATCCTCGGGGAGCTCATCTTTGATCTTCTCCCTTAAAGAGACAGAATAAACAAGAAGAATCATCAGAGAAGGCAGGCACATTGTGGCTTTTCGACAATGACATTTCCCCATTGCTTTGTAGGTCAGATGGAAGGAGAGGGCTCAAGGGAGCCTGCATTTAATAGGTCATTGAAATTTTAATGAGTAACATCTATTTTACCTCTCCCAGAATTTATCCATTCATTCACTTATGCATCCATTGGCTCATTTATCAATCAACTCATTCATTCTTGATTGTTAACTTATAGGGGTCATGAAAGATTCATGAATTTGCAGGAGAGTACCTTTCTTTGCAGTAGCAAAGAGCACACCACATTGTCTCTCTGCATCTCCAAAGGGATGGTTACCACACCTGCAAAGTGTGTGGATCTGGTACCCTGCTCCCTACAAAACAGTCTAGGTCGTGGCTTCCCCAAGCCTGGATGTGTCAATGTGCCTCTGTCCCTAACCTGGGATGGCCAAGACTACTACCATTCAGCCCCTGTCATAACAGTATCTGCAACTTTCCCCTGTGGCGTGCCCACACTGTCCGTGCTTCCCATCGGCACATGTGACAAAGGTCCTGAGGCTCTTAGTCTGTGTTTCACTACCAACGTGTGCTTGAGAGAGCATGGGGTCAGAGGGCGAGGTGGCCTGCTCAGGCTCACCTGCCTGGGGGTCGGGGCGTGGAGCCTGCAGGAGCCCGGGTCTGCTTCAAAAACACAGATCTCCTCTTGTCCTGTGGACGACCTCTCTCCCTAAAGAATTTCCTCTCTGTTCCCATCTCTCACCCTTTTGCACATCCGCGCGCATGTGTACACACACACACATATGCACCGCAGGAGCAGAAAAGAAACAGTTGCACCAAATCTGTCTTGCAAATTTGGCCAAATCGCTTTCACTTTCCCGACCTCAATTTCTCCATGTCAAAGTTCTTTTAAATAAGGTGACTGTCTCCTCATTGGACCTGAACTTTTAAATCCTTCTATTCATTTTTAAAAACTGCCTCCAAACGTCTTTATTCTAACTTCTATTTCTGCTGTTTTGGTTCAACCCTTAAAATGCTCAGGAATTGAAGTTTTCCCCTCTACTATCCGTACTGCATTTTCCTTCACAGCCTTATTCTAAGAGAATTCTCAAGTTTGTCCTTCACATCATTGATTCAAATTTCTTTAGCCTGAGGGGTCGACATTGTGGTGCAGTGAGGGCCGTCATCACAATGTTGGCATCCCAAACCACAGCACTGATACCAGGTCTACCTTCAACCCAACTTCCTACTCCCGTGCCTGGGAAGGCAGAAGATGACATGTGGAAGACCCGGGTGAAGTTCCTGGCTTCTGCCTTCAGCATGGTCCATCGCTAGCTGTTGCACCCGTTTGAGGAGTGAGTCAGAACATCAAAGATTTTTCTCTCGCTGTATCTTTCCCTCGCTGTCTGTTACTCTGCCTTTCAAGCAAAAGAAGCAAATCTTTAAAAATTTTCTTCAGCATAAATGTTGGCATTTTCTACCCTAAAATCCATGTAGTTCTTTTCATACAACTCTATTTTGTGTTTTGTCTTCCTATTTTCATTCTCCACTTTTCCCACTTTACTGTCCTGTTAGCTTGCTGTGGTTTTTCTCAAGACTTCCACTCTTTTCTGGGCACTTGGTCTTTTTTAAATTGCTGGTGGGGATTTTAAACATTTAAACTTCACAATGATCTGAGGTGGCAAAGGTGTCTATTAAATCGTCTACCAAGAGGCAGGGGCTCTTATAAGTATGTGAGCATGTGCATGTGTGTATATGCAAACATACTCCAGAAAGGTTGTAGAAGGATGTTTTGGACGTAGGCACAGGTTTTCATAATGCACACATTCCACAAACATTATTAAGAACCCCTCTTACGTGTATACCTTGCTGTATGCACGTGTGTGTGTGTGTGTGTGTGTGTGCATGTGTGTGCACAGAATTCCTGGACTCCGTTCTTAGGTCTACTTCCTAATTCCAGCTTCCTACCAATGCAAACCCTGGGAGGCAGCAGTGATGGTTCAAGTAATTGGGTTCTTGGTACCCATGTGGTAACCAGGGTGGCGTGCCCGTCATCTGACCCAGCCTGGAACTATCTGGGGAGTGGACCCACAGATGGGACGCAATGGAGGACTGGTTCTTCTCCCCCAAGAGAAGCCACAAGATTTTCCCCAAAGTATCCAGATTTTTAAACACTGATCATTTAGGACATCCTAACCAATAATGCTTGACTCATTCAGTGCCAAAAGCATACTGCACCTGCCACAGGTACCCTATAAGCATAATAGTGCACCTGCAGATAGCAGTGGTGATGGTGATGAGGACCAACATGACCACAACAAATGTGACCCAGAGCAGTTAATCCTGGACAGCAGTGGTTCAAGCAGGCTCTGCTCTGAAGACGAGGACACAAAAGTGCGGAAGAAGCTAGCTTTCTGTGGGCTTCACAGCCAAGAGGGGCAGAGCTGGGCTTGTTTCCTGACAGTTCACTCCCATGGCCAGGTGTCTAACTGGGGCACTATCATGCCTCTCATGTCAACACGCAGTCCATGAGCTGAGGCTGCATGATGCAAGACCAGGGGAGCCAGCTGGGCTTGAGGGGATGCTCAGGCCAGCCCTGACTGCTGTGGTCAACGACAAAGACAGGGGAGGGTCTCTGGGTGCTGAGGACATCTGGCCTGTGGGCTCACCAGCCTCTCTCTAAGGCATACCAAGGCCCATCAGCCTCTATCCACTCGGCTTAACGCCTCACCCATTAGTTTTATTCAGAGCATTTATGTATTTGAAAATATTCCTCTTCATTATTCATATTGTGCCACAAGAATGATATATTTGAAGAAATCATCATGAATAAAGTGGCCAATTTAGCAGTGAGATTTACTAGGAAAATACTCAGTAAAAAATAGTCAGCTACCGCATTTGCTGGAGAGGGAATAAAGATGCTGTTTGGGCCTTAATGGTTATAGAACAATGTCCGTAACTGTGGGATCCTATTCAATAACGCTTCTTACAATTCCCAGACAAAGAAAGAAAGATTTATTTTTAATAATGATAAAAGAGGAAATAATAAAAGTGGTTTCGATTCTGAACACAACTAGTTGCAAAAAAAAAAGAAAGAAAGAAAAAAGAGTCCTCGTTTCCCCTATCCTTCTAGAATAGTTTGGGAATGAGTGAAGATTAAAAATAGAAATGCTAATAGTGCCACAACTAGAAAAGAAGTTCCAACTTGCAAGGCCAGATGGCAGGCAGGGCAGGGCGCACACATTTCATTCAGTGCCCGGCAGCTCTGCCATCTTGTGAAGGTCTCAACCCCCAGCCATCCCCCAACATCGGGATGTGTGCTCTGTTGCGGGAAGTCCAGGGAAAACAAGTGCTGGGAATAAACATAGCTGGATTTCTATTTTCTTACACAACCACATGCTTACTGCTTCGTTCCACTGTCCATGCCTTCATCTCCTCAGAGCACACAGCAAGCAAAGGACCAACTGACCTTCTAGACTCATGTCCTCTACTGTAGTACAAACACTGCCACCATGGCTTGTTCTCAGTGACCATGGGGTGTCCCAGGGACATAGAGCTGAGCAGGTATGGCCAGAGTTCATTCTTGATGCCTGCTAGGAGCTGGAGTCTTCACCAGACGGCCAGGGGCTGCTCACCCACTTTAGCCCAGGTTTCCCAGCTTGGATCCAGGGATAGTCATGATTTTTCCCCTCGTGGGTCTGTGTTGCTACTGAGGCGAGCTTTTAATAAGTAGGGGCCACCTTGTCTCCATCCAATTCTCAGTTTTCCAGTGGAGCCACAGGTAGAGAAAGGCTGGGTCCCTGCCTTTCTGTCTGAGGAAGCTGCCAACAGAGAGAAATACTCACCAGGCACAGCCAGGGCGGTGGAAATGTCCTTCTGTGGAGTGCTCTAGCATTGCTGTGACAATGAACCCGCTAACAGGGATGCTGTCCGTGGTGCTTATCTCACAGGCTTCTTAGAAAAGCATGAGCTCAGGGCCAGGCACAGAGCATTCCCTCCCTACTGTCAGAGATAGAATGTCAGGCTCCTGCATGATTGAAATATTTTATTTCCCTCCAACATAAATGGGCTGTTGTAGCAGATTTCCAGGCATTGGTTCAGCACATTTATTGCTCATGTTTTTCTCATACGAGGCATCAGAACTCCAGTGGGCAGGTGCAGCTTCTGCACACACGATCGTCCGTGTAACCACAGGAGTGGGTGCTCCCCTTGCCAAGGCTGAGTTAGTGAGCACTAAATAGCTTTCAGGCCCAGGCGGAGCTCCGGAACCTGCCACGGGTACTCACCCGAAGGCAGGTTGGCTCATTCTCCCCTCCTGACAGAATCTGATGTCACATCACCATTCTGAGTCCAGAGTTCTCAGACTGCCCCGAGTGCCTGGACTGTTTCTTGCAGTCGTTGGGGGGGTGAAGCACAGGATATCCAAGAGAGAGGAAGACAGGTCTCACGTGCAGGGGGAGTAGGTTTGGAGAGGAAGTGGGTTCTTGACTATGGGGGCCCTCCCATGCACAGGGAGAAGGTTTGGGCTTGGCTCCCACACTGAAAAAAACTTGAAAATAAATTTCCCAGCCAGACAGGGCTCGGCGCACTAGCTGCCTGCCCGCACACGACTGCCGAGCTTCGTCTCCAAGTCGGAGCTATTTCGCTGATTTGCTCAGACTAGCAGTTTCTCTCCAGGACTCGGATTTATTTAAGTTCACCATTAAAATGCAAGCTGGAATCTGCTCTAACATCTCCATAGCAATGAATGTCCTCAAAACCAGCGCCAATTCTAATGATTAAATTATCCTTATTTTATTTTCGGTTCTTCTTCCATCTCGACATTTTCCCCCACACTTTATTAGACGTTGGCTAATCCAATCTCACTGTGCCAAGTGCCAGCTAGCAGTGATGCCCCCTAAGAGATCTGTTCCAGCTGTGACCCCATACACTGTCAGGACATCTCTCCTCACTGTCCTTTTAACAGTGGTGTGGGACTTCTGGTGGCCCCATTTTGGAAGTCACAATTTACCATCCTGAATGCTAAGGAAAAGGTTTCTTCTACCCAAGGAAGCTCTGTGTTCTCGGTGTTGTTGCAGAGAAGGATGGAGAGTAAGAAACAGCTTTCTTTCTTTTTAGGGCTCTACAAGATGTTTAAGAGGAATTTGTGCTATTTGAGTGGTGGGGAATGAATGAGGGGGCAATCTTAGGGGCTACTGACCACTAAGCCCAATGTCATAATTAACACAACACGGCAGTTTATGAAAAACAATAGCCTCAGATGAACCTGTGCTGGGTATATCAGCAACTGCCTCTTTTTTCCTGCAAGAGCTGGGGGTCCTTCCAGGATAAGAACAGTGCCTGCTGGGTGGGATCACAATGTCATGTGGGAGAAGCTCAGAAATACTTCAAGAATTGCCTCGACACTAGGATGATTCACACACTCAAACACATTCACCAGGCTAACTCATTCTCACCATTCTGGATAGCACTGTAACTAGCTCCTGGCCCAAGAAGGCCTGGCACCCTCTAGGGATCAGGGTCATGTCTGCGTGCTGTGCTCCTGACACCCAGCCCCAACCCCACCAGGTCACATAGGCTAGGACTGTTGCAGAGTGCATATTCCTTCCTGGTGGTAGGTGTGAGCTATCCATGGAGCCAGCATCTTTCCCTCTCCTGCCTGGACCAGAGACTCACGAGAGAGAGAGAGAGAGACAGCCAAGCAATGCTGACCCCAGCATTCCTGACTCACAGAGTGCCTGGACCAACCCATCCTCAGCAGCAAGATTTGCAGGGCACAGGGATATCAGATGGCTGCCACTTTCTCTTGCTGCTTCAGGGGCCACCTTGGTCTCGTGTCCTCCTTTCTCCATCCAATCTTCCAAACACTCGCCTGCTTCTCCCCTTCCTCAAGGCCCTGCTCACTTGAAGAGTACTATGCCGAGCAGGCTGAGGGACACTGGCCTTGTTGCAAGGGGATGGGGACCAGCCATTTTTGATGAGGTGAGAAGAAGAAACTGAGAAGGAAGATGTGTGTTGAGGCTTTCAGTGACTGCAGCGTCTCCTGGACGAGCCTGAGGTTGGCAGTGGAGGTTGTGCTTTTTACTGGAAGGCAAGAATGAGAACCTTGATCTAGAACAGACATGGTTCCCTGAGAAAGGACAGAATCCTTCCCAGAGTCTTGCCCCATTGTTCATTCCACAGTCATCTGCTGAAATGTCCCCATGTTCTCCGGAAAGGACAAGAGCGTCCAGCAAACATACAGAAGGGCATCATCCCAGGGTCAAGGGAAAGACCAGACATTAGAACCAACCCAGAGCTGGCTCTGTACCAGGTCCTGTCCTAAACACTTGGCTGTGCTGACCTCACGGTCCTCCTGTAGGTCCACAGCTGCAAACGAGCACACATCAGCACTGACTCTACCACAGTGCCAAAAGGAAGAACAATGAGGAGCGCACTCCTGTCACGAGAGGCACAGAAGTCAAGAAACGATCCCCTACCACTCAACTGCCTAGCTGCGTGACGAGGGAAAATAGTAAGGTTCCATATGCTTGTCTTTAGAAAAGAGCCAGGGTAAAGGAGTTTGAATGTTTTTCCCGTAAAGAAAATGATAAATGCTTGAGGAACCAGATGTGTTTGGCCTGACTTGGGTAGTGTGTAATGTATACGTGTGTCATAACATCTCAGGATATTCCTTAAATATATACAGCTGCTGTACATTTGCTAAAAATAAAAATTCACAGCGCTGTGCCCTAGTGGGTAAAGTGGCCTCCTGTGATGCCAGCACCCCATATGGGACCAATTCAAGTCCTGGCTGCCCATTTCCAATCCCATTCCCCGCTAACACACTTTTGAAAGTAGAGAAAATGGCCCAAGTGTTTGGGCCCCTGCCCTCCCATGGGAGACTGACTCCTGGCTTCTGGTTTTGACCCAGGCCAACCCCAGCCCTCGTGGATATCAGGGGACTGATCTAGCAAATGGAAGATATCTCTCTCTCTCTCTCCCTTTGTAATTTTGCTTTTCAGTTTCAGTTTTCTTTTTTAGTTCTTGAAATTAAAATAAACAATATGAGTTTTTAAAATAAAAAGCAAGTGAAACAATTAAAATAAGGCTAGGTAGACTTCTGAATCCTGCACTACAATATTGTGACTATCTGCTTCACAATGACACTTCATTCAACAGTTTAACAACAACTTCGTACCAAAAGATGAAGCGACAGAAAAAGAGAGGGGGCAGCAGATGAAAAAAGGTTTCTCAGAGAAACAAGTCTTTCCCCTGGAGTTTGAAAAGCTGTACAGACGTTGACCGGGAGAGGGGCTTCATGTCATGAAGGCAAAGGGCAGAAGAGCAGGGGTTAACAGGTGGTCAGACTGAAAAGGGCTTTGTGAAAAATGTGGAGAAACCCATCATTCCACCAAACTCTAAATGCTGCCACTGGTGCTTGCATTTTCACACTGTTTCTTTTTCTTTTCCACCTTCCTGTCCCGTAGCTAACTTCAACATGAAAGGAGGAGTTTTGGGCATTTGGCATTGCCTTCAGCCCACCTTCTCCAGAGGTCAAAGGGATGGCCCAGCCTGCTGCGCTGGCCTGTAGCAAAGTGACCTCCGCG